>NC_137735.1:145203414-145879037 GCF_963264785.1 Psittacula echo
AACACCAGAGAAGAGATTCAGAGCAACCATGTGGAGAAGGACTTGGGGGTGTTGGTTGATGAGAAAATGAATGTGAGCCGGCTTCAGTGTGCGCTCGCAGCCCAGAAAGCCAACAATATCCTGGGCTGCATCAAAAGAAGCATGACCAGCAGGTCGAAGGAGGTGATCCTGCCCTTCTACTCTGCTCTCATGAGACCTCACTTGGAGTATTGTGTGCAGTTCTGGTGTCCTCATCATAAAAAGGACATGGAACTGTTGGAACAAGTGCAGAGGAGGGCCACGAGGATGTTCAGGGGACTGGAGCACCTCCCATATGAAGATAGGCTGAGAAAGTTGGGGCTGTTGAGCCTGGAGAAGAGGAGGCTGCGTGGAGACCTCATAGCAGCCTTCCAGTATCTGAAGGGGGCCTACAAGGATGCTGGAGAGGGACTATTCATCAGGGACTGTAGTGATAGGACAAGGGGTAATGGGTTAAATACTTAAAAGGGAGAAGTTTAGATTGGATATAAGGGAAGTTCTTTACTGTTAGGGTGGTGAGGCACTGGAATGGGTTGCCCAGGGAAGTTGCGAATGCTCCATCCCTGGCAGTGTTCAAGGCCAGGTTGGACAGAGCCTTGGGTGACATGGTTTAGTGTGAGGTGTCCCTGCCCATGGCAGGAGATTGGAACTAGATGATTTTAAGATCTTTTCCAACCCTAGCTATTCTATGATTCTATGAGTCTAAGATTTTTTTCTCAGTTCTTAGGCACCTTCGTGGTACAAATCCTAGTGAAAATAAAATTATTGTTATATTTAAGTCAAATAAGATTATATCTTATAAGATATAATAAGATGATCTTAAACAGGGCCTCTTAATGAATTAGGTGATTTTACTTACAATGCAAACTGCAGGTCCGCAAAAGCTATTAATTCAGCAAATATATTAAATTAGCAGATGATGACCCTCCGTGCCTTTATCCATGATAAGCTAAACAATATAATATATAATAAAAACTAATTAAATTAATATAAATTAATATAGTTACTAATGAAAGATAGCTTTGATTTCATAATGAGGAGTCAAATCTTTTAATGTCAACCATAGTCCTTTAAAAAGATATCCTTTTAAAGAAAACTGATTATTCCATATGTGGTGGTTTAGGGAATCTATGAAGTTATAATGTGATTTTTATACATTATGTTTATGTCTTCTTAGTCTCTGTTACTCTATTCTTATCTAAAGTTTCTTTCCTTATGGGGAAAAGGAAGAACCAACCAAGGCTTCAATAAATTGCCTGAGAAAGACACAGAAAAAGAAGTAAGAAACAGTGTCTTTATGGAAGGAAATACATACAGTTAAAGACTATACACATATAATTCTAAAGTACATTTTACAGTAATGGTAAAACAGAGGGAAACACCACATATGAACGTAATAGTTTTTGTGTAGATTAATATATTCTCTTAAGAATTCACTCCAGAATAATAATGATAGCTGCAAATCCCATATAGTCAGGACTTCCAAAAGCTTTAAAGCTTGGGATTTATGAAGAGCTTGACATTTTAATTTCCTGTTGCAAAAGCTCCATCGTTGTTGCCTGCAGTGACTTCCCTGCTCTGCGCTCCCATGGCTGGACTTGACAGAGCACCAATGTGATTCTGTGCTGTACTTTCAGCAAAGGAAGTCAGAAGAGTCTGAATTTCACCCAGTCCATGATGTGCAAACAGCAGCCACTCTCAGGTGGTGTTTGACAGAAAAATAACAAGATCTTCCTTAGACAGGCACATGCTTACAAAAGGCTTGTGTCTCTCATCTACTATCATGCAATGTGTTAAATGTAATGTGACCAGCGTCAGACACAGTTGTCTGCCACACCTTTCTAAGCAAAACCTGGTATTAAGCATTATCAAAGCAGACAGCTTTTGCAGGCTGAGCTCAGATTGACCTTCAGCCTTGTAGAGCCTTTAAAGCAATCAAGGCAAATCATTTACCCACTAACATGTATGCTTTGAGTCTGATCTTGTATGATACAATTAAAGGCACCAAATGTGTGCAATTCCTCCTATCATTAATCTGTTTTGCATGACATAGGCTGAGATACCTGTATTGGCTATTCCTAAATTAAATGTAGGTCTAGAAGCATCAGTGAACATGATGACACAAAGAGCTGTACATCAGTGTATATCCAGAAAGAGCTTGGTGAAGTTTAGAAACCCTCTACACCAGGTATCAAAACAGGAAGAATATTTCAAACTGAATTTTTTAGGAGAAAAAGTAACCTTTTGCTATGGTGATTCATCATAAAGTCAAATTAGGGCAAAGTATTCTAATTAGTGTCATTGGAAATGATTTCAGACGAATAACATTAATATAAAGACTAAACAAATATAAACCACTCATTGTCATGTCCAGGGATGGGTATAAAAATGGGAAAATTTCCTTTAGGATGGCAGTATAAAATTTTCAGGAAAGATGGGAAGTATAGACTCAGATCAATGTTGTAACTTCAAAAATCAGGAGAAGACAGCCAGTGAAGCAATGGTAGATTGTATCTATAGTGGTAGATAAAGTACATTAACAGAAGGCAAAAGTCCTTTTACATAGTTATAAAGATGCTGTTACTTTTATTAGCCTCATTTCTTTGAAGTGATTGGGCCAAAATTTAGTCTTATTTGCACAAGCACAATTTTGACTACTTGTGTTGTGCTGAAGCCAGTTACACTGGCATAGCTGGGGACATAATTCAGTTTAGCATCTACTTTACTGTAACACACTAATTCTGTATTTCTATTTCTGCACAAAAGTATGTGGCAGTGAAATAATTATCAGTAGCGGCAGGGAAATGAACTTCAGAAGAGTTTTTGTTTCTTAAAGCTGTAAGCCAAAAAATTTTAAAGGCTTCCCCAGAAGCATTTTTTTTCCTCCTTACAATTTTTACCTTTTGTTATGAATTTCTAATTATTTTTCCTTTAATGCCTTTTCCACTGGATAATAGAGTAGATCTAGGTTTTTAATCTTTGAGAACAGAATTATTTATCTAGTACCAGAAGTAATTAAGGGGGTTTAGCTGTTTTTTATAAAGAAATAATAGAATGAACAGTCAAAAATCCATTACCTCCAGAATCATGCAAGCTTCTTAAAAACAAACGTAAAATCTTCTCCCAAATTCTTTTCCTTTAAAAATTGCATTTGAAATATGCCTTTTTCACTAAGCCAATATACCCAATAGCAAATTAGGGAAAATTTCATTTATTATCTCCCATGAAAGAACTAATAATTATTTTGAGGTCTTTATGGGATTTCTTTTCACTGCACACCGCTATAACAAACAGAGGTGAGATTGTGACATAGATTGGAATATAAGTAGAGACTGTCTCTTGAAATATTTAAACAGGAGTGGATGTAGTGTACAGTTAGAGTTGGATAGCTTAGTGGAAGAAGAATTCCTGCTTTAGAAGAAATATTTTCTGGATTGCCTAATATGGCTTATCCCTTCTAAGATTCTGCAAAATGGGAAAATAAAGTTGCCTCTGGTGTGTAGATTTTTTTAATGCTTACACTAATGGTTTTCAGACCTTGAGTCAGAGTACATTTCTGAAACATTTTAGCCAACATGATTAGTACTTTAGCAATACATTCCAGAGGAATGTGGTGTTACCAATGTTAAAATATGTGCACAGGTCATTTCTTTGAACAGCTTTATCTTCGAGGTGGTGCCAGGACAATTTGACAGAGAGGTCACATTTATGAAGTAACATGTATTTTGCCAGGCACATAAAATCTGTCTTTATACAGCCACATTATAAACTTTGAAAAACTTCGGCGCTCATGTGCTCACTTCTCAGGAACCCTCTACTACACACAGCAAATGCCACGGCTTCCCTTCTTGAAAAATGGGCCATTCACAAAAAAAAAAAAAAAAAAAAAAAAAAGAAGACAAAAGAAGAAAAAGGCTAAAGCCATTGCCTTGGCACATGTCACTCTATGTCAGGAGCATCTGCTCCCAAATTAACAAATATTCTGTCATCTCCCAAACTCACAAATGCACATGCATTAAGCGTCTGAAATAAATAGAGTCTTAGGGGAGAGAGTACTGTCATTCCACGTGACCCCGTTCTGCTGACTTAGAGTACTCATTTTCCTCCAGCAGTGCTAAAGTGATGGCTGGACCGATCCATTGCTTCCAATAAATGAGTTTTAATATTTACAAAGATAGAGAGACTGTGTCTTATGTTAGTAACACGTGCAAATTAATACACTTCTGTAGTACAAAAATTGCATGGCACTGTGCTTTCTCATTCTTCTTTAAATGATAATTTTACAGCATTAGAATAAGTACCATGTTGTCATTTTAAGTCTGTTTTCTATATTTTATTGTTTTCTATATTCTAAAGCAGTACCATCCAAAAGACATTCAGGAAATAAAATCTCAGGTACAAAATCCCTGATTAAATATACTGAAGTGGATTTGCTATGATAAGCGTAGAAAGAGAGAACACTAAGCTGTTCCCTTGGGACTGCTATTTAGTCCCTATTAGAGACCCCTACTTAGTATAAGCATCAACTGCTTATACTAATGGGCTCCCATAAGGCTTCCATGTGACACATGTTCTAATGTTTAAGTCATAGGTATAAGCAATTCTACCTGTTATCAAATCTGACATAAAAAAAGAATCTCATTAATCTCATTTTTATGTACTATAATGAGATTCCTGTGTGCATATAAAATGGAATGACATATATAACCTATTATGACCTATTAAGATTACAATGCCTCTGGCAATAATTAGTAAATGCACCTTGAATTTTAAATAAATAGACATTTGAGTAGTAGCCAAAGAAGAAAAGGGGGAAAAAATGTACATATGCCATTCCCTAAAGCCAATAGGAAAGTTCACTCTGATTTTAAGATACTTTGATGTCTAATATGAATGTCAACTGGAATAACAAATTACCTGTACTGGAGTGTGTGTCTCCTTGTCTCTCTATACATAAAACTACCTGCCAAAGCATAGACATAATTATTTGAATAAGTCTATTGCGCTAAAAGGATTTTAGCTCTCCAGTTCCCTATGGTGCATTATGTACTTAAAATGTAACACAAATTATTCACTTTCAGTACTGGTGTGAAAATATATAAGAAAACAAATCTCCAACTTAAAATAGATATGCATGAATACAACGGTCCTGCGTTCAGGGCTTAACTAAAAAGAATAGAAAAAGTAGCACTTTTTTCTTGTTTTAATTCTGTTGTAATTTTTTTTCTATTAAAGAACTAAAAACAGAACAGAGAAAAACAACAACAACAACACAACAAAACAAAGCATTAAAACAATAGGCAAGCCAGTTCTGAAAAGTGAATTAAGGACCAAGAGGGATTAAGTAAGGATCTTACATGTTCAATTGTAAAACTGGTATCCAGAATAATCTCTCTTAGCCATTGCCTGACTGTAAAGAAGACTAAGTCACCTAGGATGCTCCTCTCTTTACCAGCATCCTCAGCATCTGCAATGCTGCACTGTGTTCACCTGATCAGACCTGCTCAAACCCCAGCCCTTTGGCTTTGAAAAATAGACAGAGTAATATTTGCATCTTTATGGTGTAATCAGCTGTAAGTAAGCTGGAAGTCAGACCCCAATGATTCCTTTATTTTACAGATGAAGACAACTGGCATTTCAATGGCTTAGTCCATGACATCTTTAAATGGCACTTTTAAAGCAGATGAGATACCCTAAAAATGCCTTTTCCTCTCTACTGCCTTTAAAGGCACTCTGCCATGACCAGTATAGATGAAGATGTCTATACCTGTAGCAGTTGATAAAAACAGCTTTAACTGTAAATGCTAACAGACAGCAGATAATTAAGTGTATGTGTGTGTCTATGGGCAAATGTCTGCAATTGAGCTTTTGTATTTTCAAGGGGAAACTTGTTGCTTGCTAGCTGAAATCTGTGTGGACTAGTTATAAATTTTTATAATGCTTGGGCTGAACAAAAGAGAAACATCTAAATCTTATAATTAATAGAGAGACATAAGAGGAATCACCAATTAGGAAGCTAAGTGTGTGAATGCACACTATTTAGGTGGGAAAGCTCAGGGTTTGGGTTTCTGGAAAGAAAAATAGTAGCCAAAAGAAAGACTGAGAAGTGGTCTTGCAAAGAAAAAGAGGATCTGAAAAGGTGAAAAGAAGGTCCTGATTGGAGAAAATAAACTCAAAGTTGGCCAAGATCCTGGAGATCAAAGATCTGAGTAGAGTTGAATGTTGGGGATGCCCAAGGACTTGAGGGCTGAAACTGGTAACTTCAAGAAGCTGTGCAGCACAAACTGACATGACTTTCTGCCCAACCTTCCTGGGCAGTAAGGACCTCCCTGTGGGCAAGGGAAATTGAGACCTAGTGGACTTAGCACTTTGCAGAGCAAGTGAATGAGTGTGTAATCAAACAGGGTAAAAGCCCTAGTACTGAAGGTTCTTAAAGAAATCCCAGTATCCAGCTTTACTGCAGGTTGTTGATTATTCTGTTTAACCTCTAATAAAATCTTATGTGCCTGAATTTGTGCAAGATAAATTCTGTCTAAATTGATGAGACTGGAACTATCATGAAAAGGAATTGCAACCAGTTTCTTTTTGGTTATACAGTCGTGAAAAGAGGACATTGTCCATAATAAAAGAGGCATTGACCTCTCCAGGATGCTGAACAACCGTGTCTCAGTACTCTTCTCAGCCTGACAGCACTCCTGCCTAAAAGCAAACACCAGCTGCTGTGCAGTTGAGTGTGATAACACCTAGACCTCTTTCTCAAGCCCATGAAATCTGTCACCACATAACAAAGAACATAACCTTGCTGATGAGGGAAATCAAGCAAAGATGCAAAACTCTATGAGCAAGTGTTAAGGGGAAAGACCCCCCATTCCCAGCATTCTGGGCTTTTATCCAGATTTTACACAAAACATGTAAATAGTCTTGTAGGAAGAGACTGATCTCATAGACAGGATGTTGCCTGTAAAACTAGCAGTACCTCATTTTTTTATCCAGGATCCAAAGAACTGTGGTCCAGAATGAGGCACCTCAGATGACTGAAGTGGAATTTGATTACTTCATTTCTCAGTTATGACACTACAGCTCTTCTGTCTCATCTAATGTTCATTCCATACCAGCCAAAATCTCTCATCCTTTACATTTTCAACATTAGCAGTTCCCTCACACCTGAAGTTCTGCTTATGAGGCATCCAAGATATGCTTCAGCTTTGACAGTTTTAAATAAATCCATGCCTAAACCGTGTCAATGCCCAATGACTGCTTAGAAATTTGTTGGTCCTTGCCCATGACTTTAAATGAGCTTCATCTTGTGGATAATCTCAGAATATTTTGTATGCATTATAGTCCATATCCAGCACAATGACAGTGACCTCTGAGTAGAAGATTTTGTGGCAGCCATTAGAGCACCCCTGGGGGCTTCTGGAGATTCGTCTGACAGGGCTCTGAGCAAGCTCAGAGCCAGTGCAGCCAAAAGTGGCCCCTTCCCAGTGGTGACCCCAGGAAGAGATGCTCAGGTGTCATGGTGTTGAACCCTGACCAGGGAAAGTGCTTCCAGTTGAGGCTTTCACCTTGGTCCTGGCAGAGCTACAGCTCCTGCCATCCTGCAGCCGTGTGTCTGGTCATGGGTCTGCTGAGCTACAACTACCTGCAGGCCAACATCCCAGGCTGAGGGGTGGGGGAAGTGTCCAATGCCTTGCACCAGGGCTGTATTTACTGCAAAGACTTTATTGTGAATCCAATCTAAATCACAGAAATGAAAACCTAAATTTCAAGCTTAACGTTGCGTTTTCCTCATTGGTGGCTGTAAGTAAGCTTAAAATTTTGTCCTGGGTTCAGAAGTAGAAGTCATTTTTTCTCCTTCTTAGTGCCTGGTGCAGTGCTGTGTTTTTGACTTTTGGCCTGGGAACAGTGCTGATAGCATCGATGTGTTTAGTTACTGCTCAAATGTTTAGTCTGGCCAAGGACTTTGTGAGTCTCATGCTCTGCCAGGGAGGAGGGGAAGCCGGGAGGAAGCAGAGACGGGGCACCTGACCCAAACTGACCAAAGAGGTATTCCATACCACATCACATCATGCCCAGGATGTAACTGAGAGTTACCCGGAAGGGCTGGTTCACTGCGGGGTTGGACTAGGTATCGGTCGGTGCTAGGTCGGGCTAGGTGTCTGTCGGCGGGTGATATTGTATTCTCTTCCTTTGTTATTTCCTTTATCATTATTATTATTGGTGGTAGCAGTAGTGATTTGTGTTATACCTTAGTTACTGAACTGTTCTTATCTCAACCCATGGGAGTTGCATTCTTTTGATTCTCCTTCCCATCCCTCCAGGACCAGGGGGAAGAAAGCGGGAGTGGGGGGGGGGGTGGGGGTGGACTACATGGTTAACTTGACAACGGGGTTTAAACCACAACAAATTTACAATAAATCTCTGAGCTTGTTTTGTCTCAAACCTTTACTTTTTCAGTTATATCTTATTTATTTCCCTTTCAGCTCCAGAAGAGTTGAAAGGGAAATCTTATCTGCTCATTTACTTTCTTATTATTCAGTACTCCTTTGTGATAGTATATTTTAACTTAATATCCCATAACTTTCATCAAAAATACTTTCTTGGATTCAGTAAAGAGTGCATTGTTCAAACGAGAGAAAGAACAAGGCTCTTTTTAAAAGAGTGACTTTCCCAGTAACCAGGGAATTTACCTTTAATGATGAATAGTCTTGTTGGAATCCCTGCTTTTCTTCTGTAAATGCGCAGATGAATGCCCTGTTCACTGAACTGAGTTTATACAAGAAGAAAAGTGTCTTTAATAGGTAGTGGAGACAAATTTAGGGCACTGCAGGTAGTCCTTTACACAAATTTCTTTCTCTTGAATAGAGAAGAATTCTATGAAAATTAACCTCTTTTCAGTCTGTCTTGTTTCCTGTGGAACTATTTCATTTTGTACAAATAACTAGTGTTTCGCAGGGTAACATGGAGGGGCTTAAATATTCAAATCTTTCCCTAAGTGAGTAGTTTATAGAGTGGAACGGCTGCAAGAAAAGTCATTGGGAGATAATGAATACAATGAAATCAACATCAAGGATAAGAAAGTTGCTGGGGATAGAAGAGTCTTGGGATCTTGTCGGAGATTATGGATCAGACTCAACCAGAACTTGAACATGATTAGTGAAAAATAATGAAAAATCTTTGTGTGTACAGTGATGAGCTGACAGCTAACAATCGTTACTGAGAAATAAGATCTCTTGGTCATAACAGATAACTCTATGAAAATGTCAGGTCAGTGCAAAGGCAGTCAAGAAAACAAATGTAATTTTATGAAGTATTATGAAAGACATGGGAAACAAAATAGAAAACTTCATTATGCCCTTTTTGTAGAAATTCATAGTATATGTACTTTTGAATATTGTGTACGATTCTTACTGGTGAAAATATTATAAAAGAACTGGAGAAGGTCTGGAGATATGACAAAAGTTCTGAAACATATCAAAATGTAAAAAGAACTATTGAATAGATTACAGCTTTTCAACCCAGATAATAAGCAAGTGGGGGGGGTTATGCAAAGATATATAACATCATGTATGTCATGAAGAAAATGCATAGGAAATTAATATTATAAGAATTAAGGAATATACAAAAAAGAAAGAAAGTAGTACATAAACAATGCCTTCATTCAGTGTATACATTTGGCACAGAATGCTGTTGATGTTAAAAACTTACATGAGTAAGTTCAAGCATGAACTGTGTGAATTCACAGAATAAGAAAACAAAAAAATGAAAAAGAAAACAACACCAAAACCAACTGAGGATTATTAAAAACGGATTTCCATCTTGTTCAGAATAAGCTTAGCCATCTTGTCTTACTGAATATGGTACATCACTGGGAACTGTAGGAGGCAGTGATATAACCTAGTTGTGTTTTCATGTTCTTTTCAATATCTCACATAAATGCCTGCCTACAGCCATGTTTCAGTTTTGATATTTTTTCAGGTTTTTATGTTATATTATGTTTTTTTATGAAACTGAGGCCATAGAGAGAAGATGAAGTCTCCAAGGTAACATGCTCAATTGACATCAGAGATAGGGAAAGAAATAATTGTCTCCTGACTGTCATCTTTGTGCTTCATCCCTGAGACAGAAAGCAAGCCTTGCCTGTTTAATGGATGTTTAAAACATGACCAGACGCATTCAGTTAAAAAACAAAACAAAACAAAGCAAAAAACACATCACTAACAAAATCTGTATAGATAAAATTGGTTTTAAAATATAATACACTGCAGATAGGAGAATGTCTGACAGCAGGTATTATGTCTTATACTGTGTCTTGTAGCGTGTGTGTATTCTGCACACAAACACTGCCATGTATTTCTCTCAATTTGATCAGGCTCAGCTGGAAACAGTATTCTTGATCAAGGCACAATACAAAGGAATGAACTTTTCTCTCCCTTTCTTTCCTTTCTTTTTTCACAGCAGGTTCCTGAGTGGTCTGAACAAATCCAAAGGTCTTTGTTCCCTACTGTCTTGAGATATCAAGGCACATAAGTATTTATCTCAGCACACTTGAGTATGGAAAAATACTTTTCACGCAATGATTTTGCATATCAATTAGTGGGAGAAAAGGCCTTCTCATATAAAATCATGTAGAAATAATGATTTGCTATACAAAATCAAAATCCTAGCTTCCATGATCTGAATGAAGATGTTTGCATGTTACCTTTATCTAATTTCACTCTAATGAGCACTGAAACAGTTGTGTTCATGATGACGTAAAAGATAATGCAATTGCCTAGTACTATGAAGGGAAGGAAAACTCTTTCCTAGTGCCATGATTTTTGAACACAGAGGCTGCTTTCACTTGATGCCACCAAGAAGGAAGGTATTCCAAGAAGGAAGAAAGGAATGAAGATATGGCACTGTATCTAAAGGAGCACCTACTCATGTAAATGGAGCAGGCTGCACTGTTCTACTGACTTAAATGCTCAAGTAAATGTTTGAATCTTCCTGAAGCAATCATCCTGTTGCTGTTTAGTGATCATGTTTGTGTAAAAAAAGGTTCTCACTTAAAAATAAGGTGTACCATTGTAATATCACTTATATAACTATGCTCATTTTACAGTGTGTGTGGTCATCTGCTTACAATACAAAGTGCTGATGACTTGGCATTCTCATGACAATGTTTTCAGCAAAGTTCAAAGATCTTAGTTTTGCTTCCATAATAACCCAAGGCAATCTCTGAATGTCCTTTGTTGCTACTTTATTTGCTTTGTTAAGGCCATAAACTTTCCAAGCACCTATTCTATTATTTAAATGTTTTAATTCACTGACCTTTATGGTTATTTTTAAATCTGATAGATGCTTATTTTCATGTAGATAATTAGGTTAACTCATTCATATATAGCTCTAATTGTCCATCTACTGGAAAGGAAATACTTTTCAAATACAGTCTTAGTTACTTTCAAGTATGCAGAGAGTGATACTAATATTCTGACAATGTTATAGTGTCTTTTATCTACATTTTAAAAATAAGTTTTATGGTCTTTTGGAATATTTACAACTCATTCACAAATGAAAAAACTCATTCATCCCTCTTCTTCTGCTTCCATAACTTGCCAGTAAATTTAGAAGGATGCGCAGGGGCTATAATTTCCCTTAAGGAAATACTGACATTTCAAAAACAAAAACAAAACTAAAACCAACAACAACACAACAAAAAAATCACACACACACAAACAAAAAGAAACCAAAGAAAAAAACCCAAAGACAAAACCAAAAAGTCTTTGACCTGGAAGAAGAATTATTAATTTCCTGAGAAAATTAAATATGGACAGTATGATAAAAAGACAGAATAACTGTTAGAATAACACATGCATAATACTAATTTTACTTTGATTTTTGTATTTATTTAATACAAATATCTGAATAAAATTAATCAAAATATTATTTAAATAATAAACTCAGATTTCCTCATTGAAAAAAATTACTGAACTATGTTCCAGTTAGATACTTCTACAGATAAAACTGCATTTCTTCAATGATAAAAAACTCCATCTAAAATATCTCAACACCACTTGATTGTATCTTCTATACAATTAGCAATGGAAGTGTAAGAAGATGCTTCATTCCTTCAGACCCTGATCTTGTATACCACGGACAGGTACAGGAGTTTTCCCTCAGGTGTGGAAAAAACCTAACCAAACCATACAGAAGCCACAGCCCAGATTAAAGGGAACCTAAAAAAAGAGGCTATCAGAAGAACACAAAAGAAGAATGCATCTTGCTGGCAGAATAGGTCAAATATTCATCAGTATCTGCTGAGGTTTGAAACGACATTCAAGCCAGAAACTGGACTGGCCTGGAATAGGGACAGCTGGCAAAGCAGAACTAACCAAGAGAATAAAAGACCTTACTGGGTTTTTCTTTCGTCTTCACTGATCTGATGGTAAAGATATTCATATGCATCCACCTCTAAAGAGGGAAAAATCAGATTGCCAATTTCTTCAGTTGTATTTTTGCACTTTTAGGGACATTTCTTAATAACCCAGGGCAGATGACCATGGCTTTTGACAGGGAAACCCTAGCAACAGCAATTTTCCTAGAATAAGGTATTTTTCTTAAAAGAAAGACCTTGCTGAGAACCAATTTGTTACTCAACTTAAAAATAATAAAACACAAGAACATAAGTGCTTTATTGACAGTAAATTCAGTAATTCTTTTGAAAAATAGAATCATAGAATTATAGAAATATATAGGGAAGAGGTTTGAATTACCTCTTCAGTCAGAGCTGTCTATCCTGGATTTATATGTTGCTGTCGTTAGTGAGACCATGATTCACTTTGGGGCCCTGTTCATCCTGCTGAAAGGTACTCAGCCACTTTTTGAGTAACAGCATTACACGGGTTATATAAATGGGAGCTGGTGAATAATGCATTAAGTCAAAATTGCAAGAAAAATTTAAGTTGCCAGAATGCTGAGCTAACCATAGCTTGGCCAGCATTTTGGAGCAGAGACCTTTTTGGCTTCTGAAGGAGTGATAGGAACTGCAGTAACTGTAGTCTGGCAGCCTGGGGAAGGGGCTGGAAGCAAGAAAAGTTAGCTAAGTTTCTCAGCTGACAAAGGAGGGGCTTTTGCTTTTTAATGCTCAAATTTTTTGTGGAGACATGAAAATTCAGTTGAAGCAGATTCATGAATAGTTAGTTTCAAAGAATATCTGCCTTGTTGTAGAGTTTCCAAGAAGTTCCACTAAAAGTAATGTTCATTCGGGAAAGACAAACTATAGTTACATTTCCTTATTATGGAACAATATTTGAAGAGTTTTTTGCCTAGTATATCACACTGCAGTAGAATATTACCTTCAAAATATTTCTTAACAGCAATAAGCACTCTTTGAATGTTTGACACCCCACCTTGACCTGAACTAGAACTTCTAGTCTCAGAATTACAGGCAGCGTAAGGGGATTTGACTCTGATCCAAAAGCATCAGTTTGAAACAAGAGGAAGTGTATGGCAAACTCACACAGGAAGGAAATGAAAAACTGGTGAAATTCTCCTCAGGCCATTTAGAGGTGAGCATAATCCCTCTGAAGTTTTTTGGCAATATCGATTCATGGATACTGTATGTTACAATACTGCAGGCTAACAGTTTATGTTAAGGGGGAATAATAGCCTGAATACAAAATTCTAATGTACTTTACAGTGAAGTTAGACTCCATAGGAATTCTAACACTTCTTGACTTGTCAACATTTTTATTCTTTTCATGACATTGATTAACACCTGTTACTGTCTGTATCAACTGCTTAGCTGAAGATTATTGTCCTGTTTTGGGAATTTTCAGTCCTGAATTTCTTATCATTATATGTCAAATTTTGAGACTAGCTGTCTGCTTCCTTATCACATAATATTTCATCATGCTGCTTTTTCTTTTATAAATTCACATATAGTCTTATGTAAAAAGATTCAATATATACTATATATTACATGTTCTGTATAAATGCAAAAATAAATGTAGAAAACTTCTTATTCCTGCAATCAATGGCAATAATGTGAAATAATTTCATATCTAGTGATGAAATTGGAATGACTGATGTCCAGTTGGGGACTGAGTTTTTATGTACTTGATATTTCTGCCAATGCTTTTTGCAGCAGTTACCCAGCTTCACTGTACAACCCCAATATGATTTGAGCATGCTGAATTAATATTTTTTTTCTCTCTCTCTTTTTTAATGCATTTCTAAAACAAAGGATCAATTTCACTGGGTTTAGTTTGAAGGATTACTGAGCTTCCCAAATTGAAGTGGACAAATAGACTGCATTGATTTCACCACTGAAAGTTAAAAAATATAAAAACATTTGCTTAAATATCAAAAGGTTTTGAAAGCAGAGCAGTAGTTCATGTGGACACACAAGAACAGCAAGAAGACTTTACTCTGCAAACAAAGACAATTTTGTTTAATCACAATCTATTGCTCTTACTTTTCATGAGGGAAATAAAGCTGCCAAATGACTCCTGAGTATGTGATATGATGCATTTATAGAAAATAATTTTGTCAGTGAATGCTGGAAGAGGATTTTTCTTTAACTTGCCATTCTTCTATTTAGTCTTTAGTAGAGACACGTAATGTTAAGTTTTGAGGCAACAAAATCAGTTTCATAAATAAACACTGTGTGTGATGCAAAAAAGAATTGTCTAACTAAAGCAGGTGCGCAACTGAACTTTTTAAAGTAGAATTGTTTAGCCTCAAGAAGATGAGAGCTGAGGGAGGACAGCAACAGTGACAGTGGCAGTGACATCTTACCCATCTGTGTGAATGTCTGATTAGGGAGCAGCAAAGAAGGTGGAGTCAGACTTCTCAGTGGTGTCCAATGAAAGAGCAAGAGGCAACTGACAGAAAAGCTTTACTTTGAGGGTGATCAAACATTTTAAAAGGTTGGTCAAAGGTGTTTGGAGTTTGGGTTTAGAAGTTTCCATTCTTGCAGTTATTTAAAACATTTTATTGAGACCTATAATGGGCACCACCATCCTGAATGTAACACCCACCTTTATTGTTGCAGAGGGGTTTGGCTTTGTTTTGAGCAGTTTAATTACTTCTATGTTAAATAAAATCACTATGTAAAATACAAAACTGACATGCAGAGAAATACAAGCCATTTGGAAGAATGGCAAATTCTACCCTCCTTTGAATGTCCTAATCGTTAAACTTTAGAATGCATTTCTTCTGAAATGTTTTTTGGGACTCATTACATCTTGAGTTATTTCTGGTGCACAGACTACAGTTAACAGGAGATAGGAAGGGCTCTATCATATAAAATAGTCTTTGACTGATGATTTGTTCTTCCCAGAGACGTAAAATATGTATGTTTTAAATCCATTACACTAGAAAATCTATATTTGAAATGAATGCTCTAATAGCTAAGACATTATGTAAAAACAGGCCAGTGGCGTTGTTTCTCTGATCTGGCTATGGACGCAGATGAAAAGCATGAGCTGCAGGTAGCCACTTAGTCAAACTGTAAAGGGATTTATTTTGAGGAAAAATGGTTGATGCTGCTGTAACATGCATAGAGACAATTGCTTGCAACCTTATTGCAATGTTTCTGCTCTTAACACTTAGATTTTAACATATCTCTGTTGGTTAGTTCTAGGATACTTCATGCAAGGCAAAATTTCTTTATATGGATTTTTTTTAAACACCTTATCCTTTTCAGGCATTAGCAAGACAACAAGTTCAATGTTTGGAATTCCACTAAAAAACAAGCAAAGCATTTGGCTGACTGAGAATGTGTTTCTGTGAAAGGATTCAGAAAGCAATGTTTCTTCTGTCTTGGTTCTAAATCAGCTCCCAGGAATTGACACCAATCTATAAGTCATAAAAATCTATAAACTTCAGAGGAAACCCAGGCAAACGCTGCCTAAGTAGGAATTATATTGCTTCTGTACTGGAGTAAAGTAATATCTGACCTAGAACATGGGCACAATGATTGCCAGGCTCTGTTTTCCTCATATAGGCAGCCTTTCCTTTTCCATTTCATCAAATGCTTATTACTCATGAAGTTCCTGTCCTCTTAAAAAGGTGTTGCTTGTCTGCATCAGTGGAATTTTTCATATTCATAGTACATAAATATAAAAAACAGACAGGAAATACTGTAAGCATAGTATATCTATAAATAGCTGGTGATTAATATAAAGCAATACAATAGAAATTTGGGCAGATGTGCAGTCTAGATATCGAACAAGTGCCAGTGAAATCATTATCTGATGCAATGATGTACTATATAATATGTATGTAACACATACAGTATAATTGTTTATTTTAGAAAACCTATGAAGATTTTTTTTTCTAACGTAAAGGTTCATTATTTTATCTTACAGCTATATGGTTTCTAATTTTGCACCAAAATAAAACATAAAAATGTGTGAGAAATGACTAACGGAAATGTAACATCTTGAAATAGTAAAAGAGGAGAAAAAAAAGAAGTGGCAACTATTGAAGAAAGGGCAGATAAAGAGGCTGCAAGCATTTGTCAAATTTAGTTATTGAGGCCCTTTCAAATATATCATAGTGCTCCAAAATCTGGAATTCTGTGCACTTTTGTGATCCTGTTATCTTGTTTGGATCACACTTTTATTTAAACTAAACCTGAGTAGGAAGGCAGTGCATGAACGTGTAAGGAGTGAAGAAATAATCATGTTGAGTATCCTTTTAAATCTCCTGATTCTACATAAATGATGCCTGATGCCTGTTCTGGACTCAGTGACAATTTTGCTTAATTAAGCTGAAGTACAATTGTTGCAGGGAGACCTGCTCTTCCAAATGTGTTAAGGAAACAGCAGCTAATATCAAAAGTGGCAGTTTTTTCTTATTTGCAAATAAGCAAGTACAGCACTGCTAGTAGGATTGCATTTCGAGTGCTTTACCAAAGCCAAAGGATACTTGAGCTCAATGTTGTGTTTTGATATGAAAGATGCAAAAGGCAGAAGCAGTAGTTCAGATATAATAATAGCGTAAAAAAGACTAGTGTATGTATTTTTTTGCATGTATGTCTGATGCTTACTTAGCGATATATATATCCATACGAAACACATCTATAGTTGTGTGTATATATATGTATACACAAATATTTAAGAACGAGAAAAATCACTGATTCTTGTCTGAATTTTCTTTAACAAGAAACATTAAAGGAACCTCTAGAAGGAATTTTTCACATGTGACAGTGATAGATTTTGCTTTCTAAATTCATCCTGATATCTTAGCATAGAGTCATAGAATAGTTAGGGTTGGAAAGGACCTTAAGATCATCTAGTTCCAACCCCCTTGCCATGGGCAGGGACACTTCTCACTACACCATGCCACCCAAGGCTTTGTCCAACCTGGCCTTGAACACTGCCAGGGATGGAGCATTCACAACATCCTTGGACAACCCTTTCCAGTGCCTCACCACCCTTACAGTAAAGAACTTCTTCCTTACACCCAATATAAACTTCCCCTGTTTAAGTTTTAACCCATTACTCTTTGTCCTGTCACTACAGTCCCTAATAAAGAGTCCCTCCCCAACATCCTTATAAGCCTCCTTCAGACACTGGGAGGCTACTATGAGATCTCCACACAGCCTTCTCTTCTCCAGGCTGAACAGCCCCAACTTTCTCAGCCTGTCTTCATACGGGAGGTGTGCCAGTGGAGGCATGGACTCCAGTTGTGGTGCAACCGAAATCGTCTACTGAACGAGCTCACAGGCTTTTTGTAGACTCTTGCCTAGCAGTTTGTAATTGTTAGTATCAGTTTCTTTTTGGTACTTTTCGCAACATCACACGTTTTTCCCAACCAATCACATTATTGTTCACGTGCCTTTACTTGAACAGCTCATTTGTTCCCAGATGCACAAGCACATTTTTCCATTGCCACTTTCTGCTACATTATTACTTTCCATTTTCCTTGAACACACATTCTTTTTGTCCCCTCAGTCGACATTGCAGACTTTCATTAGCTCCTGTGAAAGTCCCAGGTAGAACATTACATCTTTGTCTTCAGTAACTTCTTCATTTCAATATCTACAGTTCTTGGAGATTACCTTGGTGTTTTAACTCTGATTCCTCTTGACTCCCATGGTTTGTAGCTGATGAGGGTCAGGATGTTTGTGCTCTCAGTCAAGTCTGCTGGACCAGCTTCTTGTGCAACATTCCCCATAGGGAAGTGCTCCAGTCCCCTGATCATCCTTGTGGCCCTCCTCTGGACTTGTTCCAACAGTTCTATGTCCTTTTTAGGCAGAGGACACCAGAACTGCACACAATACTCCAAGTAAGGTCTCACAAGAGCAAAGTGGATGGGCAGGATCACCTCCTTCGACTTGCTGGTCATGCTCCTTTGATGCAGCCCAGGATACGGCTGGCTTTCTGGGCTGCGAGCACACACTGCCAGCTCATGTTCATTTTCTCATCAACCAACACCCCCAAGTCCTTCTCCACAGGGTGGCTCTGAATCTCTTCTCTGCCCAACCTGTAGCTGTGCCTGGGATTGCTCTGACCCAGGTGTAGGACCTTGCACTTAACATGGTTAAACTTCATGAGGCTGGCATCAGTCCACCTCACAAGCATGTCAAGGTCCCTCTAGATGGCATCTCTTCCCTCCAGCGTATCAACTGAACCACACAGCTTGGTGTCATAGGCAAACTTGATGAGGGTGCACTCAATCCCACTGTCCATGTCACCAACAAAGATGTTGAACAAGACCGGTCCCAACACCCATCCCTGAGGGACACCACTCGTTACTGGTCTCCAGCTGGATATTGAGCCATTGACCACAACTCTTTGTGTACGGCCATCCAGCCAGTTCTTTATCCACCGAGTAGTTCACCTATCAAATTGATGTCTCTCCAATTTAGAGACAAGGATGTCATGTGGGACAGTGTCTAAGGCTTTGCACAAATCCAGGTAGATGACGTCAACTGCTCTGCCCCTGTGATCAGTTTCGTAGCCCCATCACAGAAGGCCACCAACTTGGTCAGGCAGGATTTCCCCTTAGTTAAGCCATGCTGGCTGTCATCAACCACCTCCTTGTTTTTCACGTGCCTTATCATGTCTTCCAGGAGAATCTGCTCCAACAGTTTGTCAGGCACAGAGGTGAGACTGCCTGGTCTGTAATTCCCTGGGTCATTCATTTTCACCTTCTTGAAAATGGGGGTTATATTTCTCTTTTTTCAGTTGTCAGGAACTTCACCTGACTGCCATGATTTTTCAAATATGATGGCCAATGGCTTAACAACTTCATTTGCCATCTCCTTCAGGACCTGCGGATGGATTTCATCAAGTCCCATGGACTTGTGTAAGTTCAGGTTCTTAAGATGGTCTCGAACCAGATCCTCTCCTACAGTGGGCCCAAGGTCTTCATTCTCACAGTCCCTGCATCTACCTTCCAAGACTTGAGTGGTGTGGCCAGAGCATTTGCCAGTGAAGACTGAGGCAAAGAAGTCATTAAGAACCTCAGCCTTCTCCAAATCCAGGGTAGCCAGTCCTCCCAATAGCTTCTGGAGAGCGCCCACATTACCCCTAATATGTCTTTCCTTTGCAATGTGCCTACAGAATCTCTTCCTGTTACCTTTCACATCCCTAGCCAAGTTTAATTCTAACTGGGCCTTAGCTTTCCTAACCTGGTCCCTAGCTTCTGGGACAACATCCCTGTATTCTTCCCAGGCCACTCATCCTTGCTTCCACCTTTTATAAGCTTCTTTTTTCTTTTGAAGTTTTCTCAGCAGCTCCTTATCCATCCAAGGAGGTCTCCTGGCTCTCCTGCTGCACTTCCTTCTAGTTGGGGTGCAACACTCCTGAGCTTCTAGTAGGTGATCCTTGAATATCAACCAACAGTCTTAGGCCCCCCTTTCCTCTAAGGCTGTATCTTTTCACTGTGTTATCTATCCATGTCTGTTGTGGTGCAAAACTGTAGACAAGAAGGAAAACATGCTTTGTAGTATCTCAACTACTTTGTGATTAATGTACTTTCAAGCCCAGACTTTCCTACTAAATAAAAAAGTAATTAACACACACATTCACCAATAGCTCATGAGTCAATATTCCTGGGCACAAAGGCAGTAATATTTTACACTAAGGATTAGCATATGCAGATTAGCATATACAGAGTATGAGTTTTTTTAAAAACTGTATAATTATAGTAGGTTGTCTCAAAAGATATTCCTGTCCGCTTGAAAATTAAAAAAAAAAAAAAACACCAAAAACCAACAAAATATTGTAGTGTAACATCAATCAGATATAAAAAATGATTGTGTTTCAACCTGAAGCATATAACCATTTCAGCAGAGATCTTTGAGTCTAGTAATAGTTAAGTAATAGTGAATCAGTGACATCTCGCGTATCTAATGTCTTCCCATATTAAAAAACACAGTATGTTCACAGCTGCAATTGTAATGTCTATTTCTTTCTTTTCTTACTGTGTTTTTATCAGTGAAAATATGTGAGTACAGTTTCTAGATTTCTTTAGACATTTTAATCAAAACCCTTATAGAAACCACTGCAGAAAAAGGTATCCATACTCAGTTTAAACTTCAAAACAACAAGTGCAACATGATAGCAAACTCTCCCTGTACACCTAGCTGTGAATCAGACATGTTTGAACTACAACATGCAAGGAAATTTGCTGCCTGACAAGATCAACTGGTGTTGGCTTATGTCTCCTGACTTTGGGATACACTTCCTTTGATAGAAAAGAAAAAGTAATGCTAAGATAGCTCTGTGCCATTAAAGATTCTCTCACGGTGTAGGACAGACACACCTGGTTCATTAAAAGAAAAATATAAAAGTACATTCAGCTACCTGCTTGAAGCAATTCTGAGTGCTTTTTGAGCTGTTCAGTAGCACAAAGAGCACCTATCTTGGTTCATGTAGGGCCACATTATATGTAAGTTCTGAGTATTACAGTTCTGTTTAAAAGACTGAACCAAGCTGGGCTGCTCTGCTCATCTAGGCTTCTGTTAAGAATCTTTGACACTGCTGTGCAGCTACGCAAGAAGGATACAAACACCATAACTTTACTCTTAAAGTTGACTCATGTTTTATTTACTGTCCATTGCTAGTAGCAGAAAAGATTTCTAAGTTTATTAACATTTGCATGGTTGAGTAGCAACCCTCCCTAATGGTTTTTAGAGCTGAAATGATATTTTGCATCTATGTGACACTAATAACTTTGTACAGAAACTGACAATTTTTGTAGTAACTATATTTCCAAAGGACTAATGAAATCTAGTGGTTTTCTTCTAAAACACAGCCAGAAGAAATTATTTTGGTGCCTTCTTCCTACTCTTCATAAGTACCAGACAGCTGCAGCTTTTCTCAAGGACTCAGAGAACCGGATCCCAAGTCTTCCTTGCCTTCACAGTCAACCTATGTCGTGGTGGGAAGAGAGCATCCTAACACTATACAATAGTAGGACATGTTGTGTAGCCTTCTTGATAAAATTTGTGTACTGTTTAGAAAGGAATGTGTGAATCGTGGACCGAAAGAAAAGAGCATCAGTGCTACAGTGCATTTCATCTATCAGTGGTCAAATCCTACCAATGTGCATTTGGGATGACTACTAAACTGGAATAATTTAGAAACAGGGAGGAAGTAGTAGCCACATACTGCAGGACATAGCCATCTGATGAATGTTTAAATGCAGATCAACAAATATTCAAAGACTTTTAAAGGGAAATAAACTTGTAAATGAAAAATAATTTGGGTTTCATTTAAGACAGGATATGAATTCACATTCAAAACAGGACCTGTCAATCATTAAATGCGTAAGTGTTAATTATTGTGTTTGTGTCTTTTTAA
This sequence comes from Psittacula echo, assembly GCF_963264785.1. Taxonomy (NCBI): domain Eukaryota; kingdom Metazoa; phylum Chordata; class Aves; order Psittaciformes; family Psittacidae; genus Psittacula; species Psittacula echo. Next base: position 145,225,236 of record NC_137735.1, read on the forward strand.
CTTATATGAACTACTGTGTGCTACACTTATTAACAGTGATTCTATTCATTGGCTTCTTTGTCAGACTATTTGTTTTTATAACAGCCATGAAGTCCTTGATGTATCAATGAAGACTTGCCTGCATGCTTGGGTTAGCTTTACCTGTGATTCAGGTCCTAGTTTTTCTAGTGTGCTCTACTTTTGTTATGCAACTACTTCAACACCCATCAATTTCTAATAAAAAGACTTTTATGGTCCTAATAAACACACAAAACATTAGGGAATCATGAAACAGCTAATTAACTTTGTGAATTTAAAGTCCTGTTCTTGTACATGAAAACTAATTAGTGATTATACAGATTCTTGAATCAAACTCGCTTTTTTTTTTTCTCTTCATACGGTTGTTAACTTAAATTCGAGAGATTTGTAGTATTTTCCCTTATTTTTCTAAAGAAGATGCTGAGTTTATAATGAATAAAAAGCTGTATTGTCTACATGCTCTGCATCTGCTCATGTTTCATTGTCACCTTTTTGTTTCACACCGTTGCAAAAAATTTATTCACATTTTAACAAAGAGTTACACACTCACCTCAGCTTTATCAGGAGGCTGAATTCAAGCATGACTCAAGTAATAGTTCCTTACAATTTACAGCTAGGCTGTGCCTAGCCTTGGGATAGGTATGTGGTGAAACAGGTTAGGACTCTTCCTTCCTTGTGTGTGGTTTAGAATTAAACACAGCAGTTCCTCATAATTATAACACTCAGGGGTGTGTGAAGTTTGACAGTGAGAGATGGTCCATGCCTTGAGAAAGAGAGTAAGGAAGAGTCAGGCAAACTTCTTGTATCCTACTGACAATCAGTAACTGTGGCTTATGCACCCAAGGTTAGTAGTAGACTGAAAGCATTAATAGCCATTGATCTATTGCAGCATATAATGAAATCTTCAGGAATTGCTGTGCTCCAAGAATTTTCAGAAGCTTCCCCATTCCTTCTCATGTATTACTTTGTTGCTGTGTCACAGTCTGGTGATATGATCACAAATCAATTATAAGGTGATCCTTTCCCCAGACATCGGTATGGAAGTCTGCAAAATACATTATATTGTCAAGGAATACAGATTCTAGCCAGTGACATTAAATGGAACAAAAGTTGGAAAGAAAATTGAATCAGAATCCTGGCATAGCATAGGTACAGACTGCAGTTCTGCCACAAGATGATGTTTCACAAATATTCAGCAAGGGAGAGAGACAGGGAGGCCATTCCAGGTAGGAGCTACAGAAAGGAAGACTGCTTCTTAGAGGTGGCAAAAGTGCTTATTATGGATAGAGATTTGTTGTAGCATTATTTCCTACTATGTGCTTCTTTATTGCCTCAATAGCTATTGGAAAAACTGTACAACATAAGAAGCAAAGGTAGAGAAGGTAAAATCATCCTCTGAATGAGCTCTATTACAAAATGAATAACACAGAAATAAGATTCTTTCTGTTTCAAGAGCCATGAAGTCATGGATCAGCAATGCTGAATCAGAGCAAAGATCACTGATCCTGCTCCTTAAAAAATGTCTGCTGCTGCTCATTTCCTGAAAAAGAAGTTTTATAAGAATCTTCTTTTTTTTTTCTTCTTTCTTTTTTCTTCAGTAAGGTAATTATACACAGACAAGTTCAGTGACTTCTTTTTCAAAATTCAATTGGCTCATGAGGAAGATGCAATTGTTTCAGCTGGTGGAAATTAAAGCAAATTAAAGACTCAGTATGAGTTAGCTGTGCAACTACTGCAAAAAAAGAAACTGCCACAATGGCTAGTCTTAATATAAGTTAATATAAAGTACAGAAAACAATTATCCTGCTCTACTTCAACCCTGAAGTGAAACATTAAATTAAGTCAGGAACCAGCACTACTGTATAGGGGGGACAAGAGTTAATGTTTTAAATTGAGAAACCTTTGAAGTAGGAAGCATAAGAAAGCCAAGAACATTTTGCCAAAATGATAATCAACAGAGGATGTGATAACTCTCCCTGGAAATATGTACAGGGACATCAGAGAACAGAAAAGTAATAATGGGCTTGAACTATGGAAAGACAATCTTACATTTGATATTTGACATATTTGCCAAAGGAAAAGCTCAGATAAAGGAAAAATTTTCCAGTGTATTTAACACTACTTCACAAGCTTCTATATTTTTTCCTCTTACCAGTTGTAATATCTTACTGGTTTTCTTCCCTTTTTTTTTTTTTTAATCTATATTTATTTTTCTTCTTTATTTAATTAATTTGCTACTTATGCATTTTATTATCTACGGGCACTGCTTTTTGCTTGTTTGTTTGCTTTAACTTGAGATTCCAAAGCCTTCTGCTTACCCAAACCATCAAAATATAAAACTAAAAAGGGGAAAGGAAAAGAAAAACCAAACAACAGTGATGTATAATACAATCTCTCACCTCCTGCTGATCGATACCCAGACCGACTCGAATATAGCGAACTGGGACTTCCAGGTAACTCCCCCCCAGCTTATAGACCGGACATGATATCCTGTGATATGGAATAGCCCTTTGTCTCAGGTGTCCTGTCTCCTGTTCTCACCCTCTGTTTGGATCAGGTGTCCTGTCTCTGCTCCCTCACAGCTTCTAGTGCCTCTCCTCACTGACAGAGCATGAAACTGAAAAGTCCTCGATCAGGGTAAGTGCTACTCGGTGACAACTAGAACATCTGTGTGTTACCAGCACATTCTCAAACTAAAGCCAAACTACAGCACTGCACCAGCTACTAGAGAGAAAATAAACTCTATCTCAGCTGAAACCAGGACAGGTGTAAAAAAAAAATCTGGTATAGAGAATTCACTGTAAGTCAGTCAGTCATTCTGGTGAAATGTTATAGTGGCAGAGGTATTTCTACGTGTTCCTCATTTATGATGAGTATAAAGGTTCTTTTAGGTATAGGCCTTGATTAGAATTGTAATTTGTACCTTTACCCCACACATACAGACTAGAGTACACATACAGCAGAGTACAGTCATACCTATGAAGTTGAAGACTGAGGGGCTAAATTTCAAAATCTACCATGAAGTTCTGATTTCACACTTACTTGAGATTCTTCCATGCTTTTCTGATTACAGAACTTTCACAGTAAAGTCATAATCCTGTGGGCTGCAGTGAGTGGTTTACTAGGCTCTATTGCACTACAGCACAAGACCTTGGCTGTCTGAAAATAACCTGAAGAGTTATTGGGGTTACTGGGAAAATGAGTTTACCAGTCTGGATAGCATAGAACACCCTGGAAGATATAGGAAGGTATGGCAAATTATAGTAAATAATGGTATTTAGTGATGTCCCAATTCTGGAATAGGTTCTTAGATTACTCAGTACCCAGCATCTGTTAATACATGAAAGAAATAGTAAGGGAAAGTTATTGTGGGGGATGTCAGCATATTTATATAGTTTCTTTTAGCTAGTGAGAACTTATCAAGCAAACATTTTCATCTTTCAGATCATTTGAGTACCTAACTGGACCAATATTGAAAGAATTTTTTATCTCTTATTTTTCAGGACAAACCATACCTCTTCTGTAACTGAAATTGATAAGGAAGGTAGCACTGAAGAAATCTGCTTTATGTTGGGACTGCTGACATGACAGAAAAAAATTATTGGAATATTTCACTCAGAAGAAATCGTATGAGAAAACAAATTTTGTAGCTACAAAGAACCAATTGCCAAGTGAACATGTCTATATTCTTAATTGCTTCTCAAAAACTTTGTTCACTAGACAATAAATTACACTAACAACCTTCAGAAAAAAATGTCTGCTATGAAAGAATATTAATTCTCTCCTAATAAAAGCTGTACTTTAGTATTGATCTATAAGTTTTGTAAAGTCTGAATAAACTTCAGTCTGACACATATAAGGAATATCCAGCATTAGAGAGAAAAACCTAGAGTTTTCTTATGACTCTATGTATTTAAAATAGCTTTAAAAAAATTGACACATGGGCTGAATGACCTACAGTGATTCAGCATTAGGTAGTTCAGAGAAAGTCATCTCAGAAGTAACAGATATCAAGACTCTTTTTCTAATTTTGAGATGAAAGCAAGGCAGCTTCAGAATAGATAGATATGACAGCAGATGCATATAAGCCTGAGGTACTCCTTGCCTCCTTTGTCTCTGACTTTACCAACAAGGTCTCCCAGAACTCTCTATTTAGAAGTAGGGTTCCAGGAGGAGAATACACAGTAGTGGTGTCGTGGTTTAAGCCGAGGCCGTAAATCAGAACCACAAAGTCCACTTCCCCCCCCCCCCCCCCCTTTCTTCCCTCCGCTCCTGGAGGGACGGGGAGGAGAATCAAAAGAATGCAGCTCCCACGGGTTGAGATAAGAACAGTTTAATAACTAAGGTATAACACAAATCACCACTGCCGCCACCAACAATAACAATGACAAGAGAAATAACAAGGGAAGAGAATACGATACCACCCGCCGGAAAAGACAGCCCGACCGAAAAGGGGAACGTGCCCTTCCGGGTAGCTCCCAGTTACATCCCCTGGCATGACGTGCTGTGGTACGGAACACCTCCTTAGCCAGTCTGGGTCAGGTGTCCTGTCCCCGCTTCCTCCCGGCCCCTCCTCCTCCCTGGCAGAGCATGAGACTCACAAAGTCCTTGGTCAGTCTAAACATCAGTGTTATCAGTTTTTTGTTCCCAGGCCAAAAGTCAAAAACACAGTGCTGCAACAGCTACTAAGAAGGAGAAAAAAAACTGACTGCCACTGCTGAACCCAGGACAAGTGGATTAAGATCAGTTACTTGACCCATACCAATCCACATGTTATGTTTAAGGAAGCTGAGAGAAATGATTCTTGCAAGGCTGCTTTCTATCATTTTGGAAAGGTCATGGAGATCAGGAGAGCTCCTGGATGACTGGGGAAAGCAAATGTTGCACCCATCTTCCAAAAAGGCCAGCACTCTAGGATCTGTGATTGAGGGAAGAGCAGGGAATGCCATTCACCTTGATTTCAACAGGGCTTTAAATGCGGACTTCTACAATATTCTTATCTCCAAAGTAGAACACTGCTGTCTGGATGGGTGAACACCTACATGGGTAAAAACTGGTTGGATTTTTGGGCTCAGACAGGCATGGTTAATTGGTCACAATCTGCCCATTAATATGTGGAGTAATGCAAGAGTCTGTCTTAGAAACTGTCTTTCTCATCATCTATCAATGGGGAAGATGATGGAGCATACTAATCAGACCTGCAGATGGCACCAAATGAGGAAGCAGCTGGTATGTGAAGAGAATTGTGCTGCCATCCAGAGATGTGGATTGGCTAAGGAACGGTGAACATTTCGTGACCAACCCAGAAGTCTTAGCCTTAGAAGATGGTGGTTATGAAGAATACAGCTGAACAATCGACATGTGAGCAATCCCAGCTGTTTGGTCTTAGCCAAACTCTGAGCTAAGTTGCAAGTCCTGAACTCAAGTTACCCAGGCTGCAAGGCCTAACCTTAGGTTACTAAAGGACAGCTACGTACAGTAGAACAAGGCATTTGGTGTTTGCTCAAGGTTAACAGGATGTGGGAGCGGGATGTTGAAACCGCAAGATGTGTGCAAAAACTAGCGAATGGGCAATTCTTAGCTAGCCTATTATCTGCTTAAAAAATATGTGTGGATGGCACTTTTGAGCCCATCAGAATCTATATTGATTACATCAGCTAGTTCTGTAGACTATAAAAGTTATTGATGTGTGTGAATAAATTTGGCAATCGCTTGATCACATTGATTGTCTCTGCGTTGTCCGTGACTCCTGCGTCACGACACAGAGAGATATAGACAGATGGGTGTAATGGGCTAACAGGAAGCTCATTAAATTCAGGAAGGTAAGATGCAGATCGCTGTACTAGGGGAGAAAGAGCCCCTTGCAACAGATACAGGTTGTGGCTTGGCTGGCTGGGGAGCATCTCAGTAGGAAAGCTCCTGGGGCTCTGGCAGACAGTAAACTGAACATAAGCTGGTAGTCACCTAACAGCAAAGAGGTGTTAACAGGAGCAGAACCTGTACATCAAAGGCATGGATTATCCTCTTCTAGTCAGCACACTTTGGACAGTGTCTCAAATATTGCATCCAGTTTTGAGCTCCCAGTACCAAACTTCACTTAACTGGACAGAGTTCAGTTTAGGGCTACAATAGTAGCTTTATGTTGGAGCACTTTTCCCATAAAGACAGGCTGAGGGAGCTGGGCTTGTTCAGCCTGGAAAAGACAGCTTCAGGGGGACTGAGGAGTGGTGTCCTATCATATACTGGGAGGTATATTTCTTTAATATCCATGTTGAGTATTTAATTTTACTTTAGTTTCCTTTAATTTAATAATTACAAGGATTTTGTAATCTAAATATCTTTAGAACAGTTAAAAAACAGACAAGAAAGTTGTAAAGCTAATGATAGGAAATTCTACTCATTCGACTAGACAAAATGAAGGCTTTGTCATATGTTAATTTATTGGATTAGAATATGAATGTGGTAAGTAATAATGCTGTTTTGACAGTGAGTGATAACAAGACTTTGATGAAATATTTATGAGTTTGGGCATTTTTGACACCAGTGATTGTGATTGAATATTTTTAAGGTCACCAGGACACTGAAGAATTTTGGCAAGATATTTATGAAGGCACAGTGGTCTTAAAGATGGATGTAGATATGGAAGTGATGTAAATTAAATGAATTCATGAAAGAAATATATCAAGGGCTATTAAACACAAAGATATCAATTCTGACTCAAGAAGTCAGACAGCTTAGAGCTGGGAGGTTATACCAAAGAAGTATTACTATCTGTGGGGTTTTTTAAACACTTTTTATTAGCACTATAGAATAATTACAGATGAAGAGGAGATATTATGTTAACTGGAACTTTGGTCTGACCTAATATGTCCAATCAAATGCATAAGATAGATACAAAGGTACGCTATTCTGAGATAATATAACTACTTCTAAACCTAAACGATGATGTGGATTAGGTGATGAAGGTTACAAAGGGTATATACAAGCAATTTCTTTTTAGAGCCTTCCTGAAAATTTTCCTTTTAAAGTGGTTAAACATTTTCTTTGGCCACATCAAAAAAAGTTGGGGCTCTGACACTGCTAAGAGGTTTATAACAAGATTTTGCTTTGCAATAATATTTTTTTATTTTATTTATTTATGTATTTATTTATTTCAGTTGTAGAAATGTCTGCTTTTCCTCCACATCTGTGTGACTTTTTGTAACAATTAAAATGTGACTGGCTGGAACCTTAGCCTAAACTATGGAAAATATTAAAGTGAAATATTTTATTTCAATGCATACTTTAATAGATACTTTGCTCTTCTTTTAAATAATGTAATGACAATTATTTAATTAAAAATTATATCTAAGGAACTCATTTTCCAAAAGAAAACAGAACATTCTAGGTTTTAGGACCGATCTTATTTTTCTGTTTGGTCTTTTTTAGGACTGTAAACATTTTTTATAATCAACTGTTTTAAATAATCTTTCACCACCAGTAGTTTTGAAGAAAGAAATAACAAACTATGATGATACTTGTTTCGGTAGAAAGGGCTTTCGTTGAAGAAATATAATAATGTGAGTAAAAAGCATGAACTTTTGAATGTGATAAGAAAGAGAGGATTAGGTAAAGGAGATATTAATGAATGTGTTCAGAAAGCAATGGGAAAGAATGGCTTTAAAAATCTTCACTTCTAACGCGTGGCAGTGTGCCCTGGTCAAGTTATGATTAACATCTTGACCTTACTAAAATTAATAGCAAAGGTTTTACCAGTTTAAATGGAGAATAGATGTAAGCCTAATTGTGATGTCCTAATGTCTGTGCTGTTGGCACAGACAACTCCTTTCTCGGTAATATGTGAGCTTTTCCCTGTAATGGAAATTCATTGCTGATTAATGTGTTGATATAAAGTATCCTGGGACTAAAAGCAGCTTGATTGTACCAGCACATTGTTGTATCTGAACCATGCTAGAAGGGTTATGCCAAATCACAAAGACTTCTCTCACAGTGCAATGCTAAAAAAAAAAAAAAAAATAAAAAAATTCTATGCATTGCACTGCAATGCTCAGTTTAGTCATGCTTCCCATGTGAACCCTTAACTCTATATTGATTTTTATAAACTCCCCAAATTTCTTTTAACTGCAATAAAAACTGAAAACAAATATTTATTTAAAAAATCATGGCCACATTTATATGCTTTGGCAAGTTCCTTGCTCAGAAAATAACCTCAATGAATCACAGAAGCACAAAATTTTTGAGGCTAGAAAGGACCTGTGGAGATCATCTAGTCCAACCTCTCCGCAGGTGCAGGACTCTCTTCTGCTTCACGAGGTTCTTGTCAGCCCAATTCTCCAGCCTGTCAGGGTCCCCCTGAATAGCAACAGGACCATCCCGTCTTTCACCCATTCCTCACAGTTTTGTATCATCTGCAAAGCTTCTGTGGGTGTACTCTGATTCCATCCTTGAGGGACAAGTAATTAATGGAGATGCCAAACATGACTCAACCAAATACTCTTGGGGCTACTGTCCTCCAGCTGGGCTTTTTGCTCATGATGAAAATGCTTTCAGACAGGCAATTCAGCCAGTTTTCAGTCCACTCATTGTGCAGTACTCTAGTCCGTCCTTCATCAGGTTTTCCATGACGATGTCATGGAAGACAGTAACAAAACCCTGTCTAAAGTCAAGATAAACAACACCTCCTGCCCTTCCCTTTTCCACCAAACTAGTAATTTTGTTGTAGAAAGCTACCAGGTTGGACAAGCATGAATTCACCTTTGTAAATCTATGCTAACTACTCCTAATCGCCTTCTCTTACCTACTATATTTGGAAATTACTTTCAGGTGAATTTGCTTTATTGCTCTCCCAGGGACTGAGATGAAGTTTACTGCCCTATACTTCCCCTGGTCTTCCTCTTTTGCTTGAAGACAAGATTGAAAAAAGGAATTTAGGATAAGGATTTGGGGATGAGAATGAACCACTACCCCAAATGTAAAGCATGTTTCATGTTAAACAGCATGTAGCTAAACCTGAAACTTCTACTTTCCTTTTTCAGTTGTAAAGTATTACTAATGTCAGCTGAATAACAATCACCACGAATTGCACCTAATTATATAACCTACTAAGTCAAATCTCTAAAATTGCATAAATAATCCAAATGTAAACTAGATGTGTTATGTAAGCAAATATTTTTTTTTTCTTTTGAAAAATGTAAGAGTAATTTAATTTAGTATCAGCAAGAATATCTTAGTCTTATGATGCTGAGTTCTTTCTTTAAGGACATTAAATTATCTACTAGAAGAATATGCCACGCAGACAGAGGAGATATATACGTCCTGGAGGACTATTATTCTATGACAACAACTATTATTTCAAAGTAATACTTTGTTAAAGAAGACAAAGGCAAACATTAAAAGACAGTGTGTATATAAATTAAATAAAAACCTGAGCTCATTTATACCCTTGTGATGGCAAGCAACAACCAGGGAAGGATGACAAGACAATCTGGGGACTAAGGAAGAAACCTTCTAAAGATTGATCTCTTCCAGCTTTAGGTATCTAAAGGTTAAGTGTATAGTCTAGCAAATTGTCTAGGCTTTACATCCAGGAAAAAAATAATTTTGTGAAAAGCTGCTAGAAGCTTCCACCATGTCTGACAGAGCCACTTCCAGACCTATTACTGGCCAAAGCTGAGCCTATCAGCAGCATTAGTAGCACCTCTATGACAACATATTTATAAAAATGTAAAAGACATTGCACAACAGATGCTGGGAGAGAGAGGTGTGAATACATGGGAGAAACAGCCCTGCAGACAACAAAGTTAGTGGAGAAGGAGGGGATGGAAGTGCTTCTGATGCCAGAGCGGAGATCCCACTGCAGGCCATGGTGCAGCCCAGGCTGAGGCAGGCTGTCCCCCTGCAGCCCATGGAGGTCCACAGTGGAGCAGATATACACCCACAGACTTTTGAGGACTCCACACTAGAGCAAGTGTATGTGTCTGCAGGAACTGTGGCCTGTGGAAAGTCCACAAAGGATCAGTTTTGCTGGCAGGACTTGTGACCCTGCAGGGGACCCAGACTGGAGGAGCCTGTGCATGAAAGACTGTATCCCATGAAAGGCACCCACGCTGGAGCAGCTCCTGCAGGACCCACATTGAAGAAGTTTGTGAAGGACCCTATGCAAGGGAAGAGTGGAAGGAGCAGCAGAGACCACTTGTGATAAACTGACCTGATGAGCAACTCCCATTTCCCATCCCACTTGGGCTGCTTGAGGGAAGGAAGTAAAGAAGTGGAGAGTGAAGTTGAGCCAGGGAAGAAGGGAGGGGTGGGGGGAAGGTGTTTTGAAATTTGTTCTTATTTCTCATTACCCTGCTTTGTTCATTGGCAGTAAATTAAATTAATTTCTCCAAGTCAAGGTCTATTTTTCCCATGATAGTGATTGGTAAGTGATAAATCCCTGCCCTTATCTTGACCTATAATCTTTGTTATGTTTTCTCCCCTGTCCTTGTTGAGGAAGGTGAGTGACCGAGCAGCTTGGTGGGTAGCTGGCACCCATCCAAAGTCAACCTGCCACAATATATTAAGATTTATAAAATGCTTTATGACATCAGAAGTTACTGAATGGAAAAGGTAATGTCTGTATGTAAATTGGCATCTATCACACAGAGAGCCAGATAAAGGCTGAGGTTGAAAGGGACCCCAGGAGGTCATCTGGTCCGAATCGTCTGCTCAAGCAGGGTCACCTGTGGTCAGTTTCTCAAGATTATGCCCAAACAGCTTTTGCATATCTCCACTGCCTCCCACTACTGGCAACTTATGACAGTGCTCAGTCATCCTCACAGTAGAAATATTTTTCCTGATGATAGGGAACCTGTTGTGTTTCAGTTTGTGCCCATTGTTTCTTGTCTGTCACTGAGCAGCACTGAAGAGAGGCTGGCTTCATATTTCTTACACCTTCCCTTCAGGTATTTCTATACACTGTTGAGATCCTCCCTAAGCCTCCTTTAGGTGAAACAGCCCAAGCTCTCTCAGTCTTTCCTTATGTACACAATGCTCCTGTCCCTTTATCACAGTAGTGGCCCTTCATTGGAGTCTCTTCTGTAGCTCAGTATCTGACTTCCACCATAGCTTTTTAAGCAGCCATTAAAAAATCTTGGAGCAATTTCCATCTTTTGCTTGCAAACAGTCCCCAGGCTCTGAAAACAGAAAAAAAGTCCTATAGAGAAATCACTGGCATCGTGACCTGATAATTTGAATCAGTAAAAGGCAAGAAGAAAACTTCTTCAGTCCTTTAAGGAACAGTTTCTTGTGCACCCACACAATGTTTTCCTATATATTACTGTTAAGCAATACATGTCAGATAAATCTCTGTCATAACTAATTTCTGAGCAGTTTATCTTTAAAGTATTGGCTGGTTTTAAGTACATGAAATGCACACTCATTTCTCTTTTTATTTTTTTTTTCTTCTTCTCTTTTTGTGTCTGTCCCTACTAATACTAGGTCCATTCCATCATCTGACTGTTGATTATAAAATGCTACCTCTCACATTTTACGCATTCATCTCAATGTCTCTAGTCTCCAGCATCACTCTTCCATTTGCCGTTAGTACCTTCCTTTAATTGCATTTTGTAAATGAGCAAACCAGCACTTTTCTTTTTGCTACCCCCTTTTTTTTTTTTTTTCAGGAAACTCATGCAATCTACATGTTTTCTCAGGATTTTTATTATTATTATTCTTTGTGACTCTTAACAGCTATGATGATATATAAGGACAAAAATCAAAGGCTGCATTATGTCATAGAATCCTTATGAGCACTGTTCACAACTGAACACTGATGTAGATGGTAATTTTTGTCTGGCTGAAAACTACTTGAACCCTGATCCAGCTGAAGCAATGAAAGTAAACCTACATAAAATCATTTTACACATCTTCTGTTAAATTAAAGCTTCTCTTGAGAAAATATTAGGACTTGTGCTCATTATATGAACACTTGATACTCTTTTGAAGAGTCAGAGTTTATAAACTAATGAATGAGACATAAATATTATACACTAGTTTAATCTGTGGCAATTATCTTCCTCCAATATTTTTCATGCTCTTTAGCAAGAAACTGTATCCATATTACTTAGTTTGGATCCTTTAAGTTCAGAAACATCTCTCAGCACGATTAAACTCTGAAATGTATTTGAAACTAATTGCTTCTGACAACTGCCATTAGACACATATTTGCAAATACAGTTTATATTTTCTTAATAGCAAGAAGTTTTTGTTATCTTTTGAACTTTTGGGCTCTGTTGTGAGCAACAAGAAAAAAACACTTTTGCTTTAACTGTTTAAGCACCACATAGGAAATCAAGACACAATTATAAACTACGGTTATCAAAGAAAGCAGTACAGGTCAAGCAGAGTATGCTGGTTGGTTACATATATTGATGCTAACTAGACTACACTAAGTAGGAGGAAATTATATCCATGTTTTTACAAAAAACTCTAAAGACTTGCTCAATAAACAAGTCTAGGAATCCTATTTTTAATATTTTACGTGTAAGATTGTAAAATATAATATTGCACAAGCTGTTTTGCTGGTTTGCTACTATTTCGAAAATTAATAATTCAGACTACGTTATATTATGATTTCTCATGAAATGCAGCAGACCATAGAATGCATTGTGATAAACACACACTACAGTTAAATCACTAGATGCTAATTCTCAAATACCATGCATTGTATTATCTGGAATTGAATTTTTATACTTCTCGGATCTCCTGAACTGATCCTGTAGGAGACTGGGAGGTACAGCTACTTTATGAGCTCCTCATATTTACCAGTTAAGATTAGTTGTCATTGAGTCTAAAGCATTAAATAATGCCAGTAGAGTTATCTTTCTCCACAAAATTTAAAAATGTAACTGGAAAAAGAAGATGAGATAGAAAAAAGAGAGTATTATTATTCATGTTTAAATTATTTGAGCTAAAGCTGAGAAAAAAAAAAAGTCGGCATTTGAGACAGAAATAATGAATCCCCCTTTTCAGGTGCTTTTCTTTCTCCATTGACTCTAGACAGCTTTGATTAGATACCTTACTTTTAGATAGTAATCATTAATTGGGATGCATTGCATTGAGTAATTTACCCTAAACGGGGAAGTTTCTGGTTTTACCAAGAACTATTTCAATATCTGATGCAGTTTACCTCCTTACTCACAGGACTATGTGTCCTACTTTATCTCTACACAGTGATAAAGGAATGGTGTGCCCTTCATCGCGACTCCGGTAGAAGCTAAATTACAGAGAGAGTAAAGATCATTATACAAAGAGTAATGATGCCAAAAGAAAGCAAAGTGAACCCTTTTGTCAATGTGCACGTTAGAAGCCCAGGTAAAATAAAATGAACATCCTTGGTTCCTGATTTTCAGAGGCTTTTAGCCAGGTTATATGGAAACTAATTTTATTTGGAACAAGCAAAGTTAATTCCCCAATGGAGAGAAATCTATTTCAACTCCAAGGTTAGAGTCATATCTATAGATATCTAGGCTATTCAAAAAAGTGAAGATTTCAACAGGAAAGATTTATCTCCTCTCTTCTGCACAGGCAATTATTAAGTAGCAACTGTAATGAACTTGATGAAGAGAGATTTCATACCCCTATTATACCCTTGTTCTCTATGGTTTTCCAATCCTTATGTAGAGGAACATAAGTTAATGTTAATACAATGTTAACACTAATACCAGAATCTACTTAAAATTACTTTTCATTTTTAGACTTTCATTAAATAAGTCATTAACATTTTACATAAAATGTTAATGTCATCACCACTAAAATGTTTTTTTCATATGTAAATCTGAATTTACTGTGTGTAGATATGAATTTTCCAAATGACCATTGTCTGATCACCAATTCTGGAATATCATTTTGGTGATTAGAAAAAGTTTTCAATAAGTATTGTAAGTAGAAATGCACAATTTATTTAGCTATGTCTTTTTCCATCCCATTGAATCACAACATCCACATGCTCCATCTTCTAAGATTTTTTCTAAATGACAGAATCACACAGAGTCACAGAATCCCGAGGGTTGGAAGGGACCTCAAAAGATCATCTAGTCCAACCCCCCTGCAAGATCAGGGTAACCTAGAATACATCACACAGGAACTTGTCCAGATGGGCCTTGAATATCTCCAACTTAGGAGACTCCACAACCCCCCTGGGCAAATTTCTGACTTATTCTTATAAGGTATTTCCACACCCTCCTTCAACCCAGACTTAATTTCTCTTTGTCCCACATTCCTGAGTCTTCTGTGTCTGTCCTTTGTTTTAGTGAAGAGGTAAATAAATGTGGTACAGCTCCTGCGGAGACATGCGTGAACTAACTGGTCAGCCAGTATTCTGGCAGAGACCACCAACCATCTAACCACTAATGAATAACAGCTGAGATCTTTGGATCATTTCTCAGTAGAAATGTTAATATAATTGACTTGCTGTTCACGTTTGATGTAGCCCAGAATACCTTTGGCTTTCTGGGCTGCAAGCGAACACTGCCAGCTCATGTTTAGCTGCTTATCAACCAACACCCCCAAGTCCTCCTCCAGGCTTCCCTCAATCCATCTCTTCCGTTTTGTGTGCCTGAGCAAGATATGGATCTCTGGCAACCTCCTGACTTTATTTTTCATTCTTATTTTACACAGTTTCTAAGACACTGCTTTGTATTGTTCTCTTATTTTTCATTCCATTATTTTCAGTGAAAATATCCTATGCAAAACTTTTGTCTTTTTGCTGCCTGCTTCTCTGTGAGCCATGCTGGTATTTCACCTCTCTTGTTTCTCCTGTTCATGTTCAGTTCTTTTTTCTCCACTCCTCATTCTTCAGAATCCTTTTTCTTCTTTGATCCAGGTGCTGTTTTGTTTGCTGGCTTGTGTGTTTGTTTGTTGTGTTTTTTTGGTTTAGTTTGTAAGCTTATTTGTTTGTTTTTCCCCACCTTTCTTCCTGTGTTATTATGATTCTTTATTATTAGCTTCTTTTCAGTGATTTGAAGCTGTAGTTGTACTGCCCCCTTATCAATCTTCCTGGAATACTCTTGTTTGTCAGTTTACTTCTTTGCTTCCTTCTTCCCTTCTTATCAAACAGAAGAATTAACATAACTGCCAAATCATGTATATCCATCCCCTTCTTGTCATTTATTTTTGACATCTTTAGTCCAGAAGACAAGTAATTCTATGTCAGTGCATTCTTGCCTTTGTTAAAAATATGCCTTTTCATGGAATAGCAAGTCTGACAGTCTGTTCTAAAATAATCATAACTTACTCCAGATATATATTTATTATCCAAATGGAAGTAGTGCTCAAGGGCCCAGAATCTTCAATCTTGATTATACTGGCTTGATTTTTAAGCTAGACAGTGTAAAAATACAGTTCTGGTCCCTTCTACAAAGGTCTATGAAGATGAACATCACAGGAAACTAAAGGACATGTAAACATATTGCAGGCAAATAGACAAGCATGCACCTGCACTCTCAGGGTAAGTCTCAAGTTAAGTTCAGAGACACTGCTGGCACACTCAAAGCTTTCTTCTCAGAGACGCCTTGTACTACAGAAAGGAGGCAGAACTCTCAGTAGAGGAAGCAACCAGAAGAAAAGCCCTTTACACTCTTTATACAATAGCAAAGACTTGTGATTCTTATGTTGCTAGCTCAGGGCACTGTAGGGTACGACTAGAGTAACTGTAGAAGACCATTAGAGAGCATGCGAGTGAGTTCTATGTAAGAAAAAGTGCCAGCACATCCACTTCTCTATTTTTCTGAGTAAAAACTTCCATTCAAACAATACTGCATGAAATGACATGCCCAGTGATACTAACAATAATTAAGACAACAGTGTACTGCCTAAAACTAAACAACATCATTGTAAGGGATTTAAAAAATGAGAGGAAAGGCTGTTTTCTTATCCCAGAAATATTCATCTAAACATGAAGGGTTGAGAACTGAAAAGAAAAACAGAAACAGAAAAATTGCCACATTATTAGGTAGTAGAAGAAAACAGCAACTGTTTTGCTGAGGGAGTACAGCAAATTAGCATTCTGGATATGTAATCTCATACAATTAACTGGTCAGCGGTTAAAATCAGGCTCTTGATGATGGGTGATAATTTTCAGGTTTCTGCCTTCTTTCTTTTTTTATGTCTGACAAAGAAAAAGGAACTCTTCTTCAAAACACAAAAGCTTAAATCATAATATTCCTAACAGATTTTTTGGTTGTTTTTTTTTTTTTTTTTTTTTTTGCAGGATAATCTAAAGTTGCCCCTCCTTCTGTCACAGCCTTACTTATGTCACCGAAATAAACACATATATAGTATGACCAGGAGGAGCTTGCAAGATCCAGAGGACGTTTGAAAGAGGGATACACAGTATGCCTCCATATTTTTTCCAGACTTGATCACTAGAAAAGGACTATTAGTAAATCAAATGTAAACCAAGACAGATGACTACTGCCAAAAGAAATTATTCTAGTTCAAAGATTCCTGTCTGGAAAAGTATGGTGGCACTCCACACCAGTGAACTCTCTTCAACAACACTCTTTTACAAGCACAGTGACTGCAAAATATATGCTTGAACAAGGAGGAATGATTAAAGAGCTGGAGTGAATGGGAATGATCCAGGATGGAACACTGCTGCTATGAAGAACGGGCTGACAATGTTAGGGTTGGTCAGACTGGACAAAAGAAGACTCCAGGGAGATCTTACTGTGGCCTTCTAATAATTAGAGGGGTCTTATAAGAAAGACAAACAAAGACTTTTTACCAAGGCTCATAGTGACAAGAGAAGGGGCAATGGTTATAAATGAAAAGAGGGTAGGTTCAGATTGGACATATGGAAGAAATGTTTTACAATGAGGGCTGTGAGGCACTGGAACATATTGCTCAGAGAAGCTGTGGATGCCCCATCCCTGGACATGTTCAGGGTTGATTTCGTTTGATCTAATGCAAGATGTTTCTGCCCATAGCAGGGGGATTGCACTAGATGACCTCTGAAGGTCCCTTCCAACCCAAACATATGATTTCATGACAACCTTTTTTTTTTTTTTTTATTGCTATTCATCCTAAGTAGGCCTCATTGTTAGACCTGGCATAAACTCAGAATTATAGAATCATCTGAGTTGGAAAATACCTTTAAGATCATCAAGTTCAACCGTCATCCCAGGATTGCAAAGATCACCACTAAATCACGACATTAGGGCCTCATCTTCATGGTTTTTGAACACCAGGGACAGTGACTTCACCACCACCCTGGGCAGCCTGTTCCAATGCCTGATCACCCTCTGTGAAGAAATTTTCTACTAATATCCAGTCTAAATCTCCCCTGGTGCAGCTTGAGGCACTTACCTCTTGCCATGTTTCTTGGGAGAAGAGACCATACACCTCCTTGCTCCATCCTCCTTTCAGGTAGTTGTAGAGAGCGATAAGGTCCCCCTTGAGCCTTCTCTTCTCCAGGCTGAACAACTCCAGTTACCTCAGCTGCTCCTCATCAGACTCATGCTTCAGGCCCTCCACCAGTTTTGCTATCCTTCTCTGGACCTTCTCCAGCAACTCAATATCTGCATATTGAGTTGCATATTGAGCAACTCAATATCTGCATATCCCCTTTGTTTCAGTGTCAGTTTCTGATGGATTCCTTTTCTCAGACCACCCTAGGGCAACTGGAATTTATACTTGCTTTCTAATCTGCAGTCCTGTGCATTTTTCTGTAGCTGTCTGACACAGAAAACTCAAAAGAGATTTTTGCTATTTAGCCAGAGGTATGAATTTGAGGAATTAGTGTCACAAAAAAGCAGACAATGTAGGACACTACAAAAAAGGGCTGCACAAATATCTTGTGTTAATTTTTCAGTACTATAAAGTAATTTTTTAGGTAGAACTTCAGATATGCCAATATCCTAAAATCAATAAAACTAGCCACAGAAATGCAGTTTAGCATAAGGGTAAATTAAAGGGAAAACTTTACCTATGAGAATGCAAATTTGAAGATTTCTGAAGCAGATAGAAGCTCAGTTTCTAGAAATAAAAGACTTTATAAAGGATATTTGAGAGGCACTGCTGTCAAGACATACCTGTGTGTACCATATGTAAGTGAAAATGTTGGCCTAATAGAGATAATGCATACTAAGCCTTCAAAGCACTCTACAAAAATGTAAAAACCTGCAAAATAGCTTGGAGACGAGAATGTAGTGCAGTAAAGCCCTGATTAGTCAGCCATTGTTTACTGACAGTCTCTGTTCTCAAAAGAAAAGTTATATCTCAACCTGCAATGTGTATATATTTTTTTCTTTCATCTCAGCTCTGCCTACTACAGATATTAACAGTTAAAGTATTTATGGGGCCTTTAATCTTAGCATTACAAAGACACAACCAGCCAATGCATAATCCTTTTGCTGAGAGTACTATTATCTCAGCTAACAGGTGGATGAGTGACTTGCCAGGACAATAACTGCATTTAAATAGTAATGGACAAAAGTTTAAATAATAATAATAATTAAAATGGCTGTATGGATAGATGGATGGACTTTAAATCTTAAAAATTAATCATGATAAAAAAGATGCAATTTAAAAGAATGACTTTTTACAAAAAATCTTTCACCATTTATTGTTTTCTATTCACTCTTAAGTTTGAATAGTGAAATTTTTCCTTTGCTATTAATGTAGTCAGTTCTATGCAACTGTACTTGAACTGTGTCATTTTATGTCCATTTTAACAGAAGGAAAACAGCATCACAGCATGACCTTATGAAAGTATTTCTCAAGTTTATAAAATTCATCAATCAACCACATTCTTTTTGAAATCACTCTGTAAAACCATTTATTAGACTCTCTGTAATAGTCACAGGTGCTAAACTCAGCTGTCACAGATGCTTCCACTAGCTAGTCTGATAACTGGGTTGTGTCACAACATGACTTTCTTTCTTTAAAGAGCAAAACATGCTAATTAGACCTATGAAGGAAAGAAATCCTCACTTTAAAAGCTCATATTTTTTCTCTCTTTCTGCAAACTTAACATAGCCTACATGTATTCTTGTTAGCTATGTTGCATACACGTCCTGACTTTCATAAAATCTGTTGTTCAACCATCAGTAACAATATGTAGGTGTTTTGTTTGGGGTTTTTTTAACACTGTGACATGCATGTTATTTCATTAACAATTCAGTACCTCACTTTTTGAAACTGATGTATTTCTCCTTTTGTACTAAAATCTCTGAAATGGCTAATAATGAATTTGTAATAAACTAGCTTGAAATGACACCTTAAGAGGTTGTAATTGGCATGCATAAATGTCTTCTGCAGAAGTGGAAAATTCTACAAGACTGAGATATTGATCCTTAGAATCTCAGTTTATCATAATCTCATTTCCTTAATGACCTAAGTAAGCATTTTAATTCAGGAGATACTCCAATAAATCAGCGTGATAGCGCATCTGTATGCTATCAGAAAAAATGTTACTTTCCTGGATGGAAAGGTAAAATATTTTCAGCAAACGCTGTGAGAACAGCAGAAAACTGTGTCATGACCTTGATAATATGCTAACTACGTAAACATCGAAATTACCTACCCTAACCAAGGACTTCAGGAAATTTCCCTTGAAGTGTACTCCAGAGTTTGGGGGTGTGTTAAATCTTATCTTCTTTTCTGTTCTTCAGAAAATTTAAAGTTCTATAGATTGATGTATTTAAGTAACAGCAGAACTATGTGTAAATAAATATTTTTCTGCTAAAAATTTTTGCTCAGACAGTCCCTTTGTATACTGGTTTCATGTATTTTGTGAAAAAAAAAAAAAGCTAGACATAAACAAGCTATCACTAAACATCAAGAGTGATAAAAAAAAACAGATGCAGAAGGGAAAATCCCTCTGCTTTAAGTCACTATGCACTGTCACTGTAATATGAGGTAAAAAGTTGCACTGTGGTTGGGTGCTGAGAAAAGAAGGGATATGTACAGAGATGTGTATGAAGCTTTTTCACCAATGATGTTCTGACAAGCATCCATCATCCAAGAAATGTGAAAAATTAGCATTGCCAATAGAGAATACTCAGGTTGAAGTAAGAAGATAGGTAAGACTTGGTATGAGAGAATGAAAACCATTGTGAGCATGATAGACATGATTGGGATAAAAAAAGACCCAAAGTGCAGGTCAGAGAGAATTCTTTTCCTGATGCAAAGTGATGATTCTCTGAAACCCCTCACTTTCACATAGGTATACAGATTTCGAGATTGTAGCTTTCAGAAAGTAAAACTGATTTAAATTATGATAAAGAGAAAAAAACAAAATTTATTTCAGCCTTTTGGAGGAAAGTTATCTTTACAGTCTCTCTTTCTGCATCCTTTTTTTCCCCACTGATTATAATAGAATAATATAGTAATTTTTTTTTTTTTTTTTATTGTATGCCATATAACCAAAACATTTTTATGGGCCTCAAATAATGTTCCTATCAGTCTTCACCAACTCTATACATTTTTCATATTTTTAATTTTGAAGTTGTAGATATAAGAAAAAAACAAACAAATTACCTTTACTGGACAGTTCTAAATCATCTAGTCACTGCTGCTATATGTATCACCAAAATATTACCCAGAGGTTTTGTGACAATCATTAAACCATTTATATATTTCTTTTGTCTTGAAAAATACTTGAAAAATAATTAAACCATTCAAAATTAAAATCAGAGTACATGTATTAGATCAGTCTGCCATTAGTATAAAAAATGGCACTCTCAAAACTGTAGGTGAAATCTTCACTTGAATTTCTGTTGGTCAGTCAATACTAAAATTTTATTAGAGGATCACATAGAGATAATGTTCTTAGGATGTGTATCTAAATGGTGGACCCAAATACTGCTAAAACATTTCATACAATACAGCTCACAAACCAGTCAAACATAGCATGCTTAGCTGCATTAAGCACGATAAGTTGTGATGAGCTGAAGATTTATTCATTGAATTGCTCCTAATTAAATATCAATAAGTTCTTTGTGAGGACTCTCAGGTCTATCATCAACAAGAAAAATCTTTGTGAAGCAGATTTTAGAAAGATGATAAATTTTGTAATCTTGCACAGCTGAGGACAAAGATTTTAAATTATCTGCATTATGTTAAATTCTATTCTTCAAGCAGGCTTTGCATTTAGGCTGCAAACTGTCTAATGCTTAGAAACTGGAGTTTTAATAATAGAGCTCAAGAAATAGATGTTTCAATTGCTATTGATTTCTGTATACTTAGATATTCAAACTTAAAAATAAACAACAGACTGTTATCTAAATTTCTGTATATGTTTTTGGTGCTTTGCTAGAATCCTTGTGAAAATAAAAATCATGAACCTTTGTGGCCAATAGTTTGTCAGAAATTGTTCACCTGAAGGGGGAATAATCTATTTCTCAAAATACATTAAAAAAAAAATATGTGCTTGAACTACACTTTAAAGTGCCTGGGAAAGACTTGGAACACCATTAAAGTAGTACTTATGTTGTAAAATGAAAATATAATGAGAGACATCTATTTTCATTTGATCATAATTTAAAGATTTGTCTTTTTCTCTGTGGAGGTGGTGTTTAGCTGACTTGACTAAAGACCATTTCAATTGACTAAAGGTTGCTCCAGCAAGCCTTTTTTCTAAGCATGTACAAACCAGTAAATCTATTATTTGGCAGTATTGTTTTTCAACTTGCCAGTCATTTCACCTATATTTTTTTAATGGCTTAAATACATTGCTTTTATCAAAAGCCAAATTTTAATTTCTTGAAGCAGCTTTTACGTAATCTTGTTACTCATCACAAATACTCAATAAAAACTTATACAAATTCTGTTGCACATAGAATACAAATAAAATTTACACAGAACAAAAATAAGAACGACCAAGTTACTACAATGAAGAAAAGACAGAAAATGTCCCAATTATAAAGCATTTTGAGATTTTGAGAATCATAACCATTTTCTGTTACCCTACTGACTTTTGGCCGTACACGAGACTAGTAGGAGAAAGAACAAGATGTGATCTAACTATTGAAATGTTTTTCTCTATAGTGAAAGGCAGATCAATGAACTAAGTGTCAAGATTTTTTTGGCAAGAAGAGGATGCCTCAAAAATGAAGTACAAAAAGTCTTGTGTGAGAAGCTAGAGCTGGATATTGTCAAAAAGTGAAATCTCTTATGTTCAGACAGGATTGTACACTCAAAATTATTCCAGACTTAAAGTCTACAGTATTATTCTACTACAGCATGCCTATTTTTATTTTGAAAGTGAAGCAAAAATCACTGTTTGCTATAAAATAAGCTGTACTTTTATATATTTTATATTAATAACCAACAGACTAAAGATAATATTTCCAACAAAATTTACTGAGAATGCATGCACTTATAATGACTCATTTGGGATAAAGTTCAGCTTAGACATCTCTGTAAAATAAAAACACATGGTTTCAAAACCCAAACATGGAAAAAGTATTTGAATCTTGATTTCTAATATCTTTGCTAATTGCTCAAAGTTTTCAGCTATTGAGAAAGAAAAGCATAAATTGTTTCATTTAACCTGTGGGGAAAAAAAAAAAAGAAAGAAGAAAAAAATAGACTCTCTTACTGAATTCTGTGCAAAGAACAACCTCTTAGGCATGTGTAGAGAAAGATTACTCCTCTAAGCATCTGCAGGAACAGGACTTTTGTGACTGAGTGACTGAAATGTCAAAAGCTACAGTCTGTGGAACTTAGCTGCAAATGTCATCTTCAGACTTTGTGTCCTTTAGGATAATACCTTGAAAATATCATGTGTTTAGAAAATTTAAATAATTTTGAGTTCCATAAATACAGTAGAAATCCCACCTATAGTTTTGGAAGATGACATTGTTATTTCAAGTTGAAACATAAAAAAATTAATAAAAAATAAACCACTACCATATTTTTCCTAATAATTAACTAAAAACCACCTGCTGAAACTGTAATTTCAGCATATTGTACTTGATAGACATTATAACTAAGATTGGCTGTAATATTCTAAATGGATATTTAGGTATATTTGACAGCTAAATAATACAATTTCTTTTTTTTTTCAAAATTTCCGTCATGCGGAGTTTTCAGAATGTTCTAGCGCAGATTATCCTATATTTGTCTGAATGCATTTTTTCTGAGGTCAGTGTGGGTGAAGTTGCCAGCTATTGCTATTTATTCTTCATTAATTAAAAGCTCAGTAAGACTACTGAAGTCATGAAATAACAGTAGCAAGAATAAAACAATCTGAAACACACAAAAAACCTTTTGCAATAATAAATTATACTGTAGTCCAAGACTGTTGCCTCATGAATTAAAAATTCCACTAAAAATCAAAGAATTCCAGTTTACCTGATGGTCTTTTGCATTATTTAATCTCCTTGCTGTAGACCAACTGGCAGTACAGACTTTAGTTCACTCTATCTGGCTTGAGAAGCTTAACCATAGTATAAAGTTAACAGGCTATGCAGTCTACAAAAGAGGCAATCTAGAAGAGATTTAGTTCACCTGAAGTTTGAAGCATGTTACCTCTTCACCTTGATGACTAGGGTCTTTGATAATCTGTTGTAGTTAAAAGTCTACATTTAGACAAGGTGAATTTGAGCCAAAGCTCCCCAAGTAGTTACGGAATAGGTACTCATGGGATGAGTACCGCCTTCCCCGCCCTCTCCACCCCCCCACCTCACCTCCCCCCCCCCCCCATGAGTGGTTATGGCTATTTCTTCCCTAAAAAATCTGCCTTCAGCTGTTCAATAAGTAGCATGAAATAATATGTTGACTGCAGAAGGTGACCCTTCGAACGTGCCAGAAAAATTCTTTCTTGCCTTACAGTCATGTGCAGTCCAAAGAGTTATAAAGTATAATTGTATCTCTGTTTAGATCAAAGATAGGATTTTTTACTAAGTAATTTCTGTTTGGTTAAGGAAATGAGACACCAAGTAAGAAAAGTTGAGGTACAATCAATATATTCAAAAAGATTCCAGGGATCTTCCCCAGGAGCTGGATATGTACAGTCAGCATTAAGGAAGACTCACCTTTTTTACAGTTATTGTAAGTTTGCCTTTTGCCAAGCATGTCTGTTTCCCTTCCTGAAGTTGTTTCCCCAGCTCCAGCCATATATACATATATTGTGCACACTCAATAAAATTTCCTTTTCAAATTGTAAACTTACCTTTGCATGAACTTGCTGTGATCACATATGCAAGCCAGGTGAGATTAAACCATTTACTCATAATAACTTAATTGTTAGAAACACACAAACAAGTGTGCCACATTAGGCAAATTACAAAATTGCAGTTTGGTAGCTAGCCTGCAATAACAGGTTGTAATGGTGTCTTGCAGTAAAAGTAGAAAATTCTTTTTCCCATGAACTATTTTACTGTGAAACAAGTGCATATAGTTCCTATAGACTGGCTGATGTGTTTCAAACTGCCATACTTCTTGATCGTGATGTAATTTATGTGCCCATTCCCTTAATGATTCTTAAAAATTGTCAGTACAATTAAAAATGGTGCTGCCAAAAGAAACAGAACAGACTGCTTCTAAGTGATATCTTTCTTGTTATACTTAACTATAAAACTGTAGCCTTTAAGACTTTCTGACATTGCTGTTGGCACAAGAAATTAAGCTAAAACCAGGCCAGGGAAAGAGAAGTGTGACACTGCCAATGTCACGTTACTTCCTCAATATGTGGTTCATGCACCAAGAACAGAACTCCTAGATAGTGTTTTTTTTAATCTAACTGATATTGTCTTTCTAGTGTAACACCAGCTTATTTTATTCTTGACCTCATTTCACTCATTACAGCTAACTGTGGCGATCTCTTAAATAATTCTACAATGCCAAATAGCATTTGTATTCTGTTGTTTATAGATATTCAGAAAAACACCAGATGGTTGATTCTGGTTATTCCATTTGGGTACTATATCATACCTGACCTGTCTTACTATAGAGATGCTTTCATTTTTTTTCCTACTTGCTACTGTTTTATTGAATACACAGATGTTTCATTTCCAGTAACCCAGTAATCCATGGCCTGTACTCAAGAAATTCAGCTAAACCAAGCAGTGAACACAAGTGTTCATGCTCTAACTGCAAAATGTATAAACTTTAACCCAGCCAATTTCATTACCAAATTTAATTTGACTTCAATGGAAATATTTAAGAGCATCCTGTTAACTTGCAACATCACGTTACCTTGCAACATCACGTTACCTTGAAACATCACGTTACCTTGAAACATGCTGACGACACCAAGCTGTGTGGTTCGGTTGACATGCTGGAGGGAAGGGATGCCATCCAGCGGAACCTTGACAAGGCTCGAGAAGTTGGCATCTGCAGATTTGAATGAAATTCAACAAGGCCAAGTACAATTCAACAAGGCCTGCATCTAGGTCAGGACAATCCTAAGGATAACTACAGGCTGGGCGGAGACTGGATTGAGAGCAGCCCTGAGGAGAAGGACTTGGGAGTGTTGGTCGTTTAGAAGCTCAACATGAGCTGGCAGCGTGCACTCGCAGCCCAGAAAGCCAACCATATCCTGAGCTGCTTCAAAAGAAGCATGGCCGAGGGAGGTGATTCTCCCCCTCTACTTCCCTTTGCTGAGGCGTCACCTGGAGAACTGAGTTCAGCTTGGGGTCCCCCAACATAACAAGAAAATGGACCTGTTAGAGTGAGTCAAAGAAGGGTCATGAAGATGATAAGAGGGCTGGAGAACCTGTTCTGTGAAGACAGGCTGAGAATTGGGCTTGTTCAGCCAGGAGAAGAGAAGGCTCCAGGGAGACCTTAGAGCAGCTTCCAGAGCCTAAAGGGGGCCTACAAGAAATCTGGAGAGGGACTTTTTACAAGAGCATGTAGGAATAGGACAAAGGGGAATGGCTTTAAGCTGAAAGAGGGTAGATTCATATTAGATAGAAATTAGAATAGGAAGAATTATATTAGGAAGAAATTCTTTACTGTGAGGGTGGTGAGGCACTAGAACAGGTTGCCCAGAGAAGTTTTGGATGCCCCATCCCTGGCAGCGCTCAAGACCAGGCTGGGTGGGGCTTTGAGCAATCTGGCCTAGTAGCATCTGCCTCTAGTTGGAACTAGATGAACTTTAAGGTCCCTTCAGATTCAAATAATTCTGTGATTCTATGATCATGTATGTTTTGTCAAGTGTAATCCTCCGATAATAACTCAGTTGTTTCCTTCTCAATAACTTTGCTAAGTCAAGTGAAATTTCCATAACCAAAACAGTTAACAAATTATCTAGAAAATTATAGGAAACATTCATTTTTAAGAAAAAAACTTACTAGAGATTCTAACACTGAAACCCTATAGAGGCACAACATTTAACACCTGTAATAATCCACTGTAATCCCTTTTCTCAACAAACACTTCTTATGTACAGTTTTGGGGATGTATAATATAAAAACAAGTTTCAAGTGAAGTGTGGATTAGAAAGATAAACCTATCTTTAAGTCCCACTGACTGTTAAGTTATTATTCCAGAACAGTCTGCTATCTTGACTATACTGTATCACCAATTACAAAACCAGAATGAATCTTTGCCTCCAGCAGTAACAGACAGCGAACAAATACAGGGAGTAGTGGGAAGGATCATGCGGTTTATGTTATCTAATAAAGGATATCTCTAACTTTTTTGTCTGGCCATTACTATTCCATTCATCACCATTGTCAGTTCTTCTCATTTATCCCTCTCTACCTCTCCCTTTGTTTTTGCTTTTCTAATCCCTACACTAATGATTCTTACCGAAGCTTCTGATAGTCATGGGTTTGTTTTTTGGGATATTTTCTTTGTTTTCTGATTTTTCTTAAACTTTACAAGCATATTAGCCTCTTGATTCCCCAAGAATATCTGCTTGAAATCTGTTTCCTCATCTCTTTTCTTTCTTTTGCCTGGGGCAGTGCATAAACCACGACTGAACACAGTTCAAGAATTAACCAGTGCAAATATCTTTAATTCTGACAGGTTTGGACCACATGGTGTTATTAGAATTCACATATTTTCTTTCAATTCTCTCTTGTAATTTCTGATTGAAAGAAACTGATATTGTTTTGAACAAGAATTGACCCTCCCCTGCAGAAAATATCATTAATTCAGGGCATTTATTCTTAATCCTTTCATAAAATTCTTCTGAGATTACTGGCTGTTGTAGCCTTTCTTTCCCAATCTCCTATACCATGTTTCTGAGCTCCCATCATGATGATCAGTTCACAGTTACTAAGGGATATCAATTCTTCTTTCATGGCCTGTACCTGATCTCATAATTCTAAACCAATAAACACAATTGCAATTTACATTTTTCATCAATCTTTAAGATCCGTCCAAAATTATCAGATGCTTTTAAAAAAGAGTAATACTCCTTTTATGACCACTAATAGGATAATTTTCTCTTTGTGCACCTGAAAGAGGATTCTGTATGATTTCATCATATTCACGTACTGATAAAAAAACTTTCTTTCCTGTGGATTACTTCTTCTGGGAACCAAGTGTGGGGTATGTTTTGAATTATTTTGTTTTTCTAAAACTTTATTAGGAACTGTAAACACCAACAAGTCCAAAAGACATCCTTCACTGGATGACCAGAATTTTCTTAATGGTAAATACAACTTTTTTCTGTTTTATAGATCTACATATTGACTTGTCCAAGTTGATCCCATTTTTGTTTGAAAGCATCAAGTACTTGTTAAAACTATGTACCAGGTTTCAAAAATATATTTTCTTTTTTTATATGTAAGAAGGGGCTTTTCTCTTCTGTCCCTTGGAGTACAGTTTATATCACTAACATAAAGTCAGAAAATATCCAGAAAATTTTGGACATTTTTTTCTAGTAAACAGAACTGTTTCATGATTTTGTTGAAGGACTGGTTTGTTTGTTTGTTTCAAGGGAAAACAATCTATACAACTTAAAAAGATTAAAATTCTCCTCACTGACAAGATCCAGAGCTAATGGCAGTTAGTGCAGTTAGGAGTGTTTTAACCATTTGGACCTGGTGAAAAGAAGCCATTACAATAACATTCAGAAAATCTTCATTGCCTCACTCCGTGCCTTGAATTCCCACTATCAACAATAAGGATATTAAAAGCTTGCTGTACTTCTTCTGGTGTAATCTTAATTGAAAAGATTTTGAAATACTATTTGAATGCCAGTGAAGATTTTTTTATTTTGCCTTCAAAAAGAGAAAAAATAATAATGCCATGCAATGTGTCCTAACTTTGGATTTTTTTTGTTTCCTTTTGTCTTAAGTCCTGTTATATTGTTTCAACAATACCCACATGCCACTGCACAATATGAACATTGTGAAGTAGAGGTTTGTTAGGATGTTTCCTTTTGAATTAATGACACATGTCTGCTTAGTTGAGATAATAAAACTCTTCACATTAGCAGTGAAATCAGTTTCTGGCTGACAGTCTAGTATTAGCTACAATTTTATTTTTTTTTTAGCAAGTGGATCCATTTCTTCCAGGGCTGTAGCAATCCTGTTCCTGTATGGGTAGTTAAGCAAACCTGCCTTTGTGCTATTAGCATTATGCAAATGAGGTTAAAATTCTTAATGCAATGACACTTTGGCTATAAAATGTGCTGTGGAGGGAAAAAAGTTGATAATGAAACAAGCATTTTCACAGAGAAGAGAAAGAAGCAGCTAACTTCCCATTTATTTTTGCATACTTCATAACCATTCTACATAAACTTCCAAACAGGCCTTTGAAGTTATGCATTAGCGTAATTACACTATAATAAGTTTTCATGTTGGTTTTGTTTTTCATTAATTCCTTACTGACTTACACAAAGTTGAGCTTCCCTGGCAGTACACACTCACATCAAAACAACTTTATTTCAAAGTGTGTCCTTAAGCATTCTCCCCTTCCCTTCCCTTCTCTTCCCTTCCCTTCCCTTCCCTTCCCTTCCCTTCCCTTCCCTTCCCTTCCCTTCCCTTCCCTTCCCTTCCCTTCCCTTCCCTTCCCTTCCCTTCCCTTCCCTTCCCTTCCCTTCCCTTCCTTTCCCTTCCCTTCCCTTCCCTTCCCTTCCCTTCCCTTCCCTTCCCTTCCCTTCCCTTCCCTTCCCTTCCCTTCCCTGGCTGCAGAATTGTGTTTGTCACTTCTTGCAAATCCTGCTACAGCCTTCTTACTGGAGGAGAGCTATGACGCACTTCCAAGGGGGAGTGGTGATGAGTCTGTACAGTGCCACGTGCCTCACTCAAGTCCCAGTTTCCTGATAGAAATAAAACAAAGAATTTCTCAAAAAAATTTCCTTTATTAGTCCCATTAGTGTCATTTCACAGGCAAAGTTATCTTTTTCAGCAATATAAATTTTATGGAACAATTTTACCCTTATCAATTTAGGGACCCTACACTTTCATTGTAAAGCAATGACTATGGAACAATACAGTAATTCAGGCACAGCATGTGGTATTATCCCTGATGCTGATGGACCAGCCATGCAGCGCAGGTTACCCGTTGGCTCTTTCTGAAACTTAAGAAGACCATTAGGGTTTTACTCTTCCTTTGAACTTCTTCGAGTTTAACAATATCTTGCCTGCACTGGACTGACTAAAAGTGGACATCCCTCTATGTGCTGGCTCTGCTCCTGTTAGTACAGCCCAGGAGGCTGCTGGCTCTCCTTGGTGCTTGAGCACTGCTGGCTTATGCTTTGCTTGCTGTGTGCCAGAACCCCAGAGGCTTTTCTGCAGAGCTGCTCCCCAGCCCTCAGTCCTCTGCTTGTGTCATTGTAAGGAGCTTTTCCTACCCAGATGCAGCATGCAGCATTTTTAATTTGTCCTTGTATTTCCTGAGGTTCCTCATGGCTCATTCTTCCAGCCTATGTCCCTCTGCCCTACTTTCTAATGTACTGACTGGTTAACCCAGTTTAGTGTCATCTGCAAACTTGATGAGAGTGCTCCATCACCTCACCAATTATGAAGTTGTTAAACAAGACTGGTCTCCCAGCTTAGACACCTGCATTACTTCCCTTGCTAATGATCTCTGGATAGAGTAGAACTCTAACCACTGCCCTTTTAGTCCGATCAACAGAACAGCTGGATAATACAACCATCTGGTTTATCAACCTAGACCTTGATCAGGCCACCCTAAATTGGATAAAAGAATATTGTAGGAGCTATTGCTGAAAGACACATAAATTTGAGATAAATGACATCCCCTGGTCTCCATTCAATTACAGTTCCAGTCTGCTTATCAGGTGCATTTTACTTCTGGAAAGTCCATGATTTTCCCAAGGACTGAAATAAAACTGATCCACCTCTAGTTTCCCATATTGGCCAGGTAGTATTTTCTGAATGTAGATGAAACATTTGCCTTTCTTCAGTCAGCAGAGACATACCCATTCTCCACACCTATCTCATGCAAAAACTGTAGAGTTTGCTCTTGCAAGGATCTTGTTCAATTCTCTCAGTTTACTTAGACACAGCCCATCAAATCCCACGTACCTCTAAGGGTCCATATAAATCTTGCCATCAAAAGCATTTACTGTAACACTGAAGTGGAAATATCCTTCTGAATATTTTCTCAGAAATGTTAAATTGCATCACTTTTCCAGGTAACTCTGAACATAAACCTTAACCTTAACTTTGCCACTGTTTTTGCATCAGGGCTGGAAGTGAACCATAAAATAGAGTATCAACTAAGGGTGATTACACTCTTTTCCTTGCTAATAGACAGTATATTAAGAACCTGTGATATGAAATTCATAGATATGTTCTGTACTCCTGTTATTTTCTAGTTCTTTGTTACATGTATCAAAATACAGATAATTCTGTGCGTTAAGATACAGCATACGGCATAAGAGACTGTTTTCACTGAGCCATAAACTGTTACGTTATTCTGGAAATTATGGTTCTTAATGAGAATCATCATATGCAGTAGAGAGCTTGGCTGAAAAAGAACTTTCAAACCCTTAAACTTTGCTTATGTTACACTTTGAATGGTTGCAAATTTTTTTTTGAGAATGGAATTTTGACAGGAAAAAAAAAAAATCAGTGTAAGGTCTGAGGGTTTTAACCAGTCTCTTTCTCACTAGAGATGACCAGTGAGCTCTGCACTGGAGAAAACTTTCTTTGAAAAATTCATTGAAAACAGTCTGCCTCTCAGGAATTTTTTTGGCTTTTTGCTGAAATATTTATCTTGCAATATTGCTATGAATGTCAATGTTAGTTAAGTAGACAGAAGTAATATTTCTTGTTTTTCTTTGTTTCTATCAGTTGATTATTGGTTGAAATGTGTAGTTCTTTCCTAGTTACATATTCAAATAAATTTTCTAGAGTAAGTAAATTTAATAAACATTAGGGCAGGGCATGAGTGCTTGGGTATAAAGAACAGGAATCAGCTTATAAATGTATTTTTGATATAAAAATAGAGGCCACTAAAATACAATTTGGGGCAGATTCAAACAAGTCAAAAAAAGGTTTTTTTTAATGGCTTACGAAGACATTATGGTTGCCAGAATTTTTACAAGAGTCTATGAGAATACTGGGAAAATATTTGTCAGAGGAACCCATTTGGGAATTATTAAGTAAAAAATGATACCACAGTTAAACAACCAGGATACAGGATACCCCATAATCACACTAGATCATAGAGAGTGGAAAGCATGAGGACATCCATCATAGACTCAAGATAATGCCTACAAAATATAACTGGATTACCTTTACTATGCATTGCAGAAATTGCATTGGATATTTTAAACCTTTCCAAGTAAATATTCTCTGACCTCGTTAGTCCTGAATCAATGTTAATTCTTCTTAGAAATCCTAGAGAAATAGAGGCCTGTTTGTATATATGAAATTGTGATTTACCTGCTTCTGGACCTGTGCATCTTTAGAACACATTTCTTCTATTCCTGCTATTTTTCTCCCAGTTGGGGATACATTAATGAAGTAGTAGTAGCATTTGAATATAAATATAGAACTAAATAATGGTTTGAGAAATCGTTTTGAACACTTAAAACCCAAGTAAAATCAAGCTGTTTAAATTATTGTACTTGAATACATCCCCTTTTTCATTCTTTCGAAGTGTAATCTCACTTTCACATAGATATGTTAGTTTATGGGTATAAAACTTCTTTGTAAGAAGTAGGAAGCAATAAATTTTTAATGTTGCCTGAAATCCTTGCACCAGAGTCTGGGTATAAGGCACGTGGAGAGGGAGAACCATGCATCATGCATCATGCATCATGCATCCTTTACTGAATAGCATCACACAAATTTGGTGCAACTGCATAAAAGTAACACATTGTGTGCCGAAAGAAATCAGCATTAGATTTCTCAGCTGCCAGAAGACAATGTTAACCAATGTGCTTCCAAACATTGCCATAGATTATTGTGACGATATATTGATTTTATAAGCAGGAAAGGTTGACATCTTGGAAAGCACACAGCTAAGTTCCAATAATTACCCATTGGTTACTGTTATTTAAATATAATGAACTATTTTTATCATTCATTAGCTTACTTTTAGAATCTTCTGGCATTTATAGATGTGAATTTCCCCCATATTACTTAAGAATTATTACTTATTCACAAAAAGTGGCCAACACCACTGTTCTCTTATTTTGCACACCTGAAAAATAAAAAAAGCAGGGAGCAGAATAACTTTGTGTCACTGAGCTTATAATGTGATTGTGAAATATTGTGGAGAGATTGCTTTGAATAATGAGATTGCAGGGCTCAGGGTGTGAGAAAAATTCTTGCTGTGAGTATTCTTCCTTAACATTTTCCATGAAAGATTTTGTTGTAAAAATAATTTCTACTCAGAAAAAAGAAATGGTGGGGACGTGGAGGTCAGAAGATTTTTCTATACATCTGTTACTGATTTAATGATAGGAAGAAATACAACAAAAGCTTCTGAGTAGTATATGATTTTTAATTATGTATTTATGAGATTATTTTTAATTTCTGGATTATTTTATTGCCAGTGACTCACTTGCATAGAGGAAGAGGGATCTATAATAAGATGAGAGCAGAAAACCCACTGTGTTTTAAAGGTCTTGGTGCAACTCAGCTTTTAGAAGGGTGTTGAAAGTGGTGGTTTCATTTCCCACCCAAGGAATACCATCCTTTTAAATTATTAATTAATGTTTCAATTGTTTGGTGTAACTGATACACATTGTACCCACTAAGGAGCTATAAAAAGCCTTTCAGTAGAAATTAAATCAACTCTACTGTCTGGCCGTAAGTTTTAAAATAGCTTTTTTTTTGTCTTTATTTCTTTTACTCTGTAAGTGTATAATACGTAGTAATCCCATGCATATTCTGTGCTTTTCTTATAAATAAGATGCAAATTTTAATGCCCTCCAAAAGCTATTAGAGGTCTTTTTTATTAAGCAACATTTAAATAATGCATTAATTATTATTTCAAGAAAGTCTCAAGGGAAAAATTGGTCTCAAGTCGGTTCTACCTCTCTGAGATGTAGTTTGTCATAATCTAGAATAAACAGCTTTACCATTTCTAGAGTTCAGACACAGCAAACAGTGGGAGAGTAAATCAGATTTCAAGGTCAAATAAAAAAATAAATAAAAATTTAATTTAATTAAAATAAAATAAAATAATAAAATGAAATAGCAAAATAAAATATCCTTAATATAAAAACAAATCTATAAAATCTTTCTCTCCTTCAGGTCCCCCTCCACTCTTAAATAAAAAAAAGAACATTACAGGGTTTGTATTTTTAAAGACAATCTCTTTACGGCTGAAGTCCTTACTGTAGCAAATCCTATTTAGTGCAGGCTGAGTTGAACAGAGAAAGCTGTTAACAGTGTTTTCCTTAATGGCTTAAGACCTGTTGCCTGCAAATGTCTAAAACACTTCTATTTAAAAATCTTGCTAAATTTACATTGTGACTTTCTTTTAGCATGTTTATTGAATTCTGTTCCATTTCCAGTTAGAAAATCTGTCTCACTTCTCTGGAATCTTTTGTCACTCCACAGAAATACCCTTTTCAGGAATTTAAATCATTCTCCTATTTGTTTAATATCTCTAATTATTAAAGTTGGTTTCATTTTTTTTTAAATAAACACAAGTGAAAGTTGCTTTTCCTAGCATCCTTCTTTGTTCAAGGGTGACATTCTGTAGCCAGCACCTTCTCTGGGAAGGCCAATGAGTCATGCTGCACCCTGCAAGGCCAGTCTTGCTCTGAATAGCTGGTGAGACCTGTCATTAGTATTTGATTTTGCTCAGTCTGTGTGCAGAACTGCAGTGAAACCTCATCACATATTCTTCGTTTATACCACGGCAACCAGTTTAAGGGACAGTACTCGTCACCCGACTTGAGAAAGGGGGCAAAACAACATTAAACATAATTCACTACAAAATTGGTTTGCTAGCATGTTCACCCTAAAGGAAACACATTCAGTAAAAATAACCCAGTCATTAAACACACATTGCATCAGATATATCTTTGTGGAACAACCATGCCTTTTTCTGACTGGGATGGTATGTATATAAACAATGTACTTAGTGAAAAGAATTTGCAAGATGTTGTATTATGTAACTACGTTATGTGGAATATTCCTTTCAAGAACATTCAGTGAGAAGAAAACTGTGTTAAATACACTTTTTACTGAACTGACAGAAAAAGCATCTATTTGCCTTGGGATTTTCAGTTCAAATGTCAACTGCTTGTGGGGGTAATAAACAAGTAATTCACAACCTTTACTTAAGTGTAGTACTAGCTTGTTATAAAACCATTGTCACTCTGTTATCTTGTCATCCACAGTGGTATAAGCAAAAAACTTAATATTAGGAAACCCTTCATAAAAAAGTAAAGATGGTTCCTGTAAACAAGCTTGCAAAATTGTGGATTCTAACATATACCAACGTGAGCTTTGGAAAAGGTAGCAGAAAATTGCTCTGCAATAACATTTTATGAGGAACAGGAGTGTAAATAGAAATTTTATATAATAATTTCTCTGTGAATCATCTGATTACTAATCCTTATGTGAACTAGCAACAAAATAGCAAATAATATGGATTAAAAAAATTAGTCAAGTCACTGACATGTTCATTCTATGTCAGGATATACAGGGTATAACCTTCCTCCTATGAGACTACCTTCTTGACCAAAATAGTGTCTACATTATTAACCTTTAAAAAGTTCAAGTACAAAATATGGCTTCATATTTGTATCTGATTTTGTGTTTCACATTAAATACCTAATCTCACAAACTTCTTAATTTACCACAACTTCTTGATCTGAGGATATTGATTCAGCCTGTCACTTAACAGAGATACTTTAAACAAACACATGCAGTAGTTTTTATTTCTGTGAAGGGGAAAAAAAAAATCAAAAAGGATTGCTGAAACAATAAGAAAAGTCTACTTCTAAAATTTACAAATGTTCAGCATCTGCAAAAAAACATATTTCCATCTAAAGAAAACTGAAATCATATTTCTTGGAACAATCATTTTTAAAGTTTACTCTCGATTACATCTAGGAAGATAGTAGTTAGACATATGCTAAATTGCTGAACCGATGAATTTGCAGGAAACACTTTACACAGAAAGTAATGATTTCTTTCTGAGAATAGTTCAATTGGTGTGATTTTTCTGCATGTCTGCGTATCCAAGAAAAATGCATGAGTATTGATTGATGGCTTGGCTTCACGAACGAAGATTTGGGAGGGGCATTATCCACACTCACTACAAGCACGATGACTAAATGCAAGTGGAATAGGCAAAACTGATTGGAGAAAAGCTGCATAGGCAATCAGGAAGATTCCGCACTGTAGGGATTGGTGCATGGACGGGAAGCTGCTAGGAGGGACAGGAACCAGCTGACTCTGGGGAGGTGCTTGGGCGGCAAATATAAGGAATTCTAACTGCGCAATAAATCGTTGATGACCCGCATTCTGTGAATGCTCTATGTCTCAGCCCTAGTTCGGAGGGAACTAGTGCTTCCGTCCCTCACCACACGAGTAGCGAGAAACTACAAGTGGTGACCCCGACGTGATAGCGATGGATGTGAGCCACGTGGTACAGGTACTGGAGGCCCTCGTGCAGCAAGCTGGGTTGCCGAAGGCGATAAACTCGGAGCCAGCGGGCCACTGCATCCAATGGTTGCGAGGCCGGGGGGCGGTGGAGGCCCCCGTGGACGTATTAGATACCTCCCGATGGGGATGGATCCGCCAAGAGCTTTTGGAAGCGGTCTTGGCTGGGGAAAAGAAAGCAGGAGACCTAGGGGAGACGTGGGGTGCCATCGAGAAAAGTTGTCTCCAGGACAGGAGCTGCTGGAGCGGCTGCAGGACACGGAGGTGCTGCGAGTGGAGAAGCCGCGGGTGCAAGCGCGGGAGCTGTGGAGAAAAGTGCCCCGGGAGGCGCGGCCGGAGCCCCCGAGCCGCGCGGCCGAGCGGGCAGCGCCGGGGCTGCAGTGCGACTGCCAGAAACCGCGGCCACGGCAACAGCAAAAACCTGGGAAGTGGAGTCTTGTGAGCCCTGGTAACACTCCCCTTTGTGCGACAGGGCAGGGGACAGGGGGGTTCCCCACAACGAGTGACAACGACCCTCAAAGCCTACCCTGGGGGAATCCTCCCTACTAACGACATTGTCTTTATCCTTGGCTACCAGGAAGGAGTGTTCAGTTTGGTTTTGATTTTCTAGGGAAAAAAAAAAAAAAAAAAGTACCCTTATAGCCTTTTGAACACGATGTGTGAGTGCCATGGTGGGCTGTGGACTTGAAACCCCATATACAACTCATTTGATAATCTCTCTGTGATCCACATGTACTAGAAGTTGGCAAATATATATCCATGTATATCCGTGTTTCTATTCTTGGAGACTTTTTATGGATATTGCTGACCACTTCTTCCCATGTAGGCTGGCCACCTGCATCGGAATGAGTGTGCATTTTGGTCAGCGTAAAAAGGCATGAGCCCAAGGCTCATGCGATGTGGGGGGGGCAGAGCCTCTGCGGGGACGCCCGCTAAAGTTGAGGCTGCCACCTTACACTGCAGTGATGCTGCTTGGAGCTGATTTTTAATTGTCTTCACAGGGTCCTTACTCCATGTTCTGTATGAGGGACCGTATAGTGTGAATAATGATTGTCTAGGTTTTGTGTTTCAAATATTGTAATTGTATGGAGTGTGCTTGTGGGATCCCATGCGTGTGTGCGTGTGTGTGTGCTGAGGGCGGACAGTGCTCTATGTATTTTTTGTTGTTGGGTTTGTGTAAAAGTTTTAATGGGTAGCAGATTAACATTTTGGACAAGAAAGGGTTAATGCAAAGTGCCGTTGCTGGCAGGTATTTACTGTTGCTGATAAGCAGGCAGGCAGCTGTAGCTTCACATTTCTTTCCCATCAGAATGCCTCTGAATCACTTTAACGGGCCTCCTTCTCAGGAGCTGATAGCGTGGGAGAGGGGGTATGTTTGTGTTCTCCTACCTACAGGTCCATGGCAGCTGCCTGCAAAGTTTGCAAAGCCTTGCTATGAGCTGGACAGACGAGTGGAGGAACCCGATGCCTCAGCTACAGGAGCTGACAGTGAATACCCCGAGCAGAATGAGATAGAGGAAGAGAAAAATAAATGATTACAGGACATCACTTGAGGGCAACTGAAAAGTAACAACTTGAATATGTGTGCTTGTAACGTAGCTGTTATTAAAGGCTGTGATTTTGTGTATAAAACCCACTTGTATTTACTAGCCAGTTGCTAATGAGAAACTATACCTTGTATTGTGTACATTTGTTAAAAGATGTTAGAGCATGCAAATTTGCAGCAGCTGCTAGAAAATGCTAAGGCAAAAGCTAGAAAGATTCTAATATGATGGTAGTGTTACAAACCAGGTAATGGAACAAATTAAGAGGGTGGAAGAACTCCACTGGTAAGAAAATTCTTTGGCTAGTTTCTTGCTGCCATCAGCATCTTCAACATGCTGTTGTAACCTATAATAGTTACTCTGGTAATGTAAATCTGTGTGTGCTTTGCCACAGTAGCAACTTGTTACTGGATGAAGCAGGTGAAACTCTGCATTGACAACGAGGTACAAGAACTGAGGTTGACCAAATGCCTGCTGCCACAGTCAAGGGCAAGACTGGGTTGGCCTCTGTGTTTGCCACCAAGAAGAACCTTTAGCTCTGCTGTTGGCTGCAACCCGGCAGGTGTGGAGCGGTGGGAACACATGCCATGCCAGACCTTGATGTGAGGGGATGGCCTCCCCTGTTATCAGAGAGACATCCAGGAGAAAAAGGGCAGACCCAGCAGCCTGTGACTGACCTGTGTTGAAGAAATATGGAAACATGCTAAGATCTTACACATGGTGTATGAGGATGGGCAAGCCTTTTGGCTGGACAATTTGTTAGGTGAATGGGGACTGACAGGTTGGCTGGTTGCTCTAGTAAAAGGTGGACTAATGGTGTTTATTGTCATTTTAACGATTTTGATTTTGTTGCTGTGTATTTTTAATGTATCCAACGAATGATTATGAGTGCTACAAAGCATGTTTGGCTTGTATAAAAAGAAAAAGGCGGAGATGCGAATGACTTTCTGGCAAAGAACGGCCATGTACCCAGATCAGCAAGTGCCTACGTGGAGTTCGACATGAACCAAGGGACAACAAAAGCTGAAGGAATCCCAGCAAGATAAGAAGGAGCTGACAAATGCTACTATGCTTGCACTAAGTGGGCTCTTGACTGATGTTGATAGTGTTTGTCATGCCACCTTACAAATAGGGCAGCAATCGACTTTTTATTGTTGGCACAGGGGCATGGTTGTGCTGAATTTGAGGGGATGTGCTGCATGAATTTGTCAGATCATTTGGAATCAATTTATAAGAGTATACAACAATTGAAAGAGGGGGTTAAACGGCTAACGAAAGATGATGGATGGAGTAACTATATTATGTGTGTTAGTTTTATTTGTATTAGTAGCAAGTTATATGTTGTGGTGTATGATGTCTATGGTTAAGAAAAATGTAACATCTGTCTGGTTTGCTCAAAGACAAAAAGAGGGAATTGTGGAGTGGCTGAGGGACGGTGGACATTTCGTGACCAACCCAGAGGTCAGCCTTAGGAGATGGTGGTTATGAAGAATACAGCTGAACAATCGACATGTGAACAATCCCAGCTGTTTGGTTTTAGCCAAACTCTGAATTAAGTTGCAAGGCCTGAATTCAACTTACTCAGGCTGTGAGGCCTAGCCTTAGGTTACTAAAGGACAGTTATGTGCAGTAGAATAAGGAACTTGGCATTTGCTCAAGGCTAACAAGATGTGGGAGCGGGATGGTGAAACTGCAAGTCATGTGAGAAAGGTAGCGAATGGATAATTTTAGCTGCTTGTTATCTGCTTCAAAAATGTGTGGACTGCACTTCTGAGCCAATCACAATCTATATTGGTTACGTCTAGCCAATAGCAGTTCAGTTTCTGGAAGCATATACTGTAGCTACTGTAGCTACTGTGCTACAACAGTGGTCTGCAGACCCCATTAGCCATTGAGGCTACGACGGAGTGTGCGCAAGTCCTTTTTCAGGCTTTGTCTGAGCAAGCTGCTGAAATTTGCGCAAATCACTGCAATAGTTATTCGCGCATCCCTGGACTCCTGACTGAAGGTAACAATAGTGCAGACCGTGTTGCACAAGGTCTGCCAGTTCCTGACTGTTGCGCTCCAGTTTTTATGCGCTATTTACATGTCACGGTTGATACCTGTAGCAGTGTCATCTTGGCTATGGCCCAACGCAAGCAAGACGCCAAAGCGGCCATTTTGCATTGGCGCGAGGTCATGGCGATTTTGGGAGTCCCTAGCCAGATCACAACCGACAACGGCCCAGCATATTCAAGTCAACTGGTGGCTTTGGTTTTACGACAGTGGGGCATTGAACATAAGACTGGTTGTCCTCATAACAGCACTGGCCAAGCTATCATCGAACGCATGCACCAGACTCTGAAAGCTCGCCTCGTGTGTCTTGAGGCGGGGGAGTCTGTACCCAGAGGAGCTCCTGCAGTCAGTGTGCGCTGACTTTTATTTTCTGCTCTGACTAGTTTAGATCAATTCTCGCATGGATCAAGTGAACAATCCCCCATGAGCTCGCACTTTGCTCCACCTCTAGACAAACCCCTGTATCCACAGGTACGGGTGAAAGATCTGGAAAAGGGCAAGATAGGTCCATTTGCCCTACGTGCTCACGGGCGAGGCTATGCCTGTGTGGAGGGGGAGACTGGGCTACGCTGGGTACTGGCAAAATGGTTATTACTGTATTTGTAGCTGTGTCTGTAAGTTTGTACTTCAGCTGTATTTCACAGGTGGTGATTGGCGCTCGTCTATATCTGGGAGAGAGTGATGGAAAGAGGTGTGAAATGACATCCATGGCCCTTGTGTGTCCAGATGACTTCACTCACGGATCCAGTCACGACGTGCCTTACGAACTTTGTGGCCGGCTATTGAATACGACATCACTCAGGCCGGAAACACCTGCGTCTAGGTCCCTTCAGGCTGACACTCTGTGTTTATTAGTATTAGGATGTTTGTTTCCTTCTTGTTTGATTATGTAATATGCACTGTGTGTGAATACTTAGTGGCACAAACCTTTCTTACTTAGTTAATAAGAGTTATAAGTTGCTTATCTGGAATAGCTGTTAAAACCCTGAGTTTTCTAGTCTTGAGGCGGGGGAGATGTAGAGATTGGTGCATGGACGGGAAGCTGCTAGGAGGGACAGGAACCAGCTGACTCTGGGGAGGTGCTTGGGCGGCAAATATAAGGAATTCTAACTGCGCAATAAATCGTTGATGACCCGCATTCCGTGAATGCTCTATGTCTCAGCCCTAGTTCGGAGGGAACTAGTGCTTCCGTCCCTCACCACACGAGTAGCGAGAAACTACACCGCACGAGATTGTCATCTCCTAGATCAAGCTGAGTTGCCGAAGGCCTGAACCGCCCACAGGCAAGGTTGGACCTACAGCTTCCAGTACACCTTGTTACCTGCCGTTTCAACCCTCGCCTGTCGCTACAGGGCTTTGCAAGTGTGAGTAAACCCTTCCAGCCTGCACAATGGATTTTTTAGGTGAGGCGCAGCATGCGCAGAACTGGCCCCACCACTAGCTAGGATGGTGAC
The DNA here is from genome assembly GCF_963264785.1 of Psittacula echo. Lineage (NCBI taxonomy): Eukaryota > Metazoa > Chordata > Aves > Psittaciformes > Psittacidae > Psittacula > Psittacula echo. The sequence goes on from NC_137735.1 coordinate 145,266,294, forward strand.
AGCAAAGTCCTCAGGTCTTAGGTTTTGCAAGAGTGTCCTTCTCTTAGATGGAAGACCTTACAAGGCTAGACAAGTTCCATCAGTCCTGGTTTGAAGATAGGAGTTTTTCTTCTCCTATGAGGATGGCATGACTTTGCTAACGAAGATTTAGAAAGGGCTTTACCCTTGCGTTCTGAACAAGACTGCCATCTCCTGGGTCAATCTCAAGTGAACAACGACGCAATAGCATATCAGGTGTCTAGGTGGGATTCTGACTTAGGGGCATTCAGTCATATGCCTGCAGATGGTAGCTTGACGCCAGTGGCTCCTCAGCCAAACGCACGCACCAGGGGTCTGAAACATGTGGTTCCTCTCGTACTGCGCAGGATTACTATTGCAACACAACATCTAGGGTAAAACTGACTTTGAGGCGGAGCAGGATTACTATCGCAACAACACATCATCAGTAGGGTAAAACTAACCTGTCTCACGACGGTCTAATCCCAGCTCACATTTCCTATTAGCGGGTGAACAATCTAACACCTGGTGAATTCTGCTTCACAATGATAGGAAGAGCCGACATCGAAGGATCAAAAAGCAACGTTGCCATGAACGCTTGGCTGACACAAGTCAGTGAAATACCACTACTCTGATCGTTTTTTCACTTACCCGGTGAGGCGGGCGGGCGAGCCCCAAGGGGGGCTCTCACTTCTGGTGCCAAGCGCCCAGCGTGCACCGGGCGCAACCCGCTCAGGGACAGCGGCAGGTGGGGAGTTTGACTGGGGTGGTACACCTGTCAAAGCGGAACGCAGCTGTCCTAAGGCGAGCTGAGGGAGGACAGAAACCTCCCACGGAGCAGAACGGCAAAAGCTCTCTTGATCTTGATTTTCAGAGTGAATATAGACCGTAAAAGCGGGGCATGAGTATAGTCAAGACCTATATACAGTGGGTTTTGACCTCATTAGAGCCTCAGTAAGCCAAAGTGTTTCAAGAGTACTGCTTTCTAAGTTGGGATATAATAACCATGACAACTTCATTCATACAGGATTGAAGGTTCATGTTCTCAGTCACAAAGAGGTTTTCAAGATCTTTTGCTGCAACGAATGATGTTAAAGTTGGTATGCACTGACCCTCTTCATTTCTCCATAAGTATTCATTAGTAAATTTAAAGGTATGGATTGCAACATCTATATCGAAATAGAGAGTAGACAGATCTTCAAAACTGCAATAGGTAGAAAAAATAATTAAAATGCAAAGAAAAGTAAAATAGACATCAAGTACATGTTGTAAAAAGTTTGGTCAGCTGTGGAAAGGTTTGAAAATCATGAACTGGATAAAAGGAAAGGAAAGGAAAGGAAAGGAAAGGAAAGGAAAGGAAAGGAAAGGAAAGGAAAGGAAAGGAAAGGAAAGGAAAGGAAAGGAGGGAAGGGAGGAAGGAAGGAAGGAAGGAAGGAAGGAAGGAAGGAAGGAAGGAAGGAAGGAAGGAAGGAAGGAAGGAAGGAAGGAAGGAAGGAAGGAAGGAATTGAGGAAGGAAGGAATTGAGGAAGCAAGCAAGCAAGCAATTGAGGAAGGAAGGAAGGAAAGAAGAAAGGAAGGAAGGAAGGAGGAAAGGAAGCCTTTGAGCTTCAGGACAGTGAGGATAGGGAAGAATTATTTTTCCTTGTCTACCAACAGGAGTACTATATATGTTAACAACCTCAGAAATTAAAGATTTACCAAGTTACCTTATTCTTGTGTGTTACTTTATTTAAATGAAATGTTAGCTTTATCGATTGGATGTCTTTGTTGTGTTCAATTCAGACTTGAACACTCAGTTCAATTTTGAGCTGAATGGATATAATTTTTGGATACAGTATTTTTCAGGAAATGAACTGATTTCAAATTGTCCTGGTTTAGCAGTAGCAGTCATTTTTTCTACTTCTTTGTAGCTGGTGCAGTACTGTGGTTTAGACTTTTGGCCTGGGAATAATACTGATAAAGCCGATATTTTTGGTTGCTGGTCAGAATGTTTACCCTGACCAAGGACTTTCTGAGTCTCATGCTCTGCCAGGGAGGAGGGGAAGCCGGGAGGAAGCAGAGACAGGACACCTGACCCGAACTAGCCAAAGAGGTATTCCATACCACAGCATGTCATGCCCAGGATGTAACTGAGAGTCCCCGGAAGGGCTAGGTCACTGCGGGGTGGGGGTAAGGTACTGGTTGGTGAGCGGTTGTATTCTCTTCCTTGTTATTTCCTTTATCATTATTATTATTGGTGGTAGCAGTAGTGATTTGCGTTTTACCTTATTTACTAAACTGTTCTTATCTCAACCCATGGGAGCTGCATTCTTTTGATTCTCCTCCTCGTCCTTCCAGAAGCAGAGGGAAGAAAGGTGGGGGGGAAGTGGACTGCGTGGTTCTGATTTTCGGCCTGGGCTTAAACCACAACACAAATGTAGCAACATGATGAGCCATGCTTATGGTACTGTATGTAGAAGGGCTAAAGGCTGAGTTTGCAAAGATTGTTATTTACCACAATGCTAGTGGTATCAATTAACTTTATGCCTACAAAACTGGGACTGTGCAAATACACATGATCCATGCAATTTATATTTTTCTGGAACTAGATAGTCACTGGCAAGCTATAATACTTTACTTACCATTGAAATGCTGCAGCATTATAACATCACTGTTATGACTATTGAAGCATAGATCAGATCATGATATTTTGCAGCTGATAAGCCTTAAAATAGAATCCTGAAGGCTAATAGATAGGGAGAAGTCAAAACAAAGCAAGAAGACATTTAAACAATAAAAACATGAACATAATAAAGAATTTGCTTACGACGGCCAAAATATTACTGAAGAGCAAAGACTAGAAATTATTACTTTATTTTCTTTTTTTTTTTTTTAATTCTGAGAAATTATAAGTTGAAATATGCACAATATAGAATGGGGAGAAATTAAGAATTTTTTAAAATAGTCTGTTCTGGAATCACCTGATTTCACTTTTGATACTTGTGTCTGGTATTGTATAAATTGTGCCAGTCTCTCTCCTCATCTTGAAGTTCATCTGCTCTGCTCCATTGAGGTGTAAATATACAAGTATTAGAAAAAATCATCGTAGCTTGGAATTATCACCAGACTACAGTTTCCTGAAATAGCACTTAGTGTCAAGGACTGTAAAAATGAAAGATCTTGTGCTTCACCAAGTTCTGTTATTTTTCTTACTTCTAACACTATATTACATAATTTCTTTTATACATGGCTGGTACATCATCTTAAAAGTAAAGATACCATCTTTTTCCCCCAAAACACTGGTACGGATCCTCTCTGCTTAAGTAAGTAAAAGGCTTTTTCACTGCCCTTAGTTAAATTTATATGTCATCATTTTATATGCTTCTATTCTTTTGCTGGTATATATTTAATTTAAAAGTAAATACAATGTTATTTTTAAATATAAATGTAATTCTCAGCTTAATTCTCAAGGCGTATGATGAAATAATGCATATTTTTTCAGCATTCATATCTCTTGCGAGCTCTGACTTTTCTAGATTGGAAAGACCTGGATCCTCCATGCCACAAAATGCTCTTCATTGCCTCTGTCACTCAAAAAGAACATGTGCATGCTTGCATGAATGACCATGATGACCCGGAAAATGATCACACTCTCTAATTTTCATGGCCCTACTTTGAACCCAATTTAACAGGTTCATGTCTTGTACTGGGCATGCTAGAGCTGAATGTAATACTTCAGGTGAGGTCTCTGAGAGCAGAATAGAGGGGAGAATCACCTCCCTCAATGGAGAATCACCTCCCTCAACCTGCTGACCATATATTATTTTTATGCAGCTGAGGATAAAATTGCCTTTCTGGGCTGCAAGTGCGCATTACTAGCCATGTCTAATTTTTCATCTGTCAGTATTGTCCTGGTTTAGCAGTAGCAGTCATTTTTCCTACTTCTTAGTAGCTGGTGCAGCACTGTGTTTTTGACTTTTGGCCTGGGGATAATACTGATAAAACCGATGTTTTCAGTTGCTGGTCAGAATGTTTACCCTGACCAAGGACTTTCTGAGTCTCATGCTCTGCCAGGGAGGAGGAGAAGCCGGGATGAAGCAGAGATAGGACACCTGACCCCAACTAGCCAAAGAGGTATTCCATACCACAGCACGTCATGACCAGGATGTAGAACTGAGAGTTACCTGGAAGGGCTGGATCACTGCTGGTTGAGGGCGAGTTATCGGTCAACGGGTTGTGAGGTGTTGCATTCTCTTCTCTTGTTATTTCCTTTATCATTATTATTCCTGGTGGTAGCAGTAGTGATTTGTGTTATACCTTATTTACTAAACTGTTCTTGTCTCAACCCATGGGAGTTGCATTCTTTTGATTCTCCTCCCCGTCCCTCCAGGAATGGAGGGAAGAATGTGCGTGTGGGGGGGAAGGCTTAAACCAGGACAAGTATCCCCAAGTCCTTTTCCACAGGGCTGATTTCCATCCATTCATTCCCCAGGCTGTATTGATACTGCAAATTGCCCCAGCCCAGGCACAGAACCTTGTACTTGGCCTTATTGAACTTCATCAGGTTCAAAATGGCCCACTTCTCAAGCCTGCCAAGGTCCCTCTAGATGGCATTCCTTCCCTCCAGCAAATTACCTGCACTACTTGCCTTGGTATAATCTGTAAACTTGATGAGATTGCACTCAATCTTATTGTATATGTCATTAATGAAGACATTAAACAGTATTGGTGCCAGTACAGAGCTTTGAGGGACACTACTTGTTACTGGTTTCCTCTTGGACATTGAGCCACTGACTGTAACTCTTTAGACATGGCCATCTAGCCAATTTCTTGTCTATCTAGCAGTTCATTCATCATACCTTGTCAATTTAGTAGCAAGAATGTTGTCAGGACTCATATCAAAGGCATTACAAGAAGTCTAGGTAGATGACATGCACAGTTCTTCCCTTGACCACTCTGCAATCACTCCACCATTGAAGGGCACTAGATTAGTCAGGCAGCATTTGCCCTTGGTGAAGGCAAGCTGACTGTATTTAATCATCTCCCGTTCTTCCATATGTTTTGACATGTCTTCCAGGAGGATCTGTTCTATGATCGTACCAGTTATGGAGATGAGGTTGACCGGTTGGTATTTCCTAGGGTCCTCCATATTATTCTTTTTGAAAATGGATGATATTCTCTTTTATCCAGTCAGTGGGGACTTTGCCGATCTGCCATGACTTTTCAAATATGGTGGAGATTGACTTGGAAATTACATCAGACAATTCTGTTGGGACCCTTGGATGCACCTCATTAGATCCCAGGCACTTGCATATGTTCAGATTCCTCAGATGATGGCCATAAACCGGATCTTCATTTACAGTGAGAGGGCTTTCAAGCCCCTACCTTGAGGTTCTGGGGCTGCAGAAACGTGGGAAGAGAGATTAACTTTGAAGGCTGAGGAAAAGAAAAACTATTGAGTACATCAGCTTTCTTCATGCCCATTGTCACTACCTGTCCTGTCTTATTTATTGGGAGGGTGTATTTTCTTTACTTTTCTGATGAACATACCCATAGAAGCCTTTTTTATTCTCCACATCCATTGCCAAATTCAGCTCCAGCTGTGCCCTAGCTCTTCTCATCCCATCCCTATACATCTGTGCAGCATCCCTATCCTTAGAGTATATTGAGGATAATCATAGAATCGTAGAATATCTCAAGTTAGAAGGGGCCCATAAGGATTATCGAGTCCAACTCCCTCTTCCTCACAGGGTTACATAAAGTCAATCATATGACTAAGAGCATTGGCCAGGTGCTCCTTGAACTCTGACAGGCTTGTTGCTATGACCTGGGGAGCCTGTTCCAATGACTGACCACTGTTTCAGTGAAGAATCTTTTCCTAATGTCCAATCTGCACTTCCTCTGACTCAGCTTTGTAAAGTTTCCCCATGTCATAGCTCTGGTCCCAGAGATAGGACATCAGCACCTCCCACTCCACCACCCCCCTTTAGGAAGTTGTAGACTGTGATGAGGTCCCCCTTCAGCCTTCTCTCTTCCAAGCTGAACAAATCAAGTGACATCAGCCACTTCTCAAGTCTTGCCCTCAAAACCTTTCGCCATTTTGATCACCCTCTTCTAGGCATATTCTAATAGTCTGAAGTCCCAGGAAAAAAAAATAAATCTGTTTCCCAATTTGAGTAAAAGTAATCTCCTGTCATCAAAAGGGAATTCAGACACTGTGGGCTACAACTTCACTTCTTTTCAACATCTAATGTCTAAGAAATGCAGGTACATAATGTCAGAAGCAGTTTTCCAGTTTCATATAGCAGAAAAAAATGATGACTGAACACTTGAACATAAAATCACACTACCATATCTTTGAAGTCACTGCATGTAGTGAGATGTTCAACAGCATTAATTGACTCAGGAAGACAGGCATTATAGGGAAACTATTTCTGGTATCCCACTTGAGTCATTTAGAGATTGTTTAGGCCTTTTTGCATAGCATTGATTGTAGATACCTAAGTCTACCTTAAGCTGTTCTGCTGTCCAGAAAGCCAGAGGAACTGAAACTGATTCTCAGGCCTGTCTGAATTATGTTTGTGCAGCAACAGGGTTAGAAAAATACAAAAGTGATTTCAAGCCACTTGGACCTCACAACTGATTTCTGTAATCATATATGCCCAGTTTGTACTCATCTTGTTGGGCGCTGTCTGCCATTGGCAGGTAAGAAAGAACATCTTTTCCATTTGCCAACAACTACTTGCAATTATTTACATAAAAGAGATTAGGAGAATCTCATTCACTAGTAACTACTGTTAAATAAATTACTGTGTGCCTAGTACAGAGCAGTGGAATGGCTGGATGTGGCCAGAGGCAGGCTGTCTATTTGATTTGACCAGGCAGCTGTATTTTCAATGTTATTAGTAACCTAATTATGCATTTATATTTTCTTAATGTACTGAATACATAAGTAGTAATGATTTCTTTCAAAACACCCCTTAGCATGCTTTTTTTTTTCAATTTGTTTTATTTTCTTTGAAGCCAATTACCGATTGCTACAAAAGATTAGAAAGTTATAAGACAATTTAGACATTATATTTGGAATATCTTTTTGTTAAGGAGAGTAAAAAGAGAAAATACAATTACAAAATATGACATTTGCAGCTAACAGACACTACATACCATAGCTAGTAGGAGGAAGAGAGCTATAAAGTTGTTATAATTTCTAATGACCCTATTCAGGCATGAATTATATTTAACCAAAAACCCTTCAGTCACATGCTGTTTCTGAAGACATTAAAGAATGTGACTGTGTGAGCCTTCTTTCTGAGATTTTGTGATTTCTTCTTCTCAGCAGGATGCTTAAACTGAAATTCACAGTGAGCCTGACACTGATGTAGTTAGAACAAAAAACTACACAGCCTTTAATTCTAGAACTAGAATTATGTTAGCATATGAACAGTACATTACAAAGAATTTCATTTCTGCTGTGCTGTTGTCCTGGATTCAGCAGTAGCAGTCATTTTTTCTACTTTTTAGTAGCTGGTGCAGTGCTGTGTTTTTGACTTTCTGCCTGGGAACAGAGCTGATAACACCGATGTTTTAGTTACTGCTCAAAGTTTAGCCTAACCAAGGACTTTGTGAGTCTCATGCTCTGCCAGGGAGGAGGAGAAGCTGGGAGGAAGCAGAGACAGGACACCTAACCCGAACTAGCCAAAGAGGTATTCCATACCACAGCACGTCATGCCTGGGATGTAGAACTGAGAGTGCCCGGAAGGGCTGGAACGCTGCAGGGTGGCGGCAAGGTGTTGGTCCGTGAGGTGTTGTATTCTCTTCCCTTGTTATTTCCTTTATCATTATTACTATTAGTGGTAGCAGTAGTGATTTGTGTTATACCTTAGTTATTAAACTGTTATCTCAACCCATGGGAGTTACATTCTTTTGATTCTCCTCCCCGTCCCTCCAGGAGCGGAGTCAAGAAAGGTGGGGGGGGGGGGGGGGAAGTAGACTGCGTGGTTCTAATTTACGGCCTGGGCTTAAACCACGACAGCTGTTTTCTTTCTCTCTAACAGACAAGCAGTCAAAAATAGTTAGAATGGTGGTGAATTAGGAGAATGTTTGTCTAGATTTTTCTAAAGGAGCATTGACTATTTTGTGAGTATTATTTTCCACTGCCACCAAAAAACTTTTGAGACTGAGGGTGATGGTAACAACTATACAGTTAAGACCTTTCATTAGAATCTTTTTGTCTGATTTTGAAAATCAAAAAAGCCCATCAGGTAAAACTTGTTGCTTTGGATACAGGCCTGTTTAAAGCTTCTCTAGAATAATTCCTATGGGAAAAAAAAAAAAAAATTCTAAATAAAACATTCTTTTATATTATGAAAATGGCAATATTTAACATAGAAAAACCATAATTATTTGACATCTATATGACCCATAAAAAACAAATAATTTTCTGAAAATGGACAAAATTTAACTTGAACACGTCCCCTCCAAATCTATAGAGTGAAAATTTTGTAACTGATTTGACTAAAAAATATGAGTAAGACTAAATATTTAGTCAGAAGGCAAGCAAGGAAATGCATCTCATTTTTCTTTACAAAATTATTTCAAACCTTGAAAAAAAGTATTTCTAAGACTAAGGTCCAGCTTCAAACTTTGCATTTAATAGCACTGACATCGCATATATTAAGCTTCATATTTACATTATACTTCCTATATTAACATACTTTAAAATTAATATTGAACACCAAAAACATTAAACATAATATTTAAAAACATAAACCAGTTTTATTTGTAGTGTCCTAGTTTAGGAAGTTTGGGTTTTGTTGTGATTTTTCCGCTTACTATTTTGTCAGGACTTCTGAGGTGTTAATAATACATTCTTCACTACTATGCAGTAATAAAGATTTTCACTGAAAAAAAAACAGAGAAAAAACCATGACCCAAAACATAAAATAGCTACAAATGTATACTCCTTATTGGTCAGATGCATGCATAGAGCAGGAATAGAACTACAGGTTTGGATTCTCTTCTCTTCAACAAATTTTATTTTATTATTTATTTCATGTTTAATTACAAATGCCTTATCCCTGGAAGTGTTCAAGGCCAGGTTGGACAGGGCTTTGAGCCCCAGCTGAAAAACAATCAAATACATCTTTTAAAAAGATGATGAAAATAACCTGAGAATAGTTAAAAACCTAATAAATTTTATGGGACCAAAAATGTAATCTTGGAATCCACTCATAAAAGTACTCTGAGTCCTATAGGTGCTTATTCAAGGGGAAGATAAGCAATCTGAAGACTTGGCTGCCCACCAATTTAGTGTCAATGTGTCAGCATGAGCAAGGAAATAATATTCCTCTGAATAGACATACAGTCACACTGCACATACCAGAAAGTGCAGTAAAGGGGATTGAAAAAGGTCAGGAAGTTTTCAGGAGACTTTTTTTCCTCAGAAAATGTCAGTTTGTCAAAACCCATATCATTTGTGAGGGAAAATGTGGTTTTGTGAATTCTCTATTCCAATTTTGTTCTTAGATTGCTTTTGACATGCTGAAACATTACATCTGTTTGATAAAGTGAGATATAGAAAAGGTTTTGGTTTGGATCATATGACTATTTCAAAATATACATTATTTTCAGAGAAGATGAAAAAAAATAAAACCAATTAAGTTGCTTTGAAATTAATAACATAAATGTCTTCACTTGGGTGAGGTGAAAAGGGAAGCTGTTCCACAAAAAGTGGAATTGAATCATGATTTGAATAATGATGGAAAAAATATCATGAGAGGGGACTCAGTTTTCTCAGTTTTCATTTGGTGTGTGATGAACAAGATTAAGATTTTCTGCACTGCCACTTCATGTGATTGCTGTCTTAACTTTGGATTTTAAATTTGGAGAATTTACACCGTTTGTAATTCAATTGGCTGATTTATTTATGTATTGATATACTGACTTTTTAAAAGGAAGAAATAAACGAAGGTCATAGTTCATTACATGAAATAAATGCATGAGTCTTGTAAATAATAAATGAGATGTACACATGCGACTTCTCTTTGTGTGGCTGTTCACTATGCTCCAATAATTACTTTTAAACACCGTTCTGGGTAGATCTGTACAGCCCATATGCATGTTTACAGGACTGGAGATTGCTACCACTGGATAAATTGTTGCTACTGACAACAAAAGTAGGAGAAAAAGGACAATGAACTTCTCTGGCTTTAACATCATCAGAACTGCTCAATCTCTGCAAAAGAATCCAAAATTTATTCTGCCGATTAAACGTTTAAGAAGTTTAAAACATATGTGAAGAATGAAACTAAGTGAATGGGAAAATATTGGGAACTGCAGATTAAAAACATTTTGTCAAACTCAGACACATAATGGTCACAATGGTTCATTTCACTCTGTTTATAAGAAGTGAAGGGTACTTTCAGTCCATGAACCCTGCAGTGTTTTTCAAAAAATTATTTTTTGAGAGAGCAATTATCAAGACAGTTCGTTATCCTGTCTTACAGATTTAATGAAACCAGAAACTGTCACTGTTAACAGATTTTGCTTAATAGGAGCTGTCTGCACAAATTATGTATGTATGATATCTGTGGCTTTCACTGTTGTACTAGTTTGTATATAGAGAACAAAGATTCCACTCGTCTTTTTCATGTCAGCAGAAACTCAACAGATGTGAAGAAGTCAATTTAAAATGAAACAGTAACTATTGAGAAGAAAAGGTTGAAATATTCTTCTTGAAACAATTAAGAAAAATCAAAGCCAAGAAAATTTTGACAGCTAGGACTACAGGTCAGTAAATAATCCAGAAATAATATGCACCTATTTCTTATAATACTAAGGCAAATGTATAACTCTTCTCCATTGCCATTCTCTCTCTAATCCAGTACAAGAATCAGTAGACAGGGTTATCTGCTGATTTTTCAGCAGAATCAGAGAGCATTTCCAAAAATGCCACCATGTCATGGTGATAGTAAGGGGATATTTCTGTGGATTTTTTTTCCATAATGCATATGATTTTCCAAATAAATTAACTTTTCATATAAGAAATGTTTCTGTCTGGTGGAAAATTTCAGTCTTTCATGAAAAAAATGTTTTTAATCACAAAACAAATCACTTGAAACAAAACCTAAAGCATTTTCTTTTGAAATAATCTTATGCTGCAAACACTAGAGTGTTGGTTATTTTGGGATAGCACTGTAAATACTCCCTATTTTAGTTCTCATGTGGTAAATATTACCTAAATATTAACTGGTGCACACAGATGAATGACGCATTTGAACCTACATTTGTCCACGGTTTAAAGAATTAGTTAATTGTCAACCTAAAGAATTTGCCAGTACAGATCTACCAGGGTCTTTTATTGAGAGCTGATCAGTCAAGGAAAAGAAACCCACAAAATTTCATGCTACATTTTTTTTCTAATTTTTAAAGTATAACCAAAGTATTCTTGTATATTGGAAATGTTCCCAAAAGGCATTCTTTATTAGAAAACAAATGCTGACTACTGGAGTAAAAGGATAGAAATCCTTTTCGGCCTCAACCATGGAGTCTTACTGTGGAATCCATAATAAAAACATGGGAGACAAAAAATGGATTTAACAGTCATCACAATTGATTAAAAAAAATTGATATTATCACAATCCTGTGATCCGTTCTTTCTTTTTCATTATTTGCTATTATGCTTGTAATCAGAAGTAATCAGTTTGTTTGGTTGAAATATAACATATACTATATAGCCAGGACTGTAATTTGTTTTCAATCAATGTCATTTAACTGAAGCTAAAAAAGGATTGTTAATAAAAATATTCTGAGAGAAGATGAGCACTCAACCAGGTTTTGTAGTATTCATGAATAGTGCTGTAATTACAATTATAGACTTATACTCTCCTTTTCCTCTACAGAGAGCAACGGCATGGACTGTACAAGTGGTGATTCTCTAAAACTCATCAACAGCTTTGTGAGTGACTCATGAATGTACTTTCAATAGGTTTATCTATAATCTGAATTATCTGAGTCCTCAGCTGAAACCTCATTGAAATACTACATGGCCCCAACTGATTGCCTGCCAGCAGTAGCAATTCTGCAGAAGCTTTGCATGATGTGTACATGTCATTTGCTTACCAATGTTTTAAGATTACTAAGTCATTACAAAATTGGGTAACAGTAGCCACCTTCAGTCACACAATATTTGAAGTAGGCAGCTGGGGATACCAGTAGTGCTATTAATTTGAGAAAATGTACATGTTCACATCTGATGTAGTCCTTTAAGTGGCAAAAGAAAGAAAAATAGATTCCTCCACAAAATGATTGTTCTCATACAGATGAAAAAGATTCAGTCAATTATGCCCTGAAGATTCATCTAAGCCACTTAAGAGATTGAAGCTGAATTTGTAAATAAAAGTCAAGCTTTTCATGGAATGTTTGTGTCATAAATATCCAAAGAAATGCAATGCATATTCAGAAAGAAATGGAATTTATTTTAGCAGAGCAGATAATGGTTTATTTTAGCCATGTTTATTTGTTATCATATCTCTTTTCTGACCACCATCAGCAGTTAATTTATAAATATTTTAGGGTATTTTAACATATATATGTAACCATATATATGTTCTGGCTTTTTTTTAATCCAGAAGGTTGTTAAAACAGCAGCTATTGCAATGTCTCGATGTTTTTTCTGCACATTTAACAAATAAGAAACAATGTCATGCCATGTAGAAAACAGCATCTATTTGGTCATAGAGGGTAACATGTACTATCAAGAAAATAAATCAATAATGCGTGCTTGAAACCAGCATGAAAGACCTCTTTGAAAGTCATGAACATAATCTACAGAGGTCGAGAAATTTTATCTACATTTAAAGAAAGAAAAATAATATTTTTGTGCAAAATATTAAGAATGCATGAGGCAACAATAGCTGCATAATCAAGAATAAGTCCTAATAAAAAGTCACAAGGCGGATAACAGAGATCTTGTACTCAAATGGTTAGAAAGATTGAAAATTTAATTTATGTCACCTGAGACATTTTATAGTCAAATTCAGGACAGATGAAATATTTTCTTCCAAACTGTATGAACTATAAAAGAAATAGCAACATTAACAGCAATGTATAAGAAATAAAGCTTCAATAATTTAGAGAAAAAAACTGCACTACAGAAAGTCTCACATTATCAGCTAGGCATTAAATGTCAGGTTCTGCTTTGCCTTTTGGTCATGTGAAAATATCATTCCGAGAAATAAATATTTTTGGCTAACTGATAGTGCCTCTATCTCAACTTAAAATATTGTTTGATTGTAACTTCTAGTTTTTTCCTTATTTTAATGTTCCATTATTTAAAATGGAAGAAATAATTGTTATAAATAGAAATAATTTTTACTATGCATTTTCTAATGATATAGTATTTTTGTAATATAACTGTGTACATTATAGGAATGAATGTTAGAAAGTGCTTAGAAACATAATTATATGTATTATATATCTTTGTTATATGTAATATTACATACATAAACACACATGTATATACGAATAACTACTCATTGCCAACATTTCTCATAAATAATGAGTGGCTCAGGATCCAATTTTTTATTTAACTTAGTTAACTGTAAAGGGCAGCTTTGTGGGAAAAAAAAACCAAAAGTGTTAACAGAACTTACTTCAAATCAAGTAAAAATTCTGCCTTCTCATCCCAATACTGCCATGTTTGTTTAATTGTCATCATTATGAAAAGTTAACAAATTCAGGCAAGATTTTCTTCTTTTCTGTATTTGTTTGAGAAAAAAAGCCTTTGTAAAGAGAAACAACACACATCCACAAAACAACATATACACTGCCAACTACACAGACCAACACATAAAATGGAGCACTCAGAAACACCAAATATAACTATGAAATACATCACTTCAGTACCTGGCCTGAGTAGACATTCAGTCTATCTGGTCACTGGCCACTGGATGTCCCAGCTGTCTCATGGACAGATGCACACATACAAACGCCTCTCTCTGTAACCGTCTCAACTTCTGGCCTTACCAGTAGCAAACTCCTAAACCCTGTGATATCTCCAGGAGCTGGCTTGAAACTCCTGGTCCCTCTAGTAGCCAACTCTGATTTCCCCAGTCTTTCTAGGATCCTGTTCAGATTTGTGTCTGCTTCAAAACTTGGCTCCCAAGCCTTTTGTTCTGCTTTAAATCTAGTCTGGCTTGGTGTTTGCTAGCTGTTGCATGCTGATATGCACAATCCTGTAGTAGGCATACACTCCAGTTTCTCCAAGTACTGACATCGCAAACCCATCTGCCTCTGTGTCCTACTCAAGCTGTCAGGACTCAGCCCTCTATACACACACATGGACACAGAATAACAAGTCCCTCACCCAGTAAAACAAAAGTAGACTTTAAATAGGACAGATTGCATTAATTAGGAGCAGGTATGCTGTCTAGCAACCTGTTTAAATACAACCTTTTATCCCCTTTTTTCTCTATTTCACATGCTTGTTTCTCATACTTTTGGTCCTTCTTCACATTACAAGTGTTGTGCAATCCCAAAATATTCTTCCTATAAAAGTCCCCCCTATCCTTTCTCATAATGGCAGGTGATGGAGGGAGTGTTTTGTGTTGGCTCAGGTTGGCAACTATCACTCCGGGGCAGTGGTCTGAGGCAATCACCTGGGGAGAAGCCAGCTCAGGAGTTCCTTTTACTCTGATGAGGTTGCTGGAGTTCCCCTGCCTGTTGCTGTTCTTCTGGGCTCCTTTACAAGAGTAAGAACATATGGCAATCCTGGCCCTTGACATGAACTGCAAGTTGCTAGAATGACTCATTCTTTAATTTATCTTGTAGGGGACATGGGTATACATTTGTATCTACAAATCTATGTGTACATAGATATATTTATACAGCTGGACATATAGGTACACACATATATATATGTATATACTTAAAATTTACCTGCATATATAAGTCTGATGTGATATATGACTCAACTGTGCCTGGCAGATGTTATGAGGCAGGTTCAGAAACTGACTAATGGGTGATTAGTGAAATTCACATTATTTTGCAAATGTGACTCACCATCTACAACCATAAGAAGGGAGATTAAGGCAGCTGAAGTGGGAAGATTCTGGTGAGTCTTAGAAAAAAGCAATGAGATTAAGTCTGGAGCACAACAACAACATGATAGTCACTCTGTGACCAGTAGCTGATGCAAAAGTGAAGCCCATTTAAGTTGAAAAGGCTTTCTATTTTCTTATTTTCTCTCCTTTTTCTTTTGAGTGGTAAAAATACAGAATAGCATTACAGGAGAGAGAGTTATTTGGGACACTGGCCAACCTCCCCAGTTTATAAATTTAAAAAAATCAGTAAGACTTTTTACAATTCACTCTCTTCTTTATTCAAATCACAAATTTGAACTCCTCCATTATCTCCTTCTTTTATTTCTAGTTAGCCAGGAAAGAATCAGTTATGCCTCCAACCTCTAATCAAGTGAATTACCTGGCAGCTTGCTAATGGGAGAACAGTTTGGTTTAAAAGAGATAGCCTTGTTCATTCTCCTTTGCTGACCCTAGGTGCTTTGCATAAACCACTTGAGAGCAGTGCAAGAACTGTAATGAAATGGAAAAGAGTGAAACAAAGTAGAATCTGGATGTTCTAAGCCTTAAGTGAGTGGCTTAACCCATAAGATGCGCAGCCATCCTTAAGCTTTCTCTCCAGCTCAGACACACACACAAAAAAGTGACGCAAACTTCTAGTGTTGCCTCTGTATACTTTCTGTTGGTGTTTCCAGTCAATTGCATTCCTCTTATCTTTGCTCATATCTTATTTGTCATAGAGTTGGCTATCTGTACTTTCCTAAATTGACCTTTCATTTGAACCCCTCTCAGGAGAGGGTAGATTTTCTCTACAAGTTCTCTGGGTATCAAAGTATTCACCTAACACTTAGGAGCTGCTCTCCTCAGCTGAATGATTTCAAGTTAGGTAGAGGGAAACAGAATGCCCTTTCATCTTGCGACACTGCTTTTTGGTTTTAAGTAATTTCCAAAAATTAAAAAAAAAAAAACCAAAACCTTCCACTTTTTTTTTTTTTCATTTGTTTGCTTGTTTAAATAAGAAGACTGATCATTGTGAACTTGTATGACAGAACGTAAATGAGGAAGAGATATCATAAGAATTACTAGAACAGTCGGAAGCATCAATGTAACATCCATTCTTGTTAGATTATGCAATTAATTATTACCCATTACTGAATAAAGCCTGAATCAAGTAGGAAGAATTTGCAGGATCAAATCCCTAGTCCATGGCTGAGGAATTATCACTGAATTAAGAGGTACTGAATTTACTTCTAATCAAAAGGCCAGAGAAGGTTCTTTTTTCTTCAAGTGAAGAAACAGACGTATGTATACACTGATATGTACGTTCTCCACAGTTTTTTCTTTCTTGCTCTTTCCCAGAGGTCTTAGCAAGCAAATAGAATCTAGTCGACACATATTCCCAATGATTTGCAAAAGGAAGACATTTTACCAGAACATTTGAATGCTTACAAAACTAGTCAGCAGCTTTTTGTTTTGACATCCTTAACAAAATGTGGTAAGCAATGTCTTTCAAGGATTTTCTCAACAACTGTCTGCATCAAATGCACTAGCAACTGCAATAAAATCAAAACACTCAGACCCAGAGCACAAAGCATAAGCCAAGCGTTTATAGTGTGGTTTATTTTTTAATACACATAAATAAAGCTGGTTTTATGTTAATGTCCAACTAGCTGAAAAAATATTTAACAGTAATGTAAAATTTGAATATGAGCATTACTTGGGCCTGAATGTAGTCACTTAACCTGAAAGATATTACTGTGCTCATCATGTTCTCTTTGCATGTTCTAATGGCCACACAGAGTGAAACATTATTTAACCACGATGGCAGCTGTGCCTGTAAATGATATCACAAATTACAGTTGTCTGCACTCACAAATCCTAGTTTGATGCATTTTATAGTACTCATTAGGAATCTGGAGGCAGTTTAATTTTTTTATAGTTACCATGAAGGAAAGCTCTATTCCTAAGAGCAATCACTGTTTGGTGTATAATTTCTGAAAAGATTTGTGAATTTTATTTGATTTCTGAACTTGTTCTCTGTCTCGACTTCATAATTTTGTACAAAGTGCTAGTCAATCAACATGCCTTGCTCATCAAGTAAAGACTGACAAGGTCTTCATAGTGGCAGTTTTTGTAAAAACCTATTATCTTCCTATTATATTGTATTATCAGCATTAAAATACAGCCAGTGAAGATATTTTCCAAAGGAAGCTAAATCTACCTAAGGTTAGTTCTATGCTAACTCATACTAACCACATCATTCTCAAAAGATTATATAATACCTGTAAATATAAACATATAACCCAAAAAACAGACTTCATAGAAATTTCTTTTTTGATAGGAAAGCTTTTCTCCTTTATAGTCATGTTTCCCTGGTTACACATAAAGATATATGGTCACATTGCAAACAACAGTGAAATCCATTTTATAGGCTCCTTTTCTAGTGTACTGCTTTACCATTTGTTCAATGAGATCGTCAAAATACAAGTTTTACACTACAAAATACACCAATGACTGAATCAAACAGATTATTTAGAGAAGTATTCATTTAACTAAATTTGCAGTGAACCGAAGCTGCCCAAAACTTGAGCTACACCCAAGCAATGATGAGGACAGAAGTAAATACAAATAGGCCAAGAGGAAAAGAACAAGCACTGTTGTGGCTTTCAAAATAATTGTGGTTGGCTTCCCTTGGACTTACAAAGGTATTATAACATGAACTTATTCCCCAGGTGCTTTCTTTTACCTCTGTATATATTCACTGTATATGACAAAGAAGTTCCCCTTAAAAGGTGGAACTACTGGGTAACATGAGATTCTTTGCTGGATTATTTGAGCCATGGGATTAATAAACACAGCTGGAATTGAGCAGCTGGCTCTAATTCCTGGTCAGCTTTCTTACAGTTCATCAAATCTTCATTTCAAATTTGAACTCAGATTCTAAATATGAATGCCTCTTCCCAGGCAAAAAAAAAGGGCAAACAAATGGTGGTGGGGTTTTTTGGGGGGTGTGGGGTTCTTTTTTTGGTTGGGTTTTTTTTTTTGTTTCATACATTGCTGCATTTAAGGTATATAAATGTTAAACACATTCTTAATTCTGATTTCTCTGGACCAGCAGAACCTTATTTGTTCTTGTTCTCCATTTCCTAGGTATAGTAAAAGAACTAGATGAATATCAGCAACTAGGTTTATTTCAACTTCTCTGAGAACTCTCTGAAAAGACATAGAAGACATATCGTGATTTACTGTTCAAGAACTTGTTTTCTATTTATTATGGTAATTATTCAAACCCTCTCATATAGATTTAGATTTCGTGTGAAAAATTGACAGCCTGGAAATCAGAAATCTTGCATACATGTGTGTAGAGGAGGAAGCAAAACACAAGGCAGCCATGATTTTTTTTCAGAATGGGGGACCATAGTTTCTTCTTGAGCTCCGTTCATTGAGGAGCCACAACATCATGACACTGATAGAGTAGCAGCTGACTAAAGTGTGCTTCTTCTTCTTCCCTCTTACCCTGAATCCTGTTGGAAATGAATTATGTCATGTAAGGGAGGACATTCATATTTGAATTAAGATTTTGATTTGCTTACCTATATTTGAATCTTCATTGAATGGTCTATTACGTTTTTATTACTAAAAATGTAAGTTATACAACACTTCTATCTTTCCATAAATGCTTCCCCAGGGTGGTTCAGGGAACCCATCCAAGTAGACAGGAAATGTTGCACTAAACATTGCACAAAAAGACAAGAGCTTGATTCCTATGTCTCTCTGGGTTGAAAATATCTATTACTGTGGCAAAGGCTTTTATATCAAGATATGTCAGGTGAGGTAGGAACCATTCAGAATGATTTATTGCCATCTGAAAAGACAGGTTTTTTGATCTCAGCCACTCTGCTATGAGCTCCTTTGAGGGATGAAGGGAAAATGTGTTTCTAAACCTTTTTTGCCTACTGAAAGAAACAAAATCTGTAGCATCATAATCAGCACAGCTCTGTGTTCAGCAATGGTGAGGCCTGCAGTTTATCAGCTCTGCTCACATGAACAAGTATCACTTCAGTCAATGGGAATTCTTATAAAGGCAATCTGCAGGTTTGGAGATAAATCAAGCAGTTAAAGAGGCATTAAAAATGTGCAAGGATGGTAGAAGAATGCAAGCAGTTTAGTATATATTTAGCTAGCATATAAAAGAACAGAGCTTGAAGCTGGCATGGTTTTAATGTAATGGGTGCTACCAGCAACCTTCTTGCATCATCACCTCAGTGTCATGGGGAGGGATATTGAAAAAATAGTGTTGAGAAGAAAAGCCTTTATTTTTAATTTTTTTTTTTAAAGTCTGCTCTTGTCATTTTTTGAGATGACAGGTAAAGCTCATTGGGTTGTTAAAAATATAAGCAAGCCTTTTGTCCTATTGAAATGGAGTTGGATTTTGACAGCAGGGTCATTGTTGGAAATGAATAAGACCTATGATTTTTTTTACAGGTATAAGCAGCAAAAATAAAACCCAAAAATAAAATCAGTGAGTTCCTGTGTATTCAATGGAAATACCTAAAAACATATTTAATTATATTGTACTGCATGAGTACCAAATCTGCACTATTTTTACATACACAGCAACTGGTATAAATTCTCTTACTTAATTTAATGTTATCATTTTTTGTTTGTTTAAGAAAACAAAGAGCTCATCAAAGTAGCTTCTGTGTTCTGTAAACTGTACGCTCTTACAGTTTAACTAGAAAGGAAATACAAATTTTGAAGAGGATGGGGATTTTATTTTCTGTATTATTCATCTGGTTGGGAACTGTGACCAAAGCGAAGGATCTGAATAGACCCAAGATTGCTTTAGGAGTGAATCTCTTTCCAAACCTTGACTGTGAAAATGTCCTGACTAACTAAAGGCATTAGGGAATGGCAGTTTTGGAAAGTAGTTGACAAAAGTTATTGTTTGATCTTTATTCTTCCAGAGTTGATAGCTCCATATGCTGCTCCACATAGAATCATAATAAAAATCCAACCCAAGCAAGCAAACAAACAAACAAAAAAAGATTTCTTCCAATATTACACACCTGACAGCATTGTTAAATGTAATAAGGCAATAAAAATAAGTTTGTGAGACAAATAAATTCCCAGAGTGGCTGTACAGCCTTCCATGTTTGAACCAGGATTATACTCTCCCAGATGGCATCTAGGAAAAGACTTAATTTACTTGAAGTAGGCACAAATGAGATTAAACTTAAGCTAAATACCTAGAGGGATGTTTCTGGAGAGTTAGCTGTGATCTACACTGCAAGGCCTTACCTAAAGAAATCACAGAAGTGATATCAAAACAGAGATGTAGAAAAAATCTCAGCAGTTTATGTAGGCGAGCAGTTCACTGTGTGAGCAATGAATGTTGTTTATTTTGACCTTAGTGAAGCTTTTGAAACTGTCTTCCATAAAATCCTCATGGACAAATTGATATGAATTCTAGATAAGTGAATAATGGGGTCAACTGAAAACTGATTGAATGGAACAGCTTAGAGGGCTGTTATCATGAAGTCCAGTTAGAAGTCAGTCACTAGTTGCGGAACCAGGGGTCTGTACTGGTACCAATACTGCTTAACATCTTCATTAATGACTTGGATGATGGGACAGGGTGCACCTTCAGCAGTTTTGCAAATGTGTGATTAACACATCAGAGGGTTCAGAGGGACCTCAACTCACTGGGGAAGTAGTATGACAGGAACTTTATAAAGTTCAACAAATGGAAAAGCCTAGTCCTGCAGCTGGGAAGGAATAATCCCATGCACCAGTACAAGTTGCGACTGGAAAGCAGCTCTGCAGCAGAAGACTTATAAGTTCAGGTAGATAACAAGTTGAACATGAGCCAGAATTATGCTGTTGATGCAAAGGTAACCAACAGTATTCTTGGGTGCACTGGGAAAACTGTTGCCAGCAGGTCAAAGAAGGTGATCCTTCCCATCTATTCATCACTGATGAGGCCATGCCTGGAGTACTGTGCCCAGCGATGGGCTTCCCAGCACAAGACAGAAAAACACTCATACTGGAGAGAGTCATGGATAAAAAGTTGGAGCATCTAAGCAACATGGAGGGGCTGAGAGCTGCAGTTGTTTAGTTTGATGAATGGAAGACTCAGAGTGAGGTTAGCCATGTGTGTAAACACCTGATGGCAGGTATTATAGAAGTCAGTGACAAACTCTTCTCAGTGGCACCCAGTGACAGAACAGTAGGCAATAGGTAGAAATTGAGGCATAGGGAATTCCTTTTAAACATTATGAGAAAGTAAATCTGAGGATAGCTGAACGCTGGAAGAGCTTGCCTAGAGCTTCTCTAGAGTCTGTATCTTTGGAGCTATTCAAATCCCAGCCGGACATGGTCTTGGGTAACATGCTCTAACTGGTCTTGTTTTCACCAGAGGGCTTGTCGTGGTTTAAGCCCCGGCTGTAAATTAGAACCACGCATTCTACTTCCCCCCCCCCCCCCCACTCCCCAGAGGGATGGGGAGGAGAATCGAAAGAATGTAACTCCCATGGGTTGAGATAAAAACAGTCCAGTAACTCAGGTATAATACAAATCACTACTGCTGCCACCAATAATAATAATGATAAGAGAAATAACAAGGGAAGAGAATACGATACCGCACGCCGGAAAAGAGAGCCCGACCGAAAAGAGGACGTGCCCTTCCGGGTAGCTCCCAGTTACATCCGCCGCCATGACATGCTGTGGTATGGAATACCTCTTTGGCTAGTTTGGGTCAGGTGTCCTGTCCCCGCTTCCTCCCGGCCCCTCCTCCTCCCTGGCAGAGCATGAGACTCACAAAGTCCTTGGTCAGTCTAAACATCAGTGTTATCAGCTTTGTTCCCACGCCAAAAGTCAAAAACACAGTGCTGCAACAGCTACTAAGAAGGAGAAAAACTGACTGCTACTGCTGAACCCAGGACAGGGCTGAAGCAGAGAATTTCCAGAGGTCCCTGCAAACCTCAACTTTCCTGTGATTCTATATCCATTGCTAGAGGAACCTTTTATTTTAGTGCATTTTTTCCTGCGACCAGTATGCTTTCAAATACACTTTACAATGTGTACAGGCTAGAAGGGTTTTTTCCATGGTTTTTTTACCATGGATTTTGTTTCAACCACAATGGCTTAGTCTTCACCAAAACTTTTGAAGAATAATAAACACAATAAATTCAGTCTTTTAGAAGGTATGGATGAGTATTTCCTTCTGGTATTACTGATAAATCTTGGATGGCATTTGGAAAGATCACTTTTCTTCCCCTCCGTGGGAGAGCTAAGGATAACTTATGATAGTCTTAAAAGCCCAAGAGCTATTCTTTCACATGACACTGGGAAAAAACACACTGAATAGGATGATAAAGAGGTAAAATTCCACATTATTGCTGTTTCACAGGCAAATTTCAGAAGCAGTAGTTCCTGTCTTTGATTTCCTCTAAGAAATCAACTCAGATAAGGTTTGCTGAGAATGAATTCTAGTGAGGAGGCAGAAATTAGTGAACACTGATAAGTGAAGAATCAGTGAGAGGATGAAAAGGTACTGAGAGGTACTTAAGAAGTACTACTGTAAGGCAAATGGACTTGAGAAGATGTAAAGTCTTCTGTTCCTACAATCATTAAATAAAATCAAACCTGAAGAAACTATATGATCCATTTCAAAATGTTATGCTACTTTAAATTACTTTTCTGTTTGGTTCTTGTGCTTACGAGAGCACCATAAATTCCCTCATAAAAAGTAAATTATGAAAAAAAAAAAAATTAACACCTTTACTGTTTTAGATCATTTAGTTTCTCCATGCATGGACAACAGTTGAATAACGTCTACTGATGTGAATATTATCCTGCAATAAAGCCAACCACAAGGAAAGTCAAGATAGAAATGAATTACAACCTTAGTCTAAAAGCATGTTCTTGGATTTTATATTTTTGGGGTGAGGATGGGGGCTGGATAAACGGGGTGTTTATCAGGTATTTCTGGCTCACATATGCATTAGTTTAGGCTTACTATGCCTACTTGATAAAAAAGAGAAATGTCTGTTAATAAGGACTAAAGTAAACTGATGTCACATACAACGATCAAAAAAATCCATTAGAGTGCTATGGTATTTGTACTTTCAAAATACTAATTTTTTCCTGCTCCTAACTGAATTTATGTTTATCCTACTTTTGACCTGTTTCATATCACAGTTTTTAAACTTCTTTTTTAAAAACTGCTTACTATATCATGATTTTTAAAAATGTTGCAAAAAAAAGGGGGAAATCCTGCCTAACCAATTTGATGGCCTTCTATGATAGGGCTATGAAACTGATGGAAAGGGGCAGAGCAGTTGACGTCATCTATCTGGACTTGTGCAAAGCCTTTGACACTGTCCCACATGACATCCTTGTCTCCAAGTTGGAGAGACATCAATTTGACGGGTGGACCACTCGATGGATAAAGAACTGGCTGGGTGGCCACACGCAAAGAGTTGTGGTCAATGGCTCGATGTCCGGCTGGAGACCGGTAGCGAGTGGTGTCCCTCAGGGATCGGTGTTGGGACCGGTCTTGTTCAACATCTTTGTCGGTGACATGGACAGTGGGATTGAGTGCACCCTCAGCAAGTTTGCCAATGACACCAAGCTGTGTGGTTCGGTTGATACACTGGAGGGAAGGGATGCCATCCAGAGGGACCTTGACATGCTTGTGTGGTGGGCTGATGCCAACCTTATGAAGTTTAACCATGTCAAGTGCAAGGTCCTACACCTGGGTTGGAGCAATCCCAGGCACAGCTATAGGTTGGGCAGAGAAGAAATTCAGAGCAGCCCTGAGGAGAAGGACTTGGGGGTGTTGGTCAATATAAGAATGAACATGAGCTGGCAGTATGTGCTCACAGCCCAGAAAGCCAACCATATCCTGGGCTGCATCAAAAGGAGTGTCACCAGCAGGTCGAAGGAGATGATCCTGCCCCTCTCCTCTGCTCTCGTGAGAACTCACTTGGAGTATTGTGTGCAGTTCTGGTGTCCTCAACATGAAAAGGACATGGAACTGTTGGAACAAGTGCAGAGGAGGGCCACGAGGATGGTCAGGGAACTGGAGCACCTCTTGTACGAAGATAAGCTGAGAAAGTTGGGTCTGTTGAGCCTGGAGAAGCGAAGGCTGCATGGAGACCTCATAGCAGCCTTCCAGTATCTGAAGGGGGCCTACAAGGATGCTGGGGATGGACTGTTCATCAGGGACTGTAGTGATAGGACAAGGGGTAACGGGTTCAAACTTAAACAGGGGAAGTTTAGATTGGATCTAAGGAAGAAATTCTTTACTGAGAGGGTGGTGAGGCACTGGAATGGGTTGCCCAGGAAGGTTGTGAATGTTCCATCCCTGGTAGTGTTCAAGGCCAGGTTGGATGAGGCCTTGGGTGACATGGTTTAGTGTGGGGTGTCCCTGCCCATGGCAGGGGGGTAGGAACTAGATGATCTCATGGTCCTTTCCAATCCTAACTATTCTATGATTCTATGATTCTAATATATAAATTACTCATTAAAACAGTGGAAGACAAGAGAAATTTTCCTTTATATTAGAAAATATTTAATTATTCTATGTAACTTTTAAAAATCATTGGATTCTATAACACTCCATTGTTAATTCTGGGACTTCATTTTACATAAAGTGAGAATATATAGGGATTCAGATCTTGCGCTAGAAAAAGTTGAAATAAAACTCCAGTCAACAATGCATATAACGTCAGTGTCTACCTCAGAAATTCATTATTAAACAATTGAGGTGATCATTAGTTCGTTTAGCTCATTAGTTATGCTAAAAGTGGAAGTGAAAGGGTTTATGCTACCTTGCTGAAGGACTGAAAGGGAAAGAAAAGCTAAATTTGCTGGTGGACTTCCTAGCACATCATACAGCTTGAATTCACTTGGATTACTAGACAAGTGGTTGATAGAAGATGAAACAAGCAGTCAGACACAAGTGGCAACAAAGCATACAAATAAGAGGCTAAAATGTTATGTGGACTATGTTTTCTTCCTTCTTCCTTCTAGGCTGAATTGAGACATATAGAATCATAGAATAGTTAAAGTTGGAAAGGACCTTGAGATCATCTAGTTCCAACCCCCCTGCCATGGGCAGGGACACCTCACACTAAACCATGTCACCAAGGCTCAGTCCAACCCGCCCTTGAACACCACCAGGGACGGAGCATTCACAACTTCCTTGGGCAACCCATTCCAGTGCCTCACCACCCTCACAGTAAAGAACTTCCTCCTTATATCCAAACTAAACCTCCCCTGTTTAAGTTTTAACCCGTTACTCCTTGTCCTATCACAGTATCACAGTATGCTAGAGATTGGAAGGGACCTCAAAAGATCATCTAGTCCAATCCCCCTGCCGGAGCAGGAACACCCAGATGAGGTTACACAGGACTGTGTCCAGGCGGGTTTTGAATGTCTCCAGAGAAGGAGACTCCACAACCCCCCTGGGCAGCCTGTTCCAGTGTTCCGTCACCCTCACTGAGAAGAAGTTTCTTCTCAAGTTTAAGTGGAACCTCTTGTGTTCCAGTTTGTACCCATTACCCCTTGTCCTATCATTGTTTGCCACTGAGAAGAGCCTGACTCCATCCTCATGACACTCCCCCTTTATATATTTATATACACTAATAAGGTTACCCCTCAGTCTCCTCTTCTCCAAACTATAGAGACCCAGCTGCCTCAGCCTTTCCTCATAAGGGAGATGCTCCACTCCCTTAACCATCTTAGTTGCCCTGCGCTGGACTCTCTCCAGCAGGTCCCTGTCCTTCTTGAACTGAGGGGCCCAGAACTGGACACAATATTCCAGATGCGGTCTCACCAGGGCAGAGTAGAGGGGAAGGAGGACCTCTCTCGACCTACTGACCATCCCCCTTCTAATACACCCCAGGGATGCCACTGGCCTTCTTGGCCACAAGGGCACAGTGCTGGCTCATGGTCATACTGCCGTCCACTAGGACCCCCAGGTCCCTCTCCCCTACACTGCTCTCTAACAGGTCGTTCCCCAATGTCCTGGGTTCAGCAGCAGCAGTCATTTTTCCTCCTTCTTAGTAGCTGTTGCAGCACTGTGTTTTTGACTTTCAGCCTGGGAACAGAGCTGATAACACAGATGTTTAGACTGACCAAGGACTTTGTGAGTCTCATGCTCTGCCAGGGAGGAGGAGAAGCCGGGAAGAAGCAGGGACAGGACACCTGACCCAAACTAGCCAAAGAGGTATTCCATACCACAGCACGTCATGCCCAGGATGTAGAACTGAGAGTACCCGGAAGGGCTGGATCACTGCGGGGTGGGGGCGAGGTACCGGTTGGTGAGCGGTTGTATTCTCTTCCTTGTTATTTCCTTTATCATTATTACTATTAGTGGTAGCAGTAGTGATTTGTGTTATACCTTAGTTATTAAACTGTTCTTATCTCAACCCGTGGGAGCTGCATTCTTTTGATTCTCCTCCCCGTCCCTCCAGAAGCGGAGGGAAGAAAGGTGGGGGGGGAAGTGAACTTCGTGGTTCTGATTTACGGCCTGGGCTTAAACCACGACAGTTCTTTTTGGCGCCCAATGTGGGGCTCGAAGGGTTGAGATAACGACAGATCTGACCGGAGTGTGTCTAATCGCATTTGTGATAAGCATTCAGTGTTTTGGATTAATAGTCACTCGTCACAATGCTGATTTATTGGCTCTCAAAGTTCTTGTTTCATTGTATTGTATGGTAATAGCTTGTAATACGGGGGGGCTCCGGCAACAGGGCGGGATGGACGTGGCTGTGGACTTGTACCAGGCCGTCCTGCTGCTCTTCACCGTCCTGGTTTTCGTCCTCGCCTCCGTTTTCGTGAGGCTGCGGGGAGCTGAGGGGGAGCGGCCCCAGGAGCCGGCGGCGGCCGAAGCGGCCCGGGAGAGGGGCCCCGGGGACCAAGCGGCGGCGGGAGCGGGGCCGGAGGCCAGGAAGGAGGCAGCTGCCGAGCAGCAGGAGGAGGCGGCGGAGGAGCCGAGCCCCGTGGCCGAGCCCAGCCCCGCGGCGGCTGAGAGCATCCCACGGCAGCAGCCCACCCAGCCCCGTGAGCCTGAGCCCCAGGAGGATGCAGGAGACCCCGCAGCACTTTCCAGCAAGGCAGAGGAGGAAGATCTGGACTCAGAAAAAGAGAAGCTGGTGGTGAGAAAGCCTTCAAGCACAGCAGCTACAGCCCCAGTGACAAGTACAGCAGCATCATTTGAGAGTTCTGAAGGTTTTGAATGGCCTTTGGGTACCCTTGGGACCTGCCTGCTGATTGTGATGGGGATCATCATGTTGGCACACACACAGAGTGAGTTCTACCCACGACCATTTTGTCTGATCTCGAAAGTTAAGCAGAGTCAGGTTTGGGTCTTGTCTGGGTTTAGACAATACAGGGGGACCGAGAGGTTTTCCCCAAGGCTGGACAGTCATGAGTGTCACGGTGTGTGGGACAGTATGGGCGAGTATCTAATCCACTGGGCCCCTCCAGTGCTTTGGAAGCGTCGGAGATGGAAGGCAGCTGTGTGGAGTCCCCGATGACAAGTTGCAGAGACTGCTGCAGGGGAGGGTGAATTATTTTGAGCCTGATGGGCCCATGACACTTCAGGTCATCAAGGCAGAGATGCAACATAGAGATGGACTCATGATCGAGGGGTGGACTTTGCAATGGGCCTCTCCTGCTCTGAAAGACTGTTACAAGAGATGGAGCCCACCATCATGGACCGAATGGAGTCAGCAGCTTTATAGCGATTGGTCTGTGCACTAAGATAAGAGTGCACTGAGATGAAAGTGATGGTATATTGAAAATGTGGGATCTGAGCATGACGTGAATGATATGGAATAAGGGGTGGATACTGTTCTGGGTTCAGCAGCAGCAGTCATTTTTCCTCCTTCTTAGTAGCTGTTGCAGCACTGTGTTTTTGACTTTCAGCCTGGGAACAGAGCTGATAACACAGATGTTTAGACTGACCAAGGACTTTGTGAGTCTCATGCTCTGCCAGGGAGGAGGAGAAGCCGGGAAGAAGCAGGGACAGGACACCTGACCCAAACTAGCCAAAGAGGTATTCCATACCACAGCACGTCATGCCCAGGATGTAGAACTGAGAGTTCCCGGAAGGGCTGGATCACTGCGGGGTGGGGGCGAGGTACCGGTTGGTGAGCGGTTGTATTCTCTTCCTTGTTATTTCCTTTATCATTATTACTATTAGTGGTAGCAGTAGTGATTTGTGTTATACCTTAGTTATTAAACTGTTCTTATCTCAACCCGCGGGAGCTGCATTCTTTTGATTCTCCTCCCCGTCCCTCCAGAAGCGGAGGGAAGAAAGGTGGGGGGGGAAGTGGACTTCGTGGTTCTGATTTACGGCCTGGGCTTAAACCACGACACACCTCAAACTGGGTTCTTGGTTCTACAACAGGGCTGGACACCTAAAACTTTGACACTGCATTCAGTAATTCAAGGAATATTTTCTAATGGTATGTTTAGGAGATGGGCACAGAGGAAATGGAGCAAAGTCTGCAAAAAAAAAAAAAAATAGTTGAATACCTACAATTTTATCCACCTCCCTCTCATATTAGATTTTTACACTTGTCTCCAATAGTGAGCGCAGAGGCAATTCAGCAGGTTTTGTCTGTAACAATCCCTGAACAAAGAGCTAGGAGGAGTGCAGTGCAAAGATGTTGACTGAATCATGCAAGTCACCTCTGCATGGCAAAGCTCTGTCAAAAGTCCTTCTTTAGGCTTTCCTGCTCTCTCAGTTGAATTTCTTTGTGTTTTAAAGGGCTATTGGGGCTATCATGGCATTTCCCTACCTTGCACAGAAGAGCAGACTAAAGGTACTCAAATGTAAAATTTGTTCAGATTCTACAGTTTTGAGTGCCAAATGGTTAAATGAAAAGAGTTATAGTGCCTAAAATCAGTAAGTTTGTTAACTTTAAGTGATTCTATAACATGAAAGGACACATGCAAATTCTGATAACTTGAGGCAAGGATAAGCTGTTGCTGAATCAGGGAGCAGTGCTCCTACTCTTTTCAGTCCTGAATAAAGCACGGACATGGGATCACAGACTTTATTGTAAAAACATTACCTTCAAAGAGCTACAAGTATGGTTCATTTAGCTATAATGGCAGCTGCAATTTTAATTGCATAATACTTGATATGTTTTTCTACATGTTCATTTATCCCAGTTGTTATATAAAGGTTGCACTTGATTATTAAAAACTAAATGTGACAGACAAGCTGGTATTGGGGGGGGGGGAGGTATTTCAAACCAATGAGACATTTTACTAGGCTTTAGACTGCTTCAAGAGACTCGATGCCATAAACTTCAACTTAAAAAGGTTTTGGCCATACGCAATACCAGTCTGATTTACTGTGAAGTTCTCCTTTTGAGCAGAAGCTCTTGTTAACAGTATATACTTTCCCAGTACAAAAATGACAGACTAGTTATTTATAATAACTATAAAAGTAGTTCAAGAAATTCAGACTGAGCATAGTATTTTTTAAAAAAAATATGGTAAGAATAGATGAGCTTAAGAGATATTTTACTTTTCACAGCCTTTGGAGAAGCAGTATTGATGCTTTTAGTGTAGTTGAGAGCTTTTATTTATGCACTTTCCTACATGCTAAGCAGAAGTTAGCATACAACAGGATATTATATACTCGATTTGTTCCAGTCACTTCCATATTCCATATCCTCTAAAAACTAATGCACTATCAATTAGCAGTGTATTATGTTTCATTATTAAAATGAATTGTATCATTACTTTAACATAAAACAATTGTATTATACAACATGTTTCTAACGTCATCATGGTCTGTTAACAGTCCTGCTGCCTATTTGCAAAGGCTCATAAAAGCTGCTGGACACTGGGGAGCAGTTTTTGTGGTTTCTGAAGTGCAATTTTCATTTAAACTGTTACACACTGCCTGGTGATCTTACAGCAATATCACTTCTCTGTAAATGGATCAAAATAAGCCTAGTTGATGGCTAAATGTTCCATGGAATTGTATATGTGCAAAGGCTTGCTGTCATGCAAACTGAGAGAAAAATCAAGTCTAAAAGACGGTAATATATAAAAAGCAGAAACTGAGCACTGAAAGTACTTCCTTTCTTCTTCCCTTTCGTGTGTGAAAATGTTGTTTGTCTAGGTGCTCTTAAAATCTGTCATTACATACAGTAAAACTGCAGATTTTCCCTTCTGGGTGCCACATTACATAGATGTTATTGTTTCACAGTCATTTTCTTAGATTGTAACCTTACTCGATTTCCATTTCCTGCTACGATAGTTTATTTTTCAACAATGTAAATTCAACATTCAAAATATATGTACACTAGCTAGCTATAAATCGTAATATACAGAGAGAGCAGCATCTATCAGTTTCATATATCAATGAAACTTTTGTCTGAATTAATTTCAGTTCTGCGAAGTTTGTTGTTCACTTCTCAGCACATAATAAATCAAAACAGTTCCATAAAAGTTACTTTCTGTCTCCTGACATTCTAGTTTTTGAATGAAAGTAGCGTTTTTGCAAATGTACCCATACAGTTCTCTGGGCTGTAAGATCTCATGGGAGAACTTGGAAATTTTTTTTCTAAGTAATTTTCAGATGTTTTCTACAACAACTTAATGCATTGGTGTAGGACCAATGGTCTGAAAATCACTATTTAAAAAAAAATTAGAGGGGGAACAGCAGGAAAGAATATCATACAGGAAAGATGTTTGCTTCTCTATTATCTGGCATTTTCTCAAGACATCTACCCCTCTGCAGTCTAAATCAAGCAGGTAGAAATTACTAGCGCTTTCAATCTAAACAGTTTACTCAAACAGAAAGCTGCACAAGTGGAAAAGGTGCAGTTTTATAGAATTTTATTCCTCTTTTTCTGGCTGGGAATAAGACTGATGCATAATTGGGATACATAAGAAGTTCAAAAGGGACATCCTTTTATGCATCTCCTAGCAGATGATTCTGCAGTACTGGAGCACATCACCATGTGAGCTCTAAGGTTTAAGTTTCTCCCCAAATGGATTATTTTAATTATTGTTATTGTTGTTGTTGTTGTTGCTGTTATTAGTAATAATAATAATATTATTTTATTGGGTCCTTTATTACCACAACTACCAAGTATCAGGAAAAACTGATATTACATTCAAGGCCAGGCTGGATGAGGTTCTGGGCACCCAGTTCTAATGGAAGGTGTCCCTGCTCATTGCAGGGGGGTTGGACTAGGTGATCTTTGAAGGTCCCTTCCAACCTAAACTATTCTATGATTTTATGATTCTGTGTCAAAACAAGTCAGTGTGAATGATAATGTTCGCAGTCCTTTCCTGCAGACTGAGAGTGATCATAGCTGCTGAATGCTTTTCCTACTTTTTATGCAAAACTCCCATCAATTAGCTGAAAACACAGATATTAACCTAACCTACCTGACTTTGAGTTTGAAAAAAAAAAAAAAAAGATGCAAAATACTTGCACATATGGCTGGAACACATGATGTTAATTAGTATGTCAAGAGCAGTACCGCTTGTGAAACTCCCTGTTTCCTTCCAAAACTAAATGGTTTAGCTTAACACCTTTTATTAGCCAAATTATCAGGTGTATATTATATAACAATGCCTTTCACTGCACTTTGGGAAAGAAGGGGGAGGAGAAGCAATGCTGTGGGCTTAAAAGCGCAACCAACAGCTAAATGGTAACTCATATCCCAGCTGATGGATATTCTTGCATCTATATGTCACAATATTTTTAGTAATCTATCCAGATAAAAGTCCTACATTATGGCCTAAATGACCTATGCTGTGTGTTAGAATCAGATCTAATCTACCCTTTTATATCAAACTAAGCATCACACTCAATGAGAATGTTGTGAAAGCGACTAACATGCTTGCTCACGATCTTTTGTAAGTAAACATTTACTTTGTGACATTGGACCTGTAAGAGGTAAAAAAGAGCAAAACCCCACAATTACTTCGAAAAATTGAATGATTCTCAAAGTGGAACCTCTGCCAAGTTCATATCCTTAGTTGAAGAGTGTGAGCTGGCAGACAAGTGGATGAGGTGAACTCGCCTAGTTCTATTCAATTAAATGAAATCATACTGATTTACCTTAGATGAAATCATACTGATTTACCTTAGATATTAGCCCATATGTGTAACTCAACACTTATATGTGGGAATCTTGAGTTTAGTGAGACTGCTTGGCTGGCTTTGTCATTTCTTGGATGCTTCTTTTATTTCGCACATTTAAGAGCTTTGTTATATTAAACCCCCAAAGAAAAATTATTAACTGTGGAAAAGTCAATATTTTCTTGCAGTTAGCACTTTCAATTCTATGGAAGACAATTCAGGTCAGTAGATGCAAGACCTGGAAAATAAGATCTCATAAGAATTAGGTACCCCATTTAGTAAAATATTTTAATAATGTTACAATTTTAATAATCATATGCATGTATTATTATCTTTAATATCTCAGTGGACTCTTTGACTCACTAGTTAATTTCATTTCCTAGTATATGTTGATCTTAGAAGAGCTTTCAAAGATGTAAATTAATGCAATAAAAGAAACTGACTCTCACAATTCACTTGAAAATTTCATAAAAATTATTCTGCAGATAACACAGTCAATGGACTGAAATCTGACTAAAAGTCTATAACAAAGAGTAATGAATATTAACAATGAAATAAGTAGATGGGAGGTATCTTGTGCTGACTCTAGAGGCCAGAGTTCTGACCTCCATTTAATATGCTCACTGATAAACTGTAAGAGAGCTGAGAATGTTAATAAAGCACACATGGTATTAAATGAGAGAATCTGAGCTAACTATTCAAGATCAAGATGTACATCAAATATTCCTGGATAAGTGGGAATTAGGAGACTAAGTGATGCTGATATACAGCTTAACCTTTGCAGGCTGCTTGTTTGAATATACACCTGATGTGGGTTTCTGCTGCAATCACCTACTCTCTTCACAGCTTATTGTTTTTGTACTTTCCCTTTCAGATTTTACTTTATATAGATGCTTGAAGATATTGTCAATCTTTGTTGACAAGTTCCTGCAAGGATTCTACAGTTGTTTTCAACATTTCCAGATTAGTTTTTCTACAATTTGGCATTAATATATAGCATAATAATCTCAAGAACTCTTAATACACATGCAGCTAATGACCAGCGCTATTTCACTCACTGTTTTCAGTGAACAATGAACATAAATTAGAAGAAACATATGGAATGTCTAGAGAAAATTACTGTATTTTTCAACTTTCAGATTTTAACTTCTGTCATTGGATTTCTTCAGGATTCTGATTTTTTGAAGAAAAAGTTTTGTTTGGATGCTACTTCATCTAATATATATATATAAAAAGAAAGTATCCTAGAACAGTTAAAATAAGAGTGATTCACCTAATAAGCATGTACACCTGATGTTTTCATTAATCCTGTTTCTGCAGTCAGTGTTAAAATGTAGAGCTCTCTGAGGCTTCACTCATTTTGCTCTAAAGTAGGTGTTTAAAATAAGCCAGAAAGATCTGGATTTCTAAAGTTTTTAATTCTCTATTTGTCAGATACAAACATCTCATTCCATAAATACAAAAGCAGAGTATTTTGACATTTTTATAGTATTTCAATCAGGTTCTTTTACTCAAATGAAGTTTCATTAGAATAAATGGATTTATCGAAATATTTAGTTGACACATCTTTGGGGAAAATAATTTTGATGCAGACTTTCCAATGCTATCTGGTTATCTCTCATATGCATAATGTTTTAAGACAGAGTCATGTTTCTAATTTCTGCCTTCTAAATAAAGCACTTATATTCTAAATTAATGTAAAGAAATGCCAGTGTTGATGAATAGCATGGATAACAATTTGTAAAAATCCTTGTCTAGTGTCAGAAACAGATCACCTCTCACACCTTAGCCATTAACTTTGTTGCTGCTGGACTACTATTCACCGAAATTCTTACCAGGATGCTTAAGATGATAGCTTTGATACTGCTTTTTCCTTTTTTATCTTTTTTTTCAGAGTCACTAAAGTTTAAACATTTATATGCTTATTGAATCCCTTGATGTTGAATCACTATCTGGTTCTTGATTGGGAAATTGATTTTGTACAACTAAGCAGAGCAATAAATCATTTCATCCTCTTTGTTTAATGCCTTGAAGCCCTTTTGTTCTTCTTTTTTTACCATAGGCCTTGATAAACTTAAAAATAAAATGATAAAAAGCATAATCAGAGCTCTCCACAGGTTTCCTAGGTCCTTGAACATTGGAGTGTAAATAATCAGATCCTCTTTTTTTTCAGTGCTCAGGTGCTAACAGTGTTTTAAAGGATAACGAATGTTGAAATTGTGAATTATTGGCAACAGAAGCAAAAGTTTTACAGGTACATCATAATGTCCACATATTTAGATAAGGGGATTTGATGAACTTATAAAGCTCTTGAAGGAGTGCTATAAACAAAGATTTTTCTCTGTCACTCTGTGCACGTAAGGAAATTTTATGGTCCAAAATAAAAAATAAAAATTCTGATATGAGCTATTTGACCAAGCTCTCTACAGTTAACAGAGACCTTTGGAAGTACAGCTAGTGTTTGTGGGAGTAACTGTCTTCCAAATGCACTTATTTCTTTCCTTTGATTAAAGAGACCATCAAGATGGTTAGGTCAGAACTTGCAAATGAGTACACAAATACTACTGAAAAAGATAATTATGTTAGATTGCACTGTGAATAAATTTAGTTGCAGATTCCCTTTACTTTATACCTCCTCAGGAAAAAGCAAAATGCATCTGTCAAAAAGTATTCCAGAAACACCTTGTCATCTCTAGGGATAAAAAAATACATCACGATCTGTATTTTATTGCTTTTCTTTATTTTATCTCTTACTGCCTGGCTGTTCTCAGCTTCTAGGTATTGCAGATGGGAGTCACTGAATGACATGCAGACATATTCAGTGAAAACAAGTGAACCAGCACTCATGTGCACCCTGCAGGTCTCCCTGGCAAACAGAAAAGAACGGACACTTCATGGTTGTGATTAATTTCATTCTAAAGCAGACTTCTAAAATAATCTGTAGTAATTGTAACCTATTGTCTACGTTTGACTGCAAAGACAGCATCAGGTAGCTAGTTCAAACGCAGAGATTTACAGTATAGGCATTTAAAATTAGGCAATGTTATTCCTTTCCCATGAGACATTATTTCTGATTAATGGTTTATTTAGGGTATGCTAAAGATTTGATTATGTCTTGTCTAGGTGTATCTAAGAGAGGTTCAAACTGGTTGAATGAAATATTAATAGCTGTGTTCCAATTGCACAGCAGATCTCAGCAGAGAGCAATTTTCCCAGCTTCTAAGGCTGGCTAGGTGGCTTTGAACCCAAGGTCTGCTGTGCTAGGCTGTCAGTGTTGGTTACCTAAAAGTTACAGGAGTTTTAATCTTGTCTTAGGCTGTATGCACACATAAAGCATTAAAGTTAAAAGTGCTTTGGGCAACATCCATTTCAGCAATTCTTGTTTCATGTGAACTTTCTAATAACCAACCATTTTTAATCTCCCTCATCCAGGTTATTTGGTTTGAGGAGTGCCTAAGGCCTACCAGGGTTAGCATTTTCTTTTTCTCTTTTTCTTTTTTTTTTTTTTCCCGGAGCATTGAGTTGAAGTAAAAAATTATTTGTAAAAAAGTGAATCTGAAACTTCACATAGAAAATATTTCTGCTGAGCTTCAAGGCTGCAAAAACCATTCGGCTTCCATGGACTTTGAACATTTGTAAACCTCTAACTACTTAACTGATTTCTTTCTTCTGAACATGAACAAAATGCATTCTGGTAAGAAGTTGAATTAAAAGAGTAATTTTATGCATTTGAATAAATAGCCTTGAAAATTATTCTTAAATTCAACTTAATATGTAGCATATTAAAAATTCTTACTCATTTACGGTACTGTAATACATTTGTAAGCCTTGAAGTATTTATTTCTGAGAGACATAGCATTTGAAATTTCACTGTATCCAAGTAAAAGTCAAAAATCCAAGTAAGATCAGAAAAATCAAAGATCAAATAAATGCTTTTGCCTTATGTAGTGATGGTGTTTCCATGGGTACAGACTTCAGGTGCTCTTATATGTATTCTGAGATGGAGAAAGAGAATGGAGAGTGCCACAGGAATGTGGTTTATTTCCTGTGTAATACAAGAAACACCACTCGTTCTCTTTACCAATGGAAGAAAAGCTTCAGTGCATCTTTTAAATTAGTCACCTAAGGCTTGAATGGGTATTATTCTTGTCCAAATCCTCTAGTCTAACACTACTTGAAGACAGAAACAGACTGCCCAGTAAAATGGTTAAAAGTGTATTGCCAGTCCATGAATTGACCACAGACATACTTATAAGACCCTAAAATAATTTTACCTTTCAGAGACAGATCTGCTCAGGTGTGTTAAGTTTCCAAACGCAAACAAAAGTCACACTTCTGTACATATAAGAACACATAGTCATACACGATAATATTCTGCCCTTCTGTTGCACCAAATGTCAGCGATAGATGTCAAGTGAGAATGTTTCAGTTCTGGTAAAGATGTTGGTAGTCAAGCTGTTGCCAGAAAGGTATGTGGAGTAAGAATTTCATAGGCTGGTTATTCCAGTTGCGTAAATGAATATGTAAGTATCAATGTCTGAAGAATAGAGAAGCAGCAACATTAGTCCATATTAATCACTCTCTTTTGTGTCACCATCTGTCCATTCATCTATGATCACAGAAGACAGGCAGGAAGGTTCTGCAACTCTGAATAAGTACACAGTTTTTATGGGCAAATGACAGTGGTGTGATATATATTACAGACTCAGATTCTGTCCATAGAGCTCTGAACCTCTCTTTGTGGGTTCAAATGACTGTTTTGAAAAGAATTATCTCATTTTATATTTATCTGTATAGGTCTTGGCTGCAGGGGGAAAAGAATACATGCACATGGAACTGAAAAAATAAACCACAGGAATTATCGTAAAGATCAAATCTCAAATCCATTTTGTTCAGAATACTAATTTTCCCAGTGAAAACAGACTTTATCAGATCATGTAGAAAGGCACGAGCCTCTGGCTCAAATGGCTAGAGATTGGTTTAAACCACAGAACAGAAGATTTATTATTTCTTCCTTCTTCTCTTTTTTTTTTTCTTTTTTTTCCAATTTTTTAATGCAAACTCCAGCTGTCTGCTGTCTGTTGATGATTCTCTTTTTGATAAATGCTGTACTTTAATCCAATGTGAGAGTCTTTTTAGTAATGAATTTCACATTATTCACAATTGAAAGGAAATTGGTTTAGAAATTAAATTTATAAATCAGCCGACGAAAACATTTAAAATCAGACTTGTTCAAAAGTAGCACTTTTGCACTTGAAAGTGCAGGCAACTGGCATATGATCACGTTGTGTTTTGAGGTTTTAATATACAGAATAACTTGATACCATGAATGTATCATTTTCTAGATTCATTGCCTATAGTCTTAGAGAAGAAGGATATTTGTAGTTATATGGCTATCCTTAGATTTCAGCAATGTTAAATTTAGAAGTGACTTCTTTTTATCGCAGACAACTTTAAATTTGACATAGTTAAGTATGATTTTGCTCCTGTAGTCTGAAACAATAGTCTTACCCTAAACAATATCTTTTCTCTGAAACAGATTTTCTATTCAATAAAAGGATAAAAAGTGTTTTACAAAACTCAGCTAAAAATCCATCAGATCATGAAAGCTCAATTGAAAATCTTGCAGCTAAGTAAAAATAAAAGAAATATTATATACTAATTGTATTTGCTTTTTTTTTTTGCATTTTATTCTTTGCATTTTGCAAAAAATGTGCAAGAATTCTCTTATTTTTCGTTCTCCTTTAAAATGAAAAGAAAATAATCTTAGAAATAAACAGCTTAATTTGAAAATATTTATTTTATTTTTTTTAATGTTGGACCAGTGTAGACAGTGAGAAATTTTATATCCTTTCCTAAGCCATATTAAAATTATTTTCATCACAAATAAGGAGAACAAAACAGCCAATTTGACTTTCTTTTTTTTTTCCTTAGAAGATGTTTTCATTAAAATAAAATTAAAAAAAGATGTCTCTTTAAAGTTAATAACCTTTGTGAGAGTATTCTGATCTGTTAGCAATCCTGCAGCTATTTCTGCTTGAACAGGGGCAGAATTATTCTTTAGCTAAGATTTGGGGAACAATTGCTATGGATGCAGAATTTTCAGAATAAACCGCCTTCTAGGAAAGCAGTTTCAGAGCATCATGTTGATTCTTCCCTGTGCAAAATCAATTTTTTGTATTTTCTTTTCTGTTTCGAAAAACCAATGCATTCCAACTCCCCACAAAAAAAAAGTGGTTTTAAAAATTACACTTTTTGGTAGGATAAAGCATGCCCAGCAAACAAATGGTGAGGTCTGTTTCAGCTTTTCTCTGCACCATTTATAATTACTCTAGTTTTTTAAGCTTTTCTGCTGGCTGTCACTGTAACTTCTTTGTTTTAAAACATATTATATTGGAACTCCAGGGGATTTATTTTCCTTTAATTTCCCAACAAACTAGCTAACCATGAATCAGCCACATATGTGTTAAATCATAAACCGTGGAACTATACATAGATGACTGGAATTCCCTGTTCTGCAGCCAGGGGAGTGATTTGACACAAAACTCTGAAAATCTAAGTCACCTTAAGGGAGGATGTGAAATCTCAGCTGCACAAGTAGCTGAGTTGACTATGAGGCTTTTTTGAGCATATTCAGGAGGAATTTGTTTCTGCTCCTTTGTGAGATGCAATTTTAATTGCTTTTACTAGCAGCAGACCAGTCATCTTTGTAATGGCCAGGTTTCACACTTATCCTGCTTTGCTCAGATATGATCCCTTGAGAGCTTCAGGCCATTTTCTATTTTATTAGTATCCAACTCTTTATGTTTTAAAATCAGAAGTATCAAGTGCTTCAAATAGCTTCTACTTTACTCATAATTGGTATTCAGTTTGCAGGAGTTATGTTTTCTTTAACACAACAGTTTTGAAAAGGAAACCTAGGTTGGGAATGAGAAATAGAAGAAACTAAATTAGACACTGAGAAATAAATATGATTCTAGGATTCTAGTTTATAAAAGTATTATATTTACTTACAGAAAAAAGTTACAGTGAATGCCAAAACTTACTATATTAAAACAAATGAGAAATGATTAGTATGGATATGACCATCATATAACATATTTATCACAGGATAAATTATAAAGGAATTAAAACTGACCTGTTTTTCAGATACCTCAATGTAATCATCATGTAATCTCAGCACAAATCTGAGGGAAATCAACTGAGTATGAGGGCAGGTTGCACAGTGCACAGTGGGTAACTAACTTTTGTCTAGAGCATCCATTTTCTCTGCCTTACGAGAAATTACTTATTTTAATGACTTATTCCAAAGACTGAGGAAATTGCTGACTTTCTCTGATTTCACAGGCATTGATTAAGCCCTGAACAAATAAGTTGCCCTGTTGTGTTTGGCTGGAGTAAGGGGAAAAGAAGCAGGAGCTGTGCTAAACTACAGTGAATACATTGCTGATTCACTGTCAATACACTTATATGCTTTTGTACTTTGTAATTGATTTAAATTCTTGTCAGTGCAGCTCCCACTCCTATGTAATGTAGCCATCTAAGGTCCCTTACACTACCATTATCTGACATCCATTTATAACTCTCCTTCCTCCTGTTTTATCCATAATCAACCATATAGAAAAAGTAGTTATTGACTATTCACATTTGCTTGCTCCACCTGACAGATAGTAGTGAAGAGGGAGAGGGAAAGAGCACAAATATATTAGTACAGAAGTAGAGGTTATTTCCCCTTTCATCCTCCTGCCATATCCAGTCCAGGCCTCTTCCACATCAATTGTTCAGGGCATTTCCTACATTTTGTGGGTTTTGTCTATGAATTGTTTCTCTCCTATCTGTATCACACTTTGTTCTTCAAATCTGTCCCTTTTTCTAGTTCTTAGAGCTTTTTCATCCTCTCTTAGCCCTTGTCTTGACAATATTTTGAAGCAAATACCAAGACCAGTGAGCCACTTTTTGCCTCAGAGCCAACAGAATCTACAAAACAGTACAAACAGCTCTACATTTTCATTGTGTGCCTTTTCTCCTCTCATTGGTATTCAAAACTCCTCCTAATTCAATGTTGTCTGTTAATTAATATTCAGTTTGCTTCCTCTTGTCGGTTATTGATGGAGATCTCAAACAAGGCTTGGGACTGATCCTCATGGCTGCTCCAATACACACAAGCCTCCTACCACAGATACTAGAATTGGTTATATCCCTACAGCCTTTCTTGAGGTTTATAGTCCTTACGATAGCAGCCTTTGTGGAACAAAGCTTTCCAACTGTTGCAGTTTAAGCTAAACCAGTAACTCAGAAACATACAGCCATTTGGTTACCTCCTGCCATTTTCCCCCATCCAGGCGGGATTAGGAGGAAAATTGAAAGAATGTAAACCCCACAGGTTGAAATAAGAACAGTCCAATAACTAAAGTATAATATAAAACTACTACTACTAATAATAATACTATAAGGAAAATAACAAGTGGAGATAATATAAAATTAAAAAGGTAAAGGGGAAAAACCAATAAACACAAGTGATGCACAATGCTCACCACCTGCTGACCAATATCCAGCCTGACCCTTTCAGGTAACTGCCTGCAGTTTATATACTGGGCATAATGTCCTGTGGTATGGAATACCCCTCTGGCTGGTTTGGGTCAGGTGTCTTTGTCTCTGCTTCCTCCTGGCTTCTAGTGCCCCTCCTCATTGACAGAGCCTGAGAGACTGAAAAGTCATTGATCAGGATAAACGTTACTGAGCAATAGCTAAAACATTGGTGTGTTATCAGAATTGTTCTCACACTAAAGCCAAAACAAAGCACTGCACCAGCTACTAGAAAGGAGAATACAAACTGTTACAGCTGAACCCAGGATACCAACTAAGTCTTCATGTCATAATGTGTCATGCTGAATTCATGCACAATTTAGTATTTTCTAAAAAAAAAAAAAAAAAAAAAAAAAATATATTGAACGTTGAAATATTATAAGACACATTTTGTTTTCAGAGAAACTTAACAGGCTGCAGTAGAACACCCATTTGTTTATCATTTTTTTACATATGTATATATATTGTAAGTACTATTATTTCGTCTCCTAATCAGCCATATTTCCTCACTTGTTTGTTTGCTGTTCTTCTTTACCTTTTCCTCCTGATCTTGAGAACACAGAAAGTGCTTATCCAAAGTAGCTCTTGGATTTTAAGAAGCAGGAATAATTATGGGAAATATTCATCATTTGTGGAAACTCCAGAAATTCCAAGTTTACATCCAGAGGCATTTACATTTTTTATAGTTTATTTCTATGTTATTAGGTGAAAGAAGATCCCAAATTGTAAGAGAGAAAACTTAATTCTAACAGGATTTCAGTGTGTTTTATTTGTGCTCACTATTGTTCTTCAGACTCCTAAAGTCTAAAAATGGCAGTTTGGAATGTAAACTGCAACTTTTTACCATTACAGACATCTAATAGTGAAAAATTAATGTAGAATATTATATACTTCAAGTTTAGACTTTGTATGTTAATTCTACCTTTTTCTATTATTAGCTCAAACATAATGTTCTAAATCACTGTCATGATCTAAGCCCAGCCAGCCCTATGCAGTTGCTAGCTCACTGCCCCTTGCTGAGGTGGAAGAGAGAACTGGAAGGGTCAAGGTGAGAAAACTCATGAGTTTAGATAAAGAGAGTTTAATAGGTAAAGCAAAAGCCACAT
The DNA here is from genome assembly GCF_963264785.1 of Psittacula echo. NCBI lineage: Eukaryota > Metazoa > Chordata > Aves > Psittaciformes > Psittacidae > Psittacula > Psittacula echo. The sequence goes on from NC_137735.1 coordinate 145,308,174, forward strand.
GTGCAAGCAAAGCAAAACTAGCTGCAAAAAAAAATACAAACCTTATTTTTTTTTTTTTTAACGATTGGTGAGTGTGCTGGTTTTGGCTGGAATAGAGTTAATTTTCTTCATATAAGTTTGTATGGAGCCATGTTTTGAATTTGTGCTCAAAGCAGTGTTGATAACACAGGGAAGTTTTTGTTGCTGCTGAGCAGTTCTTACACAGAGCCAAGGCCTTTTCTGCTCCGCACACCACTGCACCAGCGAACAGGCTGGGGACACACAAGTTGCTGGGAGGGGACACAACCAGGACAGCTGATCCCGAGGGATATTCCACACCATATGGTGCTATGCTCAGCATGTAAAGCTGGGGGAAGAAGGAGGAAAGGAGGACACTGAAAGTGATGGCTTTTTGTTTTCCCAAGTAATCATTACATGTGATGAAGCCCTGCTGTCCTGGAGGCGGCTGAACATCTGCCTGAACATGGAAGTGGTCAATGAATTCCTTGTTTTGCTTTGCTTGCACATGGCTTTTGTGTTACCTATTAAACTCTCTTTATCTCAACACATGAGTTTTCTCACATTTACCTTTTCAGTTCTCTCCCTCATCCCACTGTGGGGGGAAGTGAGTGAGCAGCTGTGTGAGGCTTAGTTGCTGGCTGAGTTTAAACCAACAACAATTATTTTTTCTGTTATTATGTATTTCTTTTACATCATTTACACTGTTTGCTGCATGAATATTGAATGGATGTGCATGTAAACAGCATATTACTTTCCTTTTCAAATTGTTCTCCATTTTGACCAAATGACTGCATTGAAATGTTTTTTTATTCCCACAGGTATGTACAAAAGTGTATGAAAATTAGATAAGGAATAACTCAGAAAATTCCTGAGTACAACAACCTCCACAGAAATATTTTGGGTTATAACACCCAGCTCTAGCATAAAAACTGAGAGCTGCATAGCTTGCCCTGCTCAAGGGGGAGGTTCTAAGTTGTTTGGCACAACACTTGGAATAAATGCAGCAAAAAAGTTAGAATATTGGCATGAGGGGTTTCAGGAGGTAGGGTTGAGATTTTATTGAAAAATCCTTGCCTGTTTCTTCACAGACTAAAAAAAAACCCCAACCCCTCCCCCCAAAAAAAACTCCTCGCAACTCCTCTCCCCCCCAAAAAAAACATAAAACAAAACCACACAAAAAACCCCCCCAAACCAAACCAAAACTCAACCAAACAAAACCCTGCAACTGAACTTCAACATGTTAACAGCTGTAAAAGGGCTAGTTTGGCTGGGATACAATCAGTTTCTGAGTCATCATGGAGCACAACATGCCCTAGTCCTATTACTCTGCATGCCAGAAAGCAGCAGCTGCACTAAACTGAGATAGCATTTTCCATCTTTCCCTATGTCCCATTACCTGGATTGCCTTGATGCCATCAGGAACTGGCTTCAGATTTTCCCTGCTGTGACTTTTACTCAGTTGTTCAAGGATGAGGTTGGAATTGGCTGCTGTAGAAAGTGAGAAAGACATTCATTAGGGAACAGGGGAAGCAGCAGCTGAGTGGCTGCTGGAAAGGAACTTTCATGAGGCTGACATGCTATTCCCTGAAGGCCAGAAGCACCTGTGGGGAGACAAAAAAGGGAGGTCATTCCTCAGATTTTTTCTTTCTCAGAGAAGTATGGGCATTTCTGAATATTAGTGACTATGTGAAAATTTAGGGTACATCTGCTGTGTCAGTTCCTACCATTCGTTTATGCAATAGTCTCTGTGTTGAACTGTGTCCCAGGGAAGTGAATTGGCAATTTGTACAGCTTGAAGATCGCAGCATCCAAAGATGACATTGGAGGAGAAGGAAGCCTTGGCATCAACTTATGGCATTGTCTCCGATATGAAATGAAGTCTCTCTGGGAGATCTCTCTTTCCCAGAAAGAACAACACTGCTAAAAAAATAAGAAGGGCTCCTGGGACCTGTGACCCAGACCTCCAAAGCTATCCTGAACAAAAGCTTGATAGTACTGTAATGGATGTGTCTATGATCCTCCCTTTTTCTATCATGAAAGATTAAAATAACTGTCATCATTAACATCTCTTTGGGAGAAGGAAATACAAATAGTGACCAAAGGTGGCTGGTAAGCATAGAGCGGATGGGGAAGAAGAGTCAAAATAGAACAGAGAGTTTATATATGTACGTAACTCTTTAATCTAACCACTTTTAAAATACAATATCACATACCTTGAGCATGTTGTTGAAGTTTAACACAACTGAGGGAGTAGGTAGCAGCTGCAGTTACTAGGATGAAATTGTGGACACAAAGAAGCATAGTAGGAACTTTGGGAATGAGAAGAGGAAAGATTGCAGCTGAATTGCAGCTGAAAGATACTAAACAACATCTGCATTTCTGAAACTGCCTTTTTTGGACTGCACATTTCCAATTGCTTTTATGGCATGAAAAGGTTATTTTAACAGTCGCTGACTGAACTTAGAATGATAGGGACAGAAATGAAAGACAAATATTTTATTTTCCTTCATCCTATATGACACAAGACAAGCAGCCCACTTAAATGTCAGAATTCCTTCAGTACGGAACTGATGGATGGGGTAGAGCAGTTGATGTCATCTACCTGGACTTGTGCAAAGCCTTTGACACTGTCCCACATGACATCCTTGTCTCTAAATTAGAGAGACATCAATTTGATGGGTGGACCACTTGATGGATAAAGAACTGGCTGGGTGGCTGCACACAAAGAGTTGTGGTCAATGGCTCTATGTGCAGCTGGAGACCAGTAACAAGTGGTGTCGCTCAGGGATGGGTGTTGGGACCGATCTTGTTCAACATCTTTGTCAGTGACGTGGACAGTGGGATTGAGTGCGCCCTCAGCAAGTTTGCCGATGACACCAAGCTGTGTAGTTTGGTTGATACACTGGAGGGAAGGAATGCCGTCCAGAGGGACCTTGACACACTTGAGAGGTGGGCTGATGCCAACCTTGTGAACTTTAACCATGTCAAGTGCAAGGTCCTACACCTGGGTCGGAGCAAACCCAGGCACAGCTATAGGTTGGGCAGAGAAGAGATTCAGAGCAGCCCTGCAGAGAAGGACTTGGGAGTGTTGGTCGATGAGAAAATGAACATGAGCTTCAGTGTGCGCTCACAGCCCAGAAAGCCAACCATATCCTGGGCTGCATCAAAAGGAGCGTGACCAGCAGGTCAAAGAAGGTGATCCTGCCCCTCTCCTCTGCTCTCGTGAGACCTCACTTGGAGTATTGTGTGTAGTTCTGGTGTCCTCATCATAAAAAGGACATGGAACTGTTGGAACAAGTGCAGAGGAGGGCCACAAGGATGATCACGGGACGGGAGAACCTCCTGTATGAAGATAAGCTGAGAAAGTTGGGGCTGTTCAGCCTGGAGAAGAGAAGGCTGCGTGAAGACCTCATAGCAGCCTTCCAGTATATGAAGGGGGCCTACAAGATGTTGGAGATGGACTATTCATCACACAAGTGTGTAGTCAGCCTGGAGCCTGGATCAGGGATATCACCAGGGTGCTCCCCAGCCTGGTGCACCCGACAGACTACTACCCGCTGCTGGTCTTCCAGACAGGTGGGGGGGAAGCTGCTTCCCGCAGTCTGAGGAGGATGAAGAAAGACTACAGGGCCTTGGGGCGGATGGTGAAAGAGTCTGGGGCTCAAGTGATCTTCTCCTCACTTCTTCCATCTTCCGGTGATGATGTGGGACTGAATGGGAAAATTCAGTCCATAAACAATTGGCTACGAGACTGGTGCTTTAGGCAGGGCTTTGGGTTCTTTGATAACAGCTGGTTTTATAAGGCTCCAGTCCGGATGATGGCACGTGGGAAAGGTTTATCTCACAGAGGCAAAAGGATGCTGGGGCATGAATTAGCAGGGCTCATTTGGAGAGCTTTAAACTAGATTCGAAGGGGGATGGGGTTGTAACTGGGCTTGCCCCAGTGGGGCAGCACTCTAGAACTGATGAAGACTGGGAGGCCTCCTATAATCCTAGGGTGAAATCGTGAGCTCAGCTCGCTCCTTGAAACGCCTGTACACCAATGCGTGCAGCATGGGAAATAAGCAGGAGGAGTTAGAAACCTGAGTTAAGTCAGGAGATTATGATCTGGTGGCAATTACAGAGACGTGGTGGGACAGCTCACATGACTGGAATATACTCATGGAGGGCTATGTCCTTTTCAGGAAAGACAGGCCAGCCAGGCGGGGTGGTGGGGTTGCTCTTTATGTGCGAGAGCAGCTACAATGTACTGAGCTCTGTCCAGGGGCAGAGGACGAGTGAGTTGAGAGTCTGTGGGTGAGAATTAAGGGGCAGGCTGGCAGGGGTGATACTGTTGTGGGTGTCTGTTACAGGCCACCAGATCAGGGTGAGGAAGTTGACGAGGCCTTCTACAAGCAGCTGACAGCAGCCTCACAATCACAGGCCATGGTCGTCGTGGAGGATTTTAACTTCCCTGATGTTTGCTGGAAGGACTACTCAGCAACCCAGCCACAGTCCAGGAGGTTCCTCCAGTGTATGGATGATAACTTCCTCATGCAAATGGTGGATCAGCCAACCAGGAGAGGAGCGCTGCTGGATCTCATCCTCACTAACAAGGAGGGTCTGGTCGAAGCAGTAAAGGTTGAGGGCTGCCTTGGTTGCAGCGACCACGAGATGGTGGAATTCAGGATCTTGTGTGGTAGGACCAGTACAATAGCAAGTAGAATTGCAACCCTGGACTTTAGCAGGGCAAACTTTGGCCTTTTCAAGCAATTGCTAGGGGAAATCTCATGGGCAAGGCTGCTTGAAGGTAAAGGGGTCCATAGTTGGTTGGCATTCAAGGATTGCTTTTTCTGAGCTCAAGATCAGAGCATCCCGACACGTAGGATGTCAAGGAAGAGGGCCAGGAGACCTGCGTGGCTAAATAAGGAACTGCTGGGTATGCTCAAGTGGAAGAGGAGAGTTTATAGGTCATGGAAGGAGGGGCTGGCCACTCGGGAGGAATATAAGGCTGCTGCTAGAGGATGTAGGAAGGCAGCTAGGATGGCTAAGGCCTCCTTAGAATTAAATCTGGCAAGAGGGGTCAAGGACAGCAGAAAGAACTTTTGCAAATACATGGCAGATAAAACTAACACCAGAGGCAAGGTAGGCCCACTGGTGAATGGGATGGGTGCCTTGGTGACAGAAGATACTGAGATGGCAGAGTTATTGAATGCCTTCTTTGTCTCTGTCTACTCTGCCGGAGGCAGTCCTGAAGAGCCCTGTACTCCTGAGACCTCAGATGAAGTCAGGTCACTGGAGCAGTTTGCCTTAGTCCATGAGGAATGGGTTAGGGACCAGGTGAGCAATCTGGACATCCATAAATCCATGGGTCCAGATGGGATGCACCCGCGGGTGCTGAGGGAACTGGCGGAAGTCATTGCTAGACCATTCTCCATCATCTTTACCAAATCTTGGGAAATGGGAGAGATGCCTGAGGACTGGAGGAAAGCAAATGTCACTCCAGTCTTCAAAAAGGGCAAGAAGGAGGACCCGGGTAACTATAGACCGGTCAGCCTCACCTCCGTCCCTGGGAAAGTGATGGAACACGTTATCCTTGGTGCCATCTTAAGGCATGTCAAGGATAAGAGGGTTATGAGGGGCAGTCAACATGGCTTTACCAAGGGGAAGTCATGCTTGACCAACCTCATAGCCTTTTATGAGGAAATAACATTGTGGATGGATGATGGCAGAGCGGTGGATGTGGTCTACCTTGACTTCAGCAAAGCATTTGACACAGTCTCCCACAGCATCCTCATAGCTAAACTGAGGAAGTGTGGTCTGGATGATCAGGTAGTGAGATGGACTGTGAACTGGCTGAAGGACAGAAGCCTGTCGTTGTAGTTGTAGTCTATGGGGCAGAGTCTAGTTGTAGGCTTGTATCTAGTGGAGTGCCTCAAGGGTCAGTATTGGGACCGGTATTATTTAATATATTCATCAACGATTTAGATGAGGGAATTGAGTGTACTATCAGCAAGTTTGCTGATGACACTAAGCTGGGAGGAGTGGCTGACACGCCAGAAGGCTGTGCTGCCATCCAGCAGGACCTGGACAGGCTGGAGAGTTGGGCAGGGAATAACTTGATGAAATATAACAAGGGAAAGTGTAGAGTCCTGCATCAGGGCAGGAACAGCCCCAGGTTCCCGTATAGGTTGGGTGTCGTGGTTTAAGCCCAGGCCGTAAATCAGAACCACGAAGTCCACTTCCCCCCCCCCACCTTTCTTCCCTCCGCTTCTGGAGGGACGGGGAGGAGAATCAAAAGAATGCAGCTCCCACGGGTTGAGATAAGAACAGTTTAATAACTAAGGTATAACACAAATCACTACTGCTACCACTAATAGTAATAATGATAAAGGAAATAACAAGGAAGAGAATACAACCGCTCACCAACCGGTACCTCGCCCCCACCCCGCAGTGATCCAGCCCTTCCGGGAACTCTCAGTTCTACATCCTGGGCATGACGTGCTGTGGTATGGAATACCTCTTTGGCTAGTTTGGGTCAGGTGTCCTGTCCCTGCTTCTTCCCGGCTTCTCCTCCTCCCTGGCAGAGCATGAGACTCACAAAGTCCTTGGTCAGTCTAAACATCTGTGTTATCAGCTCTGTTCCCAGGCTGAAAGTCAAAAACACAGTGCTGCAACAGCTACTAAGAAGGAGGAAAAATGACTGCTGCTGCTGAACCCAGGACAAGGTGGCTGTATCATATAGTGCTTATTGAATGCTAAGGTGATTAAATAACGGATAATTAAGTCTCTAAAAAGCACAGTTCAGCGCAGAGCAGACTGCTTGCTCAAGTCTAAATGTAGTAACTGCATTTTCCTCATGTTTTTTAATTAAAAAGCTCTAGATTTCAGTTTTATTTTCCTGAATGCAGCAAAGCTTTGATATGCCTAGACTGTAAGGGCAGCTGAGGCTTCAAACCTGCACATTATAGTCATAAGGATTACTTGTGAGGTGCTTTCTCCTGTTAAGTGCCTGCCTACTGAAAATACAGTTTTATGGGCTAAGAAGACAAAAAATAAGATGACTATGCTAGGGTGACATAGCAACTAAAGCGGGATTTTCAGGGTTGCAGCTTCTGATTTAAGCACTTTGCATCTATCTAAGTGCCAATTCACTAGTCTGAATTCTTTTTTATTTTTTATTTAAATCTAACCCTAGGGGAGATTATAGTGCACAGCTTGCAAGAAAGTTAATGTAATTATTGATGGGCATAACTTGCTAATTTTCCCTGATATAATCCTGCTACACAACATCAAAGGCAGCAAATAAATGGAAAAGTTGAAAAAAAAAGAAAAGAAAGGTGAACGAAGATGTCAGTGCATCAGTCTTGTCTGCAGCCAGCTGAGCATCACACAGACAGGAAAATTCATTTTAGGATTTGGCTTATGTGACCCATGTATTCATCTGGATTCCAAATAAGAACCTGCAATTTGCTGCTTCATCTGATCCTGACTTTTTGGGAAATGATTGTATTTTCCTGACCCTTCCTGCCAGATCTTAATTGTAATGTTGTTAGAGGGATAAATGTTACTTATGAATTCTCTTTGCTGTCCTCATTTGCCTCTTCCCCTCCTCCTGTTCCCCTTAATGAAATTTCAACTCTGGTTTAATTAGTTACTCATTTTGGCACCACTTCACTACAAAAAAAAAAAAAAAAAAAAAAAAGCGCACCACACCTTTCTTGAACAAATCATACAGTCAGCCTGCCTTAGTAAAATAATGCTTTCAATTAAAAATGTAGCCACTTTGAAAATTACTTAGATTTTAAGGTGTTATGTTCATATTTGCTAGGTTTTGAAGTTTTAGAGTCACAGTTTCCTCTTTTATTTTTCTTTCTCTTGTGTCAGAATGCTGAATCTCACCTTCCTGTTCTCAATATGCCAAGGATAGCTCAACCATCTGTGTGTGCCAGCAGGTGTAGTCAGTTGTAAGACCACTTGGTATGAATGGCTTGCCTTACAAAACATTCCTGCCACTGCCACAACTGAGTCCTTGCAAGTCACGATGTTCATAGGCATGTCCTGGTTTCAGCTGTAACAGTTATTTTTCTTCTCAGTAGCTAGTGCAGTGCTGTGGTTTTGAAGTTTGTGTCAGAAATTACTTATTCATTTTTTGAGATTACCAACCTTCCCACAGTTTTGTAAATCGCTTTGCTACATGTTTTAATGAAGTTAAGAGCCAGTAGTGCAATTGTACAATAAGAGTGGTCTCAAGCTCTGATTTCAAGAAAAAGGCCATACAATTTGGAGGAAAATACTGAACCCAAGCTACAGCTAAGCTGCGAAGACTACGAGTTTGCACACGACCAGCCAAGTAAGGGCTGACAGGCAGCATGGCAGTTTTCAAAGCACACCTCAGCAGTAACTGATAATGTGAGCATTCCTGAGCAAATGAAGTGGGTGAGTTAAAATCAAATTTATTTATTTGAAGTCTGAATTCACGTGCTTGGGCTGGGTTCCAAAACAAAGTCTCTCACACTGTTTCCTATTTAGCAAATCCTTTTTTACTGCTTCACCACTGCTGTCAAATGCCAGGTAGGATCCAGCATGAGTATTGCATCTTCTCCAGAAAATCACCTGTTTCAGCTGAAGCAGAGAGCACAGCTACTATGTCTTAGTGCTACTCAGCTCACTTTTTCACTACCTGATACCCCTGTACAAAAAAGATGTTTTAGTTTGCTCCATTGCACTGTAGGCTGTTGGCAGAGGTGTGACAAGCTTGACAGAGGGGAGTCAACACATGGTATCAATGACATTTGCCAGTCCCTACTGCCTTGTATCTGTGATTAATGTCTGACTTCATAGTTAATGCTGGAAAAGAACGTGTGTAGCCAGAATTTCTGAACCAGTGCCTAAAGCACAAAGATATTTTTTGAACATGCTCTCTAACAGTCTTCTGCTGTTAGTGACTGTTATGGAAATTATGGAACATTGTTAGCATAGTTATGGAAGAGGCTTGCTGTGTGCTATCTTCTTAAATGTAGGGGAAAATCTGACATCTCAGGAACTGTCCTGGAGCAGCAGTTAAGCATCTCAACCCTAGATGAATCATGGAATTTTCTGTACTCCCACTCTCAAGAAGATGTCTGGAATGCTCTCGTGCTTTCATGGTGCTGCAAGTTCTTCTGCCTCTCAGATAATAGTTGATAAATAACTTGCAACTTTAATTTTGTAACTTGCATCTGTCAGTATAACTTGGTAAATATGCTAAGCATCATTTTATTGGGTAAGGTTTTGTATGAGAAAGAAAAGGAAAAGAAAAATCTGATGCTTTGATGTATGAGATCCTGAAATAATTGTCAAAAAAATTGATCAGCTCCATCCTAATAAACAGTATGTCTTTCAGTCAGTATTTTAAGCATTAGCAGAAATTTACTCCTAGGAAAATTCCAATCACCTCTTATAATGCACTTCCACTGTGATGTTAAAATTTTTTGAATGCCATAGGGTTCAGTGGTTTTGCACGGAAGTTAGCCTTAAACACAATCTCACATATCTGCTTGCCAGCATCTCAGTGTCACAAGCTAGCTTTCTGCATCCTGACAAAGAACCTGAAGTTAATCTCTCCTAGTAGAGTTATGATGCATGACACGTTGTAACTGCTGAGGAGACACAATGAGATGCTTGACTGTTTTACAGTTCATGGTAAAAATACTGACTGATACCAATTACATCTGTCTAGAGACTGTTGCTTCAATTCAGACCGGTGCCAAGGGATTTGTGACCATGAATAAACAATTGTTCTGATGAGACTGTGTGAGTGGCATCATTTGGACTGTTTCATCACCAAGCATTTTGCATGAGACAAACATATCAATATATTAAAATTCTGCAAATATTTGTGCTTTGGCCTTTCCATGTGCATTGAGTGATAATGAGGAACCAGCTTTTGAAGAAAGAAGCAAACTGAAGAATATTCACTCAAAAGTACGTAGAACTAAATATATGTGCATTGAGCAAGCGTAATGAAAATTTAGCAAGCCATTTATGGATTTTTTTACCTAGAAAACTGAGAATACATTTTTCCTTGATGATAAGTATTATCTAGGTTTGAAATTAGATGATCTGTCTTGTTTCTAATGTTGTCATTATTCTAATTCTGTAATAGTTTTAAATAAGTTCAGTAGCGTGCATTTCCATGATGTTAACTGAAATGTAAGCACCTATATATCATATCATAGAATCATAGAAGTAAATTAATTTTATCATAAAATTGACAAAACTTCAGGGGAAACTTCTTCCTTAGTTTTTCTTGCACATTGAAATCTTGAAAATAACATTTCCATAAGTAGGTACAACTTCATATGTATATGAATATATGTTTCAGCAAGCATTTGCAAAGATGATACTTCAAATCTCAATATGAAATGATAAATGAAAAAGAGTGATTTCAATTTATAGTTGTAAGACTGGAAAAAGATGAACAACCATGTGCTATATTTCACATTGTTCATTGCAACACATTTTTTACCAGCATTTATTTTGGGAACAGCACAGAAGACACACTAATAGTATTTGGAATATTTCACAAGATGTGCAAACAAAGGTGTCACTTGACTGTGAGGACAAAACTGTCCTTCATAGGTTTTCACAGAGATCTTTATCTTCCTTTCCTAGGTATATCAAGATGTCTAAAATTAGACATCCTTATTCTTCTCTCACTTATCTTGATGTCTACTCTGCACGTAATTCATTTATGAAGTTATTTTGGGATAGTATCTAAACCATGTCTTTAAAGCTTAAAAGGAAAAATTAAAATATGCTAGTTCTATGCATCTTCCCAATAATATTTCCTGCCCTGACCAAATGAATCAGCTGTCTTATTTATATGAAATGCGTCTTTTGTTTTACTCTATATTGCCTAAATATATCAAAATTGGTCCAGATATTACAGAATAAATAGGTTCTGTATGCTGCTTACCCAGGAGTGGAAAGCAGAAGTGGGAAATCAAAAGTCAGTCAACTGACAAGCTGCACTGAACTTGGATCTAAGGGTAAAGGATTTGTCACTTTTAGTTGTCATATTCCCTGCTAAAGCATGATGGAAAGAAAAAGGTGCTTCTGGGATAGAGCAAGTATGCACAACACATTGCAATTTGTGTTACCTATAGGTTGCTCTATCTGAAGTTTTCATTTTGAAATCTTTTATAAATTAAAAAATTATAAACTTGTTACAAGATGAAATCTACCTGAAAGTACAGCATGGATAAAATGAGCTCTACATCTGCCCAGCTCCAAATGATTCAACGATTCTGGTATGCACTGGAATGACAAAGCAGCACAGATAATTATCAGCAGGGAGGCTTACCTGAAAGCACCGCTAGATGAGATCTGAACTACATCTACTCTCCTGTAATGGTTTAGAAATGCACTGGAAAGAATCAGAGATAAGTTGTTAACCACATCGCATCCTGGAAACACATTTTGGGCAGGAGATCAGAAAAAAATGCTACCCCAGGCAACTACTGCTAATAGACTTTAGAAAGGGTGAAAGTAAATCAGGCTGGGGATATGTGACTAACAAGATTATAGGTGAGTGCTACTGGCCATTAAACTTAAAATTCAATAGTATAAACAGTAACAGTCCTCCAGTGGGTACACATCCACAGAGTTTCATCACCTTGCATCAGGCTGAAGGCAGTAATTCTGGGGTGGGATGGCAGTGAGAAGCTTGCCACAGCTGAGACAGCCACGGATGCTGTGTGATTCCCATCTCTCAAAGGTGAGAGGCACACCTGGATCCCATAACATGGGCTTTGACTGGTGTGTGTCTTGTGTGCAGTAGAACAGATCTCCATACAGAAGTCAATACCCAACTGGTACACATATGACCCTTAGAAAATTAACTTTAGTCTTTATGTCACTATGACGACTGATTCTACTCTTGCAGTTAACTGCATACCAACCCATCCCCACACTATTGATGACAAGCCTAAATAATAGAATCATAGAATCATAGAATAGTTAGGGTTGGAAAGGACCTTAAGATCATCTAGTTCCTACCCCCCTGCCATGGGCAGGGACACCTCACACTAAACCATGCCACCCAAGGCCTCATCCAACCTGGCCTTGAACACCGCCAAGATGGAGCATTCATAACCTCCCTGGGCAACCCATTCTAGTGCCTCACCACCCTCACAGTAAAGAATTTCTTCCTTATGTCCAATAAAAACTTCCCCTGTTTAAGTTTGAACCCTTTACCGCTTGTCCTATCACTACAGTCCCTGATGAATAGCCCCTTCCCAGCATCCTTGTAGGCCCCCTTCAGATACTGGAAGGCTGCTATGAGGTCTCCACGCAGCCTTCTCTTCTCCAGGCTCAACAGCCCCAACTTTCTCAGCCTATCTTCATACGGGAGGTGCTCCAGTCCCCTGATCATCCTTGTGGCCCTCCTCTGCACTTGTTCCAACAGTTCCATGTCCTTTTTATGTTGAGGACACTAGAACTACACACAATACTCCAAGTGAGGTCTCACAAGAGCAGAGGAGAGGGGCAGGATCACCTCCTTCAACCTGCTGGTCACGCTCCTCTTGATGCAGCCCAGGATATAGTTGGCTTTCTGGGCTGCGAGCGCACACTGAAGCTCATGTTCATTTTCTCATCGACCAACACTCCCAAGTCCTTCTCCACAGGGCTGCTCTGAATCTCTTCTCTGCCCAACCTGTAGCTGTGCCTGGGATTGCTCAGACCCAGGTGTAGGACCTTGCACTTGGCATGGTTAAACTTCATCAGGTTGGCATCAGCCCACCACACAAGCATGTCAAGGTCCCTCTAGATGACATCCTTTCCCTCCAGCGTATCAACCAAACCACACAGCTTGGTGTCATCGGCAGACTTGCTGAGGGCCCACTCAATCCCACTGTCCATGTCACCAACAAAGATGTTGAACAAGACCGGTCCCAACACCCATCCCTGAGGGACACCACTCGCTACCGGTCTCCAGCTGCACATAGAGCCATTGACCACAACTCTTTGTGTGCTGCCATCCAGCCAGTTCTTTATCCACCGAGTGGTCCACCCATCAAATTGATGTCTCTCCAACTTAGAGACAAGGATGTCATGTGGGACAGCGTCGAACACTTTGCACAAGTCCAGGTAGATGACATCAACTGCTCTGCCCCTGTGATCAGTTTTGTAGCCCCATCATAGAAGGCCACCAAATTGGTCAGGCAGGATTTCCCCTTAGTGAAGCCATGCTGGCTGTCACCAGCCACCTCCTTGTTTTTCATGTGCCTTAGCATTTCTTCCAGGAGAATCTGCTCCAAGATTTTGCCAGGCACAGAGGTGAGACTGACTGGTCTGTAGTTCCCTGGGTCATCCATTTTCCCCTTCTTGAAAATGGGGATTATATTTCCCTTTTTCCAGTTGTCGGGAACTTCACCTGATTGCCATGATTTTTCAAATATGATGGGCAGTGGCTTAGCAACTTCATTCGCCAGCTCCGTCAGGATCCGTGGATGGATTTCATCAGGTCCCATGGACTTGTGTACATTTAGGTTTTTAAGATGGTCTCGAACCAGATCCTCTCCTACAGTGGGCCTAGGGTCCTCATTCTTATAGTCCCTGCGTTCGCCTTCCAAGACTTGGGTGGTGCGGTCAGAGACTTTACCAGTGAAGACCTAGGCAAAGAAGTCGTTAAGAACCTCAGCCTTCTCCAAATCCAGGGTAGCCAGTTCTCCCGATATCTTCCGAAGGGGGCCTACGTTGTCACTAGTCTGTCTTTTACTCGCTACGTACCTATAGAATCCCTTCCTATTATCCTTAACATCCCTAGCCAAGTTCCAATTCTAACTGGGCCTTAGCCTTCCTCACCTGGTCCCTAGCTTCCCGGACAGCATCCCTGTATTCTTCCCAGGCCGCCTGTCCCTGCTTCCACCTTCTATAAACCTCTTTTTTCCATTGAATTTTCCTGAGCAGCTCCTTATCCATCCAAGGAGGTCTCCTGGCCCTCCTGCTGCACTTCCTTCAAGTTGGGATGCAACACTCCTGAGCTTGGAGCAGGTGATCCTTGAATAACAACCAAGAGTCTTGGGCCCCCCTGCCCTCTAGGGCTGTGTCCCATGGAACCTTACTAAGCAGGTTCCTGAAGAGGCCAAAGTCTGCTCTCTTGAAGTCCAGGGCAGTGAGCTTGCTGCACACTCTTCTCACTGTCCCGAGGATCTCAAATTCGACCATCTCGTGGTCACTGCATCCAAGGCTGCCCTGGATCGTCACATTTCCAACGAGCCCTTCCCTGTTGGTGAGCACGAGGTCAAGCATGGCACCTCTGCTTGTCGGCTCCTCTATTACTTGCAGAAGGAAGTTGTCTTCCACGCAGTCGAGGAACCTCCTGGATTGCTTGTGCCGGGCCGTACCTTCACTCCAACAGATGTCAGAGTGGTTGAAGTCTCCCATGAGAACAAGGGCTTGTGAGCGTGAGGCTGTTCCTATCTGCCTACAGAGCACTTCATCCACAGATTCCTCTTGATCAGGCGGTCTGTAACAGATCCCCACAGTGTTGTCCCCCATAGCTGTTCTTCCTTTAACCTTTACCCATGAACTCTCTGTTGACTGCTCACCTGTCCCCAGACAGAGTTCCATATTCTCCAGCCTATCCCTAACACAAATAGCAACTCCCCCTCCCTACCTGCCAGGCCTGTCTTTTCTAAAGAGCCTGTAACCTTCCATTCCAACACTCCAGTCATAGGAGCTATCCCACCATGTTTCTGTGATGCCTACTATATCATACTCCCGTAGTCGTGCACACATCTCTAATTCCTCTTGTTTGTTTCCCATGCTACGGGCGTTTGTATAGAGGCATCTGAGCCAAGCTCCAAATGAAGCCGGCTCATTGGCTGGAGCGGCTGGAATATCTCTGCATCACTCTGAGCATTTATTGTAGGTGCCGGCAACTGACTGGGTGTGTTGGGATGGAACAATGCCCCCCTCCCCCAACACATCTAGTTTAAAGATACCTTGACCAGCCTGGCAAGCCTCCTACCAAAACCACTCTTCCTCTTCTTTGTCAGATCAGCTCTACCAGCCCCCAGTAGGTCTGGCCTACTAACTTGGGTCCCGTTTTCAAAACACCCAAACCCCTGACTATGGCACCATCCTTTTAACCATTTATTAACTTGGCCAATCCTCCTAGCTTTTTTAAGGTCTCTCCCTGTATCCTGGAGAATTGATGAAAAGACAATCTGAGCTCCAGAGCCCCTAACCACCTCTCCCAGGGCTCTGTAGTCCTTTTTTATGTTCTCCAGGCTACTGCTATCAACATCACTAGCACCCACATGGATCACTAGAAGTGGGTAATAGTCTGTGGGTCTCACTAGAACAGGCAGCCTCTCTGCAACATCCCTGATCCACGCCCCAGGTAGGCAACACACCTCCCTCGAGACCGGGTCAGGTCGACAGATGAGTGCCTCTGTGCCTTTCAAAATAGAGTCCCCTACCACTATGACCCACCTCTTTTTCCTGGCAGCACCAGTAGTGATCTTCTTTACCGGCGCACCAGCCGGTTGTTTCTGGTGCAAGTGACCTTCCTTCTTAGCCCCCTGCAGGACAGCAAAGCAGTTCTGGGTGGAGACAACAGCTTTAGGAGGAAGCCCCTTGTTTTTAATTGTCCTCTTCCTCTTTTTTTTGTCGCTTTTTGTTGTTACTATTTCCCAGCCTCATGGGTTGACAGCCTCCTCCACTCCTCCATGAGCTTCAGGGGACGCCTGAGGCCTCTGCACAGTTTGGGCCTGGAGAAGGCAGTCCTGTTTCCTCTCAGCTTCCCTGATATCTTGCAGCCTATTAACAGCATCCCGCAGCTCAGCCACCTGCTGCAAGAGGACCTCCACCAGGGAGCACTGAGTGCAGCCCTGCCCATTGGGCACCGTTCCCTCAGGAGACCAGTGCAGGCACTCTCTACACTCTGAGCATTGCACTGCAGCCTTCCCTCTCATCGGCTCTGTCTGAGTGCCTACGCTGGCTACTGCGGGGGCAGCCAGAGCAGAGCTCCCAGACTGGGCCCTGGTCATACGGTGAGTACTCAAAAAATGTCTCTACTGATAAGCATGCTTTTGTTGAGAGGGATAATTTTTTAAAATTTAATTTAATTTTATTTAATTTAATATAATTTTATTTTATTTTATATTTTATTTTACCATATTTTATTAGTCCTCCTGTAATCTTTTGCCCAGATACGAAGGAGGGTAAAGAAAGACGAATACAGATGGAGCTTTTAATATATTGCCACCCTGACTGAGAGCTCAGTACTGGAAACAGGACAACCAGACTCTCCTAACTTAGCACTCAGTGTTATATCCTGCACATTTCCACACAGTAGAGAGGATACAAGGATTAGTGAAGCTTCTAAAATACCTGTTTATTAAAACTCCATAAAATTTTTCTCACGTCTTCAGTGACAGAAGTTGCTTAGAAGTGGAAGGGTGACACAGCTTTCAGGCTTAACTTGGTTTGGTTCCTCAGGATTTCAGGATTTCTGAAGTTCCTGTGCCATTCAGTTCACAGAAATGCCTAGGATACATATATCCTTCTTATTATGAGCCTGTGGATGTTTCCCCTGTTGCTAGCCAGAGCTCAGGGAGTGGGTGTGTTTCAAAAATGCAAGCAGGATACAGTAAATTAAGGGAGAGAAAGACTTTCTTTTTCCCAAAATATGCACTTGAGAACAACAGATTTATAAAAAACCTCCCAAAAAAATCGGAACTGAAAAAATAACTGGACATCAGTCAGAATATGAAGAGATCCTGGCATTTTCCAGGAAAAAGCTGTGCTTTACTATCATAATATTATGTCAACCCATAGTACTTTCCTGTATTCATGAAACAAGCATTTTCTCACCATTATCCAAGCCTCAGCAATCCAAACAAATTTAAATATTCAGATATGAGAAGAACACATCAGTGAAGCCAAGGTATAGAAAGATATTGACGCCCACAGGAAAGAAAATTTGAGAACATTTCTGTGCTGAACCTGGAGAATAGTACTAGCTCTAGAACTGAAAGCAAATAGTTGGATAATGTATTTGAGCTAACACTTGGGTGCTGTATTGTTTTGATACAGCCTTATTTCTTGCAGGACTGAGCAATGATCTCAACACAATATTAGTCTGGCTTAAACAGACCTTGAATAGTTTTTTATTTCTTGGTACAGGCGTATCCTTAGGAGCATTACTGGAACAGGAAGGAGGATATTTCACAAAATAATATACATGAAGGTCACAGCCTTGCTTACTGTCATATATAGTTTTTTCACCATTTAAAAGTGTATAAAGCAAAGACATAAAGCAGCATTTACCAGATGCACCATGGCACTTTTGGCAACATTTCCATCTCTAAAAAAGTTTTGTAATCCATTACCAATTTGATTCAAGAACACCCAAAAAACATAATTATATATTTCCTCCAAACATGAAATCTCCAGCAAGTGAGTAATTAAAGGATAGACATTCCTTCCCATTTGTAAACAGATTGCTCCTTGATTATAGCAATAGTGGATTCTTTCATTTCTCTGCACCATTCACTTGAGAGACCAGAAAAATTAGATTTATTCATCTTTCTCCCACCTTAATCGAAACTCCAGTCCTATGGATCTTTTTCTCTGCTCTCTTCCTTGACATTGTTGTCTGACTAGATTTATCTTAATCTATGGTGTCATAAAGGTAGTAACAGTGCTGACTGTAGGTCCAGGTTCATCCTCTCATTTAAGTAGGAAATAGGGGTGTTAGTGTCTTTTATATTGAAAAGAGAGAGGCAGACATTTCACTAAGCAATTCATTTTGCCTAAAATAAGAATCACACTTGGTAAGGACCAGAACAGGACCTCAGATGCATATATTTCCAGCTTAGGCACTACAATTGCATGTTTGAAATTAGATTTAATTTTAATATCAAATTTTAAATATTTTTGATATTTTGATATTTTAAATCTTTTAAATATTTTATATTTAAAATATCAAATTATTTATTTGATTAATATGAGTCTTAAAATGAAGTTTGTCAAAATTCTAAAGGAAAAATTCTGTTGGAGCTAAAGGAAAGACTAAAGTGGTATGAAACTTAGAATGTACAATCCAAGGGAAAATTTAGTTTCTTAAAAGACATTTTTGAATATTTGAACATAAAAAGATTCTCTTTTCTAATTTAATTATTTCTTAATTTAATAAATTTAATTTAATTTAATAAATTCATAATTTCTTCAGTCAGAGTTCCCATGTTCACATTTTTTTCTCCACTGTTCACTACGAGCAGCTAATGTCTGTATTATGTTTTACATTATTTGTTGCATTATCAGATTGAGACAATAAACTCCCTGGGATAGAAGCTTTGTCATTTTATGTTTTAGGAAGCAGATGGTGGACCTGTCAGATTGTAGCTTCCTCTGAATCACTGATGATGTCTTTACAATGAGGGCCATTTAAAGTGAGAATTTGCTACTTGCAGGAGGTGCCTTTGTTGTGATTGTGTGCCATTTTCAAAAAAAAAAAAAAAAAAGGCAAACCAAAACCAAAACCCAAAACAAAAAACAGCATAGCAAAAAAATGGTTATTTTTGTGCCCAATGCAAGAGGAATAATATATAATCCAATTAAAATTGTCTAAATAAGTGATTTCAGTTTATTTGAAACCTGTTTACTTGCAGTCTGCATGCCATTATTCCATGTCTAGTCTCATTAGTTTCATTTAACAAGTGAAGCAACCTTGCTGATTATTTTATTTGTAAATTGTTTCAGAAATCTCCCTCTGTCATCTACAAGCCATGGTAACTAGTCAAATGAATGCAATATGATGCTGAAGCTCTCAAAGTAATTATCATCAACATTTTGAACTTATCCCATTACACTGTAACATATTAGCATATTAAATCTAAATCTAAATTAGATGTCAATATAACTCCAAATTTAATCATCATAAGGGCTTCATCTGATTTCATTGATAGCTTCTTGTTGTAGAAGTAGTAACAGCATTCTCCTGCTGCTTCTGATTAACATAAACAAATTAAAGTCAGCTCTCAGAAAATATTCTTATCATTCAGATTATAAGGAAAAGTCACAAAAATGTATTATAATCATATCGACTCCCAAAATAAAAGCAGCTATTTTTTGAAATTTAAGTATTTTGAAATGTGCTTAGGATCTTGCATATATATAATAGGATGTAATCATAGTTGAATACAGTATTACTCTTATACTTGCTTTACTTTATTATGGGCTGAGACCAACCTTGCCACATGAATATATATTTGAGTTATGCTAATGTTTTCTTTGGCTTACATAAATATTTGCTGGTTTTTTTTAATTGCAGCACGATTTGGCTTTATGATCAGTTTTTAAATCATCTGCCAATAGGAAGGAATCAAAAACACAGCAGAAGATGCAGCCAATTTTAACATTTGACAAATGTGCAAAGAGGGAAGTTTTTAAAAAATATATTTTAAAATTCTCAATGTTCTTTTCCATTCTTTATTCTGTATGTCTGACAGGGTCTTGCATACTGTTTGCTACTTGCTATGTTTATTGTAGTTCCTCCAGTTGTTAGGAACAGTTATTTCTTATAACAGTTCAAAATATGTGAAAATTGGAATTTTTCTGCCTGTTTTTTCAGAACTTTCACCTGTCTCAAGATGATTGCATTTCATGAACAAAGTTTGACCATAAGGGCTCAGTCTCTTTTTTTGCAATAATAAAGAAAAAAATAAAGCAAACAAAACCCCCCAAACAAACAGCAAAAAACAAATCCCAGGGTGTAGTAGCAGGATAGTTAAAAGGAGGAACAATACTTCCTTCTATATCTCAATCTTGAAAATGTAATAGGATAAATTATCTTTTAAAAGACCGATAGCGAGGTGTTAGTGATGGTGAGGAAATTTCAAATAAACATACGTCTATATGAATGTAAATTAAATTCCTCAGTGGTCAGTTCTAGAAATAAGGAGATCCTGAGTAATTTTGTTTGCTAAGATTTCAATTCAGCACACTAATCTGTTTTAACACACAAAGCACCAAAGCCCAGTGAAGCAATCCTGCAGTAATGAAGTAAGTCTCCTCCTGCTTTTGAAAGTTTCCATTAGGGCTGGAGGAGCTGGAGGAAGCATTCAAGATGAATTTTTGGAGGGGAGCTATCCACGTGTGTTTAAAGTTTCTGCTACTAAAATGCTGTTCGTAGCATTTTAGCAGCAGAAATTGGTAGTAGAAGCTTCAAACACACCTCTGTGGTTATGTGAAGATATCACCCCAGAAGTAATGCAAAATAAAACATAAAACTGAAGTAATTTTCAAGCTTGAAGTCCTATTAACTGAATTAGAGGCATTCAACTGTGGATAAGACCTATCGTTTGATCAGAACTAAGTAATTTTGTAGTAGCAGATGACTGATGCAAGTCAGGGGAACACATCTGTCTGGTGAACAGCAGTGAACAAAGAGCCTCTAATTTAAACCACCAAAAAGCAACAGACTCAGATGTGACTCTGGATTACACAGAGGCCTATTGCACAGTGAGAAGGCGGGAGGGGGCTGGACAGATAGATACTGCAAAATACATGATTGTCGCTGTTTTCTGAGGTTTCTGTGAGGAGAAAACCTTCAAACTTTGTTCCCTATCTTGAAGCCCTTGCTTTTACTTAAAAAAAAAAAAAAAAAAAAAAAAAACAAAAATAAAAAGAACCCCAAAACTCTTCTACAAGATTATCAACCAAATCTGCCATAGTAGTTGTTTTTCAAAGTCAGTCTAGCATAAAAACATATTATGTCTCCAGGTCAGTTATCTGGCTTCTAGAAAGCACTAATTTTGAGGTATATTTAATATATTCAAACCAACTGTCTTCAGTTGTTAGTTACCTAGATATATGACAACCATACATCAGCCAATCTCTTATTCAACTTGCCAAGACATCACTAGTAGGACATATAGTATCAAAACTAGATATCAGTTCTGTAGATATGCTGAACTGAGAAGGCCACTAAGCAGTCTACTTGCTATAAATATGTTCAATCTCCTTTTTTAATGTTTTGCCTAAACACTCTGTGGTCCTAAACATTCTCTACTAATGAATATACAGTGCAGAGATATACATCTGAACTAGCTATCCAAACTCTTGCCATAGCCATTTAATTTAAGGATGTAATTCACCTTAGTCTGAACCATTTTTTAAAAAAAATCTTAGCACTCTCCACTGGTAATAGAGGATGGAAACTGAAGCCCAGGCAATACCTGTAAATCCAGGGTTATTTTTGTGAGATCCTGAGGCATCTGAGTTGTCAAAAAGTGCTTTTGAGGCTCCTGCTATCGTCTGGTACAGGAGGACTGCAGTGCTAAGTTAGCCTTCAAGATGGGCATAAATGAAACCATCCTGCATGAATGTAAGTCATCCCTTTCTGATTTTTTGGTTTCCAGAGCAGCCTGCAACATTGTATTCCACAAATTAATTAGAAAAAAAAAAACCAAGCCCAGAAGATAAAACAAACAAAATCAAAGCTCCCTCACTTAAAAATTCTTCCACTTTTCATGAGAACTTTTGCCATAATTATTTCAGTTGGTGCCCTCACTGACTGTGAGAGTGAACAGGCAGTAGGGACAGGGAGCTAGAACATATGCGTGTTCTAATTGGTTTAAATAGAGTGACCAGAACTGCACGCCATTAAGTTGTCTGTAGGTGTTTCAGGGATTTATGTGGTAAAATAAAACAACCTAGCTGTCTCCATTTTTTTTTTTTCCCCTAGTAATTTGTAATCTCTCTGCCATTTTCAATTGCTAATGTTCAGAGAACAGATGTTTTCAGGGAAGCATTCACAGTGGCTGAAAGACCTTGTTCCCAAGAGGTAATAGTTAATATAGAGACTGTTGATGTGTGAACATAGTTAAGGTTGACATTCCCCCCTGTGCATCAGTTTGCATTGCTGACAATGTTACATCCATCATTTTATTGCTAGTCATTTTGTATGTGAAGTTTTAGATCCAACTGTCCTGAACACTTTGTATTATCTACAGACTCTTTACAGTTCACTGCCATTTCCAAACTGATTAAGGAGAATGGGAAGTAAATGAATAAAAACACTGCCTATTCCTACAGCTGTTAAATAGTAACTGGTTCATTGGCAAAAATCACTTTGAAAAAAGCCATTATTTGTACCTCTTCATTGTTTTGACAAAGTTCCTGCAAGCCTTGCCACACATGCTTTTTACTGACTAGTTTTCCCTCCTTTCCAAGAAAGGAGGTGATTTCTCTGGAAATCAAAGAGTGTCCCCACAAGAAGTGATTTACCATGTAGCATAGACATAGTCTTATTTCAATCCCTTATTTCTATTTCTTTAGAATTCTTAAAGGGATTTAACTATTCCTGGACTCCTATAAGGAGTTACTCATAGCCCAGTGAGGTAATATAACATTACTCCCAGTATGCATTTTTTTATCTACTTCTTTTTCTTAGCATGATCTGTTCCATTAAACATACAATAGGGTTTCCAAATCAATGTTGGTTTCATGCTGAATAGATCTGATTTTACATGAGTTCATATATACTGTTGTAGTGGATACATTGTAGGTACTTTTCAATGGCATATTAAAGATCTTTCATTTTTTATTTATAAATGATAGCATTAATGTTCATGGAAAGTGACATCTTGATGCTGATTAACATATACTTTTTCCTACTGGCACAAGTGAGGTAGCTAAATCCAAAATTAAGTGCATGTTTTTTCTCCCAAAGTAACAGAACACATAAAAGATCCATACTTTGTGCCTGAAATAAAACATATTGTAAAGTATCAGTTGCAATATATTTTGAGTTAATATTAGGAAAATGGAAGCACATGAGCATTTATTAAACATAAAAGCTTAAAACTGCAGAAAAAATATTTTTAAAAGATAAATGTGTGGCTTGTCCTGGGTTCAGCAGTAGCAGTCATTTTTCCCCTTCTTAGTAGCTGGTGCAGTGCTGTGGTTTTGACTTTCAGCATGGGAACAACGCTGATAAAACCAATGTTTTTAGCTGTTGCTAAGTCATGTTTACTCTGACCAAGGACTTTCTGAGTCTCATCCTCTGCCAGGGAGGAAGGGAAGCTGGGAGAAAGTAGAGACAGGACACCTGACCCAAACAAGCCAAAAGGGTATTTCATAACACAGCACATCATGCTCAGTATATAAACTGGGGGCAGTTACCCAGAAGGGCTAGTTCACTGCTCAGGTCGGGCTGGGTATCGCTCGGCGGGTGGTGAGCAGCTGTATTCTCTTCCCTTGTTATTTTCCTTATCATTATTATTATTGGTGGTAGCAATAGTGATTTGTGTTATACCTTAGTTACTGGACTGTTCTTATCTCAGCCCGTGGAAGTTACATTCTTTCGATTTTCCTCCCCATCCCTCTGGGGGCCAGGGAGGAGGAAGGGGGCAGGGGGTTGTGAGCAAGTGGCTGCATGGTTCTAAGTTACCGGCTGTGCTTAAACCATGACAGTTCTCTGATTAGATACAGAGAGTCTGCAACATTAAAATGAGTTAAATCAAGCTTGGGATAAATGCTGTTGCTAATCAGACTCAACAAGACTGTGAGTTTAGAGAATGGTCTTGAGAAAAAGCCAATCATATTTCATGTTGTCAAAGGTACAGTTTGAGCGATCAAGAGAGGAAACAGAAAGTCCTTTTGTTCACAGCTTTGGTAAGAATCCAATAGCAAAATGTCCTCTCCTGCTACAAATTCATAATACAATGTTTTCTGGAAGTCTGTAAAATCTGACTAAGAAAGAGAGCTTTTTCATTATCAGATATCTTTAGCTTCCCAGAGGATCGAGGATTTTAGATGATTTTCCTTCAGAGACTTAGGAGATTCTGAAATGTCTTTGAAATCTAAATTGAGAGATTATGAGTCATCAAGGGATATTATGCTTGTTTTAACTCATAGGAATCATCAAATCACTAATAATGAGGCCTGCAGAAGGAAAAAGTTCTTAAAAAAAATACGAACATTCTGTAATTTAAAAAGCTGTTATGTACTTTCACCATGTGAAAATCATAAAATACGTATCCTAAAGATACTGGACAGCATTTACTAAGTGAAAACATTTTTTAAAGTCAGTAGGCTCAGAGAACTTGTACTTAAGTCTGCAAAATATGTATTTTTAAAATTTGGGGTTTAAAAAGTTGATATATGTAGTTGTTCCCACTTGTCTCCTTTCTGGCCAAAGAGACACTTTAGGCCATCATGGGACACCTCAGAGCTTAAGGCCTTCTATCACAGACACCTTGCTTTATCATCTCAGAATACCCTGACATATTCCTTCAGGCAGCCAGAGATGCAAAATATATCCCTCTCTTTCTGAGGATGGTTCTTGAAATCCTAATTATTCCCCTTCCTAGACTATCATGTGTATTCAAATTCCATGACTTCTATTTTATCCCAGACATGGGTCAACCTCTTTTGGGTTTTCATTTCTTTATCAAGTAAGGAAAAATACAAAAAATAATTCCTCTGCTGCAGCTTAATGTTACATTTTTCCTTCTTATTGTCTTAAAACAGTCTGCTGTAGTATTCTGACTCATGGGATTTTCTCACATTAACCCACAAGAACTAATCTTCTCTTAACTGCTTCCACGTCTTCATATATCTACTACCAGTCAGACCTGTCCCTTCCTAAGCCTCTCATCCTCTCTTTCCTCCTCAGCTTTGCTGTTTCCTTCAGCTACTTCTTTGGTCACCCTCTCATCTTCATGACTTCCTGTAATATTTATTTTTTCTTCAATTTCCTGTTAAATTCTGATAGTCCTTGCCAGCGACTCTCCAGACTCTACATTTTGTCTGGGAGGTCTATGCCTCTAAGAATCATGGAGAAAATATTCCATTATTCCAAATGTGAACTTAACACCCTACGTTCCCATGAAGAAACTTGTTTATGTGCCTATATATTTAGATATCCTGCAACTAGAGAACAAATATGAACGTGGCAATGTAAAGTAAAATAAAATTTATTTATCTGTATTTGAATTACAAACACAAATACCATTTTGACCATTTAGGCCCCTGCTCATGGTCAGAATATATCACTTCTAAGGTGTTTCCTAAACAGATGATCAACCGCACTAAGCATTTATTTTAACTTTCTCCATTATCTGTAAATGCACCTTTTGACGTGCTAATAACAGTAGATACTGATGATTATGTGCCTCCATGTTCATTGTCTCCAAAATCAAGGCTCATGAAAAGATGTAAATTTTTTCCCAAACAGTAGTGATTAATACTGTATTATTATCTATATGAAGTCCATAATTAAGAGGCAGAGTATGCTTGAACTAGAAAATAGTTTTCTTTCTGTTCCTTTCTCTTCTCTGTTTTTATCAGATTGAAAATTCTCTTCAAATAAAGGAAAAAAGCTTCAAGGACACTTTAATCTATTTCCACAGATAATAGCTAACATAAAATTTCTGTGCCAGAGAGTATCACTGGTGTAAATTTACAAGCAGTCAAGATACAGCCCAAAGAATTCAAGACAGCACATTATCAGAACATAAACTACACAAATGAAGCAAAAGACTATTTCTGGGTCTCCAAAAGCCTTCTGTTCTTAGTGTTGTCACATTTAAAATTTAGTAGTCAAACAAGAGCATCTTTACTTATAGATTAATATTGTTATCGCTACTGTAATACAAAACATATGGGAATTGTAACCACTATAAAAAATAAGTATTTTCAAGAGCTTTAATGTAGAAATGGCCTGGGTTTCCTGGGCATATGCAATATGCAATGATCTTGAGTTATATTCATATGTTAAACTGTAGCAATAAGCTATTTAGTTAGGGAAAAAACCTCCAGACTTCATTTCAAAAAGTGGATGAAGCATTTAGAAATTGATTCAGTTCAGAAGTGCAGCAAGAGTCACCCTTCACAGAATGATCGTGGGAACATCTGTTCCTCTGCAAATATTTCTTCAGAGATGATAAATAGATGTTTCATCAAGCCAGGAAGAATAAAAACCAAAGGATCCTGGGAAGGTCAAGCCTACTGCCTTTTCACTCCTAAAGGAGAATTTAAAAGGGAATTGAATCTCAAATGAGATTAAAATGGCTGGTACTTGATTTGAGTTACTTGGTTTGAGGTCAACTGATTCAATGGTCATTGAGCACAAATGAGTAGGTGATAGTTTATAGAGGGGCTGGGGAATGGGTTAGGTGTTATATGTTGTTTGTTTCTTCTGTCTATTCTGACTCCCTTAGTAGATCTGATGGAAAAGAATCTGCTTTTACAAGCAACATTAGTAAGATAAACTCAGCTGCCCCCAGAGTTTTCTTAAAATTGCGTAGCAACGTATTTCCCAGTGTCACAAAATACTTTCTGCATTCTGAGCCCTGGAGTGAGCACATCAAATCAATAATTGCTTAAGCATATGCTTAATTAGGCTAAAAAGCATATGCATTTTGAAACTGCTGCATGAATTCTTTAAAAATAGTTTAGTGGTTTTTCAGAGTATTACCTTCCTCCTGTCTCTCCCCTACACTGTTTTCTGAAGCACAGAAAATGTTCATCTTAAATTTAACCCATGCATTTCAGTCTAAATATATTCATTATTTAGACTGCAGTGTATTTTTCTTTGTGGAAAGGTAGGGTTTGTTGGGTTTTTTTTTTGTTCTACACTCATATAGCACATGTCATAATGATACATGAGAAATTCTGTCTTCTGGCCTTCAAATCCATCTTTTGTTTTGAAGTCTGAAAACCAGAGAAAGTAATCTGAATTTCACTCTAATTCTGGAATATATTGTAATGTGAGATAATTTCAGTCCTATGACCTGCTTTTTCATGTCTCTTCAGATTTTCTCTAGGGTATATGTGTTATGTTAGGGAGTTCTGAGAGTAAGAATCAGATGTCTTTTTCTTCTGGCTCCTCTTGTTTTAAGGTTGCTACAATAATTTATTTGCTCTTGACCTGTGGCCTGATGCTTATGTCTACCAGAGCTTTGTTGGCCAGGCTTTCAGTGTTAGCAATCAGGAAGGTGCTAGGGTATACTTCTGGTGATGATGTGGGATTGAATGGGAAAATTCAGTCCGTAAACAATTGGCTACGAGACTGGTGCTTTAGGCAGGGCTTTGGGTTCTTTGATAACAGCTGGTTTTATAAGGCTCCAGTCTGGATGATGGCACGTGGGAAAGGTTTAACTCACAGAGGCAAAAGGATGCTGGGGCATGAATTAGCAGGGCTCATTTGGAGAGCTTTAAACTAGATTCGAAGGGGGATGGGGTTGTAACTGGGCTTGCCCCAGTGGAGCAGCACTCTAGGATTGATGAAGACTGGGAGGCCTCCTATAATCCTAGGGTGAAATTGGTGAGCTTAGCTCCCTCCTTGAAATGCCTATACACCAATGCGTGCAGCATGGGAAATAAGCAGGAGGAGTTGGAGACCTGTGTTAAGTCAGGAGATTATGATCTGGTGGCAATTACAGAGACGTGGTGGGACAGCTCACGTGACTGGAATATACTCATGGAGGGCTATGTCCTTTTCAGGAAAGACAGGCCAGCCAGGCGGGGTGGTGGGGTTGCTCTTTATGTGAGAGCAGCTGCAATGTACTGAGCTCTGTCCAGGAACAGGGGATGAGCGAGTTGAGAGTCTGTGGGTGAGAATTAAGGGGCAGGCTGGCAGGGGTGATACTGTTGTGGGTGTCTGTTACAGGCCACCAGATCAGGGTGAGGAAGTTGATGAGGCCTTCTACAAGCAGCTGAGAGCGGCCTCACAGTCACAGGACGTGGTCGTCGTGGGGGATTTTAACTTCCCTGATGTTTGCTGGAAGGACTACTCAGCAACCCAGCCACAGTCCAGGAGGTTCCTCCAGTGTATGGATGATAACTTCCTCATGCAAATGGTGGATCAGCCAACCAGGAGAGGAGTGCTGCTGGATCTCATCCTCACTAACAAGGAGGGTCTGGTCGAAGCAGTAAAGGTTGAGGGCTGCCTTGGTTGCAGCAACCACGAGATGGTGGAATTCAGGATCTTGTGTGGTAGGACCAGTAGAATAGCAAGTAGAATTGCAACCCTGGACTTTAGCAGGGCAAACTTTGGCCTTTTCAAGCAATTGCTAGGGGAAGTCCCATGGGCAAGGCTGCTTGAAGGTAAAGGGGCCCAAGATAGTTGGTTGACATTCAAGAATTGCTTATTCCAAGCTCAAGAGCAGAGCATCCCGACACGTAGGAAGTCAAAGAAGAGGGCCAGGAGACCTGCGTGGCTAAATAAGGAACTGCTGGGTATGCTCAAGTGGAAGAGGAGAGTTTATAGGTCATGGAAGGAGGGGCTGGCCACTCGGGAGGAATATAAGGCTGCTGCTAGAGGATGTAGGAAGGCAGCTAGGATGGCTAAGGCCTCCTTAGAATTAAATCTGGCAAGAGGGGTCAAGGACAGCAGAAAGAGCTTTTGCAAATACATGGCAGATAAAACTAACACCAGAGGCAAGGTTGGCCCACTGGTGAATGGGATGGGTGCCCTGGTGACAGAAGATACTGAGATGGCAGAGTTATTGAATGCCGCCTTTGTCTCAGTCTATTCTGCCGGAGGCAGTCCTGAAGAGCCCTGTACTCCTGAGACCTCAGATGAAGTCAGGTCACTGAAGCAGTTTGCCTTAGTCCATGAGGAATGGGGTTAGGGACCAGGTGAGCAATCTGGACATCCATAAATCCATGGGTCCAGATGGGATGCACCCGCGGGTGCTGAGGGAACTGGCAGAAGTCATTGCTAGACCATTCTCCATCATCTTTACCAAATCTTGGGAAATGGGAGAGATGCCTGAGGACTGGAGGAAAGCAAATGTCACTCCAGTCTTCAAAAAGGGCAAGAAGGAGGACCCGGGTAACTATAGACCGGTCAGCCTCACCTCCGTCCCTGGGAAAGTGATGGAACACGTTATCCTTGATGCCATCTTAAGGCATGTCAAGGATAAGAGGGTTATGAGGGGCAGTCAACATGGCTTTACCAAGGGGAAGTCATGCTTGACCAACCTCATAGCCTTTTATGAGGAAATAACATTGTGGATGGATGATGGCAGAGCGGTGGATGTGGTCTACCTTGACTTCAGCAAAGCATTTGACACAGTCTCCCACAGCATCCTCATAGCTAAACTGAGGAAGTGTGGTCTGGATGATCAGGTAGTGAGATGGACTGTGAACTGGCTGAAGGACAGAAGCCTGTCGTTGTAGTTGTAGTCTATGGGGCAGAGTCCAGTTGGAGGCCTGTATCTAGTGGAGTGCCTCAAGGGTCAGTATTGGGACCAGTATTATTTAATATATTCATCAATGATTTAGATGAGGGAATTGAGTGTACTATCAGCAAGTTTGCTGATGACACTAAGCTGGGAGGAGTGGCTGACACGCCAGAAGGCTGTGCTGCCATCCAGCGAGACCTGGACAGGCTGGAGAGTTGGGCAGGGAGAAACTTGATGAAATATAACAAGGGAAAGTGTAGAGTCCTGCATCTGGGCAGGAACAACCCCAGGTTCCAATATAGGTTGGGGAACGACCTGTTAGAGAGTAGTGTAGGGGAGAGGGACCTGGGGGTCCTAGTGGATGACAGGATGACCATGAGCCAACACTGTGCCCTTGTGGTCAAGAAGGCCAATGGCATCCTGGGGTGTATTAGAAGGGGGGTGGTCAGTAGGTCGAGAGAGGTCCTCCTTCCCCTCTACTCTGCCCTGGTGAGACCGCATCTGGAATATTGTGTCCAGTTCTGGGCCCCTCAGTTCAAGAAGGACAGGGATCTGCTGGAGAGAGTCCAGCGCAGGGCGACAAAGATGATTAAGGGAGTGGAGCATCTCCCTTATGAGGAAAGGCTGAGGGAGCTGGGTCTCTATAGTTTGGAGAAGAGGAGACTGAGGGGGGACCTTATTAGTGTATATAAATATATAAAGGGGGAGTGTCATGAGGATGGAGCCAGGCTCTTCTCAATGGCAAACAATGATAAGACAAGGGGTAATGGGTACAAACTGGAACACAAGAGGTTCCACTTAAACTTGAGAAGAAACTTCTTCTCAGTGAGGGTGACAGAACACTGGAACAGGCTGCCCAGGGAGGTTGTGGAGTCTCCTTCTCTGGAGACATTCAAGACCCGCCTGGACACATTCCTGTGTAACCTTATCTAGGTGTTCCTGCTCTGGCAGGAGGATTGGACTAGATGATCTTTTGAGGTCCCTTCCAATCTCTAACATACTGTGATACTGTGATACTGAGTGGAATAGCCTGTATTCTACTTACCAGCTTAAATCCATCTTCAGGTTATTGTTGCCCAAGACTCCTGTATCCCACTGTTTATACATGTTTTTTAGCAAGATTAACAGTTTCTAACTTACGGGCATTGTACCATGTTGAATCAAACATCTTTGTGAAAGGACTAAAGCAATTGATGATCTTGCTTTTGCTCTCTCAGCCTCTTTCAAGGTCTGACCTTGATGCTGAATTTGCTGCACCCTCTCTGTCTTTGCAGAAAAAAATTTTTCCCCCAGATCATTACTTAAGTAATTGTATCAAATTTTGCAACAAGATACACTTATATTGATAAAAAAACCTCCTGCTTTTTGCACTTGCTCCAAAATTCATTATTAGCTAACTTTCCGTTAGAGACAATTTAGTAAAATACAATCATCTTGTATCTGGAAATTATAACCTGAGAGCAACAAGGAATATTCTGACTGTATGTATTGAATGTTTATGTCTTCATGCATGTAACTGAAGCTTTGGAATATGTGCGCTTATAAAAATGAAGTTATATACTAAAGCAGTCTCACATGTAGGTCCTAGAAATAAGGACTCCCTTTACTAAATTTCATATCCTTCTGTTAGATCTACTTTGAAAGTGGCCATGTTTCGAGCAGGGATTTGAGCCAGATGGGACACCAGGACTCTTTTCCAACTTAAATTACTGTGTGATTCTGTGTTTTCTTTATAAAGCTTCTTCACAAGGGTATCATGAATCACAATCATAAATACAATGGCATGAAGACTTAAGCAGTCCCTCACTGTTCATGGTAGAGAAATGAAAGTGGAAATAAAAGTGGAAAGAAATATCTCCAGAAAAAAACTCCTGATGACAACTATCAACATTGTCAACAGCCCAAATGTTGTAATTTTTCGGAGCATTACATAGATTTAATTTCTTTTTTTTTTTTCTTTTGAAACTTTTCTCAGCAGATATAAAATGGTCATGGTTGGGTGGCCTCGTGAATAGGCTTACTTGATTCTTCATGTTAAACTATTTTATCACATCTGAGGAAAACGCTGATTTATAATCATAATTGGTATTCCACTCTTCACTGACTAGAAGTGGAATACAAGGCATCTCACAGGGTGGGTTACATTTCAAACTAGGAAATCTGATTAGCGGAGGATCACACAAACTAGAACTAGACAACAGGTTTTTCATTTGGAAATGCTGATTCTTCAGGTATGAAACACTTTTAGATACTTATCGATGTTTGAAGAAACTTTATTTGAGAAAGGGAAATACCTTTTCTCTAACTTTAACACTAAAATAAAATATTTACTCTCCCCTTCTTTTCCTCATACTCTCCATCTTATATAAACTTAAAAATTTCTTAAAATCTTCCAGAAACCCTGGATATAAGTTTGAACGTTACTTCATTTATGACAATGGAATGAATTGGATGAAAATCTTTTCTGTTAACCAAGGAAAAGAAATGAATACAGTAAGGCATTTTACCTAATCCCTACTTATAAATACTACATAGAAAACTGTCAGATGTGACTGTCACACAATCAATTTACCCATGCATTCAAAAACATTAAGTCCAAAAGTTAATTTCTTTTTTCTCTTGATAAGAAGCAAAACCTAAATTTGCTCTTTCCCAAACCCAGATGTCTGTAGACCTGAGAGATAGCAGACTCAGTTTACATATCCACACAAAACATTGCAAAAGGAATGGCAGTATGCTCACACTACAATTAAGATTTCTCTTGTAATGTCATTGCAGCATTTGAGGAAAACATTGGAATGATTATTGGTCAGATATTTTGAATTAACCAAAATGAGAGAAAGATGTAAAACACATTAAAATCTTTGAAAGCGTCTAACAATATGTTTTTCTTTAATTTCAGATATCTGCTTATTTATTTGGTTTTCCTGCCATGTGAGTCATCAATAAACCTACAGCTAATTATGGCACCTCCTTTTCTGTCAGCTTTTCTATATACTATAAACTATAAACATACCTTGATGACAAACCTGAAAGAAACCTCTTTATCTTTTATATTTCATGAAAAAACCTTTTCATTGCTCTTTATATTTCTAAGTTTGGGTGTTCTGCAGCCAATGGAGAGCTTTACCATTTATTTCAGATGGCATCAGACCAGAATGTTCTGAGAAATGGCAAATCTCAGGGTCTTGGAAATAGGCACATTAGGTATCTTCCTGAGATCCTTCTTTCAAATTTGTATTCAACTGATAAATAATTTAATAATATTTATTTTCCTTTGAGCTAATTCTGAAATCCTTTTCAGATAAGAACTGAATCTGAAAAAATAACTGATTCGAGTTTGAATCTCACTTCTCGGAGCAGGAATATTTTCATAAATTAAGTTCAATTTTTAGTAGAAATGTCCATCTGTGGACTGCAGCCACTTGGCAGAATGTGTCCTTGGGATCTTCAAAACTTTAATCAATTCAACAGACTGTTGTTTACATAGCCTTGTTGTTTATAACACAGTGAAAATAGTGCTGTTTCCAAGCTTTTTACTGATCATCAGAGAAACTTGGATTGATTAATTTGCATATAATATTAGCTATTTGTATATAATATTAGCACAAGCTAATTCATACATCAAGAATTCATACATACATCAAGAATTCATACATCTGAAATATTAAGTCAATTTGTTTTAGCAATTTCTCAATTGAGATTGGGTTTTGAGTTGATTATTAAGCCACAGAAGTTGTGGATGCCCCATCCTTGGGAATGTTCAAGGCCAAGTTGGATGGGTCTTTGAGCAATCTGATCTAGCAGAAGATGTCCCTGCCCATATCAGGGGTGTTGGAACTAGGTGATCTTTAAGGTCCCTTCCAAATCAGACCATTCTGTGTTTCTATTAGTATCTTTCAACATCCTCCAGGCCATTTAAAAATTGAAATGATTTATGCCTCTCTGTGGGTACGCAATGGTTGCTACCTAACCTAGTGTAGCGTTCCTCTGAAGAATCTCACTGAATGTCAGTGACAAGGACCATTCTTCCTTGCTCCTTTTCCTGGGCTCCAACTCTGCACAACAATCTTCTCCCTTTTTTTTTCCCCAAAACTGTTCTGGAGACAAGCATTCAGTTTTCTGCATGTGTTTCTACATTAATTTCTGAAATAACATTTTATTTCATTTGTGCGGAAAAAGTGTTTTCTCTTTTAAGAAACTGGTAGTCTTTCCCTGAAATTGGAATGAGTATCTACTTACCAGGGTTTTAAGCACAATAGGTTTGAGATTAATTATTCTATAATCCAGTCTGAAAAAAATTAAATAAAATCTTGATTTATGTTTCAGCATAGAATTTGTTTAAAATGTAAGAATTCGTAAAAGCTTGGGTTTCGACATTTTTGTTTGACATGTATATTTAAAACATACAAATAATTTTTTTTCCCACAGTGCACTTATTTGTTGCCAAGGTCCAAATGGATGAAACCCAGTGTCGGACATATTTGGTTAATGATCCCTAGAATGAAATTAAAATGCAAACATGGTCAAGTACTGCAATCAGTCAGTTTATTATAAAGAGATAATTATTATTAAATAGACAATTATTATAAAAAAGATAGTGAGAGGACAGATTGGAAAAATAGCATAGAAATTAAGCAAGAATTCAGAGTGCAGAGATAGTCACCACTGTGGATCCAGCAGTGTCCTGAGGATCCATAGTGGTCGCCTTTGGTGATGAGTGCCCCACTGGCGATTACTTTCTTCCCCTTTTATAACAAGTTAGGCGCAAGTACATCTGCTCTTGATGTCTGTCGTGGTTTAAGCCCAGGCCATAAATCAGAACCACGCAGTCCACTTCCCCCCACCCCTTTCTTCCCTCCTCTTCTGGAAGGACGGGGAGGAGAATCAAAAGAATGTAACTCCCATGGGTTGAGATAAGAACAGTTTAATAACTAAGGTATAACACAAATCACTACTGCTACCACCAATAATAATAATGATAAAGGAAATAACAAGGGAAGAGAATACAACCGCTCACTAACCGGTACCTCACCCCCACCCCGCAGCATTCTAGCCCTTCCGGGAACTCTCAGTTCTACATCCTGGGCATGATGTGCTGTGGCATGGAATACCTCTTTGGCTAGTTTGGGTCAGGTGTCCTGTCTCTGCTTCCTCCCAGCTTCTCCTCCTCCCTGGCAGAGCATGAGACTCACAAAGTCCTTGGTCAGTCTAAACATCGGTGTTATCAGCTCTGTTCCCAGGCCGAAAGTCAAAAACACAGTGCTGCAACAGCTACTAAGAAGGAGAAAAAATGACTGCTGCTGCTGAACCCAGGACAATGTCACATTAAGATTCCTCGTGGATCATGTGCATCCAGTTTTGCTGGTCTTGTAACCAGCTCTTCAACTGTGCATTTCTGTCAACAATCCTTGAGATAAAGGTATGAGCAATTCCTCACACCAACCCTTGAGATAAAGGATGGTGGAGTCTTAGCTCAGCTCCTCGCACCTATCTCTCAGGCAATGGATGGTCAAATCCCATCTCAGCTCCTCACACCCATTCTGGAGATAATAGACCTCAGCTCCTCACACCAATCTTTGAGACAATGGACAGTGGAGTCTGATTTCAGGTGTCTCTCACACATTTCTTTCAGTGTATCTTTCAAATACAATCATGACTATATGTAAAATAAGTCATATGTAAAAATCAGACAAATTTAAGTGGATGCAAATACCAGAAAATAGCAGATTTAAAACAAAAAAAATTCTGAGTACAGAAACAAATGCAATACTGCCATCAAGTATATTGGAATCACTTTCTATATAGTACCATGTCCACCAGATTCTAACATGTTTTAAGAAACTAGTGAGGACACAGAAAATCCTGGACATTAGTTTGTGATCAACAAATTGTGATAATGCAAGTGGTTTTAGTACAAATCTCACTGAAATTACTCATTAGGAAGATGAATTTGCAAAGTAATTTATTTCCAAAGTAAATAAATGGAAAGCCTTGATAATTTTTGAAATATTAGGCATTGACATAAATTTAATTAGAGGATTCAAGAAAATTAATGACGTCTTTAATATTAAAAACTTCTCAAGTATGTAGAAACCTTTTTTAGAATATGTTTTGATTAAATTATAATGTTTTTCAAAACACAATTTTTCATTGTCTTCAACTGCCCAAGAAATTTAAACAGATTAGGAAATTAATACATAATGCAAATCTCTTTAAGTATCATATAAAGAATCTGAGACTTAATTGAGAAGAGAAGCTGGATCCACCCTAATGTGTTACTATGTAATAGCTCTGAAATCCTCATTCAAAACATGTTTTAGGGAACTGAGAAAACAAATGTGATCTAAAATTATTTTTGTGCAACCACATATATACCTAAAAGCCTTGGGGGTTTTGGCTGGCATTTGGTAAGTGAAAAAGAAGTTGTTGAAAAAAGTTAGCTTAAACTTAAATAAAAAATAATAATTTAAAATTAGTCATTTGAAGTTTTAATATGAGTCTGTTGGAAAGAAAAATAGCAGTTCAAAAAACCAATGACAGAAAATATTTGACCATATGTTCTGAAAATTGACACGGTTACTGACAGCTATTGAATAGTAGCAAGCTCTTCAAAAATAAACGTTTCTGAAATAGTTTATTCTTAGAGAATTGCACCATTTTATTTCATGGTTTAAACAAATCCATGGAACTTAGTTTCTGAGGACAGCCTTCGTAAAGTTCTGTAGAGCATCCATTCAAAAGAATTAGCTTTTTTAAAAAAAATATATGTGTTAGGGTAATTCCTACAGAATTATAATTTTTTCCAGTTTTACTGTATTTTATATTTCTTAAATACAGTACTTGTTTTCTTGAAGTCTTGTGTGAGTATAAAAATTACAAAACTTTTAGTGAAATAGCTGTTCTGGAATACAGTTTCTGAAAATTGCTTGATACTTGAACTTAACGTTCCTCCTAGAGCTTTTAATCCATAATTCTGTTGCTTCCTTGAAAACATGTAAAAACCAAGGAAGATCATAGAATAGAATAGTTAGGGTTGGAAAGGACCTTAAGATCATCTAGTTCTAACCTGCCTGCCATGGGCAGGGACACCTTGCACTAAACCATGTCACCCAAGGCTCTGTCCAGCCTGGTTTTGAACACTGATATTTTTTTTCCCTTAATATATACTTTGTTTCTTCATTTTAGATTTCTTTTGCTTCCTTTTAAAGAAAAGTTCTAAAAGCACACTATCAAGCCAAGAAAGACTGACCAAAAGTTAATATTTGGCTACTGGGCAAAGTCTAAAGAAAATGGACCTTCTTTGTGGGTAATGATTTCCACACGTTAGTGATATCTTTTAAGGGGATGAACCTTAAGCATCTGTCTACATTGATTTTTCTACGATGCTTAGAAAAGATCCTAAATGAATTGTTTAGACAAAATTTAGTTTTTAGTCATCTGGAGTTAAATTACATAACCCACACTATGGTATTTAAAGTGATACATAGAAAAGACAACGAAGAGACACCCAAGGATCTTTTCTGAAATATTCTTGTGTTATTTCAAATTATATTAATGATGTATGGCTAAAAAGGGAGGCTGCTTTCTTATTTGCAGAACACAAAAAACTGTGGACAGCTGCAAGTTTAACAAGTTTTCAAGATCTCATTCCATTTAATATGACCTGTACTCTTTAAAAGCCTTAGCCCTCAGTACTTTGTCATGTCAATGTAACTTATAGTATTTTATGGTTAAATAACTTTTCATCATCTTCTTCTACTGGTAATATTCATTTTGACCACATTCCTTGATGGTGAGCTTATTTCTGTAATTCTTATTCATTTCATATACCCTAAGACTCCTTAGGGAATTACATCTAGAGAAAATAAAGAATGCAAACAATGGTAGCAATTCATCTAATTCTAAAGTTTAAAAATAAGAAAAAGTCAGGATCATTCAGAAAATGTAGACTTTTACACAAATGATTGCAGAAAATTAATGCTTTGGACCTGTTTTTATCAGTGTGTTAGAAGTAAGTCTTTTGTGAACCCTGTCAGATGAGTAATCAATAAGGCCAATGACTTTCAGAATGAAGACTGGAATGGTAAATTTCTTTGTAGTTTGCACTTCTGTTCCTATAGATACATTCTGATTGTAACAAGGCATTTGACATTGTTGCCCAGTAACAAAAAAAAAAGGAACGTGAATTAGAGAAAAATGTCAGTGAGAAATAAAAAATGCCTCATACTAGAACAGGAATTCTTGTGTGAGTTCTAAGACTGGAAAAAAAGTGTTATTCTCTGGAGATAATTTTTGGAATGCAGATTATTTAATATTCTCATTATTGATCTAAGCAGGGTAAAAAGTTGACTGATTAAATTTGTCAACAACAACTGAATCTTAACATGTGAAACACATCAGTACACATGTAAATCCACAAATGCAAAATAAGATACACATTGCAAGTGATCTGGGGATAGATAATTAATTGCACTTAAGAAAATTCAATGTACTCTTGCTTGCTAAATTCAAATCCTGAAGGTAGGAAAAAAGACGTAACAAAATGAAGAGAGGGAAACTTTAGAAAATTGAAAGTTAGAATAAAAAGAAGTCTGTCAATGATAACAAAATAAAGGTATAGTTTGCAACATGACATAGAGAGAGCAATGATATTGAAAATACATTATAATATGAACGTGGATCTAATATCTATGAGTTATTATTGCATTTTATATAGCCTTGCTAAAAGATTATCTGAAAAATTATATGAAACTGTCCTTACTTTTGCATAAAGTCTAAAACTAAACCAAATAAAACCAAAACAAAAACTGCATTAAAGAATGGAAAAAGTTATATGAGAAAGGGAATATCAGATGCAGCAGTAAAATTCTTTATAATCCTGAAAAGAAAAAAGAAAAACAAATCATTAGAGGTTAAATTATCCATCTGTCTCTTCCTTCTGTCTTAAGTACTTCTGAGGATCCAATCATTGTAGTATCCAAGGGCCATATAAGCCTTTACTATAGTGTATCAGTACTTTCGAAGAAATTATAAATTAAAGCAAAAGATGCTGGGAAGACTTTCCTGGCACATTTTTGTAAATCTAGGAAAGGCTGTTTCAAATAGTGTCAACAGAGGTGGTATCTTTCCACTTACAAGAGATATCACTCTATTGGTACCTTCTCAGAGCACCACAAACTCAGCATACAGTTGCTGCTGTTCCTTGGTTATTGTAGTACATATCTTGAACTCCTGCCCTTAGAAAAGAGTGTTGTTAGGGCTCAGCCACAGCCTGTGATTTTCCATATGCTTTACAGGATGGTTAGAATCATAGAATCATAGAATAGTTAGGGTTAGAAAGGACCCTAAGATCATTAAGTTCCAACACCCCTGCCATGGGCAGGGACACGTCACACTAAACCATGTCACCCAAGGCCTCATCCAACCTGGCCTTGAACACCGCCAAGGATGGAGCATTCACAACCTCCCTGGGCAACCCATTCCAGTGCCTCACCACCCTCACAGTAAAGAATTTCTTCCTTAGATCCAATCTAAACTTCCCCTGTTTAAGTTTGAACCCATTACCCCTTGTCCTATCACTACAGTCCTTAAGGAAGAGTCCCTCTCCAGCATCCTTGTAGGCCCCCTTCAGATACTGGAAGGCTGCTATGAGGTCTCCATGCGGCCTTCTTCTCTCCAAGCTGAACAGCCCCAACTTTCTCAGCCTATCTTCATACAGGAGGTGCTCCAGCCCCCTGATCATCCTCATGGCCCTCCTCGGGACTTGTTCCAACAGTTCCATGTCTTTTTTATGTTGAGGATGCCAGAACTGCACACAATACTCCAAGTGAGGTCTCACAAGAGCAGAGGAGAGGGGCAGGATCACCTCCTTTGACCTGCTTGTCACGCTCCTTTTGGTGCAGCCCAGGACATGGTTGGCTTTCTGGGCTGTGAGCACACACTGAAGCCGGCTCATGTTCATTTTTTCCCATCCACCAGCACTCCAAAGTCCTTCCCTGCAGGGCTGCTCTGAATCTCTTCTCTGTCCAATCTGTAGCTGTGCCTGGGATTGCTCCGACCCAGGTGTAGGACCTTGCACTTGGCATGGTTAAACTTCATCAGGTTGGCATCAGCCCACCACACAAGCATGTCAAGATCCCTCTGGGTGGCATTCCTTCCCTTAAGCGTATCAACGGAACCACACAGCTTGGTGTCATCGGCAAACTTGCTGAGGGTGCACTCAATCCCACTGTCCATGTCACCGACAAAGATGTTGAACAAGACCAGTCCCAACACCGATCCCTGAGGGACACCACTCGTTACTGGTCTCCAGCTGGACACTGAGCCATTGACCACAACTCTTTGTGTATGGCCATCCAGCCAGTTCTTTATTCACTGTGTGGTCCACCTATCAAATTCATGTCTCTCCAATTTAGAGACAAGGATGTCATGTGGGACAGTGTTGTGGTTTGAGCCCAGCCTGCCACTCAGAAACCATGCAGCTGTTCTCTCACTCCCTCCCCCCACTTCCTCTCCCTGCTCCCAGAGGGATGAGGAGGAGAATCGAAAGAATGTAACTCCCATGGGTTGTGATAAGAACGGTTTAGTAACTAAGGTACAACACAAAACCACTACTGCTACCACCAACAATAATAATGAAAAGGGAAATAACAAGGGAAGAGAATACAACTGCTCACCACCCGCCGACCGATACTCAGCCCAACCGAACAGTGATCTCCCTTCCGGGTAACTGCCCCCAGTTTATATACTGGGCATGACGTGCTGTGGTATGGAACACCTCTTTGGTTAGTTTGGGTCAGGTGTCCTGTCTCTGCTTCCTCCTGGCTTCCTCTCCTCCCTGGCAGAGCATGAGACTCAGAAAGTCCTTGGTCAGAGTAAACATTACTGTGTATTTTATATACATTTTTTATATATACATATAATATAGTTAATATTTTTATATATTTATTTTTTTATGTATAATAATTAATATATTATATTTATATATATATTTAATATACATTGAGCAGCAACTAAAAACATTGGTATTATCAGCACTGTTCCCAGGCCAGAAGTCAAAACCACAGCATTGCACCAGCTACTAAGAAGTAGAAAAAACGACTGCTACTGCTGAACCTAGGACAGACAGTGTCAAATGCTTTGCACAAGTCCAGGTGGATGACATCAACTGCTCTGCCCCTGTCCATCTGTTCCGTAGCCCCATGACAGAAGGCTAACAAACTGATCAGGCAGGATTTCCCTTTAGTGAAGCCATGCTGGCTGTCACCAAGCTCCTCCTTGTTTTTCATGTGCCTTAGCATGCCCTCCAGGAGAATCTGCTCCCAGATTTTGCCAGGCACAGAGGTGAGACTGACTGGTCTGTAATCCCCTGGGTCATCTATTTTCCCTTTCTTGAAAATGGGGGTTATATTACCCTTTTTCCAGTTGTCGGGAACTTCACTTGACTGCCATGATTTTTCAAATATTATGGCCAGTGACTTAGCAACTTCATTCGCCAGCTCCTTCAGGACCCACGGATGGATTTCATCATGTCCCATGGACTTGTCTACATTCAGGTTCTTAAGATGGTCTCGAACTATTCAATGGTTCATCAAATACTTAGCAAGCAAACTATCAGCAAATAATTTCTGGATTTACTGCACTGTCTTAATAATTTAGTGAAGGATTTTCTGCCCATCATTTATAGTAGCTGGTAGTTGTTATTCACCATATGAGATACATCAGGGAATTTCATATTATACATAGCACTTTTCACGGATTCCCATCAGGGCAGAATCTGTTTGTATTTTTGTCGTGGTTTAAGCCCCGGCTGTAAATTAGAACCACGCAGTCTACTTCCCCCCCCCCCCCCCCCCTCCCCAGAGGGATGGGGAGGAGAATCGAAAGAATGTAACTCCCACGGGTTGAGATAAAAACAGTCCAGTAACTAAGGTATAACACAAATCACTACTGCTGCCACCAACAACAACAATGATAAGAGAAATAACAAGGGAAGAGAACACGATACCGCTTGCCGGAAAAGAGAGCCCGACCGAAAAGAGGACGTGCCCTTCCGGGTAGCTCCCAGTTACATCCCCGGGCATGACGTGCTGTGGTATGGAATACCTCTTTGGCTAGTTTGGGTCAGGTGTCCTGTCCCTGCTTCCTCCTGGCCCCTCCTCCTCCCTGGCAGAGCATGAGACTCACAAAGTCCTTGGTCAGTCTAAACATCAGTGTTATCAGCTTTGTTTCCAGGCCAAAAGTCAAAAACACAGTGCTGCAACAGCTACTAAGAAGGAGAAAAACTGACTGCTACTGCTGAACCCAGGACAATTTTATACTGTAAAACACAGAAGAAAGACAACTTTCATCCTGATCAACTTATTAAATGTAAAAAAGTGAAAAACAGAAAGATGATTAAAAAGTTAAAGTGTAAGTTTTGGTAAACTTAATACCAGCAATTAGAAAAAAGTTCTACTACCATTTTTTTCTCAATATCTTCTTTTCCTTTATGATTATTATGATTCAATATCCTATTTTCTTTTCTGAGGTCATGAACCTAGTCATAAACCCTCCATATTAACTATTATATTCCATGGCTACATATTCCTGTATTACAACAAGGTGACACAAAGATGGCTACAACATGTTCAGGATGCCAAAAGCTTTTCAAAGGCCTGCTCAACTAATACCAAGAAAAAGAAACATTTTTCTATCCTTGCTGTATATTATGGTCTACCTGTCATTATGCACATGTCCAACACTCTCTGTTTCTTCCCATCATGTTCTTTACAATCTTCCTTTGTTCTTTTTGCATTTTTTTATAGGCTTTAAAATTTTATTTGAAATCTATTGGTTTTATTTTTCCTCATGTTTTCCTCAGAATGCAAGTCCTTATAACAGCAATGATTCACACTCCATCTGTTCCCACAGCTAATTTGCTAGCTTTTGTTTCTGGCATTCCTCTATGTCATCTATTTTATCTACTTGCTCGTTTTGGCACCTTTGGTGTCTCTTGATAACATACTTGACACTATCAAAGCTTCCCATGGTTAGATAATGGGATTCAGTTACATATCTGAACAATGATCAATCTGTTTGTGATCTATACTATTTCAGTATCTAGCCGTGTTCTTGATTTGTTAAAACTGGGCTTCTGTCCTGATTTTATATAATGATGTGATTCAAGTGAAGCTGATCCAGAAAGCTCTAAATCTACTTTCTCATGCTGTGGTATTAAAGCACACTGATTTCAAGGACAAGCTGAACTGAACTGAATTTAATGACTTCATTGATCTTCTTCAAATGATGCCTCCCCATTCTAATAGATAACCTATTTTCCCACTTTAGCACTGAAATGCCCTGTAATCTTGAAAACACATTTTTAACACAGCTTTACTTGTTCTTTCTGTTGCAGTGACCACTTTTCAATGTCACCATTCACAACTGTAGTACGCTTATGCAACTGGGTAATCCTCAAGTGGATTGAAACAAAGAGCAATAGCTGTTTTGTTTTGTTTTATTGGTTGTTGTTTGTTTGTTTGTTTTGATTTTTCATGCACACCCATTACTAAAGAACAGGGAGATCTGACTACATAAATCTGGCTCCTTAAGATGGCACAGGTGAGTACACTACTTTGTTTGGTGTTTGGGTGTGATAGGTTGTAATTATTATTGTTTCTGACATTCCACATCACTCTCCATATTCAGATGAGCTCATGACTAAAAATTTGACTGATTATACATACTCTTCACACTTAAGTAGCCCAAAAAGTTTCAAACCCAACTGAATCAAGATGTTACTTATACAAAAGCCAACATTTGCTGAAGGGATTTTCAATCTTTTCCAAGGCTGCACAATTCAGTTCAAGCTATTTCTGGAGGTTAGAAAACTTTTAACTATTGTGCTTAAACACCCAAAGTATTTGCAGGCAGTCAAGAAATTATTACCAATAATTACAGCCATTGTAATTTTCAAGAACTTACTATTCACTGATAAGTAAACATCCATAAATTCTTGAGCTTTCACCAGTATTCAGCATTAGTCCACAGCATGGTTTGGACCTACAGCAGGGAATCAGCAAAGAACTAGAAACTTGCTACCACAGCATCCTCACTTTCACTTTATTTAGAATCAAGTAAAGTATTCTTGATCATTTTACTTAAAAAAAAAAAAAAAAAAACAAAACCCACAAATATTTTTCTTCTTCTATATTTACTCTAAGCATAAAACAAACAGTTCATCTTTTACTCACAATATAAGATTATCTTCTTAGAAAATAGATGACAATTTCTTTCCCATGCTAACATGTTTGTTTGTCATTACCAACATGAACATAATATACAAAATAAAAGTTATATGATAAGGATACCTATTTTAACTACCGAAGGAAGGATGATTTGAAATAAATATATTCAGGGCTGAGAATGGCTACTAAAATCGGAGTAGTTTACTGGAGGACTGATTATTTAGTGATGGAATTGTACATAAGGATGATCAGGGGACTGGAGCACCTCCCGTATGAAGACAGGCTGAGAAAGTTGGGACTGTTGAGCCTGGAGAAGA
The DNA here is from genome assembly GCF_963264785.1 of Psittacula echo. Classification (NCBI taxonomy): domain Eukaryota; kingdom Metazoa; phylum Chordata; class Aves; order Psittaciformes; family Psittacidae; genus Psittacula; species Psittacula echo. The sequence continues at coordinate 145,351,896 of NC_137735.1, forward strand.
GAAGGCTGCGTGGAGACCTCATAGCAGCCTTCCAGTATCTGAAGGGGGCCTACAAGGATGCTGGGAAGGGGCTATTCATCAGGGACTGTAGTGACAGGACAAGGGGTAACGGGTTCAAACTTAAACAGGGGAAGTTTAGATTGGATCTAAGGAAGAAATTCTTTACTGTGAGGGTGGTGAGGCACCGGAATGGGTTGCCCAGGGAGGTTGTGAATGCTCCCTCCTTGGCGGTGTTCAAGGCCAGGTTGGATGAGGCCTTGGGTGGCATGGTTTAGTGTGGGGTGTCCCTGCCCATGGCAGTGGGGTTGGAACTAGATGATCTTAAGATCCTTTCCAACCCTAACTATTCTATGATCTATGATTCTATGATTCTATGAAAATCCAGCTATTTCTTGTGGAACACTTCATGTTTTACTTGTATTTCTTCGATACTGCTTACTTCTTAAACTTCAGCTGACTATTCCAGGCTGCAAGGTATTTTGGAGCAGGATGTATCAACAGTAGACAGAATTGCCACAATGTATTTGCAGTAGCCATGCAAATATCCAGCGTAGCACAAATATTTTTCAGATTGGTCAAAAACAAGACCAAGGAGCCTTGAAGGGTATTGAAAGTCTCATATATCCCAATCTAGTTTACCTCTTGAGCTTTAGAACATTTCCCTGGGAGGTAAGGATGTGTGCTAGACCTTTCTGTTGTTGAAAGTCTCTGCCTAAGGTTCCACTGTTTTAAATGCAGTGAAACCAGTAAACTTAACTAGTGATAAAATCAGAGGACATGGCAACAACCATTTTCCTTCTCTGATTTAATTAGATGTATTTGCACATATGTATGTAAATATTTGGAGGGGATCCATGCCTGAATCTATAGGGATTTTCTAAGTCACATCAATGTATACTTTTGTTTATTTTGTCTAATTTATCAGAAGAAAGTAGGTCAAACAATAAATCACATTTTAATTCTAGATTTGAATGATAGGAAGCATTATGAGTTTTGTTTTGAATAAATATTGCTTTATGTGGTTGATCTCCAACTGGAAAATGTTTTGTCCACTGACAAGAATATTTTGTGCATTTTTAAGCACTATGTATCCCATTATCTCTCACGATCCTTCTGGCTTTTTGGGTTTTAAGCAGGAGGTGTCAGAAAAGTTACCACAGAGATGACTGGCTTGTGGCGGCCAAGCATTCATAGCGATATTGCTTTTTGATCCTTCAATGTTGACTCTTCCTATCATTGTGAAGCAGAATTCACCAAGCGTTGGATTGTTCACCCACTAATAGGGAACGTGTGCTGAGCTTAGACCGTTGTGAGACAGGTTAGTTTTACCCTACTGATGATGTGTTGTTGCAATAGTAATCCTGCTCAGAATGAGAGGAACCGCAGGTTCAGACCCCTGGTGCATGCGCTTGGCTGAGAAGCAACTGGCGCGACACTACCATCTGCGGGCTTATGACTGAATGCCTCTAAGTCAGAATCCCGCCTAGACGCTTAATGTTGTGCTATTGTGCCATTGGTCGCTCGAGATTGACCCAGGAGATCATAGAATCATAGAATCATAGAATCATAGAACAGTTAGGGTTGGAAAGGACCTTAAGATCATCTAGTTCCAACGCCCCTGCCATGGGCAGGGACACCTCACACTAAACCATGCCACCCAAGGCCTCATCCAACCCGGCCTTGAACACCGCCAAGGATGGAGCATGCACAACCTCCCTGGGCAACCCATTCCAGTGCCTCACCACCCTCACAGTAAAGAATTTCTTCCTTAGATCCAATCTAAACTTCCCCTGTTTAAGTTTGAACCCGTTACCCCTTGTCCTGTCACTACAGTCCTTAAGGAAGAGTCCCTCTCCAGCATCCTTGTAGGCCCCCTTCAGATACTGGAAGGCTGCTATGAGGTCTCCACGCAGCCTTCTCTTCTCCAGGCTCAACAGTCCCAACTTTCTCAGCCTATCTTCATACAGGAGGTGCTCCAGCCCCCTGATCATCCTCATGGCCCTCCTCGGGACTTGTTCCAACAGTTCCATGTCTTTTTTATGTTGAGGATGCCAGAACTGCACACAATACTCCAAGTGAGGTCTCACAAGAGCAGAGGAGAGGGGCAGGATCACCTCCTTTGACCTGCTTGTCACGCTCCTTTTGGTGCAGCCCAGGACATGGTTGGCTTTCTGGGCTGTGAGCACACACTGAAGCCGGCTCATGTTCATTTTCCCATCCACCAGCACTCCAAAGTCCTTCCCTGCAGGGCTGCTCTGAATCTCTTCTCTGTCCAATCTGTAGCTGTGCCTGGGATTGCTCCGACCCAGGTGTAGGACCTTGCACTTGGCATGGTTAAACTTCATCAGGTTGGCATCAGCCCACCACACAAGCATGTCAAGATCCCTCTGGGTGGCATTCCTTCCCTTAAGCGTATCAACGGAACCACACAGCTTGGTGTCATCGGCAAACTTGCTGAGGGTGCACTCAATCCCACTGTCCATGTCACCGACAAAGATGTTGAACAAGACCGGTCCCAACACCGATCCCTGAGGGACACCACTCGTTACTGGTCTCCAGCTGGACACTGAGCCATTGACCACAACTCTTTGTGTATGGCCATCCAGCCAGTTCTTTATTCACTGTGTGGTCCACCTATCAAATTCATGTCTCTCCAATTTAGAGACAAGGATGTCATGTGGGACAGTGTCGAACGCTTTGCACAAGTCCAGGTAGATGATGTCAACTGCTCTGCCCCTGTCCATCAGTTTCGTAGCCCCATCATAAAAGATGGCAGTCTTGTTCAGAACACAAGGGTAAAACCCTTTCCAAATCTTCGTTAAGGGAGACATGCCATCCTCAAAGGAGAAGGAAAACTCCTATCTTCAAACCCGGGCTGATGGAACTCGTCTAGCCTTGTAAGGCCTTCCATTTAAGAGAAGGACACTCTTACAAAACCTACAACCTGAGGACTTTGCTGTCACCGTCCAAGCTATCTAGGCCATGGCAGATAAACCTCAGGTGTAAAGGATGGGGCCAGTTCTGCGCATGCTGCACCTCACCTAAAAAATCTATTGCGCAGGCTGGAAGGGTTTACTCACACTTGCAAAGCCCTATAGCGACAAGCAAGGGTCGAAAAGGCAGGTAACAAGGTGCACTGGAAGCTGCAGGTCCAACCATGACTGCAGGAGGTTCAGGCCTTTGGTCGCTCCAGCTTGATCCAGGGGATGACAGTGTCATGTGGAATCTGCCTGATGGCATATGCAGCTTTTCTCCAATCAGTTTTGCCTATTCCACTTGCCCTTAGTCATCGTGCTTGTAGTGAGTGTGGATAATGCCCCTCCCAAATCTTCGTTAGTGAAGCCAAGCCATCAATCAATCAATCAATCCCATTATCTCTAACTACCCTAGCTGAATTTTTACATGTATGTTGTTTTGAGTAATTTTTGTCTGTCTGAGTACAAATTTTTTCAAACAACAAAATCTGGCAATTAAATAACAGAAAGTTTATCTTTTGGTCCCCAGACATTGAAAAAAGACATGTTGAAGAAATAGTGACAGTATCCTTGGTCTTGTGAGTTTAAATTGATTTTTCCACTGTCAATGAATATCCAAAGTGCTAGAGAATGGAATATATGGTTATGGCTTTTACTTACTTTTTAATATTTAACATAAAGTCCATTTTAACAGCTTTTTGCATGCATAATAACAAAGTTATTTTCTTCTAAAGGCTCAATATATTATAGACTATCTGGTTTTTTCTTTCTTCTTTTTTCTTTTTTTTCCCTTCCTTTTAATGTAAGTCGTTCTTCTAAGTAAGCATACAGACTTGCTCACCAAAGGTCCTATGGACCTATCTAGAAGATCAGTCTGAACGTCAACGGTATTGAATAAAGTCATCAGTTTGATTTCAAGGTTTTGTCATGGGGTTACAGTAGAAACACTGGACAAATATCTATCAATTCATGAAAGTATCACAGTGGACAGGAAGACCTTAAATGTACTGCCTGAATTTCTCTACCCTTATTTAGTATGTCGTGGTTTAAGCCCAGGCCGTAAATCAGAGCCACGAAGTCTACTTCCCCCCCCCCCACCTTTCTTCCCTCCGCTTCTGGAGGGACGGGGAGGAGAATCAAAAGAATGCAGCTCCCACGGGTTGAGGTAAGAACAGTTTAATAACTAAGGTATAACACAAATCACTACTGCTACCACTAATAGTAATAATGATAAAGGAAATAACAAGGAAGAGAATGCAACCGCTCACCAACCGGTACCTCGCCCCCACCCCGCAGTGTTCCAGCCCTTCCGGGCCCTCTCCATTCTACATCCTGGGCATGACGTGCTATGGTATGGAATACCTCTTTGGCTAGTTTGGGTCAGGTGTCCTGTCCCTGCTTTCTCCCGGCTTCTCCTCCTCCCTGGCAGAGCATGAGACTCACAAAGTCCTTGGTCAGGGTAAACATTCTGACCCAGTACTGAAAACATCGGCTTTATCAGTATTATTCCCAGGTCGAAAGTCAAAACACAGCACTGCACCAGTAGAAAAAATGACTGCTACTGCTAAACCAGGACAAGTGTAAAAAGAGATCTTGGTATAGCTGCAATCACTTTTAAAGTGATTACATCTTGAGGTAGATGAGAATTGAATTTCCATTGTTCACAAAACTGAAATCAGTTAACCTGAGTGGAAAACCAGCACCCATGTGCTCCTTGCACAGGTGCAAACAGACTGAATAAGCTGAAAGTTAGTTATTGTCACCCAGTCAGTGCTCTATTTCCAGAATCTGTCAAAAGTTCTTTTTTACAGAAATAGTTCAGCCTACATTAGCTACCTTCTCCACTTTCAGTCCATGCAGTTGTTACTCTCGAATCACTAGGTAACTCAGGACGGACCTGAAGATGTCTCTAGGCCAACTACTCACTTAAAGCAGGGTTAGCTATAAGGTCAGACAGGTTACTCAGGGCTCTGCAGCTGGGTCTTGAAAACCGTGAAGGATGGAAAGATGTTGCACAAACTCTCTGGGCAACCTGTTCCACTGCCTCACTGTCTTCATGGGGAAAAAAATCTCCCTTTACATCAGATTGAATTTACCTTGTTGAGTGCTCATTGCCTCTCACCCTCTCACTGTGCACCACTGTGAAAAGCCTGCTCCTGTCTCCTTGATAACAGCCCCATCGTTAGGGAGGTTGTTGGGTTCTTCTCTAAGCTGAACAAGTCCAGTTCCTTCAACCTCTCTTCCTAGGTGAAAGTACTCCTGCCCCTGCCTGTCCTGTCCTAGTGAACCTAATCAATGAACTCACTCCTCTTAATCAATTTCTTTCTTGTACTGGAGTGGGGAAGGGAGTGCAAAACTCTAGACATAGTCTAACAGATGGTGCTTAGAGGGGATAATAATTTCCCTTGACCTTCTAGTTTTGTTCCTATTAATACTGCCCAAGTCTAACCTTCCTTGCTGCCAGTTGAAAGATGCATGGAGGCATACTGCCTGCTGGCTTATTCCCAGCTTGCTGTCAAGCAGGGCCCCGGAGCTTTTACTGTTCCCAAGCCAGTCAGTTCCCAGCTAGTGTTTTCGCAAGAGATTGCTCAAAGTCATGTTACAGACTGAAAAGCTTCTCAAGTTCTGTAGGTATTTAAGTAGAATTTCTCTACTGGGCATATAAATTAGTTACAAAAAGAGAAGAGATTGCTACTTAGATGGCTGTTGACAATGGAACAAGTGCAGAGGAGGGCCACGAAGATGATCAGGGGACTGGAGCACCTCTCGTATGAAGATAGGCTGAGAAAGTTGGGGCTGTTCAGCCTGGAGAAGAGAAGGCTGCGTGGAGACCTCATAGCAGCCTTCCAGTATCTGAAGGGGGCCTACAAGGATGCTGGAGAGGGACTATTCATCAGGGACTGTAATGACAGGACAAGGGGTAACAGGTTCAAATTTAAACAGGGGAAGTTTAGATTGGATCTAAGGAAGAAATTCTTTACTGTGAGGGTGGTGAGGCACTGGAATGAGTTGCCCAGGGAAGCTGTGAATGTTCCATCCCTGGTAGTGTTCAAGGCCAGGTTGGAGAGAGCCTTGGGTGACATGGTTTAGTGTGAGGTGTCCCTGCCCATGGCAGGGGCGTTGGAACTTAATGATCCTTTCCAACCCTAACTATTCTATGATTCTATAATCCAAACTAAGGTGTGTTGTAACAAAACTGAAAAAGAAAGCAAGATTTTATAATGAAAAAGTATAAGACTTCTATAAACAGCCAGTATCTGGATGAACAAAGTGGATGATGTAGCTGCCTTTTTCAAGCTCACAGTAAAAGGAGAATTTTCTTTCAGTTTTTCAAACATAAACACAAAACCTCTGTGAGAATGTTCAGGGACTCACTCATTTGCATGAAATTTTTTTATTGCTTTGCAGTATGAAGCTGCTCATTCTTAATAAGTTTGCAGAAGTGTCACACAAACCAGTATCACATCATCAATTGATATCACTCATGTAAAATATTCTCAACTCTGTTTAGAATGTTACTGAATAGGCATACGATCCATTCAATGATTACCTATGAAGGTACAGTCATCACAAATGATTCATTGTGAAGTTACAGTCATTCAAATAAAAAGGCAATGATTACACCTGGTGAAAAAGAGAGCTATGGATAAACAGAAACCCCACAGGGTCATTCACATCTACAAACAGTACCATGTGCCCTGAAAGTTGAATAAAAAGGAGCTAATTGGCTTTGAGGAAAAAAATTAACAGTTTGACAGAACTATTTCTTCTATGAGGATGGAAGAAAGCAAGCCTTTCAGGTAATATCCTTTACAATGCTAAAAATAGAATAAACCAGGAATGAATTTGTGCTAAGAGTTAAATGGGGAATAATCACAGCAATCCACTGGTTACATTTTCATATTTAAAGTGCAGCAGCGTTCCACAAACACAGCACAGTTTATTTCTCAAGGCTGTTAAACTAGTTATTATGATGATAATAGTACCATATACGTAACTATCTGTTAAAAGAAATAATAAAAAAAAAAGTGTAAAATTTTGCTGCCTTCCAAAAGGCAAAATTCATGCAAAGTATATTTAGAAAGACAGAACAATATTCCAGTAAATGCAATAGATTGAAATCTGAGAAAGTTAGGAAAACTAAAGAGTTTACCACTGACAGTCCTTATCCCAGCTTATTTTATGACTCGGGTAAACTATGTAATCTTATAGTACTTATTTTCATTTTCTGAAAAAATTGAAATAAGATGTCTATCCTGTTCATTTGGATTTGATACTCAGAATAGTACAGGGTTTGTCCCTTAGCACACTTTAATAGTGTGCCTGACAATATATAGCTAATGCTATTGTTACTATGACATGCATAATGACATATTTATGCATATGCGCATATCCTAAACATCTCTTAGAAAAGAAAAAAGTTCTGTGTAGCCTCAGAGAAGTAAGTAGTTAAGGCATAAATTTTGATAAGCTCTCTACAACTCCTTTTGAGAAGTTAAAAAGACACAGGTTGCAGGGATTCTGATCTGAGCTTTTCTTGCCATAAGGTAGATACCGCCATGCAGTAGTTGTAGTCTTATAGCAATTGCAACAGCAAGCTTGATGACCTCTGGATGGATAAGAATAAGCCCCTGTAAGTCTGTATTGCACTAAATAACACAAATCTCCAACATTAAAATGGTGGTTTAAGGTTGCTTCTCTGGAATTGCACGTCTGCATAAAATTTGTTTCAGTTCTTATGTACCTTATATAATGATGTCAAGTTTGATTTCCTGCCTTGTACTCATGATTTCAGGTTTCATTACAGATGTTCAGTTTCTGCTCTATTGAATAATCCAAGCTAAGAAAACCTGAGATAAAGGATGTTGTACAAGAGAAAAAAAAAAAGATGTGTATGTGAAGCTAACAAGCTTTGAAGTGTCGACACTGGGAAGAACAGTGAAGGAAACCTTAAATTTGATTGTGATAAAACAAAGCAACTACTTCAATTATTTTATAGTCTTCCATCATCACAACATTGGAGTTCCTCAACATTTTAATATATGTATTAAAGCAATACTTGTTGGCTGTTGAACAATTTTATTATATACAATTTGTTCTAGAAAACTGAGGCCAAAACATGTGAAGTAATTTGCTGCAGACACACACAAAGGAGAATTGGAGTCCTTCAGAGAGAGGATCACAATCATTATACTATCTTTTCTCTCTACTGTAAGAGAAGTAACTAGTGAAAACGATCAGCTACTGTTCTGGAGAGAGGGCAATAGAGGCAACAGGGCATCCCTCGCAGGTCTCAGATAACTGTCTTTATGACCCATCCTCCTTTTTAATGAGTCAACATTCTGGGGATGAATTGGGAATTGAGAGAATATCTGTTCTTTGCCTCAGTGAACAGACCTAAGAACATCCCTAATAAAATTCATGACTGATAATTTACATTGCACAGGTCCTCTACAGGTATGGCAGACTAAATCCAATCCATGTATATGATTCAGAAATTTGTTGTTGAGATATACAGCTACTTCATGGCAGCCAGATACATGTGTCAGAGAAGACTAAGTGAGCATAAGCATTTCTAAGCTCCTGTAAAAGTCATACTTTTTTCTGGCTAGGTGAATGGTAACAAAAATCTCTCATTTCCAAGGAGCAGTGTGTTCAGGCATTATGTTGATGTGAATTCCGACTATGACAAGCTATAGGTAATCAGAATTTACTGGATTGTATTTTATTGAAAAGGCTTGGAAAAGAAGCATCACCTTTGAGCGGAAAATTTTGGAACATAGAAATGCTAACTGCACCATTGTGGGGAATACCTCCTACCTGCTGAACACAATGGTTGTAGGTAGCATTGGTATCTAGCCAGCTATGTCAAGAAGTATTCCTGTTGGCATACTGTTAACTAGTTAGGCATGATGCCTGGGAAAATGCTATCACTCTCATGGCATCATTGTACAGACTCCTGCATTTCAGCACACTGGTGTAACCCTCCTTGCCACTACATGGGTTCAGGATGGGCAGCCAAGGAGAAAAAGAAAGTGTTACATTTTGTCTCACCTCAATCAAGGACTGGATATCCCAGGACTGCTAGGGACACAGGACAAAGCAAGAAGGTAGAAGACTTCTTAAAACAGTAAAGAGTCTGACATATCTAAATGCCAACATGCTTGATGCTGTTTTCTACAGGATTGATCATAGTAGCTCTAGGGTCCTGGAATTGCATGGGTATAATATAAATCTGTAAGACAAAGAGCAAGTTGAGGATGAGTTTGCACCTTGATACCTTTATTCACCTCCAGAAGGTTCTAATTACTACCAAATATGAAGTGTTAAATTCAACAAGAGCTCTGAGTTTATGGAATCTCTGTGAACAGCTACCTCTACTGAATGTATTTTTTACTTAATTAAACAGACAATGAGGACAATTACTGTCCGATAATTTCCTTCAGTAGATCTTTACATAATGATGTTTCTTATATAGATAGGTAATTCATCAATTTTGGTCTGAAGGAGCAAATGTTAGTAAAGATTACTACACTTGATTTTTCTATGTGTTCTGCAATCATAATGACGTAATTGCAAAATGTTAAGATCAGGATAATTTTATAATGAAGAAGAAATCCCATTAGGTATACTTTCCTATTTTTCATTCTTTTAGAAATTTCTATTTCACCAGAAAACCACTTATAAAGCACGTTTTATGTTGTTAATGACTGGCAATGTTTCTATAAAGCAGTAAGCCAAGAAAGCAAAGTGAGAAAGTAAAAGAAAGCCATGCACAAAAAAGGCTTATTCCTTTCTACAGCTGCCTTTAGCATGCAGAAGGAAACACGACTGGATTTCAGGGACTCAAATTGTCTAATTGTTTATCTATATCTACATCGGCTTTTCTGTCTGCCTATCAAAACTAGAATTTGGTGTGTTTACTTTCCATGTCAATTATTGCCTTCAAGTGATCCTATTTCAATGTTATTAGTTAAAATGTATATGCTGCCTTTGAATTTATAAACTGAGGAAGATTTTTAAACAAATAAACCCTTATGATTCAGATATAATGGGATTTAACTTGCTTTTCTTTTTTTTTTTTACAGCTTTGAGGATCAAAAAACTTTTCTTTAAAACTGATGATAACTAGGGGTTTGGGGTTTTTTCAAATTAGTTTAACTAAAATATAATCAAATCCTATCAAATGAGCTAACTAGAATTACAGTCTGAAATTTGTTAATAAGCCACAGACAATTCTGAATAGATTCTGTGCCCCTCAAAATGCAAAATTTCACTCAAAATTAGTATGAATCCAGTGTGATATTTAACTTGTATTTATTTTAAAGCATTAAAGAAAACCAAAGGCTTGAAATAATTTTACACGTTAAATAGCTACAAAAAGTATTATGAAATAATACCCTCTACTGAAAAATGCATATTTCTTTGTAAACTCAAAAAATAATAGCTATTTTAGCATTTGCTGTTATTACTAACTTTGGAAAAAAAAATTGTAGAGTTGGTTGTATAATTAAATGCAAAAATTAAATTATAATTTACAAATTCAGTCAACTTAAAGTAAAATTACACATCCTACTTTCTGATCCCTCACTGTCAGGCAGTAATATATATGTTCCCCTTGAGATGTGCTGCATAGCCATGGCTTTTAGAAGAAATACTGTATTTGTGATTATGCTATTTCTAATGCTCCTTTCTCAATAATGAAGATTTGTACTTGACAATAAATGTGAGCCTCATTTTGAATTCAGAATATTACTTTGCCTTTTCCAATATTCATTTCTCACAGTTCTGAGGTAAAAAAAAAAAAACGTATTTTTGTCTCTACGAACCATGAAAATGCACCTACAGACAAGTGAAACTGATAGTCTACAAGAAGTAATGGTTACCGTCTGGGAAGGGGTCAAAACACACAGTCTGTGCAGGTTATGAACAGGATCATGTGATATGGTTGCCTAAAATAAGATGGGTCAAGACTTTGTGGTCTCAGGATCATTCTCCATTCTTTGTTGCCAGGATGTCTACCTGTTTCATATACATGCTGATACTATCAGGACTGGGCTTAATGAAAGCCAGAAGACTCAGTTTCCAACATATTATTCTACTGACATCTACATCTGGTCAGCGGAAGACCTGTTGACCTCATTGACTGTGTTGGTGATGTCTTGAATCTAGTGACTCACTTGGCACCCATACAGGCACCTATCTGTGAACACCTAAACATCAGTGTTTTAAGCTATAACTTGAATTTCAGCTCTATTATCACAGACTGATGTCACCATCAAGGAGCTATGGAATAGGTTGTGCAAATCTCAAGTGCAACTTGTTCAACAACTTGACTAGTTTGTTTAGGATTAGGTCACAATGCCAATGCAGTGGCAGCTCCTACAGAAGTATTCTGAACTACCTAGCTCTGATTGAAGGAGTTGTGTCACTAAAGCAGTGAAAAACCTGACTAACCTCCTGGTTTGGTTTTACGATACCTTACACATGAGAGAAGGGCATTGCCTATATTACTCAGTTACCTGCTAACTCAGACATTTCCAGTATTTCATTAGAAATATTAGAAATATTGTAGCTTTATCTTTGCCAAAGTTCACTTCTCAGAGTTGGTTTGCTTTAGCTGCTTTTGACAATAAGTTTTTTAGGATAATTTCAAACAGTATATTGAAGCAGTTTGGAGACATTTATGCTGCTAGTTAGAAAACATTGCTAGTATTTAACATCCTTCTGACCTCTCTTTTTGATTTTGTAACACTGATCCCCTCACTTCTATTGTCAGATAAATTACCATATTTCCTCCTATGTTTCATCCCACACATAAATATGCTTGACCACAAACAAAAGTATGCTTGACCAAACCTACCAAGCCTATTGAAAACTGATTTCCTTAAATTAACATTAGAACTTCAATTAGATCTTGTCCTCAGGTGATGTGGCAAGTCTTACAGTCCAGTGATTCTAATGGTGATAGCAAGAGCATTTGTTTAATTTTTACTATTCTCACAAAAACAGCAAACCAATCCATCTATACAACCATTCCATACGAATGTTCAGATAATTGAATGCCAGCACCAAATATGTTGTCCTAAATCTTCTATTTCTTTGTGGTTTTATTTATTCCTGAGATATTCATTTTTTTTTTTGATCTTTCTTTGGTTTTGTTCTTGTTAGTTTTAATGATTTTTACCTATTGTATTTTATTTGATGTTCAGAAATACATTCTGGTTTTGGATTTAAACTGACTGAAAACTTTTCTTACTTCTATGTTCTTCAATAGATGCAATTAAATTATTATATAGCCAAAATTCTCAGTGTGATAACACTGTAACAATGTTCATATAAAAAGTTTGATGTAAATTACTTAAAGGCTAAAATAATAAGTATTTTTGAGTGTAGCTTTGTCGTGGTTTAAGCCCAGGCCGCAAATTAAAACCACGCAGTCTACTTCCCCCCCCACCTTTCTTCCCTCCGCTTCTGGAAGGACGGGGAGGAGAATCGAAAGAATGCAACTCCCACAGATTGAGGTAAGAACAGTTTAATAACTAAGGTATAACACAAATCACTACTGCTACCACCAATAATAATAATGATAAAGGAAACAACAAGGAAGAGAATGCAACCGCTCACCAACCGGTACCTCACCCCCATCTTGCAGTGATCTAGCCCTTCCGGGAACTCTCAGTTCTACATCCTGGGCATGATGTGCTGTGGTTCAGAGTACCTCTTTGGCTAGTTTGGGTCAGGTGCCCCGTCCCTGCTTCCTCCTAGCTTCTCCTCCTCCCTGGCAGAGCATGAGACTCACAAAGACCTTGGTCAGTCTAAACATCGGTGTTATCAGCTCTGTTCCCAGGCCGAAAGTCAAAAACACAGTGCTGCAACAGCTACTAAGAAGGAGAAAAACTGACTGCTACTGCTGAACCCAGGACAAGCTTAAGCAAACATATGCAGTTCAGCATATGCTATATTTGCATTTGCTTCTTTGAATGACTTATTGGCACCAGCTTCCCATTGGTCTGTTGGATCTTGCAGATTCAGGGAATCAACTTTTTTAAAAAAAACAAACCAAGAGCAGATCTTGTTCTTTTCTAACTTACTCTGTTTCTACTTATGTGTTTGAAGAAACTCATCAATAAAAACTTTGTCGTGGTTTAAGCCAGGCCGTAAATCAGAACCACGCAGTCCACTTCCCCCCCCACCTTTCTTCCCTCCGCTCCTGGACAGATGGGGAGGAGAATCAAAAGAATGCAGCTCCCACGGGTTGAGATAAGAACAGTTTAGCAACTAAGGTAAAACACAAATCACTGCTGCTACCACCAATAATAATAATGATAAAGGAAATAACAAGGGAAGAGAATACAACACCTCACCACCTGCCGACCGATAACTCACCCCCACCCCGCAGTGATCCAGCCCTTCCGGGAACTCTCAGTTCTACATCCTGGGCATGACGTGCTGTGGTATGGAATACCTCTTTGGCTAGTTTGGGTCAGGTGTCCTATCCCTGCTTCCTCCTAGCTTCCCCTCCTCCCTGGCAGAGCATGAGACTCAGAAAGTCCTTGGTCAGTCTAAACATTCTGACCAGCAACTGAAAACATCGGTTTTATCAGTATTATCCCCAGGCCAAAAGTCAAAACCACAGTGCTGCACCAGCTACTAAGAAGGAGAAAAACTGACTGCTGCTGCTGAACTCAGGACAACTTCTTTATTTGTTTCTAAGCTAAGTTGACTATACTCTTTAGACCATAAATTCTTTAGACCACAAATTCTTATTTCTTAAGCTAATGATAATGGGACCCCCAACAAAAGAAGGAAATTGAACTGTTGGAGCAACTCCAGAGGAGGCCACAAAGATAATTAGAGGGCTAAGAACATCTCTTATGAAGACAGGCTGAGAGACCTGGGATTGTTGAGCCTGGAGAAGAGAAGGCTCCAGGGAGACCTTACAGCCTACAGGAAATTTGGAGAGGGACTTTTCACAAGGGCGTGTAGTGATAGGACAAGGGAGGAGGGGAAGGCTAAAAGCTGAAAGAAAGTTGGATATAAGGAAAAGGTTGCTCACTATGAGAGTGGAACAAGTTGCCCAGAAAATTGTGGCTGCCCCATTCCTGGAAGTGTTCAAGGCCAGGTTGGATTGGGCTCTGAGAAGCCGGATCTAGTGGAAGGTGTCCCTGCTTATGGCAGGGGGGGGTTGGAACCAGATGATCTTTAATATCCAATCCAAATCATTCCATGATTCTGCGATTGCATATTTATTCAAGCTGAATAAGTATCCTTGAGAACATTCTTCGCATTAATTATAAATGCTGAATATACAACAAAGTAAGCATCCAGAAGTGCAATTAGGGATTTCCTTTATTTGATGTCAGTAATTTTTTATTAAAAGCAATCATTATTAATAGCTTTATTAATATATTTTTAATTTTCCAGTCAGACTGCACTGATAAAGTATACTTTGGCAAAAAGTATTTAGGAAACGAAAAATTCCAGTTACAAAGAACTACTGAGGCATGTCTTCTTGTTAACACATATGACTACTGAAACATTTAATTTGTCTTCCAATGTTTGGACTGGTTTCACCAATATTCAATATAGATTAAGATCTTAGTTCTTTTTCTCGGAGCATTTGATAAACTGGATCTCACGTAGTATTTTCTAAGAACAAATAGAAGACAAAGCTCAGTTCTCTAATAGTATGAATATATATACTATCTACTTGTACATACACACAGGTATATATATCTATTTATACATACTATTATACTTTTATAGGAGTATATTCTGTTCAGTGATCAGGTCTTAGGAGTCAAGGAAGAGGAAAAGAAGTTAAGAAAAGAAAAGATAGACTATTAGAAATTACATTGCCTATTGCTCCTGGACAAAATGTGTTTATTCATGGGATCATAGGACAATTCTCATTAGAAAAGACATCGGAAGATTCAAAGTAGGACCAGCTATAAGATCAGATTTCTCAGGGTTTGTTTCAGATCTTGAAAAACCTCCAAGAATGGAGAGACGGCGCCACCTCTCTGGACAGCCTGTTGCACTGCCCATATGTGCTCATCAGAAAGAAGTTTCTCCCTGTATCAGTCTGAACCTTTCTTATTTCAGTTTACTTCTATTGCTTTTCATCCATCTGCTGTGCCTCACTGTGAAGATGTTAGCTCCAACTTCTTTATAACTTTCCTGTAGGTTCTGGTGGGCTGCTTTTTAGTCCATCAGAAGCCATCTCTACTCCAGGCTGAACAAGCTCAACTTCCTCAGCCTTCGCTCACAGGCAAAGTGCTTCAGCTCCCAAACATCACTGTGTGCTAAACTTGCTCCCATTTGTCACAGAATAATGTTGGAAGGGACTTTTAAAGATACAGTTCCAGCCCCATGCTGTGGGCAGAGACATCTTCCACTGGATTAGGTTGGTAAAGAAACTCATCTAACCTGACCTTGAACACTTCCAATGATGGAACACCTACAGCATTTCTGGGCAACCAGTTCCAGTGTCTTATCACCCTTGTAGTAGTCCCTTGTAGTAAAGAGTTTCTTCCTTATGTCCAGTGTAAATATCCCCTCATTTATAGTTTAAAACCATTACCCTTTGTCCTGTCACTGCAGGCTCTGGTAAAAATTTGTCTTTCATATAAGCCCCCTTTAAGTACTGAAAGACCACAGTATAGTTTCCCCAGAACCTTTTCTTCAAGCTATACAACCCCAACTCTCTTAGCCTTTCTTCATATGAAAATGTCTTCTCACTGCGGGGCCCAAAATAGGATGCAGTACTCATGCTGTAGACATCTTGCAATTGTTTAGAGTGGGGTAATTACTTCTCTCTATCTTGCTTAGCTTTTTCTAATATTCTCTGAGCAGGTATTTTCATCTGGTTGCACTAATAAAGATGTGTTTCCTCTGACTCTATGTACCACATCTCCTAAACTTTCTCTTGTAGCGATAAATGTATTCTATGACCCCTACTTTTTTTACTAAGGAAATGGCAACACATCTGATTGTTGGTTTAATCTATAGTATTTCATTCTCAGCACACACCAGATCGCACTCAAAAATGATGTTACCACCTTTAATAAATTTTAAAAAAACAGATATGCATAGCTGCTGGAAGAGCAGAAGCAGAATGTAATAAGATAAGCAGTGGGGAATAAGAAAAAGAAATCACACCTGTATAAGCTTTAGTTCTAAAAAATACATAATTCACCTTTTCAGCACAAGAGTGCCTATTGTGATCATCGTGTTCATTGTCAGATCTGATAATGAGGTGTATCCTGTTCCTAACCAAGAAAAATCACTGAGACATTTAAAAAAAGCTTAAGATAATGTTAAGACCTCAGATTCCTTATCTTTTGGTTACTGTGTGCCATACAGATAGCATAGTTCTTGTCAAAAGCTGTATTTCTGCTTCAGACAAAATAGCAGTACATCTAAACCAGCAATAATCTTGCTGCTTTTCTGTGTCTCCACCAAGCGTTTGACAGATAAGTAGTGCATCCAGCTAGATGTGGAGGTGATGGAGCCTAGAAACTTACATTTAGCTCAAGTTTCTGGAAAAAAGTGAGGCACAAGCCAATCAAATTTCACTTTTGAAGTTAGCATCATCGGCATAAAGTCTGACCATTAATAGGTTTCTGTTGTGCTGTTGGACATAATTCTCTATCCATGTAGTTCAGTATAATACTGAAGCACAGGATACAGACTTTTATACCATAAGAACATACTGTAAGTGTCTTGTCATGCTGTTTTTTGTCTGGCATATATAAATAAGCAACTCCTATTTTTGTTCACTATACCAAGAAAGTATTGGTTTCAGTTGTATAAAATTTCTTAGAGAAGAGATGCTACCTTTTTTGACATGCAGAATATCTCTTTTAGTAATGAACAACTGTTTATCAATAATGAAAAAAATTTTTACTTTACCCAAAATTAAATATTTTCTTTAGTTTTGAAAGAAAAAAGATAGAAAAACCATTTAGAAATTTTAAAATTCTCCAAATTCTGTAGAAGGTCACATGTACTTTGTTCATCTTACTGCTTTCTTGGCTATGCTAAACTGTTTAGTCAGTTCCAAAATCCAGAGTGAAAACAAATGTTTAATTCTAACAGAGCTACTCTTCTGTTTCTGATTTACATTCATTTTCCTCCTTTGTCAGGTATCTTCCAATAAATAACAGAGACAGTCATGTTGTGATAGATGATTAATTCTCTCTAATTTTCATGCAAAAACTGTAGGAGTGTTCACCCTGAAACAAAATCACTTCTAGACATAGGCCGTGGTTATAGATTTCCTCTTCATACACAGTGGAAGAGTTAAAGAGTAAAAATTACCAAAGTGGGAAATAACACTTTATGTGCTCTTGGCTGAAGATTGTGAAGATCTAAGGACTCAGTAGCAAAAATACATAAGTGAATATAAACCAGAAATATTAACCGAAAAAAAAAAAGAGAAAAAGAAAAGTTTTAAAAATATTTTCCTTTGGATGAAATGGTGAGAGAAGATTAATTCATAATAATTTGCTTAATGTATTTGTAGAAATACATAGAAATAATTTTATACAAAACCTGAACTAAAACAGAA
This sequence comes from Psittacula echo, assembly GCF_963264785.1. NCBI lineage: Eukaryota > Metazoa > Chordata > Aves > Psittaciformes > Psittacidae > Psittacula > Psittacula echo. The sequence continues at coordinate 145,369,446 of NC_137735.1, forward strand.
TTATATAGCTGATTTTGGAAAACACTAGAGAATCTCTTATACTACAACCAGTTAATACTACATCCCACAAACATATTTGAACTGGTCTTTATTCTGGATCAATTTCTCTTCACCAAATTTCTTTAATTTCTTTTGAGCAGTGTGAAATTAACCCTCACTGCTCAAGACTACAGTAAAAGCATGGTCATTCCAAACTACAGCATATCTCTTCTGAGACATATTTCTATGAACATGTAGCTGACGGGCTGTAACAGGCAATAAGTGACTTTTTTTTTTTTTTTTTTTGTGGCTTTACATTTGGAACATAGAGCATAGAATTTAACTGGCCTCATGCACTGCTGTCCATAGCTATCTATTATGACAGAAAACCATATTATATAAATGTACACACATTTATGAAGCTAAGTACTGCAGAGTTGTACATCTGCTCTTCTTGGCCTGACCCGGTGAAGTTGTACTGTTTTATTAGTTAGAAACCTTTTTTTTCTGATTTTCAGTCTAGCATATTTACTTTTGGTTTTTTTGTTTTTGTTTTTTTTCTGTTTGAGGATAATATTAATACTATTAATACTATAATAATGCTGCTGGTTAGAATTTCTGCTTTCTTGCTGTTTACCTACATGGTTTTGGAGAGAACATTCATTTGGTTAGGCTAGACAAGCCAAAAGCTTTTTCAGTTCTTTTGATAAGTTTTGTAGTGCGGATAATATAGTAATTTCCCTTGCAAATCATGTAATTTTTGTTTTGTTCAAAAGAATATATATTCCAACTGAAGCTTGCATAATCACAATTCAATCACATCTCCATTTGCCTACTGGAAATATCTTGAATGATACAGCCAAGCATTGCATCTGCTTTTTTAGACATTTTTCTTTGCCAAATTGCCTTTATAATTTCATTATTTCCATCATGTCTTTCATGATAAGACAGAAAAGTTGACAACACATTATTCTTTTGTTGAAGAAATTGTTACTTTAAAACACTGTTGTCCACTTACAAAAGTGCATATAGTTCTGTGCACATATGAATTTATGTATGTAACAACATATAATGTCTGTGAACATATTCACAGGAGAAAAATAACTAGCATTAGTATTTGATTATACTTTTATGTCATAGACAAGTTCCCACATTCTGATTTATTATACAGAAAGTAAAGCTGGTATCAATGCCAAAGATTCCCAATTTATTCTGATTCCATATTTTTGTTTTAGAAATCTAGTAGAATGTCCATATATATTTATGTCTATATAGCTTTTTTCATAGTATTACCTATCCAATGTAAAATAATTTTACTAGTAAGGTCAGTTGTTCTCCAAGTAGCCAGCCCCCCTGAGCTGCAAGACAGGGATGGGGAGCAGAATGAAGCCAACATAATCCAAGGGGAAACGGTCAGCAACCTGCTACACTACTTAGACACAAACAGGTCTATAGAACTGGATGGGATCTACCCAAGGGGACTGAGGGATCTGGAAGAAGTGCTTACTGAGCCACATTCAATTATTTGTCAGCTGTCTTGGCTAACTGGGGAGGTCCCAGTTGACTGGATGTTAGTGAATGTGAAGCCCATCAAGAAGAGTCGGAAAAAGGATCTGGGGAATTACAGGCCTGTCAATCTGACTTTGGTGATGGGGAAGATTGTGGAGCTGATCATCTTGAGTGTCACCATACAGCACATACAGGACAACTAGATGATCAGGCCCAATCGGTATGGGTTTATGAAAGACAGGCCCTGGTTGACTAATCTGATCTCCTTCTATGACAAGTTGATCAGTTTACTGGATGAGGGAAAGGCTCTAGTTGTCTACTTAGACTTTAGTGAAACCTTTGACATCATTTCCCACAGCATTTTTCTAGAGAAACTGACTGCTCGTGGCTTGGATAGGTATACTCTTCACTGGGTAAAAAAATGACTGAATAGCAGAGCCCAAAGAGTGGTGGTTAAAGGAGTTAAATCCAGTTGGCAGTGGGTCACAAGTGGTGTTCCCCAGGGCTCAGTTCTGGGAACATCTTTATCAATGATCTGGACTAGGGGATCGAGCGCATCCTCAGTAAGTTTGCAGACAACACCAGCTTGGGCAGAAGCACTGATCTGCTGGAGGGTAGGAAGGGTCTGCAAGGGGATCTGGACAGACTGGATCAATGGGCCAAGGCCAATTGTATGAGGTTCAACTAGGCTCAGTGCCAGGTCCTGCATTTGGGTCATAACAACCCCATGCAATGCTCCAGGCTTGGAGAAGAGTGTCTGGAAACCTGCCCATCAGAAAAGGATCTGCAGATGCCGAATGACAGCTGGCTGAATATAAGCCAGCTTGTGTGCACATGGCCAAGAAGGCCAACAGCATCCTAGCCTGTATAAGAGACGGTGTGGCCAGCAGGGCCAGGGAAGTGTTTGTCCTGCTGTACTTGGCACTGGTGAAGCTGCATCTCAAATAATGTGGTCAGTTCTGGGCCCCTCACTACAGGAAAGACATTAAGGTACTGGAGTGGGTCCAAAGAAGGGGAACGAAATTGATGAAAGGTCTAGAGCATAAGTCTCATGAGGAACAGCTGAGGGAATTGGGGTTGTTTAGCCTGCAGAAAAGGAGGCTCAAGGAAGACCTTATTTGTCCCCTTCAAGCACCTGAAAGGTGGTTGTTACAAAGTGGGCATTGGTCTCTTTTCCCAAGAGCAAGTGATAGAATGAAAGGAAAACACCTAAGTTGCATCATGGGTTGTTTAGATTGTCTATTAAGAAAAAGTTCTTCATCAAAAGGGTAGTCAGGCATTGGAGCAGGATGCCCAGGGAAGTGGCTGAGTGACCATCTCTGGATGCATTCAAAAGATGTGTAGATATGGCACTTAGGGACATGATTTAGTGATGGATTTAGCAGTATTAGGTTAACAGTTGGACTCAATGATCTTAAGGGTCTTTTCCAACCTAAATGATTCTATGATATGTGACACTGATTTATTATGGAATTCTTCTGCAAAATCTCCTTTTAGTGGTTTCACAGCAGTATGTCTACACCAGGCAGGTGGTATTTACAGTGTTCCTCAGAAGAAAATTTGCTACCAGGTGAAAAACCTTTTGTTTTAGAAGGATATAGCATACCAAGTCATACACTTCAGCTGCAGAACGTTAATGCATTTCTTATTCTGAAAAGACGCAAATGCAGGAGAAGGTTAGAGAACACTAATACTGAATCACTGAAAAAAATTCAGAAGGCAGGGGGGCCTTACTGACAGTTGTATGATCTTTGTGGAAAATAAAGAATGTGTCTCCAGTTATGCTGATCACAGCAACACTGTTTCCAGGTTTGCCCTATGAGCAAGACTATTATTATGTACATAAGAGTGTCTATTTGGAATATGATAAAAAAGTATGGTTTTTATTTTAATTAAAAATTAACTTCAGTATTGGAAAATTAAGGTGAAATTACTTCAGCATTGGAGCATTCATTTTCCCCAGCAGAGCAGTAACAGTCAAATACTACTTAGGCTATTTCTCATCTCCCAGTCTCTCTTGCTGTAGTTCTTCAAATCCACCATACTAACCCTCCCCAACATGCCATGCAGAAAAAACAGTAAAAAGACATGTGCTATCCTAAGAAAGACAAGCAGAAATACAAGGATTTAGGTATGTAGCCGGTCATTTTTCTTCCTTCTCAAAAGGACCATGCTTTAGTTCTTCCTTCACAAATCCTTATTCCTACAGCACATTCACGGAAATGACTCTAACATAAGTGATTTTTGTTATTATGTGTTCAAGATCATATTTGCCAGGATCTACTTAATTGTTTCTTGTTATTGGTTTAGTTACAATACTTTAGTTTTCAGAGGAAGTATCTTTAAAGCTGTCTGATCATTTAGATCAACTAAAAATCATTAAGATCAACAGTCTGTTTAAGATATAGCATATTAATACACCCTCTAAGGAATTTATTGACATCTGTAATTTTAGTGAGGTGAAGTCTAGAGCATTTACTAGAGCAAAAAAGTTGTGTCTGCCTGAATCCCTAAGGATTAATTTCTGCATTTCAGCTTCCTAATGAGAAAAAAAGCCCAATGTGTTTATCTCCTTTTTTTCAACACACCTACACACATTCATAATATATTTTACTTACATAGAAAGTGTGTTTCTTTTTTTAAAAAAAAAACCCTGTATTTATAGTTCATTTATACTAGTTATTTTATGTTGCAAAATATATATTATTTTGTTCATAAAAACAAGGAAATAAAACAAGGGATAAAACTGCCAGCTTCTGCTTGAAGTGATGTCACAAACTGGCTTGGGACTTTTCTTTAGGTAGGAGTTTTCCTTTTGTAACCCAGTATCTTCCTGCAACTGCAGGACAGGAAAGAAATAACCTTTATTATTGAAATCTTGTGTGGGAACTTCTTCACTGTGTTTTATCTGCCCTACAATAGCGCAGTCATCTTTGCAATACTGATTGACTCAAGAAATAAGAGATAACTTTTCTTAATTTTTTTGCTGATCATTATTTGTTTTGCCTGTGAATTCAATCTTGCCTTCTTCATGTAAAACATTAATGTGGAGTCAGAAGAATTTCTCCATAAATAAGGCAAACTAAATTCCAGCCACTCTTTTCTGACTTTACTTTTCCCCCTTCATATTAGCACAACTGCATTGTTCCTCTGAACTTCAGGCTGAAATTAACCAAATGAATCAGCAAGCAGTACTGTGATGAGACATGGAGGGTCAGCAATTACTGCTTTTTTAATTTCAGTAGAAGGACTAATCCTTTGTTGTTTTGCTGTGGAAGTAGTTGAGAACAATTATGGACATGTATTGGCTTAAACTTTCTAGAATCAATCTGGAAAAACTTTCTGTGGCCTTCAAACAACTAAAATCAGTAAAACAGATCAGAATGAGACATGCTGCATGTGAATTCATAGAATCATAGAATTTGTGAGAAGAGAAAGATTCAAACGCAGATACCAGGGTGATTAAAGACAGACACTACTGCACAATGCAGTCTTAGCTCTGCCTTTCATTGTTGCTGTTGTATAAGATCCATATAATTGCGCTTTTTTGAGTGATGATTGACATTTTAGTGTATATCTCATTGCAACGGTTCAGGTCTTCTATGAAATCAAACTGTGCTACTTACATTCAGCTTATTTGTTATCAATTTTTACAGTTCAATTTTAATTATATATGTATAACACATTACATATATATTACTATTTATGTTATATATTATATATACTTTCTCTCATAAAATTTCTGCCTTAATGCAAAATGGTCAAAGCTTATAGAATAAGCACAGAATGAGAAATTGCTCAATATTTAGTTTTAGGGCTTTATAACTACACTATTTATAACTTGCTCTTAGAACAAAAGTATTCACTTTTTGTAAGCTTTTGATTTTTAACACTATATTATCTATTTGTATTATTTATTATCTATTTATACTATCTATATTATCTATTTAGGTCATTACTGATTTTATATGTTGTTTGTGGTGTGAGGTGATGGCACCATAATCACTGAAGCGTAAAGTCATTATTGTAACTAGCATTAGTTACTCAATTGAAGATGTCTATGTCCTGATAGGTCAGAGGACTGACAGGTAATGCAATATTCTTCAAATACTCAAAACTTTATAATGCAATGAAACAATGCACTTTTATTAAACACAGAGGAGGAAAAATACTACACTTGCCCAGATTACAAAGAAATTTCACAAAACAGGCAGGCAGAGAAGTGAATTTACCAGTGGTGTTAGTGTCCATCAGATCATTCTTCTTCATCAGGTCAGTTTTTTTCAAGTATCAGTGGAGTTTTTTGTCTTGTTCATTTTATACACACACCATGCTATGTCAAAAGGATTAAAAACCCCTAAAATTCTAATTTTTTCTTTTTTTTTTTTTTTTTCTTCTGATCAGGCATTAGATTGCTTTCACAAATGCATCTTGATATCTAAAATATTTTCTAATTTTTGACTTTATTACTTTGCCAGCTTAGTTTTTTCTGTCCTCTGATTGTTTTCAGGGTGCACTTCAATGTATCATTCACTGATCTTTTCTCTACGGCAGTATGTCTAGAGACATCCTGGCCAGTTCATGGTTTTCACTAGAAATGAAAACTGAAGACCTACTGTCCCGGGTTCAGCAGTAGCAGTCATTTTTTTTCTCCTTCTTAGTACTTGGTGCAGCGCTGTGTTTTTTACTTTCAGCTTGGAACAGAGCTGTTAACACCGATGTTTTCAGTTACTGCTCAAATGTTTAGCCTGACCAAGGACTTTGTGAGTCTCATGCTCTGCCAGGGAGGAGGAGAAGCCGGGAGGAAGCAGAGACAGGACATCTGACCCAAACTAACCAAAGAGGTATTCCATACCACAGCACGTCATGCCCAGGAGGTAAACTGGGAGTTACCCGGAAGGGCTAGTTCACTGCTGGGTAGGGGTGAGTTATCGGTCGGCAGGTGGTGAGGTGTTGTATTCTCTTCCCTTGTTATTTCCTTTATTATTATTGGTGGTAGCAGTAGTGGTTTGTGTTATACCTTAGTTATTAAACTGTTCTTATCTCAACCTGTGGGAGTTGCTTTTTTTGATTCTCCTTCCCATCCCTCTGGGAGCAGGGGGAGAGAAAGAAGGGGGGGAGTGAGAGAAAGACTGCATGGCTGACTGGGTTTAAACCACGACACCCACTTATTTTAGTTTTGCTTTCAGACTTATAAAATTTGACACAGGAGACTATGTCATAAAATGTTTCTGTTTTCTTTTTTATGTTTTTCCATACATCTTAAAATGAAAAAAAAAATTACATAAGTCAAGATGATAGGAACTGAATGAACACTCAATGAAATTCAGATGATAGGAACTGAATGAAATTTTCTATGTGTGATCTCAAAATTAAAAACCTACCAAAAGCTGTACTGATAAAAACTTTTAAAAACTTCTGTGAATGACAAGTATAAAAACCTGCTTCATTTTCCTTTATTTTTAAAATACAGTTGGCTTATTTTTGTTGCCAATGTCATCAGACTTTTTAGAATCAAGAAAACATATGCCCTAAAAAAAGAAAATTGAATTTTCAGACATATTCTCCACAGAAAGTTTTTTACTAAACCTCTATTTCTACTCTACACTTTGGCTAGCAGTAGCAGACCCTCCCTAACATATATTTTCTCTCTCTGTTTTTTGGGGCAATTTAGTTTTCAAATAAGGTCATTTTGACCAAAAGATGTTCTCTGTTCCCTAAGTTCTGTCCTTGACTTCTCAATTCCACTTCTGCCTCAGAATTAGAACATCTTCTCAATTTCCATGAAGAATTAGAGTCCTGTTTTTTCGCAGTCTTCAGCTTCTTGAATTAACTCTTAAGTAACTGCCACAGGGAGTTGGCATATATCCTTTGAAGTATGGTAAATGAAAAAGTCATGTTACTATAGTGGACCAGTTGTCTCTATAGGCATCCAATGAAGACCACTGCAACTTATAGTTCTCCTAGTATGGCATTTAAAAATGATGTAACCTTATATAGCAAACACAAAGGCTGGCATAAAATAACATATAATTAATTTAGTATTTTTGACATTCAGAGAAAAACTAATCTTTACAGTCATGCCTATAAAAGGAAAACTAGCAAAATCATCAACTTGCACTGACAAATTCCAAAGGTATGAAATAATAATACCTTAGTGTGTGAGGAAAGTAAGATATAAATGGCATGTACCATGCACATAGTACTGACTGGCAAAAAAAAATAGAAATAAAACATAGTAGAATATTCAAAAGACTGGTTGACTATAAACTTTTTTTAGACATATGGAAGCTATGTGATTGATAACATATTTCATTCTAAGTAAAAAAAAAAAAAACCAACATAATAAAATTGAAGTAGAGTCTAATTTGACACAGACTAACAATTTCATAAATCAAAACAGTCAGACATTTTATTGTAAATGGAAGAACATTCTTCTACTTTTTGCACTAGCTGACAAGAGGATACAACAATGTCCTTCTAGTCTTGCTTCTTTTATTATAAATTTCATTACTGTGTTCAAAATTATCCTGACTGGCTTAGGTACACATTTAATAAGATTCATTCTTTTAAAACTGACAGAAAAGCAGCAGTACACTTACTTTACAAATGAGATTCTCCATTCAGCAACTGAACGACTGCAACTCTTTGATAGATTCTCTTCTTTTAAGGAAATTGCTTATAAGAGCTTTGTTCAGCTTTTGACCAAAACCGCCTTTCACAGGATTTCAAAAACCAGGCAAATGGCAAAAAAGAAAATTTATAAAGGAGCTGAAAGAAAAGTTTATGACCTAAAGCTTCTGCCTGATGTATTTGAGATATTAATTTTATCTCTCATTCATTGTTTTCTAAAGGTAGAATTCCGCTGGGGTTTTTTTAATGATAATTTTTTTCTTTTTTTTTTTTTTCTTTTTAAAAAAGAGAGAAGACTTGTGTAGTAGTAGTGTATACATAACTACCATCAGAATATGCTAGAACAATATGCTCTAAACTGAATGGGATTCATTTTGCATGTCTGGAAAAATCCTATTAAAAATATATGGGTTTGCAACAGGCATAAAATAAAAATACCGCTTTACTGGTCTTACACATTATAGATAAGTATATATCTTAAGTATGTCGTTGTCACGCATTTGATATTCATGTCATCTGAAATAATCTTATTATAACAGTGAAGTACACATAACAATTTATCTGATCTGTGATGGTATTCTGTCTTTTACATAGAATCTTTTATGGGTTGGTTTGGGTTTTTTTCCCTGTCTATGGTTTTCTCAATTTATAGTAGCATAACTGAGAACTAAACCTATTGCATCCTCCTGCTATTTAAAAACAGAGAATACAGAAAAATATGCAATCTCTGGACAACATCAAGAACATATTTACACTTCTTACATATCCTTCAGACCTGGGATATTGCTGTAGCGATAATTTTATTACTTTTTTCTTCAGGAAATTGGTTCATTATTTCTGACTAACTTGATGAGTAAGGAAAAAATGCACATATTTTAGAATCCAGAACTTCTAAATTGTTGTGGGTTTTTGTTTGTTTATTTTCAGTAAACAATAACATATCAGAAACAGATTAGAGAATAACTGTGAATGGATCAAAAAACATACAATTATTAGCAGCAAGATGAATAAAACACTAGCTACATCTTGAAGAAATTATCTCACTGCACACACTTTAATATAATTTAATACAATTTTTATTGCTTTCATCACACTTCTCCTTTTGTATTTTCTTTAATTTATTCACAAGCATCCGGTAATATAGGAATCCCTGCTTTTAAACGTATCGGGTTTTACTGTTATATTAACCCCTTGCTACCTTAGACGAAGAGAAGAGAATCTCTACCACACATGAAACTAGGCAATCATGAGCCTATACATGGCAACATACTTGGTTTTGTGTGATGACAGTCTGATCCTGTCCAGTTACACCACCATGAAAGTAAAAGGGGTGGACTTTATCTCTTCTAGGAGACTACAATCATCTGAAGTAATAAAACCCTGCATACTCAGAATTGTACAGCACTTCAGTTATTTTGCATATGTTTTACATTATTTTGTTACTTGTTAATGGAAGTGAGACTTTACTAAAAATCCTTCAGAAATAATCTTTCAAATCCTAGCAGTTGTGAAAAGGAGAATATAAAGATGAAAAAAGATGAGAGGAAATAAATTAATCCAAGGCCCAGTTTATTTCATGGCTACATATTTTGCTGTGGAAAGTACTTCTCACAGCCAACAGGGAATCTAGCATTTCAGTATTCATTAAAACCAAAATAAAACACAGCTTTGTTTCTAGCCTTCCTTGCTATAACCTTGAAAGCATGAGCGGAACATGTAACCAATTAAAGGTAGCAGAGTGTAACCAAATGTCTTCCCAAGATGAAGAAAATTAGAAATTATATCTTTGAGAGCTATGAATTTCCCCATTTATCTCACCAAGGGCTTTGCAGACTCAACGATCCCATATCCACAGATCATGTCACTTTTTCATAGCATTGTAGAATACATTTTATTGTAGCCAGTCACCTAGCATTTTGTTTTTCTGAGTTTTTTCTGCCCATCTGTGAGACTTACTCTGTAAGTCCCCCAAAAGGGGGAGTTAATCAGATTTCATGCATGCTCACTGTTCTGTTTTATAGCATATTTCTCTTTTACCTTGCTCTTATGCCATCATGTTTCAAAAAAACATGGTAATTCTGATGATACAAGCTTCTAGCAAATTTTCCCACTCATACAATGTCAAGGATTTTCTCCACTCTTTAATGCTCAAGAAAACTCTTAAATACTCAAGGAATAAGACAGTGAACAAATATCACTCAAGAACCTTTATTACTGCCCGTAGAGCAGTCCTGAGCACTCAACCCAGAGCCATATGGGAATCTAGAATATCCCAGTTAACCTACTGCCTGGTGTAAATTGATTATGAGCTCCGTAACTGACCATGAAGCTGACTTACCCTCAGCTAAATATCAAGTCCTCACAAGCTCTGACATGATGGGTTTTTTTAAACTGAATTCTTCCATACAGAAATTACTATATTCCTTCTGTACATGGAGCATAAGAAAATCAGTCAGGATAATAAAATCTCCCACAACAGTTGATTAAAAATATAACCTATAAGGTGGCTCTTTTTGCCTCTCCTCATATTACTGAATACACAAAATCTCTGACTTCTCAGATTCTTCCAAATTTTCTGCCTATTAGGATATGGTGGTTTTGACTTTGAATTTCCTTGCATATTCCTATACTTCTGAATAGCTAGGACTAATTCACTAGTAGAGAGCATTTGGACAATTAATTCTGTGAATACCAACATGACCATGTGTCTAAACTTTACTGCTGTGTTCCCAGTTAAGAATGAGGTTCAGATCTGTTCTGAGTTCTTGATTCACCCAGTATACTCAGTTACTACGTGCATAATATGAATAAATTATTTTTGTTTCGGTTTAACTACTTTTAACTTTGTTTTAGTTTTATTATTTTCAAACAAGTTTTTTTGTATTGAACAATAAAAATAACAAATCATATGGTAGAATCACATATAATGACAAATAGTGTACAAATTCAGTTGATGGCTCTTAAAATTTGCATCAAATAAAATACAAGCTGTCATGTACCTGTAAACATTGCTACACAATATGCTACAGTAGACTGAATATTCAGAGGCTCTGCCCCGTATAATTTTATTCTACTTCTCTCCACAGGTACATTGGTATGGCTGATGTTTCAAAGTACTGTAAAGAAAAACAACGTGACTCAAACCACTAGATGTTGAACAGCTAAAATTAGCTCATTTTCCCAACAATGGGGAGCATGCTTTTCTCTCTGCCTACCTCATCATTTATGGAAGAATAGAATCATAGAATCATAGGATCATAGAATAGTTAGGGTTGGAAAGGACCTTAAGATCATCTAGTTACAACGCCTCTGCCATCGGCAGGGACACCTCACACTAAACCATGTCACCCAAGGCCTCATCCAACCTGGCCTTGAACACCGCCAAGGATGGAGCATTCACAACCTCCCTGGGCAACCTATTCCAGTGCCTCACCACCCTCTCAGTAAAGAATTTCTTCCTTAGATCCAATTTAACTTCCCCTGTTTAAGTTTTAGCCCGTTACCCCTTGTCCTATCACTACAGTCCCTGATGAATAGTCCATCCCCAGCATCCTTGTAGGCCCCTTCAGATACTGGAAGGCTGCTACGAGGTGTCCACACAGCCTTCTCTTCTCCAGGCTGAACGGCCCCAACTTTCTCAGCCTGTCTTCATACGGAAGTTGCTCCAGTCCCTTGATTATCCTCGTGGCCCTCCTCTGGACTTGTTCCAACAGTTCCATGTCCTTTTTATGTTGAGGACACCAGAACTGCACACAATACTCCAAGTGAGGTCTCACAAGAGCAGAGGAGAGGGGCAGGATCACCTCCTTTGACCTGCTTGTCACGCTCCTTTTGATGCAGCCCAGGACACAGTTGGCTTTCTGGGCTGTGAGCGCACACTGAAGCTGGCTCATGTTCATTTTTTCATCGACCAACACCCCCAAGTCCTTCTCCTCAGGGCTGCTCTGAATTTCTTCTCTGCCCAACCTGTAGCTGTGCCTGGGATTGCTCCGACCCAGGTGGAGAACCTTGCAGTTGTCATGGTTAAACTTCATCAGGTTGGCATCAGTCCACCTCACAAGCGCGTCGAGGTCCCTCTGGATGGCATCCCTTCCCTCCGGCGTATCAACCGAACCACACAGCTTGGTGTCATCGGCAAACTTGCTGAGGGCGCACTCAATCCCACTGTCCATGCACTGACAAAGATGTTGAACAAGACCGGTCCCAACACCGGTGCCTAAAGGACACCACTCGTTACTGGTCTCCAGCCAGACATTGAGCCATTGACCACAACTCTTTGTGTGCGGCCATCCAGCCAGTTCTTTATCCACCGAGTGGTCCACCCATAGTTTTCATGGGAATTCAAGCAGATTGTGCATTGCAACTAGGACTGCTATCCACATACATTTTGCAAAACTTTCGCTCAGAAAATGAATAAAATGTGCACATTAGACACATGAAGGAAAGCTTACAAAAACTTATTTATACTTCAGCTGAAAAGTGGAAGAGAGAAAACTAACCTGTCAAAACCATGTTCTACCTTGTGATGAAATGTTGTGCTGGAAGCTCTGTGGAAACGTCCCTCACGGACCACCTCCCAAGGGCTTGCACATTGCACTGCCCTTGCTGCAACCCATCCCTGTGAAATACTATGCATGCACAAAATAAAGCATGTGGTACCCACTAGCAAGGCATCACAAGCTCATGCGAAATTCCAGTACCTTTCTTATAATCAGGTCCATGACAGTGCAAACCATCAAAGGCTTGCTGCTTCAACATGTTGTATCTGCTACAATTGCCTACAAAAGGGAGGTTCTGAAGAACAGAAACCTTTTGTGCCAAATTAACATAATTTCAGCTTGGAAGGAAAATCTTTTAATATGACTATACAATAAAAAGATATATCTCAGCTGTACTCAACTACTTTCCATTTTTACACGGACTGTGAGTCCCCTGGTGCAGGTTTGGGAATGGAAGAAGTGGCTGATAATGCTTTCTGCTTCACAGCCTGAGATGTTGTCTTCTATCTCTGAAATATGATCTGTTCGAGAATGACAAGATTTTTCTTATTCTGGTAGTCACTAAAACTGACAACAGTTTTCAAGATACTGTCAGCACACCCTTAAATAAACTTAGATCAGCAATATACCATTTTAAGTGTATGTGTGAAATTCACTGTCAGGTACCTTCATGTACATTCATCCTGTACAAGACAGAATGACATTAACAGGATCATGAACTAGGAAAGACAACATTAAAAAAAAAAAAAATAAAAAAAAACCCCACAAACTTTCAATTTTTCCCATTTGACCAAAAAATATACTGTAAATATTTTTTCAAGAAAATATAAATCTTTTCATTAAAAAATATTGCAATTTTTTCAATAGTATGACACTTTTTTTAAGCAGAAAACAAGACACACCTTAGTAAAAGATATTTGGAAGTTACCAGCGGTTTTTTTTCCAAAACTATCACGATTGTTTTCCTTTAGGTTTTATTTCTCTGAACTACTCAGTCTAAGCTAGATCATCAACAAAACAGCACTTTAAAATGCAAAAAATTCTGCAGCCACTCTGTAAATTTTAAGAAGAATTTTTAAAATTTCACCTTTTTATTATGCTGTCAGTTTTACAATTTTTTTTGTTTGGTTTTTTTTAGGCAGGTTTCATATTGATTTTATTTTGCTAAGTTGCCTTTACAAAATTCCACTATAAAAAAGTTAGCACAAATCTGTTTTTAAACTTCAATATAATGAAGTTGGTAGAAACATATTTTTAAATTATATACTTTACAAACATGTGATATTACCTTATTGATCATGGTAGACAGGCAAATGAGAAGAGAAAGAAATGTCAAAACACATTAATTTAAGAATGATCTTCCTAAAAATGCAGAATAAAATTAATTTTTTCTTCCTTCTGATCCTTTCAGAACCTTTGAGTTTCAAATTTCTACCAAACCTCTCACTGATAATCCTGCAGCAACTTAACAAAACAGTTTGCCTTCATTGTGCTTATGATTCTGTTACAAAATCACTGAGCACAAAGGTGTTAATCTTCCTCTTGAAACAAATTTCAGATTTTAATTAAATCCATTCTGGCTTGGTAAGGGAAATGAACTGTTGTTGATCCTTCTAGCAAATAAAACCAACAACATAATATACAAATAAAATCCTATTTAGGAATTTCACTGCTTGCAGCTGATACTTTTTGGATGAAGACAAGGTAATTTATTATAATACTATAAATTTCCTGAGATGACAAAAAATAGTGACAACTGATACCCTAGTCATTTTTATTATTCATAAACAAAAATCCTAATGTAAAATTTTCTTACGCCACCCCACCCCCAACCCCTAGAATTTCATGGCCCATTTCTTTTCAGTTCCGTATTACATCTTTCTGATATCAGATTTACTGTATTCAACAAGGTCTTTACATATATCAAGAGATTTTCTGAAAGGATAACAGTATCATTTCAAATGAATATAGAAATTAATTTAAATACACTTAGACAATTCAGATTAGAGTGCAATTTATAACAAATGAAACGTAATTTTAAAGAGTTTGCTGGCCAAGATATACTATAGTAAAATTGATAGCACAGAAATATGCTTTTTAAAAATATAAACATATCAAAATCATAATTTCCAAGGTGATAATGATTTTAAATCTTAAAAAAGCAAGCATCACAGAAGCAGTGCTCAAGCAAGATCATTCTTAAGAATTAAAAAAAAAGAAATCATAATTATGACTTAAGAGGTATTAAGAACAGAGCTCTGTGTATTAACAAAATGTCACGTTGAAGGTAGTCTTAAAAGGCATCCCTGTTTTCCATAGGCGCTTTTTTTTCTTATTATTCATTCCTATGTGAATTTATATGGCAGGTATGAACTGTATATTTCAACACAAGCTTTTATTATCTGGAAATCAGAAATAAAAATATATTTAAAAGAAACTATACCTTGATATTCTGTTGACTGCCATACTTCAGATGGAGAAATATATCCACTTTATGGCTAGTGTACAAAGAAATACCATTACCTCAAACAAATAATATGGGCAGCAGTTTCTCATAACTGCACTAGGATTGCTGTGGAGGAACATATCTTAGTAAGCAATGTAATTTGAAGAAAGGCTTATGTGAAATGTAAAAATATGGCTTTTTATTGTCCCATATTCATAAAAATATGAGCAAACTCATGTTCCCAGATCCATTTTATATTCCATTTTCAAATGTTTCTCTTATATATATATGTATATGAGTCTGGGAATATAGGCATGTATTCTCCTTTTTTTCACTAGTGCCTTTTATATGTCACTCAAATTCAGCAAAGACAATACTTTTTTCCTGGCTTAGCTTGTATACAAATGCAGGGCAAAGCATGTTTTCATACTCTGCCTACTGCAAACTCCATCCTAAATTTTGCTTCTGCTTCTTAGTAATATCTGGTTTTGGATCCATTGGCTAACTAACTATATCAACTGCATCAAAATATCAACTACACAAACAGTCCAGCAAAAATCTTAATTAGTAACCAGCTAGAAGGACTAGGATACCACAGGATGAATCTTATTTCCTTGAGGTATGTAACTGTATGTACCTTAGTAGAAATCTGAGCTCAGGCAAGTGTCAGAGACTTCTCTTTAAATCGTCTGTCTGGTCTAGGTGTTCCCATGCTAAGCATGCTAGATGTTATGAAAATCAGTGTACAAACTTTGGACCAGATGCAATATTTTAAAACTGGGTCCATTGAGTTTCCTGGTTGTGATGACAAGGAAAGCATATAGGACTTTTCCTGTTGGCACTCTCTCAGTTACTGATTGCGTTCAGCTCACAGAATTTCCTGACTTTCACATGATCTGTTCAGCAAGACTCAGTGGATCTCTCATCCAAGTACCTGTGCAATTCTTCACTAAATATAATCTAAGATTCTGACCACGCACAATATTTTTAGCTGCATTCTTCTATCTTTTTTCTTTTTTTTTTTTTCAATCTTGCCATTTACTAATTTTGTTTTATGTACTACATTCTTGAAAGAGTTGGTAGACAACCAGTCTTCATCTCTCTTTCCTATGTCACTTATTATTCTGTATAAGTCTGTTATGGCTTTTCCTTCCTCATAGTCCTCTCTGTTCCAGGATGACAAGCCTTACTCTATTCAGTCATTCAGAAACCTTTCTAAACCTGTGATCACCCTTTTGTCTGTCTTTTGAACAGTTCAAATTCTAATCTATTCTCTACTAATGTAATGTTTCAACAAAATGTTTGGAAACCTGGGTATCAAGTTTCCATTCCGGTCTTACTGACTTTTAGGAAGTACAGCAGAGTAAAACATTATTTAAACCTCTTTGAATGAATTTAATAATATTCTATGGATTCCAAAAACTTGCTATCCCTAGGTACTTAAGGACATTTCTAAACTTTGGTGTCACTTCAGAATCATTTCAGATATACTGAAGAAGATGTTGACTTGGAAGTTGTCCATTGCCAATTTCCTTTAAAATAATCTGGCCTTCAAAAAAACAGCTTGGGTTTAGAAACTCCATGATAGAAAGGAGATGTGTGCATCAGGTTCTACTGAAAAATTCTTGAGCCCAGCTTTCATCATTAACTCCATCTGAGTATCACTCATTAGGTTTTGGTTTCACAACGATTCCTTGAAAAGTCCTACCTTAGTATTTCTTTGTTCTGAAAATTATCCAGTCAGATTAGCCAGCAGGTACCTCCATAAGACTGACATCCACCTAGAGGAGGGACCATAGGTGTCAGCCAGCTACTAGAGAAATCTGCAGGTGTGTGTTTGTGTGTGAGAAATCTCCCAGCAAGCCATGAGCCTCATTAGCTGGCAGCCCCATTAGCAGGATGAAGCTGTTTGCATCATTCATGTTTATGAGTGCTATGTGTGTGGTTGTGGTGCTCTGTTGGTCTGTCGATTGAGAATGTCTGCATAACACAGGTATGCATGTGTTCACATAGTGTGCTTAGCTTCAGTACTGGCTGGACCTTGGAACAGAAAATTACAGCAGCAAACACATCTGACAGGTTTGGGAAGGAGAAATCACTTGGGCATTAGAAGCTGTCAAATTTGGCTCCACTGAAATTGGTAAAGAGAATTTCCTTGGCACCTGGAGTAAGACACACACACACACACATATATATATCTTTTATTTCATAATGAAATATCATGTATCACTGTACTTAAATGTTAGTAATTCTCATAACTCAGAACCACATTTTGTGCATTTGTTTTTAGAGATTTTGCTGTCTGAAACCAAATAAATCGCTATGGTGAATTCATTCATTTGGGGGAGGGGGGGGGGGAGAAAAAGAAAAGGAAACCATTGTATTTGGAGGTTTTTCCAAATTTTTCTAACACCAGTCTAATAACATAATCTCAAATCTTTACAAGTGAAGAAAATGATACATATGGATTGATCCTAAAGCCTTGTCCATCTCCTTTCTCTGTCTTCCTATTGATTTTCCACTTAAGTTGAACAGCCTTTTTAACTAAACGCAAAAAATTGTTTAAAGAGATAAATGTAAGTATTGATACAGTGGGTCTATTTGGGGGTCTGTAATCGAAGTAAAATCAGTTCCAAATTTTCTGTTTGAATATCACAAAACATGCTTTGATTAATCACACATTTAACTAAAGAATCAAATGAATTTGGGTTAGCTCAGAAGCAACTGAGAGAGAAAGCATTCACTCTGGGAGACACTTCTGTATTCTCTGCACTAAGGACCAAGAGTGGGAGTATGAATGGCTTCAGAAATTGAAACAGATATTCAGCTCCAGCATCGTTCTTTTCCTCAAGTCAGTTTATACAAAGGGACAAAAAAGACTTTTCACTTGGGTTGCTAAAGATATGTAGAATGTAAAATGTCTAATATATCAAACTATAGTTGTTACCACAAAATGATTTTCTATTTAATTTTTAAGAACAGGTTAGATATAGACATCTGGTTAATTGGATAGCTCTGACAGCAAGTTCAGTAAAACAAAGCTACAAGCAAGAGAAGAAAAGTTCAGACAGAGCAGACCTGGCAGGCCTCATCTCTGAGCAAAGATAATATATTACAGGGCCCTGGGGTTACAATTTCTAGTACAAAATGATATTGAAAAGTGAAGTAAAGAATTGTTAATTCAATTTAAGTAACTACAAAAATTTCATAAAGGCAAAATGTAATTACTACATTGGAATTTGGTCTTTCATTCCTGATCTCATAAAAATTATTTACCACTCCTCAACTTCATCTACAGAAGCACAAAAGTTTTTTCTTGACCATGGCCTATGTCCCTATAGTCTTCATAAATGTTTTTTCAATTACACTGTCACAATCTATGCAGAAGGAATGTACTTTTGCTCCTATAATGTAATAATATGGTAAAGCAATAGCACATCTGTTCAGAGAGGCATCTTTTTTTTTGGACAGAAAATACTTTTTTTTTTTTTTTCCAATACATTTATGGTTTACAATATTTACCAATGCACTGGAACTAATCTTACAAATACATTAAAAACACTAGCTAGGCAGTTTCTAGGGAAAAAGAAAATTCTTTGTTATTTCATATCACAGTCAATGCCTGCTGTGTATAGTTGATTAGAACAGAACCCTGTGCAAAGCACACACAAAATATGACATTCTCCACTCTAAAGCTACATATGACTCCTATAATAATTAGTGTCAAATTCCAATGTAACTGTCAATGGAACCCATCCTCTGTAATCAGATTTCCTTATGCTACAGAAACCTGTAATTTACTCTGCTTATGCTATTATCTTACATCCTAATTAATATTTAGATTCACATTTAACTGAATTCAGTAATGGCTTTCTATATGCTAATTTGTTTGTAGATGCAGGCCATCTGTTGTGGTGTAGGAGCTTCCCATCTGTATTTAATAATTTACAGACAAATGGACTTTCTTTTAGCTTTCATTTCTCTTCTTTCCATTTCTTTGTTTTAGCTCATAAAACCTGAACTAAAATTAAGCTTAAAATTAATTTCTTACAGATTAAACACAGAGTTCCATAATATTCATATAAAACCAATAATTTGCATAGGGAGTTCAATCTCTGTGTTATTTTTCAAATTATTAAATTATAAATATTCTCTGTATATTGTACAGTTTACTGACAATTTTGTGATCTAGATTACATGAGCTCCATGGGCTTTTATAGCTTTACCAAATGTTTTAATGATAACATTTCAAAAGAATTAAACAGGTGTATCCTAATTTCTTGATGAGGAGATAATGCTTTCTATATTTTGAGTTATTGCCAGTAATATATCTTTACGTTCTTGCTTATGTAAGTGTCATGGTTTAAGCCCAGGCCGTAAATCAGAACCATGCAGTCCACTACCCCCCCCCCACCTTTCTTCCCTCCGCTTCTGGAGGGACGGGGAGGAGAATCCAAAGAATGCAACTCCCACAGGTTGAGATAAGAACAGTTTAATAACTAAGGTATAACACAAATCACTACTGCTACCACTAATAGTAATAATGATAAAGGAAGTAACAAGGAAGAGAATACAACCGCTCACCAACCGGTACCTCACCCCCACCCTGCCATGATCCAGCCCTTCCGGGAACTCTCAGTTCTACCTCCTCGGCATGACGTGCTGTGGTATGGAATACCTCTTTGGCTAGTTTGGGTCAGGTGTCCTGTCCCCGCTTCCTCCCATCTTCTCCTCCTCCCTGGCAGAGCATGAGACTCACAAAGTCCTTGGTCAGTCTAAACATCAGTGTTATCAGCTCTGTTCCCAGGCCGAAAGTCAAAAACACAGTGCTGCAACAGCTACTAAGAAGGAGAAAAACTGACTGCTGCTGCTGAACCCAGGACAGTATGTTATACAGAGTTCACTCATACTTTACATGTGTTCTCCCCTTCCTTTGTTTTCTATATGTTTATCACTTAAATAAACTTTGGGATGACAAGGCAACCATGGCAAAAGTAAATGCAGCTTCGGCTTCAGGTTCACTGAGTCAGTATTAGCTGTGGTGCAGATGGTACCAAAAGTGCTTTATAAAAATCAGAGGAAAACAAAACTCAAGATTTAATTTTATTCACAAAGGACCTAAGCCCTATTTATTCCACCTTATTGTATTACCAGCCACCTCTGGGTGAGAACTCTGCCTGGTTAGATATCCACGGACCAGAAGAAATGGAAATACAAAACTCACTGCCAGGTGCCCTAGTTCTTTCACATAAAAGAAATGTTGTTGTGTGGTTGGGCAGGAATTACCAAATACTCTAAATAGGTGCTGGTCCAGAAGATCAAGTAACCAAGAACTAAGAGCATGCTAAAAAGGTGCATCACAAGGAAAGAACTGTTCCTCATTCTTGAATGGGATCAATCACTCTTGATGAGTTCCTCTCTCTCTGGAGCATAAGAGTAACTCTAGGCAAAAAAAGATAAAGATGATATCCTAAAAGTGAGATAGGAGCAATTTTGGTCTAAAAAGGTTCTTTATTTGTTTCCCATTATCTCTAGTCTTCTTTCATTTAAAATGTCCAATTTTAATTGGTCCACAAGGACTAATTTAAATGCTGAGGACTTTTTTTACTATCTTATATACTGCCCTTCACAATTGATCCTTGATGAGGCTCCTGGACACTGCTGTTATGCAAACGAAAAATCTTGATAATAACTATGACTGAAGGATTTGGACAGTTATTAAAACAACAACAGATGAAACTCAAAATAACAAAATGGTCAGGGAGACCACCCTGGCTACCAGATTTTCCACCTGCATCCACAGGAGCAGTGGATTTGGCTCTTTATTATGAATATTTATATGTTTTGATCAGACAATATATTTTAATGTAAGTGTTGGAAAAGATGAGAATATATGTTTTTCCTGAAACAATATTCTTTTTTAACACTGGATTGCTCATGGTCCTTTCAAATCCAAGGCAAAAGAACAAAACCATTTACAAAAAAAATCCCCAAAACTGCATGTCCTTATTCTCAGCCTTGTATTTGAAGGATTAAAATGCTTAATCAAGTACTTCTTTTATTTTAAAGATCTATCTGTCCATCAAATATAAAGCACTCTAGAAGCCTATTTATAGGTCTCTGCCTCTTCCTGTTGGCTAGAGTCTAATGTTGGGGCTCACTTGAGCCCCAACAGACCAGAATCATTATTTGGCCTAAATGTGAGGTTTCTGTTGTTCACCTCTTCTACATATCCACTGTTTGGAGAAAGTACTCTGTCCATTCAGCTCCTGAATGGCAGCATGACTTAAGTATTGTGCAACTAGAAGGGCTTCTTCAGCATCACCTAAAAAACAAATAAAAGTTCACTGTCTACAGTGATGATGACTGTCTACAGTGATAAAACAAACAATGCCAAGATGCACCAAGAGATTACAGCATGATGAGAGACACAAAAGACTGCATGATTAGCTAGACAATGATCTTGACAGAATGAACAAAAGAATGCATATTGTAAATAAGGTATGTTCTGGCATCCAGTGAAGACAGAAAAAAGTTCTTAAACTTGCTTACAGGAAGTACTGTTTTCTACTCCATATGATTAAGTTTTGTAGATAGCTTCTACAAACTACTACAGAAGGAAAATCCTAATAAGAGTAAAAGTATATATATGTTTGTGTAAATCATAAAAACACCTTCAGTGACATTTCATGAAAGCCTAAACAATACACTCGTAGAGACATACAGGGTATCATAATTTTGTATAATGTGAGAGTGTAAAACCTTGTTTTATCGAGAACAGACATCGGAAATGTGACAGCACAAGGAAAGGTCAGGCTATTACTCCACTGTGTTTCATATTGAGATGTGATTCCTAGGTCTGTTAATCTCATGGGGGTAAAGCAGGGTTGTCCCAAGCCCTCGTCATCAGACATAACGTAAAAATTTACTAGGTCATTATCTACTTTTTCTCTTCCACTTCTTAAGCATAGCGTTTGTCTCAGTGGTCTTCACTATTGCATAAGTTAGTTATAGGGCAACTAATCTTTCCACTGTTTTAGTACTTTATTTTTACCTGTACCCAACTTCTATATCTGTTGTACGTTGTTGGTGAAATTATGTATCTTGAGGCTGCTGGGCATAACATAACATTAGTTGGAAAAGATTAGAAATTATTATTGAAATTACAATAATTATTCAATAAAGGTTTGGTTTTTTTCTTTACTTTGAATATTGATGTTCAGTCATACTCCGAGGCAGCTTGAAGACATAGAAATAAAAAAGCACTTCTATGAACTTATTGTGAATTTGTATGCTCAACACATCAACACTGAAACCAATAGGAAATTTTCCCACAGACTACACAGGGGAATATAGTCCTGCCATCTAAATGCTGTTTATGATCATTATTCATAAAGCACAAATTTAAGCACTCATATGAACCTGAAGCCTTGCTAAATTTTAGCTGAATGCTAAAACTGGCTTTGAAAAGATTAAAGGTAAATTTGTGAAAAGAGGCAATCAAATGCCAGAAATAAATCTCTCTGTTTTGAGTCTTTCCAGAACAGTCATCTTTCAGAGCATTAATTATTTTTTCCATAGGACTGAAAGATGAGATTTAAACATCATCTGGTAACATCTGGTAGCTACATACTTGCCAAGTCTGTATTCAGATGATCACTGGATATTCTGCGAGTAAAAGCATGCACTATTTAGCACTGCTCCTCATTTAATTGAAGCTTCTGATGGTTTCAAATTATGCTTACATTCATCCTACCGTTTAGAGGCACATCCCTTACCAAAAAAGAAAAACGTGAGAAAACAATTGCTGATTATTATTTTATTTCCTCAGGGAATGCTAACTCCTCCTTCTGATTAGCCCATTATCTTAACTTACTTTGTCTGCTTTAGGTGTAGTTTCTTGCTTGGTTGACTAGCATAGCTAAGCCCTTTAGTGAGCTCCTTCTTACTCTGAGCCTCAGCAGTAGCTTCTGTGTTGCCAGCAGAAGCAGGGAGTGATGCAGGTCAAAGGAGATGATTCTGCCCCTCTACTCTGCTCTTGTGAGACCTCACTTGGAGTATTGTGTGCAGTTCTGGTGTCCTCGACACAAAAAGGACACAGAACTGTTGGAACAAGTGCAGAGGAGGGCCACAAGGATGATCAGGGGACTGGAGCACCTCCCGTATGAAGATAGGCTGAGAAAGTTGGGGCTGTTGAGCCTGGAGAAGAGAAGGCTGTGTGGAGACCTCATAGCAGCCTTCCAGTATCTGAAGGGGGCCTATAAGGATGCTGCAGAGGGTCTCTTCATTAGGGACTGCAGTGATAAGACAAAGGGCAACAGGTTAAAACTTAACAGAGGGGAAGTTTAGATTGGATCTAAGGAAGAAATTCTTTACTGAGAGGGTGGTGAGGCACTGGAATAGGTTGCCCAGGGAGGTTGTGAATGCTCCAACCCTGGTAGTGTTCATAGCCAGGTTGGACAGAGCCTTGGCTGACATGGTTTAGTGGGAGGTGTCCGTGTCCATGGCAGGGGGGCTGGAACTAGATGATCTAAAGGTCCTTTCCAACCCTAACTATTCTATGATTCTGTGGCAGTCTTTAATGCTGTCAACAGGATAAACAGCATGCTCATTTGAGAGCATTATCAGATTAACCCCAGTGTAGCAGCTTCAATAAGATACATTAATATCTCTGCATCATCAGATGTAAGAAGTAAATACTAAATTATCTCAATTTTTTTCCCTATTTCTGTCTAGATGTATCGTGATTAATATATAACAGAAATCAGATGTGAAAACAAACAACAACATATTTGTTCCCAGTATTATTTTTCCCTACAAAAAAAATAGACAATAATTACAAACAAATAGATCCATTAAAGTAGTGATTAAGCCTCAGAACCAGGGAACCTTACACACAGAGATATCATTTTGGGTTCACTGGCAATGTCATGCACAGGAGACTACAGAACTGTGCACTAGCTGCAATTACTGTTCATATACATAAATATGTCACGTAAAGCAAAGTCTATGGGATAGAGCTACAGCTGGTGTAAATACTGAGGATAGCAGTGAATTCAATTCCATGGATTTACACCAGCAAAGATTCTGACCTGATGTGCTTTAAAGCCTTTATGAAAATATAAACTTCCACATACATGGGATATAATTTTTGTGTATTTTAAAGCCAAATTAATTTCACCAAGCTTTAATATTACTTTTTAACCACTAAGTGTCTAGCCTAAATGAATCAAGGTGATTTATTAGAATCTGGCCTAATACAGTGTTGGTCATATAGGTGTACAGTACAAGCTAGCCTTTAGGCATAGTCAACAGAGAGACAGGCACCATCTATCTGTCTATATTAAGATGTAATAAATAAATTTATGAAAAATATCTATTTCCTTCTCTCCACTAAATTTGGAGGCTTACACTAAAAATCTAACTTTAAATACCTCAAATAATATTACATAAATCTTATTAATGTGGTAAACCAGTAACACCATACAGTGTACATATGTTGTTTTTAATATGACACACGAATATACATATATTGACCACTGAAGTGTATGTGCTATTGAGTACATTGCTGAAGGTTAATATTCAGTAGATTGCAAAGTAATTATTAGAAAAATTGCAAACATATTCAGAAAGGAAGAATATTTATGCACATTCCAGTATCTAAGTAATGTATCTGTCATGTTTCAATTATTTTTATTTTTCATGCTCCTTATATTTCAAATATTGAGAAACCAGTCTACACATTAGTAGTTTCAAACTTGTACCTACATTGGCACCTAAATATTGAGTTGTTCAAAATCATTATTTACACAATATTTCAGATTATCTCCAGTCTCACATCACTGTTACATCCTCAGAGGTCTCTTCCGGCAAAAATTCAACATTTGCATGGATGGACAATTAAACTTATGTCCTGCATATGTAGTTTTTGTTAAAGGAGAAAAGGATCTCTTTCAGCTAAGACAAAGCTTGAGAAGTCTTATAATCATTACAACTAATCTCACTTTTCCCACCAACTTGTGCATACTAATGATTCAGATAGCAATACTGATTGAAAAGGCAGGAGCCCATGCAATGGTTTTATGTGCAATAAAGCATACAGCCATTAAGTCTCCTCTGTAAGCCATGCTTGTGCTGCACAGGGACTACTTAGCAATACCATAGGAAGTATTTTTTAGAAACTGACATAAGGTTTGGAATTTATAATATTGCATGGATCAGTCGTTGCTCTGCAGTCTTTCAAGAAGGATCTTTGTCTCCTTGAAGCATCCTTTG
Organism: Psittacula echo; assembly: GCF_963264785.1. NCBI lineage: Eukaryota > Metazoa > Chordata > Aves > Psittaciformes > Psittacidae > Psittacula > Psittacula echo. Next base: position 145,394,787 of record NC_137735.1, read on the forward strand.
CATGTGCTGTTTACTGAAGGAGAAATAGTCACAGTCTTGAAATATGGTAAAGTTTTTTTCTGTGTCCATTGCTGCTTCACTATTATGGAGGTGAGAAAATTCATGGGTAAACTAATCTTTCTTTTAACAATCATATGAAAATTGTTCTTAAAATATTCTTACATTTAAAAAAAAAAAAAAAGAAAAGACAAGAAAAAAGTTATTAGGAATTTTTTCATCACCAAAAGGCTTGTCAAGAACTGGAAAATGTTGCCCAGGGAAGTAGCATAAGGACATGGTTTAGACCTGGATTTGGTATTGTTAGGTTTATGGCTGGATTTGTTGTTCTTAAGGTTCTTTTCCAATGTAAAAGGTTCTATGATTCATTTTGCTCTTCCAGGGTCGAGTAAAAGATGGAAAGATGTTTCAAGTACAGTACCTATGTAATGATACAATACACAGCTGTGTAGCCATATGTGATCTTTCCCACATTCTTCTTGGCAAGATATAAATCATACAAGTCCAGTGGATGGCCATGAGGATGATCATGGGATTGGAGCACCTCTCATATGAAGATAGGCTGAGAAAGCTGGGGCTTTTCAGCCTGGAGAAGAGAAGGCTGCGTGGAGACCTCATAGCAGCCTTCCAGTATCTGAAGGGGGCCTGTAAGGATGCTGGGAATGTTCTACTCATTAGGGACTGTAGTGATAGGACAAGGGGTAATGGGTTAAAACTTAAACAGGAGAAGTTTAGATTGGATATAAGGGGGAAGTTCTTTACTGAGAGGGTGGTGAGGCACTGGAATGGGTTGCCCAGGGAAGTTGTGAATGCTCCATCCCTGGTGGTGTTCACTGCCAGGTTGAACAGAGCCTTGGGTGACATGGTTTAGTGTGATGTGTCCCTGCCCATGGCAAGTCAGTTGGAACTAGATGATCTTAAGGTCCTTTCGAACCCTAACTATTCTATGATTCTATTTCAAGCAATATCTGAATTAAATAATTGTCACGTTAGCCTCTCTGCTGAGGGTCAAAAGAAATCAGTTACTCCCTATGCTGACCAGAGTATTCTATAACCCTAGGAGCCTTGCAGATTCAAGCAACAAATATTAGGTTGCAGACCTTCCATGAGGCTCTATGCTGTTAATCATTACATAATGGATGTCTGACAGTGTAGTAGAGATTCACAATCAGAATCTATATATTCAAAGAAAGTATGTAGAAAAATTCAGGTATCCATTCAGGAGGCACAGGTGTTACATTGACATTAATAAATAGCACTAGTCTTGGTCTCCAGCGCTGCACATAACGATTTATATTGTCTGTTGGAATCTGGCATGTTTCCATCTTGCACCATTTAATGCTTTCCCAGACATTGGTCAGCCACAACCCGGAGAATGTTTCCAACAGGCAGTGTAATTGAGGCTATTCTTAGCAAATTGTGTATTATTGCATGTTTTTTTCAAGGTCAAAGAGTAGACCCAAAACCATTTTGCTTACAAGCAGTCATAGCATAGCACAGTATAGCAGCTGACATGATGAGCAGAGGGATACATACATCCATTAGTAAAGAGCACTGAGAGAGGGAGAAGTTACTTGCCTAACTGCAGTCCCCACTGAAGTAAATTTTTGAACAGGGTTTGTCAGCCAAAAAAAAAAAAAACACCCCACATTAATTTAACACTTTTTAATAACTTTGTTCTTACTATTTTATTTTCTTAATTCCTGGTAGCACTGCCCACAAAGACATCTAAAAATAAGTGCCCTATAATGAAATAACATTTTGGTACTTGATTGATCAAGTGACATTTCAGGAAGAAAGAGTTAGAAGCATCATTTTCAGAGTAAAAGGACAAAGTTAAATTTATGGCTAACTTTATGTAAAGTCATATACAGTTTTCTACTTGTATTCCACTATGCATAGTATGTGAAAAACATAAGAATTAACTCATTTCCTCCTTAAAGATAATACAATTTGGAAGTTTCTCTGATTTCCGACATCTTTCTTATATTATTTGTTGTAGCAGCTGTCAGAACATATCCTTTGTTTGAAAACATACCTAGGAAAAAAGGAAGTAGAGATTCTGAAACGGTTGTTATGCATAGGAATTCTTAACTGCATTCTCCAAAGGGGAGTACATTATGAAGGTCTGAGAAATTAGAATAAGAAAATGCTTATGTTTAGATCAGTTTCCATATATTTCATATATTTCCATATATTTTCATTTCTCCCTGAAACCTGCTCCAAACACTTCTTCCAATAGTCTATGCAGTAATTTACCACCACTGTTTGTCAGTATTTCACCAAATGTCCTCTGCTGCTTTATCCAAGAAATGCCAAATTCCAAGTATATTTTTCTTTGAGTAGAGCACAAACTTAGGTGGAAATATCCTATTCCCATGATGGATTTTAGATACCAAAAAGATTCCTCTTTTTCAGATAATGAACTGCCTTGCTGTAAATGAATTTCACCCTTTTGTGGAAGGTACCTGCTGAGTTCTATTCAAACTCTCAGGACAAGATACAGGTATCAGATCTCCAGTCTGAATTAAATCAGTTTCTTTCTATTAGATTCAGAGGGCTTAAATTCACATGCTGAACAGTGGTGAATATTCCTTGAAATCATAACCCTGTATTATTTCTCTCTTACACTACATCATAGCATTACATTTCATCCTTCTCTTTGAAGTACTCATGAGACAATAGTTTATAGTAACATATAACAGGAATTATCCGTTGATTAATAAAGATAAACAAGCTATATTCTAAACATGGTCCTCTCAAATACTATTGCATTTTAAAGTGATACTGTGGCACCTACTTGTTCTTCAGTTCAGTGAATCACGTACATGATGTGCTTCTCAGTCTGCACAAGTGACAACTCAGGCCTTCCCCAATCTGTTAGTGGCAATATAATTGCATAGGAGAGCTAAAAAATCAAGGTGACTTTTGTACTATGAATACAAACCATGTAATTTTAAACTCCTCAACCATTCTACATTATGGCACTGTGTTCAGCATAACTGTGGAGCACAATGGGTGGTACTCATTAAAGATAACAGACATGATACTGTGTTGACTAGGCTAATATTATGTTCTTGACAAAATTCATCCAAAAAAATTATTTTTATACTCAGAATAATTTTCAAACTTCAGAGTCTGATGTAAACTTTTCAGAGTCTGATGTAAGCTTTTCACAGTCCTGGACAACTAAGTTAATCAACCTTACAAGTGGCTATACAACCTTAAGGAACAATATTTCATAGAAAAAAATTATTTACATATAAAGATAAAATTGTAATGTTTTGCAGTATCATGATATTTTCTATTAATTATGTGATATATATATATTATTTATTTATTATTTATTCTGATAAGGTCAAACCAGTCTTCCAAAAATATTAATTTATATATATGAGGTAGGTAGGTAGAAAGACAGATAGACAGATAGACAGATAGGTAGATGGATACACAAACAGATATTTATAGTATTTAGTATATCATGCAATACATACCTGAAAATAAAAGTATGAAGTAATTTACAAATGATATTAGGTTAACTGACATTTAGTTGATTTAGATTAATAAAATATAAAATCACAAAATATAGCTTGGAAGGGACATCTAGAGGTCCCCTAATTCGATACCCTGCTCAAAGCAAGGCCAGATGGATAAGGTTGCTCGTCCATGTCCAGCCAAGGCTAGGTTATGCCCAGGGACTACGTTCTACCACCTCTCCAGTTAACCTATTGAGATATTTAATCAGTTTCTCTGTAGAAAAATTGTCCTACATGAAGATTAGCGAAGGAAGAGATTAAGAATAGCACTGCAAATAGGTAGAAAGGTACTGTTATTCATACGTATACTAAATAAAACAGATATTTTGGCAGCTTGAGACAATTATGTTTTAAATTTAACTTTTTAAAATAGTAGGAAAAAAAGAACAACTTCAAAAAATATTCAATAAAAGAGAACATAGATGCTCCAGCATCGAAGGATATATACGCCATGGCAAATCTGACAATACTTTCCTTAACAGAATGCCACGTACCCCAAAAGAAGGTACAGAGCAATAAGTGCATTTTCTGGTCGCCATCTAAGTAAGCAAAGGAATGGAAACCTGTCAAAAAGAACTTGTTCTGAGCAGAAAATAGAGAAATGGGAAATTACCATCCACTCTCATTTATTTTGAGGAGGATGAAGGGTTAATCTCACCAGAAAATTGAGAATTTAAGAAAAAAAATTCCTCAGTTTACAAAATTACTTTGACAATTTACTAGTTCCTCACGCTTTCTTAGTCACTTTTCTAACCATGATGCTCAGAAACTAAGATATCTTTCAGGATACAGGTTCATCCAGCTTGTTAAACTTTCATTACGTTTTGAAAACATCTATGTTTTGAGCTGTCATGTTTTATCTTTGAAAAATAAATGATAATTTAGATTTATCCATTAAATCTGAGCATAGCTAAAACCTTCAATAAAAGTGGGGAATGTGTTATGTGTCTGTAACCATGACTATAATTCCAAAGTGAGTGGGTCTACTGAAGACATTTTTTCCATTTATACTGACTGCACTAGATCAAAATGACTATGAAAACACTAGAACCTAGAGAAATATGTGAATTTACGCACAAGTACCTAACTACTTCATGAATGAGGTTTGACTTTTCTTCGTGACATTTCTCCAGTGGGTAAATATTATCATCTGGGAGGTCAGAGGCTTGATTAATAAGCTACTGAAAGTCAAATCATCTGCAGATGTTTTCAATTTCTTTATTTAGACAATGATCCCTCAAAAACTATTGATCAGATACTGGGGAGCTTCCAGAAGGATTTCATAAAGGATGGAACTTCGTACTGCGGTGACACTGCACCACCCCAGCCCTTACACTAGGAGCTGTTGTCCTGCTCACCTGCAGTGACTTTTCTTAGGTAAAGGAATTGATCCCAGCACTGCAAACCCTTGAGAGTAGCCACTGCACTTGGGATACACCAGTAAATGCACAGGTAGATAAAAAAAAAATGTTAGTATATTTGTCCTTCTTTCTTCTCCTTTTCATTGCTTTGGGAGTTAGCCTTCATTTTTCTCTTGGAAGCTTTTCGTCACAGGAAGCCTATCCACCAGGAATGATCTAAGGTTATCTGCCATCTCGTATATTTTCTTGTAATGATATTTTCCCTCAGAGTAAGGAGCTGGCTAATCAGTGAGCAGTGCCACTGTGTTTATGTCAGGTTTAGGCAGAGAACATTGTTAAATGTGAGACTGGCTGACTGACAAGACATCTGGCACACCCAAAATTACAACAGTTTCTTTTGCTCTAAGTGGGACACAGCAGAAAGCATTGTGCATTGCTAAGGAGGCCATATGGTTTGTCTGCCTTAGAATACCATGCCAAATATTTTGGCATGTCTATGCATGTGTAATTAATTTAACTGTAACATTTGGGCACCTTTTTCATGCATTTCTTCTGTGTCCAATATAATTGAACCATTTCCCTGTGCATGTATCTTCTTCTATCTGCCATTTTGAAAAGGGTCATGGAGCTTACCAGTTTTCCTGTGTGCCAGTCTAGACTTTCTGATGATCCCTACTACTTGTTGCTCTTTTGTCAATTGAAGTCTAATATTAAATGTAAATCTTGTCTGTGCTATTAAATGACAAGAGACCTCCTCATTGTATATAAAATCTAAGTACCAGTCACCTGTCTGTCATCCTTATCCCAATGGAACAAGAGGTACCGTGATGTGCTTCTGTATGTATATAACCTGGGGCAATGCATGTCCCCAGAACACCCACACGCAATCGTCGGTGTTTGATCCTACAGCAGTCACACTTTATGGCCATACAGATTGCTTTATAATAGTCCTCTTCAGCAGCATTTAAGTCAGCAGAAGAAATGTCTTGTTTACAAGCATGCACAGGAAATTTTTTGCTTCAGGAGTTACAAGACTGAGAAAGGAATAAAGGGATGGTCTGAAAGAAGGCTCAAGCTCTCTCACAGGAATATCCTAAAGAGTGATTGCCGTACCCAGAGAAACATATCTGTCCTTCTCATACATAATCCAAAAGACCAAAAGTGCAACATGGACCAGCCACAGCTAGGCCAAGAAAGATGACTTTTTCCTTTGTCACAGGCTTCTGCAACCTAGGACAAGCAGGTTTTACATGCCTGTTTGCCACTTCACTGGTGATTGAGGATACACTTTCAACTTTAGGATGTTACAAACTGCTCTCGTCAAAGAGAATTCTTGGGAGGCATGAGGTTTCTTAAAAATGTCACCAAAAAAAAAAGGGTTTGTTTCATAATTTTAAAATCACAATTTTTTTAAAAAAACTGAAATTTTATGTTTGCTGTGCTTGAAAGAGTCGTTTTACTCTAAAAGAAACAGGAGACATGTTCACCATATCTTTCAAGATGGCAAAATTTAAGCTGAAAACATTGCATTTTTCTTTAAAATTCATTTCATATTGCACTCTCATCCATCTCTAAGTAATATTGTTTTGCAATTCTCTCTGATTTCTATTTCATTTTTCATCCTGCATTTGTTTGTTTGTTTGCTTTCCAGCTGATTTTTTTCTCCTTTCTGCTTCATTATCCATAGTACTCTTAAGCGCAGCATAAAAGCCAGAATTTGAGTCTAATTTTCATTCCCATTGAGGAAAAGTAATTAAGCAAAATACGCTTCTGCATTCCTAACAGTATGACTGTGCAAACATTAACAACACACTGGTATTGGAGAGTGACACATATAATGGGATAAAGTAAATCTTACAAAAAATCTTGTGTCTGAAGCATGAGACTAACACAGTCAGAATTTAAGAGCAAACCAAGCTTCAAAGAACACAAGCAGAACTGATCAATACTGTAGCTACAATCCTTTGGAAAGTTTTCTTTATTTTCTAAGTTTATAGTTAGTCAGGGTGCGTAACCTAGTGAGGTGCTACTGGAGAAGGAAAAAATCGTGGCTACAGAGATTGCACAGCCTAGCATTTCCACAAGAATGATACATTTTCATTAAGAGTGTACAGGACATTATGTGGTTTTTTATTGCTTGTGTAGTGGAAATTAACAATATATGAAAAAATGGAAATACAAAAAAACTCTCTGGAGTTATGTGTAGAACGGACATCCTGTGTCATGCAGTTCTGGTTTTCTTCTAGCTTGTGTAACTTAATATAATTGTGTTTAACACACCCACATTAGATTCCTTTTCAGGACTGGTAAGGAATATTTTTCCTTCTTGTTCTTTTGGAGAGTCACATTCCTCCAAAAGTTATAAATTTTCTTCTAATTTTTAGCCCAGAGTTATTCCTGGTTCATAGTTGTACATCTGTTCATGTGTCAACATCTTTTTTAGATTATATACATCCTTTGCTTCCCTGGAGTTTGCCTATTATATGTTTATATAGTGACATCCTCTTTACCGTCACTATATTTTGTTAAGCAGAACAAGCCATGATCTTTAAATCTTTTTTTTTCGTTAAGACACTACAAGCAGTGGTTCTATTGGCAATATTTCCATGCTGGTACTGCTGGTATATTTGGTAGTCTTACCAAGAATTATTTGTTTTTCAAAAGAAACTAAATCTCCAAAATCCAAACAAGAAGGCAAAGTCACTGATGTAGAATGCATTTTTTAACCTCCAGATCCATTGCTTAAAGCTGCTACAGTTTAGATGTCAACTGGCATTCATTTTGGCAAAGAAAAAATTAAAAAAGGCCATTGTAGTAATTTCTCTTTATATATCTTTATACTACTTAAATTAGCATATACATAGATATCAAATTTCTATGTATGTTCACAGCTACAAATACAGAGATTTGTGAATGGTTAAATATACCTATACTTATACACAGCTATGTATGTATGTATATATATGCATAGATACATATATATAGAATCACAGAATCAAAGAATCATAGAATAGTTAGGGTTGGAAAGGACCTTAAGATCATCAAGTTCCAACCCACATGCCATGGGCAGGGAAATTTCACACAAAACCATAAAACCCAAGGCTCTGTCCAACCTGGCCTTGAACACCGCCAGGGATGGAGTATTCACAACTTCCCTGGGCAACCCATTCCACAACTGCACACAATACTCCAAGTGAGGTCTCACAAGAGCAGAGGAGAGGGGCAGGATCACCTCCTTTGACCTGCTGGTGACACTCCTTTTGATGTAGCCCAGGATACGGCTGGCTTTCTGAGCTGCGAATGCGCACTGCTGGCTCATGTTCATTCTCTTATCAACCAACACCCCCAAGTCCTTCTCCTTGGGCTGCTCTGAATTTCTTCTCTGCCCAACCTGTAGCTGTGCCTGGGATTGCTCCAACCCAGGTGTAGGACCTTGCACTTGGCATGGTTAAACTTCTTAAGGTTGGCATCAGCCCACCTCACAAGCATGTCAAGGTCCCTCTGGATAGCATCCCTTCCCTCTGGCGTATCAACCGAACCACACAGCTTGGTGTCATTGGCAAACTTGCTGAGGGCGCACTCAATCCCACTGTCCATATCACTGACAAAGATGTTGAACAAGACCGGTTCCAATACCAATCCCTGAGGGATACCACTCGTTACCGGTCTCCAGCTGCACATCGAGCCATTGACCACAACTCTTTGTGTGCTGCCATCCAGCCAGCTATTTATCCACTGAGTGGTCCATCTATCAAATTGATGTCTCTCCAATTTGATGTCTCTCCAATTTAGAGACAAGGATGTCCTGTGGGACAGTGTCAAACACTTTGCACAAGTCCAGGTAGATGACATCAACTGTTCTACCCCTTTCCATCAGTTCCGTTGCCCCATCATAGAAAGTACCAAATTGGCCAGGCAGGATTTCCCCTTAGTGAAGCCATGCTGGCTGTCACCAACCACCTCCTTGTTTTTCATGTGCCTTAGCATGCCCTCCAGGAGAATCTGCTCCAAAAGAGTTTGTCAAGCACAGAGGTGAGACCGACTGGTCTGTAATTCCCTGGGTCATCCATTTTCCCCTTCTTGAAAATGGAGGTTATATTTCCCTTTTTCCAGTTGTCGGGAACTTCACCTGACTGCCATGATTTTTCAAATATGATGGGCAGTGGCTTAGCAACTTCATTCGCCAGCTCCGTCAGGATCCATGGATGGATTTCATCAGGTCCCATGGACTTGTGTACGTTCAGGCTCCTAAGATGGTCTCAAACCAGATCCTCTCCTACAGTGAGCCTAGGGTCTTCATTCTCACAGTCCCTGCATCTGCCTTCCAAGACTTGGGTGGTGCGGTCAAAGCCTTTGCCAGTGAAGACCGAGGCAAAGAAGTCATTAAGAACCTCAGCCTTCTCCATATCCAGGGTAGCCAGTTCTCCTGATAGCTTCTGGAGGGGACCTATATTGTCCTTAGTCTGTCTTTTATTCGCTACATACCTATAGAATCCATTCTTGTTATCCTTAACATCCCTAGCCAAGTTTAATTCTATCTGGGCCTTAGCTTTCCTCACCTGGTCCCTAGCTTCCTGGACAACATGCATATATTCTTCCCAGGCCGCCTGTCCTTGCTTTCACCTTCTATAAGCCTCTTTTTTCCTTTGAATTTTCCTGAGCCGCTCCTTATCCATCTAAGCAGGTCTCCTGGCCCTCCTGCTGCACTTCCTTCTAGTTGGGATGCAACACTCTTGAGCTTGCAGTAGGTGATCCTTGAATATCAACTAACAGTCTTGGGCTCCCCTGCCTTCTAGGGCTGTATCCCATGGAACCTTACTAAGCAGGTTCCTGAAGAGGCCAAAGTCTTCTCTCTTGAAGTCCAGGGCAGTGAGCTTGCTTTATATATATAAACATATATAAATATAAACTCTCTCATATAATTTTCTTGTTGTAATCCTTGAGGAATGACTAGCAAGGACTTGTAAAAAAAGTCAGTGCCCTGCCAGTGTTATGTGCTGCTTCATAAGCAAGGGTCAAAACAAAATGTTGTGTTGCATCTTCTCAAGGATGTCTTCTGCCAAGAAAAGGGGATGTGTTTTTTGTATGAAGATAGATCCTTTGGAAAATAAGACTCTGAGGAGTCATACAGAAGGTTACTGCATACTGCATTCCTCACTAGAAGGAGGTATCCAACAGTTACCCCTCTAATGGTCCTTAAGCTGTTAACCAGTCTTATATTTTTTAGCTTAAGTGATAAAGAATGAGAACACCAAGCACATCATTACAGTGAAACGTTAAGCATGCTTTACTGTAGAGTATTACTGCCTCTTATGGTAACTTTCATTCTCTTAGAGATTATCTGTAGTAGTCTGTGAACAAAAAATTCACTATGAGTAAAGCTCATGGAGTTTTATAAGCATCCAAGAATTTAGAGAATGCTTATGAAACTCTCCTAGTAAACAGATATTTGAAAGCATATATAATGTTATGCATATTAGCATGTATTTATGCCTTTACAGTTGTCTACAGTACATAGAGATTTCTAGGCATATTTGTGACAAGTAAGAATTTAATGCAATACTATATCTTACTTATATTTACTTCTGAACAACTCTCATTTTTGTAAGTGTGTTATGTTCAGATATTTGAGTAGTTTATATGAAGGATTTTGGGTTGTGGCTTTTGGAAAATTCATTGTTGTTTTTCATACAATATTTTGAACTACTATTGATCAATTGATCAATTGATTGACTTCCACTTCACAAAAATGCATCATTTTTGTACAAATGCTCTGTGTAAATACATGTTCAGAGTAATCCTTTGTGGTTGTTCTAGCATGGAAAAAAATAAAAAGGGCTATTCAAACATTTGTGTGAATATTTCTGGAAAGAGTTCTGCCATAATTATTTTTTATTTATGGTGACAGAACCTCTTCTATCCAGGAACATTCATTGGAATAAAATTTATCCACATACATATGAAGAATGTGATCAAGCATTACACAGAAGAATTGGACTGGTTTTATTTGCTGCAATACTGAGCACAACCAAATACTAGCCAAGTAGGCTATGGACACTTCAATATCCTTAGAGGTAGTCTATTTTTCTACCAGAGAATTTAGCCTGTTTGTTCTTACCATTGTAACACTTACAGTGTTATTTCTGGTCTAGCTTTTCCAGACTTGTTTTCCAAACAATAGGGAAAAGAGAAACATTTATACCACACGGCACAGAGGAAACATACTGTTTGTCTAAGCTAGTATTTCCTATCTTTTCTCTGCAGAGTATAGCATATTAATTTTACAGTTTCTGTAACATTACAATATACAGTTCCTCTAGTGCTGAAGGGTTCCATTGTAAAAGCTGAGACTATGCATTGCAGCATCTTTTTTATAAAGAGCAACTGGCCACCAGAACGGGGTGAAGTTGATAGAGCAGACAACCACAGAAACATATATTTCTGGTTGAGTCCTGCTATCAGTAACACAATTCTATGTCTGAACCCAACTGTGCAATTAGCAGGGCTGCACATAACTTGTCTATTCATATATCTATTCCTGGCAGGAATGTAAACCTCTGATCAGAAAATTCTCCTTTACTTCTGGAAAAAAAACCCCAACTTAGAAAACTCCCTTGGTACTGACAGGCAGCTTGTTGGCTGTCGTGGTTTAAGCCCAAGCCGTAAATTAGAACCACGCAGTTTCTACTACCCCCCCACCCCCGCCAGAGGGATGGGGAGGAGAATCGAAAGAATGTAACTCCCTCGGGTTGAGATAAAAACAGTCCAGTAACTAAGGTATAACACAAATCACTACTGCTAACACCAATAATAATAATGATAAGAGAAATAACAAGGGAAGAGAATACGATACCACCCGCCGGAAATGAGCCTGACAGAGAAGAAGATGTGCCCTTCTGGGTAACTCCCAGTTACATCCCTGGGCATGACGTTCTGTGGCATGGAATACCTCTTTGGCTAGTTTGGGTCAGGTGTCCTGCCCCTGCTTCCTCCTGGCTTCTCCTCCTCCCTGGCATGAGACTCACAAAGTCCTTGGTCAGGGTAAACATTCTGACCAGTAACTGAAAACGTCGGCTTTATCAGTATTATTCCCAGGCCGAAAGTCAAAACCACAGCGCAGCACCAGCTACTAAGAAGGAGAAAAACTGACTGCTGCTGCTGAACCCAGGACATTGGCTAAGTTTATCACGAGGGAAGCCTACATTTAATCAGTTCTGCCCTCATTACTGCATTCACTGGAAATTACTATAGTTGGCTGCAGGGAACAAGAGGATAATTTGTCCAGCCACGAAAAGAGATTAAGCACTGAAGCCCCCAAAATGATAACACTGGAATATGATTATGTGAGAACATTAACCATTTCAAAAATAGGACAGAATAGTGGGACTGAAAAAAAGGAAAACAAAGCACAAAAAAATAAAAAAGGCATAGAATATTCCTGGGGTTTATGCTCCATTTCCCAGTTCTGAGACCAATCCCTGTAGAAATATGTATTACGAACTTGCATGTATCCTTTGTTACAATTCTCCATATGCTTTATATTCCTTTATGTTAACAGTTACACACACTGTTCGGCACTCCATTAAAAAAGGCAGTTACAAAACAGATATTGTTTGTGCCACTTTCCAAAAAGCTGAAATGCCTCAAGCACTACACTCCATTTGGTAGATACATAATAGCATGTTTTAATTTTTACCTGAAATAGATAACTCAAAGATTTAAAATGCCATTGGGTTCAATCTATTGTTCAATTGTGTTTTTAAAATAAGAACATTTAAGAAGAGTCATGCCAAATAAAGTAAAACATTTCTGATATAATTATAACATTAAATCATAAAATCTGTCTTTGGATTCTTTTATGGATCTTGGCAAAAACAAGTAATTTCAGAGTTAAGGCTGAAACTAATTTTAAAATTCCATATTACTACATATTCATGTAAAATAATTTGAAGAGTCCTGGGTTCTTAAAGACATAGATGTCTATGAGGGCAAAGTGATGACAAATAGGAAAGAGAGTACCTTAAGGAAATATGGTGGACAATAAGATTTTTTTAAAAGGAAGTATTCATGTACTTAAGTATACATATATATATAAATGCAAGGTATTTGGGCAACAAATAGCCTAGAGAAGATACCAGTACTGATTGCTTAGTGATGTAAAAGTCAGGTTCATATGTCATATGCCCAAAGTTAAAGAGTCTTCAGACGTTACTTCTGGAGTCAGTTTCATCAGTAGCAGCAGGCAAGTAAATGACAGATGGCCCAAGCTAGGGATTGTAACTGAGCCCAAATGAGAAAGTTTAACTAAAAATATTTCTTTAAGGAGATATTATGTAGAAAAAATAGAGGAAAGACAAAGAAAGAAAGTGTTGCTAAGTTACTCTGAAGGCTATTCAGACAGCTTTTTCTCTGCAACAAACACAGTATTACTGAAAAAAAACCCCTCAACCCTCTTTTATGCATCTTTGGTCTGTTGAAACGGTTTATGTTTCCCTCTTGGTAAGATGTACATATCACCTATCGCTAACCACCACCAAATCACTCAGTGTCAGGTAAAAGGCTATGCCTCCATGTCCTTTGGATGATGTGGTGTTCTACCCTCTCACATAGAACTAGCCACCCTGGTTACTTCTTACTCCATGGCTACTCATTATTAATTGTAATTGCCCATTATCATTGCCCATTATTATTGTAAGTAGAGTATTGTAAGACTCCTAGTTGCTGTCTGTAGAGCTTTACTCCTCTTGACAGATTAGTCCATACAGCACCTCTATGACAGACACCAATCTTGCAGTCAGTTACAGCATGAGTTCCTTCAACTAGACTGTTCCTGCTCCGCAGTCTACTGGACCATTCTGCTCTTGCTGGCTCTCCTGACAGTGATCTCTCTGGACCTGCATGATGAGCACCTAGAGCAATTCTTGACGTGCTATTTATCTTATAGACCTCTGGGCCTGCTTATCTTGATGGGTCTCTTGATGGTCACATATCTGTCAACTTACTTATTTCTGCAAGATTTGCTACTTTTTCATTTCTACTATAGGAGTAAACTGATTTTTCTCATATGAATTTATTCCAGAATTCCTCTTTCTAAGTCATGATATCAGGGGATACTCCTTCAACGCAAAGCCCTCTGCCTTAGCTCTTCAAGTGACCACAGATTATTTTCATTAAACTAGTCCCTTCCCTGCCCCTACTTTAAATTTAGCTGTAAGGCATGAGATACCTCAAAGCTTACAACCGTAAGTGTTTATGATTTCTCTGTGTTCTATGTGGTTATCTTTGGACTAGGTTTATTTTACAAACCTGATTAGGATTCCTTATATTCTGTTCATAACATGCCCAAGAAAATGAGAAGTTTCCCACAGGCTGCAGTAGCTTTGCTCTTACAGTGTGACGCAGAAGCTGTAAGGTTTATGCAGAGGATGTAGCAGAAGGGTATAAGATCTGCATGGAAGAATGCAGAAACATTGGCACAAACACTGCCAGTATGACCTCTAAGAAATCTTCTCATCCCAACCATTACAGTTGTCCTTGGAGATACCTAACCCCTCCCAAGGTTAGTCTGGGATGAGATTTTGCTATTCACTGCAGATGGGAGCCCAGGAGTGGTCTTACAGATATGCAGAATTGATTGTTTGGAGAGCAAGACCTTGATGTACAACAGGGATTAGTCCAAGATGAGAATGTCAACCTGTGTATAGTCTATTATGGGCTGAAAAACTGTAGCTGAAATTTATAATGCAGGGTGAATCCAGGAGTAATCCTCTCTAGCACTTTTCTTTTATTCTATTTTCCATATGTGTTTAGGTAATTATTTTAAGGCTATAAAGCAAAACTTCAACACAACTGAAACTGAGGCAAACATTCTGATTTTGTGGCTCAAACCTAGATAAATGCCCTTGATCAACATCTTTGGTAATTTCACTATTGTGTATTTTAGTTTTGCCAAAAGAAAATCTTAAGAAACTCATAAGTGGAGACTCTGAAAATGAAAGGCATTATTACTAACAGCATCGAGGAAGGCAAATGCTCTCTGATTTTGGTGGTCTTTTAGCATCCTCTGTATATTTTGACGTAAATTATTATTTTAATTAATGATGTGAATTAAAAGCTTAATACAAACAAGTTACATTCTGAACCAGTACAAAACCGAAGGCATTACAGACATTAATGAGTATGTCACAAATTGACAAGATAGATAGTTTTTAATTCTAAAATGTCTGTAGGTAACCAAAAGGGATTCATTCAACCTTTGAAAATGCAAGTTAATGTGTCTGAGAAAAAAATAAACTCAGATACAAGTATTCAGTAGAAGAAAAAAGCATATTTGAAGGCCAATAAAGCATAACATTCTTTAGGGAAACAGCAGACAGCAGAATAGATATTATAATGTAATCTAATATACTTAAAAAGAAAGGCTAGGCATTTTGAAGCTGGACTTGCAACTACACAAAATGCCTTGCTCCTAGTTCAAAGTGGTTTATCTGTCATTTGTTGCCATTGTCAGATGAAGGTGACTGTCTTGTTCCATAATGACAGAAGAGATTGGAATCAAAATACTTGGTTTAATAATTAATATATTTATGCCAGGAAGATATTTACAGATTGTAGTAATTTCAGAAAATAATGAACAGTCTAAACCTTTGTTTCTGACACCCTGAATCTTCATAAACAGAAGTCTCCAGACAATGTATAATATGTAACCTGTTATAATACGCTTTTCAGAAAAGATGTTATAAATCTTGGAATAACATAAAATTATGTGAATTGATATAAAACAATAGATCAGCATATGCAATGAAAACTATATACAGTGGAACATCAAATCATATGTATAATTATATTCTACTGTTATATATGATTCTTGTACCTTAACTACTCAACCTAGAAAAGTCCTTTTTTAGTAGACTGTACTAAAGTAATTTATTGGATTAGTTTTTTCTGAGTTCTCAAGAATTTTGGTGTATTGTACTGTAAATTTAAACAAACCATCTTTGGGGAAACACTAAGTTATTTGAGGTACCATTAATGAGAAGGAAACAAGCTTTGTCAAAAAAAAGTTATATCTAGACATAATTCCTGTTGAAGTTACAATGTAGCGTAGTTAGCATATGGAAAGCAGCTGTATGAGAAACTTGAGATCACTACTGTGTAAATAATAGATATTTTGTTTCACTAGAGTTTGAATGATTTTGGGGGGAAGAAGTCGTAACCTGTGACCTTAAGGAAACTGAAAACCACAATAGGAAAATACTGCAAACCTCTTCTTATAAGACTGACGGGATGTTTAGAAAAGAGACAGTGATTACTGCTTAATAGCTGTCACCTGATAAAGTGAGACATAGAGAATAAAAAAGACATATTTAAGCTGTTGGATATGACAATATGCTTATGGTAATCTTTTTTTTTTTTTTTTAATCCATTTGCACACTTATATGAACTTTTGGATTAATATCCAATACAGTGTTTGGAAGTACTTCTTTATACCACTGTATTTACTACAGGTAACAAGTAACCCCAAGAGATAATGTAGTAGGGCTCAGAAACACAGCTGAACTTGCCAAGAAGAATGGTTAATGAAGCTTCTCTCTCCATCCCAGAGAGACCAGTCCTGCCTTCACTTTAGCAGTGAGTGCATTGCAGCATCCCATGAGAGGGAAGGCACATGTTAACCCCTGGCAAGAGATGCCAAACAGATGACTGGCCTATGGTACAGGTCCCTACACCACACTTAACTTGCTTTCAGCTGTCTTTTCTACAACTGGCAAAACTTGT
This sequence comes from Psittacula echo, assembly GCF_963264785.1. Classification (NCBI taxonomy): domain Eukaryota; kingdom Metazoa; phylum Chordata; class Aves; order Psittaciformes; family Psittacidae; genus Psittacula; species Psittacula echo. Next base: position 145,411,459 of record NC_137735.1, read on the forward strand.
CAAGTATAAAATAAATCCAAAAGTGAAATAGAAAAGCACTAACTCTTTCATTAAAAGGTACTAAATGCTGAATATCAAATACTGAATATCAAAATATGGGTATGGTATGCATCGTTGGCATGACTCAGCTCATTTAGTGTTAGCTGACTAGACAATATTAATGTAGTTTAATAACCAGTTTTCTGCTAAAATCAGTGATATGAGACAAGAATGTGCAGAATATGACTCAGTCTGAACAAAAGTTTCTGAGAGAGATGAGAGGAATTGCACAGCAGAGGAACATTACATACAAAAATCACTACTGAAGAAGTTTAGAAGGCTAGTTTATGTAAAAACCTCAAACTTCAACAAGTCTAACTTGAGGTAAATTATTCCTATTCTAAGACTATTTCCATATTAAAAAGTATTTGCTCTAGAATATAGTAATGATGTACTTAATTTAAATAAAAGCTTTAATATGTATCCATCCCTTTTGAAGCAAACAATAAACTACTGAAAAAAATGCAGAAATAATTTTTAATACGTACAGATGGAAAATTGTGCAATAAAGAGAGTTCTCCTAAATTTAATAGGAAACTGTCATAAACTTAAAATATGTATTTCCCAAAAGTGGATGTAATTTTGATAGAAAATGAGGTACTTCCAAGTTGCATAGCATAACCTGGTGCATTAAATTCTTCAGTCTATCTTTTTTAACTAGTAATGAGATATCATAAAAAGGAGAGGAGTGCCAGAGGAAAAATAATCTCGTCTGGCAAGGAAGTCAATGTCAGAAAAACTTCTAAAGCCAGTTCAGAGAAATAGAACAAAATGCTTTCACGACCACACAACAGTGTGTAGCCAAGTTGAATGACCTGGAAAGAGGCTTTCGTTATTTCCTAAACCGCATCAGACTGAGATACACAGAACAGTCAAATGTGCCTTGTAAGAAAATACAACAGTACAAACCTTGCAAAGGCAATACATAATTACCTGTCTATAGAGCGATGCTGAGTGTTAACCATACTGACTCTGATCCTGAAGAGCATTTAAGCATGCAATTGATTTATTTCTGCAGGTCTCCATTCTTGTCTAACATGGCTTGAAACTCAAACTCATATCTTTTAACATTTTTTGGAATTAAGGCCTTAAGTAACATGTTTCAGTAAATGGCAGTAAAGACATCGCATGCATTTGTTTTCATTTTAAACAAGTAGCTTTGGCAATGAAGCAAACTCAGCATTATTATGACACTTTGGTTAAATGCAATTCCTTTCAGATCCCATCTCAAAAATTCCAGGGAAGTGTCAAACTAGCATTTGGGATAAAGCTGCATGGCAACTGAAGGCTCTCAGGTTGTCAAAGCACGTTATACCTAGTATATCATTGAAAAAAATCCATACAAACTGAAACAACCCTTTGTATTGAAGCCTTGGGGATATGCCTTTAAAATATCTCATCTTGCCTCTTTGCAAACACTTTAGTAAATGCCAGCTGACATATTATGTATCTGAAATTGCATTTGTTAATCTGGGCATGGCTTTTAACATTTTTTTTCTCCCCATGGGCATATGTTTTACATCCTCAGGCATTGTATAGTCCATCATGGGTTCAGTGAGTCCCACCTACAAGAGTCATAATTAAAAAAGAAGGTAGCTTCAGTTTCAAACTTACCTACAAATACTGATTTTTACCTATCAGAGAAAATGAGGGTGGGATAATCTCTCTTCAACAACTTCAAAACCATCTTCTTCTGACACAGTTCCTCATAAAAAAAGAAAGAAAAAAAAACTTCACCTTTGAAAGGTTATGCTCTTGAGTGCTGAATGTATGTATGTATGTCTGTATGTACACATCTACTGATTCTCTTTTTTCTTTTTCTATCACTTTTTTTATTTGTCTCCTGTTTTCAGTCCAGCATATGAAATGCTATATGACAGAATCATATTGTCAAAAAATAATTCAGGTTGGAAAGGACCTTAAGATTATCTAGTTCTAACCCTCCTGCCATGGGCAGGGATGCCTTACACTAGACCATGTCGTGCTGGGCCCTGTTCAACCTGACCTTGAACACTGCCAGAGAGGAAGCGTTCACAACTTCCTTGTTCAACCTGTTCCAGTGCTTCACAACCTTCACAGTAAAAGACTTCATCCTTATATCTAACCTGAACTTCCCCTGTTTTAGTTTGAACCCATTACCCCTTGTCCTATCACTACAGAACCTTTTATCTAAAAGAGAGCATACAAACTTAAAACCTTGTAAGTTTTTAGTAATAAAAAGCAACATACTCAGTGAAAGAGAAAGACAAAATTGTTGAAAATGTTAGAAAATGCTACTGCTTTTATTTTTTAATGGTAGAAATATGTTCTCAAAGACACCCAATCTTTTCCTGAGATTGGCAGCTGTCTTTCTCCACTTTGAAAAATGCTCAATAAAGAAGATTGTTACTTTCATTTGAAGACGGCTTAGGCATATTTACATGACAAAGTAGGCATACTACAAGGAAAAAGTCTATTAAAAGGTATGTGGTCAATAACAAAACCCATGAGATTAAATAATACAACTTGTTTCAGAACATTCTAATGTGTTGCAGTTCTTATTAATTCTGTTATTTTAGAAATTATGAAAACAATATGCAATTTTATAAGCTACTTATAATCATACATTGCTCCAGAATTAGCAAATAGACATTGCTAGGGAGCCAAATTTCAAACCATTTATCAGAGGATCCTGCTTCACTCTGCTGTCTTTTCACAGAGGCAAGTAATCAGAGGCTCTGGGTGATGAAGTAAATATTTTCTAATTTCCACAGCCACTCCTTTCCATTCTCTTTGTTCTTTTCTTAATTAATGGTATCTCTCATCTCATTCCTCATTTGAGAGGTATCCAAACAAAAATAAAATGTCATTTATTGCTTTCTTCCTACATGAAAAAAATAAGGAAACTTTAAGCAGTAAACATTAATCTTACTTTTTTATCTTCTAGTGGATTTAAATCAACATCTTCAAAGACTTCACCAGATTCATATAATTTTTGAGACAATTTGTTCCAATTACTGCGTAACAAAATGTGCCTCTGACTTTAGTTGTTTTATGTGATGAGTTCAGTTACATATGTTCATCTCATTAAAATTTCATTGGTTTTCTCAAAAAAATTTCCTCCTCAGATCCCAGCTTTCTACTTCTTACTTGTTCTTGTAAATAATAACTAAAATTGATGTCATAGACTCATTTGGTCCCTAAAAATCTGAGGTAAAACAAATTGGACTGCAGCTTTTAACTCCATACAGGATCACTGATATGTAGAGAGTTCCAGGGAAAAAGGAGAATTTAATACCTTTAGTGTAATGGATGTCAGTCTGTATTATATGACTAGATGTGACTACTGTCATGGCTTAACCCCAGCCCCAGCCAACAATTAAGCACCATGCAGCAGGTCACTCACTGCTCCATGATGGGGGAGAGAATCCAGTCACCTCCCTAATCTCCATGTGCCTTATAATAGTTTCTAGGAGGATCTTGCCAGGCATAGAGGTGAGACTGACTGGCGAGTAGCTTCACAGACCTTCTTTTTTTTCTGCTTCTTAAAAATGGGGTTATGTTTCTCCTTTTCCAGTCAATGTGAACTTCACCAGACTGCCATGATTTCTCAAATATGATAGATAACAGTTTGGCCACTTCATCTGCCAGTTCCCTTAGAACCCCTGGATGCATCTCAGCAGGTCTCATGGACTTATGCACCCTCAAGTTCCTTAGATGGTCTTGAACCTGATCTTTTCCTTCAGTGGGTGCTTCTTCATTCTCCCAGTCCCTGCCTTTATCTTCTGCAAATTGGGTGGTGTGGCTGGAGCACTTCCCTATGAGGACCAAGGCAAAAAGTTGTTGAGTTCCTCAGCATTCTCCATATCACAGGTAACCAGGTCTCCCATTTCCCTCTGGGGAGAGCCAATGTTGTTCCTAGTCTTCCTTTTATCTCCAACACACCTATAGAAGTTTTTCTTATTGCCCTTGATGTCTCTGACCAGATTTAATTCTGTCAGGGCTTTAGCTTTACTAACCTGATCCCTGTCTGTTCAGTATATATCTCTCTGTATTCCTCTCAGGCACCCCATCCATGCTTCCACCCTCTGCAGGCTTCCTTTTTGTTTTGGAGTTTGTCCAGAAGCACCTTCTCCAAACACACGGGCCTCCTAGAATTCTTGTTTGACTTCCTCTTTGTTAGTTCAGCAAGTGACATATTACTTAATAATTGTTATAATAATTGTAAAAGATAATAGGTGTGACCATAAGTGTTCAAGAACTATCCTGTGATGCAGGCTGAACATAGCACATTAATAACTGTGCACTAAGTAATGGAAGCAGAACTGAAATTTTAGCATATCTTGTATTTGCTGTCAGAATTAAAGTCTTTTTTTCACATGGCTTGGGTGGAATTTTTTAAAGCTGTCATGGGTTTGACTCGGACGATAACAGAGCTAGGCAACCTCTCGCTCATCTGATCCTTTTTCCCCTCAGGGGGACAGGATGGGGAGCAGAATTAAAAGAATGTAAAACCCATGGGTCGAGATAAGAACAGTTTAATGACTATAATAAAGTAAAATATAGTGATAATAGAAATATTAACAATAACAATACTGATCATAATAATAAGGAACAACAGCAACAGAAGAAAAAAAAAAGACAATTCAGAAAACCCAAGTGATACACAACACATTGTTTACCACCTGCTGACCTGAGCAGTGATTGGTCCTTTCCAGGTAACTCCCGCAGTCTATATACTAGGAATGATGTGCTGTGGTATGGAATACCCCTTTGACTGATTTGGGTCAGGTGTCCTGTCTCTGCTCCCTCCTGGGTTCTTGTGCTCCTCCTCACTGGCAGAGCATGAGAGATTGAAAGACTTTTCAATCCTTGATAAGGGTGTTACTTAGGAACAACTGAAACATTGGTGTGCTACCAGCATTATTCTCATGCTAAAGTCAAAACACAGCACTGCACCATGAAGAAAAACAACTCCGTCACAACTGAAACCATGACAAAAGCCATCTGAGATGTTCAGACTTCCCAGAATCCTTGTGACTAGTCAGGCCAGACTAGACAGAGCATTGAGCAACATGGCCTAGGGTGAGGCATCCCTGCCCAAGGCGTCAGGATTGGAGCTAGATGATCTTAAGGTCCTTTACAGCCCTAACCATTCTATGATTCTATACAACAGTTAGTCAACTTTTTAAGTTTCATCTTTGGGGTTCCTTTTGATCTCGGGGATTCATCTTAGCTAACAGCCGTTTTGGGAGCATTTCCCTTAAATACTGAGGACAGAAACCAAAATTTTCTTTAAGGATTCTTCTTTATATATTTTCCTTAAACCTTCTGCTAACATAGATCAAAAGCAGTAATCTAATTTATGGGATTTCTACAGACTTACAGGCAAGAAAACCGTAATAAGATATTACTGTTTTCCTCATATGCAAATGCAGTAAAATAAGAAGGTTGATTTTCTTTCTTTATTCCCTTTTCTTCCAATGTATAATGTAGGAGGAAAGCTATTTGACACTATAATTTTGTATGATTCAGAGCTATGACTCACCTGGAACTGAACTGTTTAAAAAGCTTCTTATTCATGAGACCATTGTTTCTACAGCCAGTGAAATGTCTAGATTTGAGGTACATATGAAAAATAAAAGCTTTAGGATGGAATCAGGGGATTTTTTTTTTTTTATTATATTTATCTTTGTTTCAGAACAAACATAAAAAAGTAGTCCTTATTTTAGTTTTCACTTATGCTACCATTTTCCATATCAGCCATTGCTGTGGCAAGATTCTAAAACAGTTGATGTTGAAGAAACAGAAAGCACACCATATATTAACACATAAAACCCCATAAAATGTTGCAATTAGAAAAAGACCAGGCAATAAAACCTTTTTTTGTTGCCCCTTTCTGCAAATATATGTGCCGTTTATTTTTTATTCTTCAGGAAAAGCTAGTCACTAATCTTAATTACATTCCTTAAAAAGACTGTTATGGAAAAGCAGAGTGTATTAAATGAAGCAGACTACCATATTCTTTCATAGGAACAAAGAAGGATTATCCATAGCTTCTCAAAATGTTCTCCTCTCTACCATATTATGTTGTAATGATTAAAATAAATTTCAGTATATGCTTGATAGAACCTCAGAGGTCGTGTTAAGGGTAAGAGTAGGAAAAAAATTCTGATAGCCAGATTAAGAGGAAGCATAAACCCATAAAGCAGGCACAGAAATGAACTCTGAGAGACTACTTCTAGATACCTTTATTCTTCCACGTAAAACTGGCTTCAAAAGCAAAATCATGTCCATGTCCTTTTCCATTTTGCTTGTGTTTTCTTTGACACAAAAGCAATTTGCATCTAAAATCTCAGCAAGGACTCAATAAGCATCAGGCGCTAAACTTTTACAGCCATCCATATTTTAAATTTTAAAATACAGGATTGCTGAATGGCTTTTTGCATTACTGTTATGTGTGCTGCACGAATGTGAACTACTTGTATATTGTCCTTTTCAGCAGGTTTTTAATAATTTATCGTTCAGATAAGCTATGCAGACCCTGGGATAGCTGAAAACAGAACTTCACTCTTTAAAACTGAACTCATCAGAAGCCTGTCTAAATTCTTTCATAGTTTGAACATAAAGGAGGCCAAGATCTCTGTTTCACTGTATTTATACATCACAAGAGAGAAAAACAGGGCTCTATGAATGAACTCTACTGAGGAGAGCTCATTTCCTATACCCTGGTCCTGCTGACTTTGGGACAGACAAATGGGAGTATGATGTGGGAGGACCGGAAGGTGTCAGCGCAGATATAGGACATGAGGAAGATGCAGGGGTGGCAGAAACTCTGAAGGGAGGTTTCTTTCTTCTTTCCTTACTACAGCTCAGGCCATCACATTCCGCTGTCCTCAACTGCCTCAGGGCATGTGGGAGCAGTTATAAATTGTGGAAACTGCCTGGTTAATGCTATGTGGGTGAAAATGATGCGTTTATCTATGCCTTGAAGGCAGCTTTGGCTGATAGATAATACTGGGCTTTGAGCACTATGGTCTATACAGAAGTTACAGCAAGCACAACAGTTAAGAACACTACTGGAGGCAGAATACAAGGAATTAAGCTCTTAATAAAGCACCATGTTTGCTGGCATACTTGTGAAACTTCACCTTTTTTGTTTTCTCCAATTAGAACAAACAATCCTACAGAATCCATGCATGCTGAGCTCTCACAGGCTCCAGAATTTTTCCCTCTGAGAAATCTCCAGACTATTGCAGAAGTTGTTTATTCTGTGCTCTGTGAGGCAGTAACTACTTTTTGATGTGTTACATTAATAATTTTACCACCAAGATACATCTGATAAAAAATAAAAGCATTTCCCTTTACTTTGGCCACAACTGTATATTTTAATGTTAGTTTTGAAAGTCCAATGTTACAGCAAACTTCCAGAAACTTCTAATAATGTAGAAGTTCAGCTTTAGTGTGATTTCTTTTAAATCATCTCAGAAACACCTGCTTTAAGATTTAAACTCGACTCTACCACAAAACCTTTTTTATCCCATATGCTTATTCATGACATGCAAAACCACAGGAAGAATAATGAGATGCCGTTGACTAGAAATCTTCAGAGAATTTGCATATTTTGGGGTGAGCATTCCTCATCACATCTCTAAGAGGATACGAAAACTGACAAACATGAATGCAGAATGTCTGTGTGTTACTAAGCAATGCAGTCAGTATTTGGGAGAGATATCTCTTATAAAATTAATTAAAGCTCCAAAACTCATCTGTATATTATTTAGACAAACCTTTAATTTGATATGACAGAAGGTAGTCTGGGGTCTAGTCTGGAATAGTGTATTTCAATTTGTTACATTTACAGAATTCTCTGGACTTACAAAAAAAAAAAAAAATTGAGAGTTGGGTTATTTTTGAGTTTTGATATTTTTGTTCAATTTTTCAGAATAGTTATGAGTGGTTGATAACAGTGAAGTTTTGCTTAGTACTGATGCAAAATACTTTACAATGGCATGTAGAGAATTAAAAACATTTATAATTTATTGTGAGGATGTGGTATGTGATGTTTGGTAGTTATTCAGGACAGTAATATCACCTAGTACAGAAGCTACAGTAGACAGACCATGAACAGGTTCAAAGCTATGAATATAAATTAGAAGCCAAGCCGACAAAAAAACCTTGTAGTTGGTGTTTACTAAAGGCTGCCTGATCATGGAAAGTCTGTTGATAAAGTGTTCATACTTTATCTATGGGAAGCATCACATTTGCAGGCCCTGATCCTGCTATGGGACTTCAGTCACCCTTATATATGCTAGAAAAGCAGCACAGTGAACTGTAAATAATACAGCAGACTGTTGGATTACATCGAGGATAATTTCTTAATCTAGGTGATAGCCCAATCAGAGGAGAAGCACTACTAAATCTGTTGGCCACCAACAGGCATAGAGGAATTAGAGGTCAAGATTTGTGGCAACCTGGGCTGCAATGATCACGACCTGGTAGAATCCACAATCTTGATGCATATGGACCAGGCAAAGAGTAAAGTCAAGACCTTGAATTTTAAGAAACCAAACTTTCAGCTGTTTAAGGAATTAGTGGATGGGAACCTCTGGGAAACTGCCCTGTCCTGGGTTCAGCAGTAGCAGTCATTTTTCTCCTTCTTAGTAGCTGGTGCAGTGAAGTTTTTTCAACTTTAGCCTGAGAAGAACGCTGATAACACAACGATGTTTTGAGTTGTTGCTAAGAAATACTTACTCCAATCAAGGACGTTTCAGTCTCATGCTCTGCCAGTGAGGAGGGGCACAAGAAGCTGGAAGGAAGCAGAGACAAGACACCTGACCCAAACTAGCCGAAAGGGTATTCCATACGACAGCACGTCATGCCCACTGTATAAACTGGGAGGAGTTACCTGGAAGGCTTAGATCATTGCTTGGGTCAGGCTGGGTATCGGTTGACGAATGGTGAGCAATTGTATTCTCTCCCTTGTTATTTCCCTTATCATTATTATTATTGGTGGTAGCAGTAGCAGTTTCGTGTTGTACCTTAGTTACTGGACTGCTCTTATCTCAACCCGTGGAAGTTACATTCTCTCAGTTCTCCTCCCCATCCTTTCAGGAGTAGGGTCAGGAAAAGAGCAGGGAGTGGGCAAGTGGCTGCGTGGTTCTGAGTTACCGGCTGGGCTTAAACTACAACACTGCCCTGTGGGATAAAGTTACTGAATAAACCTGGGAACTCTTTAAAGACATTTTTTCTAGAGTGAAGAGTTCTCAATTCCCATGTGTCAAAAATCAGGCAAGGGTGATAGTAGACCAGGATGGCCAAGTGACTACCTCCTTGTCAAATTAAGTGCAAGAAGGAAATGCACAGGCAGTGGAATCAGGGACATGTATCTTGGGAAGAATTTAGAGACACTGCCCAGATGTGTAGGGGTGGGATCAGAAAAGGCAAGGCACAGCTGAAGCTTAATTTGACAAGAGATATTTAGAACAATAAGAAAGGCTTCTACAAGAACATTAATCAGAATGTAAGGTTAAAGAAAAATCACCCCTGCAATAAATAAGACAGGAGAACTAGTGACAACAGTCATGGAGAGGTATTCAACTGTTAGGGTTTTTGTCTCAGTTTTCAATGGTAATCACTCTTCCCAATTTCCAGCCCCAGAACCTCAAAGCAGCAACTAGGGGATAATAGACCCTCCCATCCTAAGAGAATATGATGTTTAAGACACTTGAAGAACTTGAATATATATAAGTCCGTGGGACCTGAATCTAAATCTACCCTCTTTCACCTTAAAGGCATTCCCCCTTGTCCTATCTCTTCCTGACTTTTTAAAATGTCCCTCTCCAGATTTCTTGCAGTCCCTATTTAGGTATCAGAAGACTGTTATAAGGTCTCCCATGAACCTTCTCTTCTCCAGACTGAACAACCCCAACTCTCTCAGCCTGTCTTCACAGGAGAGGTGTTCCAGACCTCTGAATATCTGATCAACTGCATTGGTTTATAATAGAAAAATTAAGATTGAACTGTTGACAGAATTGGACCGGTTGAAGGTTTGTCTGGGTATTGGACTTGAATGGGAAAGTTTTTTGCTTTTTTTTAAATCTTTCCTTTTATGCACTGAGACAAAACAAAGATCTTGTGATGGGTTTTTAACACCTGTTTCTCATCGTGACTGCAGTTATTCTATATATTATGCAATTCAGATGAATATTATAATGGTTTATTTATCATATCCTTTGTGTCCTGTGAGACATATCATAACTGGAGATGTCAGGGTATTTTATTACTGATTATTCATAGTTCATTAGACTTAGTAACACAGTCCATTTCACAAGTGGCAAGTAGACTGCTGTCTAAAAGTTTAACAGAATATTGTTGTTTATCTAATATGAAAATTACTCCAATGTAAATTGGAATCTATTATTCTACAGCACAAGTTAAATTCACTCTGTAACTTCCCTCCAAAATCTCAGAAACATGGTGGGATGGCTCCTATGACTGGAGTGTTGGAATGGAAGGTTACAGGCTCTCTAGAAAAGACAGGCCCAGAAGGCAGGGAGGGGGAGTTGCTATTTATGTCAGGGATAGGCTGGAGAATATGGAACTCTGTCTGGGGACAGGTAAGCAGTCAACAGAGAGTTCATGGGTCAAAGTTAAAGGAAGAACAGCTATGGGGGACATTATTATGGGGATCTGTTTCAGACCGCCTGATCAAGAGGAATCTGTGTGTGAAGCACTCTACAGACAGATAGGAACAGCCTCACGCTCCCAGGCCCTTGTTCTCATGGGGGACTTCAACCACCCTGACATCTGTTGGAGCGATGATATGGCCCGGCACAAGCAGTCCAGGAGGTTCCTCGATTGTGTGATGAATAGTCCCTCCCCAGCATCCTTACAGGTCCCCTTCAGATACTGGAAGGCTGCTACGAGGTCTCCACGCAGCCTTCTCTTCTCCAGGCTGAACAGACCCAACTTTCGCAGCCTATCTTCATACGGAAGTTGCTTCAGTCCCCTGATCATCCTCGTGGCCCTCCTCTGCACTTGTTCCAACAGTTCCATGTCCTTTTTATGTTCAGGACACCAGAACTGCATACACTACTCCAAGTGAGGTCTCACGAGAGCAGAGTAGAGGGGCAGGATCACCTCCTTCGACCTGCTGGTCACGCTCCTTTTGATGCAGCCCAGGATACAGTTGGTTTTCTGGGTTGCGAGCGCACACTGAAGCCGGCTCATGTTCATTTTTTCATCGACCAACACCCCCAAGTCCTTCTCCGCAGGGCTGCTCTGAATCTCTTCTCTGCCCAACCTGTAGCCGTGCCTGGGATTGCTCTGACCCAGGTGTAGGACCTTGCACTTGGCATGGTTAAACTCCATCCCTGATGGTGTTCAAGGCCAGGTTGGACAGAGCCTTGGGTGGCATGGTTTAGTGTGAGGTGTCTCTGCCCATGGCAGAGGGGGTTGGAACTTGATGATCTTAAGGTCCTTTCCAACCCTAACTATTCTATGATTCTAAAATTCCAAAAATATCATGAGCAACTTCACAATAAGAGTTGAGCTTGACATTACTAATAGAATGCATAGGTTTTTATTTCTAAAATTTTTAATGTAATTTTCTTTTGATTTGTGACTAAATTGAGTCTTTAAATATTATCTCAAGTAAATACTGGCAACATAATAAAAGCAATAGTGTTTTATGTATTAATTTAATATTAAAATTCTCTTCTCAAATGAATCTTTTACTGCTTTAACACTATGAATCTTCTAAATATTAAATTATGGAGAGCTGAACAAATCCAAATATTGTGCTATAATTTAACAGGCACAGTTGGTAAAAAAATTAGGAAAAGATCTTAAATGGTTTATGATTGCACTATATTTTTTATTTCAGTATCTCTGAGTCTTTGCTTGCATTCCTTTCTATCCTCATCTTCAAGGTTTCCAGAAGATTTACCCCACTCACTAGGCCAAAATACTACTCCCATATACTAATAGCAAGAGGGTTTTCTTCCTCATCATGACACTTTTTTCAATACTTTCTCTTTAAATAATGCCAAATATTCAAGCATAGTGTCACTATAATCAATTAAACACAAAATTTATAATTTCTATGGTCGTTACTTTCCTGTTAGCAACCACTGCAGGCTAGTTAGCATTCCGCACAGATGAAACTGAAAGCTGGCTTTCCAAAAACAATTTCTGTATAGAGAGTTGTAAATAGAACAGAGAAGGGATGACCATTATAAGCATCAGCCTGGTAGGGGTAGAAAGGCCATTATTTTCCCCATTTTTGTTACCGCTGAGAGAAAGATGCAGCTCAACATAGTCAGAAAAGTAGGACAGAAACAGCTGTAATGACTTAGTGGGAGAAATGAGATTACTCTGGAAACAAAATGCCTAAATTCTGATGTTGTGGACACTTACTTTTTCTGTTGTACAGTAATGTAATGACAGTTGATAAAGATCACAAAACAATGATGTTTTTTCATGTAAGAATTCATAATTCTCTGTATCCCCCTTTCTTCTTCCAACCAGAGATTAACATAATGCTTCAGCTGTGAGAACAAAAGCCTTAGGGCTTTTAGGAGAGAAAATATGAGGAATGTAATTCTATGACTTTATGATTAGGGGAGTTACACAGGAATAGCAGTGTGTTACTTCTGCTTTCTGGTCTTAAGGCAATGGAGCTCTGTGATTGGCATAAGGACCAAATGCTGCTATTTCTCAACTTTCTGTTGTCTTTCAAGCCTAACTGTAGTCACATCAAAAAGTGAATCTTTCTCAAGTTGTATTGCAAGCATTCCACTTATACCTACTACTCTTCAGAATCCAACACCTTAACCAGAGAACACACTCTTCCTCTGTGCATCTTTTTAAAAGGAGAGGGCTTGCTAACAACCACCAAAAAAGATTCAATTCTAGCTGCAGGTCACTCTTCTTTTGTTGAAAAGCACTCAATTGTCTTTCACAAGTGTTTGTTTTTTTTTCCTTTAGAAAGCTTCAGAACCTGGTTTCCGACACTGCCCTGGAAGGAGCTGCTCTCTGCACTTTAGGCATGAAGTGCTGTAAGCTAGAAAAATGTATCATTTGAATAACCATTTCAGGATGAATCTTGATTCTCAAGACACTCCCCTAGATTGGCATAAAATGTCAGTATTTCACTAGAAAATATAAAGATCTTTCTGAAAACAATCTAAGTCAGTGAGAGACGTTTCATTTACTCATCTGTCTCATTAGCTGACTCTTGGCGACAGCAACAGACAATCAAAAATCATAGAATCATAGAATTATAGAATCAACTACGTTTGAGAAGACCTTTAAGATCATCAAGTCTAACCATTATAGTATAACTTGTCAATTTAAAAACAATACAAAACAAATCAAAACAGCACAACAAGCAAACAGGTTTTAATTTGTTTTTAAATATCTCTTCTTTCAGTTCTGCTGTCAAGTTCACTATTGTTACTAAGACTTCTCTCTGCCCTACAGCATCAATGATAAAAAGTTAAGGAAAAAAGCTCTCTTATTTTTCAGCTGTTCTGTCAAATTATATTTAATCTTTACTGCCAAAACTTTCTTCAGACAGTAGAATATTTGCTTGTAAAATTATCATAGTTATGCTAAGCTTGAAGGTATTTATGAAGCATAGAATCAAGCTCATGGAATGTCTCCATTTGTTTTGAAAACATAATGGAAAACTCATGTCATCAGTGAGCCCAGCATGGCCCCAGGCAATGATACTTAGAATCACAGAATAATTATGGTTGGAAAGGACCTAAGATAATCTAGTTTCAACCCCCCTGCCATGTCATTAACCATATCACCCAAGACTCCATCCAATCTGGCCTTGAACACTGCCAGGAATGGAAGTGTCATTTGCTTGTAAAAGACACTGCTTGACCAGGAAAGGTAAATATCCTGTGCCACAGAGAAACATAACCAAGGGGAATGGACTTTACCTTGTGAAGCTAAAGTGTAGTCATATAACTTACAAATAAGATCTTCTCTGGTTAAATTACCTTGCTTGTTGAATAAGCAGCTTTCACCATAAATACACAAAAACATTCTCCGGCTTTCCCGTAATGACTTCAATTTGTAATGCTTAATAAACAGCTACAAAGTCACCTCTACACTATTAGAAATATCTTCTGTCCACTACACATGGAATATACATAACTTATGGTGAGTCAACCACCTTAAACAATCAGTTTAAATGACCGTGAGTCTAACAGCTTCTCTAAATGTAACATTTGAAAAAAAAAAGAAAAAAGTCATTATCTTGTGAAAGTGAAAATACAGCAGACAAAATACATAAAGTCTAATAAGATTCAGATGGCTTACAAATGCAGCTCAAATACATTCTTTTTAAAATACTTCTGAAGATGAATCAGTCACAGGGCTCCAGAAATTATATCAAAACTCTCATAACAGCTGTGTCTAATCTCATCATTAAAAGCCTGTGGCTTCACAAAGGCAGAAGGATCATAATAAAAGCCTGAGGTTGCTTCACAATGTCCATACAAAAACTAGGAAACCTGTCATAGTGATCAACTTGAAATGCTATTAGCATGTTGTGTCTATCAGAATTAATGAGATTACTGTTACCTGAAAAAGTCAGACTGGATGACTTATAATATTTGTGTGACAGAATCTATGGCTCTAGGTCTCAGTCTGTCTTGCACATGGTCTCAGAATGTTTTTATCAAATCATGACCTAAGTCCTAGACACTAGTGTCAGACTTCTGTTCATATCAGTATGACACTAGAAATACAATGCATGTAAAGTAGTCTTAGGGAAAATGGAGACAAATAATGTTCATACATAGATCAAACTTGAATTACGATCATTGCGTTAATGCATGTTAGTCAAAATATTATTGTCATAAACATTTCATAAACAAGAGCAAGCAATTCAAGTCACTGTTGTTGTCAATTTATTTAATCTGCAAAGTCTATCTCACCTAGCAAATATGCATAGCAACATTAAAGAATCATGCAAATTCCACTACAATGTTAGCATACAGAGCAAGCATTGTAGAGCAAGACTTGACAAGTGTCAAAGACTCTTATTATTACACAGGGATCTACAACAGAGGCTTGTTAACACATGCAAAATCTTACAACCTTAGGCCAGAGTTATCAGCGCATACCTCTTTTAGTTTTAGTGATTCAATAGGGTTTTTTTCTGAATCATTTTTTTCAGTGATTCAATAGTTTGTATAAAGCTATTGAACCACATGGCTTATTGTGGCATAATTAAAAAAAAAAAAAATATTGTCCAAGGTTATGCAAATGCATATTAAATTTTCAAAGGGATTTTGATCTGAGTAAAAGCATTTTGAAAAGGCGACTCACCTACAAGAACACTACCAGATTTTTCGCTTAAAGCAGTTTTATTGAAAGCTGCTATAATTCCTGAAGTAAATAAAATATACAATTTCATAAGAAGATGACACCATGTAAGAACTAAATAAAAATGCAAAGGCCATGCTTAAGACTGTAAAACAGACTGTTTAAACCCTTGTTATTTTGAATGTATATGGTTTAATAAAAAAAAACCTTTAGAATGACTTCATTTAAAATTATGATCTGTCACTCAAAGCTGACAACACTCAAAGCATAGCAGTATGCTAAGCAGCAATTAATAATAAGAAAGTGAAGGAGCCATAAACAATACGAAAAAGTATATTCAAACAGGCAAATGGATATGTCCATTAAAGTAGGATAAATAATCCTGTTCCTCTAAAGTTTTAGGAGATTTATAGTTGCCATGGTACTCAAGATGTCAATTATATTTTTCATCTAAAAATGGCAGCCCTAGAGAATCTGAATAGACACACAAAAAGACATAAAATTGAGTTCATTGTAAACTATACTTCCCAGTTATGTATATAAATCATATATATTAATTTTTTCACTAGCACTAAACCAGTTTTGAGTATGAGACCAGCTTCCAGTGAATGCTATATAGATTGTCATTTCAGACCTACCACCCAAATACTGTATATGACCTAGTAACAACATTTTGAACACTTAGTAAATAAAATAATAAACCTCTATGCCATTAACTTGTGAGATGAAACAAGATCACAGCCTGTGGTGATGCTGAAAACAATCCATAAACTATCTATAATTCAGCAATAGAACAGCAGGAATACCTAAATCAGGATTTTCAAAGAAAACAATTCAATATTTTCCTATTTAAGACAGAGGAGGCATATGAAAGACCTTCAGAAGACATGCATCAGGGTGACAGATGGGAACATTTAAAATGTGAGAGAATTTGTGGGGCAGAAAGTAAATTCATCTCCCATGTTGCAGGAATGTTGCAAGAGGAAAAATGTTATCTGAAGCTTTTATACTTTGAAAGCTTCTGTAATAGAAGTAAGAAAGTTTGAGAAAATGTGATGCCTATATTTCAAGTTGCTAAACATATGCTGGGGGAACTTTTCAACCTTAAAATAGTGTTCTAAAAACCAGAAAACTACTGGATAAGTAACTCCCACATGCAGGGCCCACCAAAACACCCACATCTTGCTTTTCTAGCAGACGCAGTGCTTACAGCTCCCGCTCTGATAGAGCGAAACAGGGATTAGACAATTTCTTAATGACAGAACATTTGGTAATGGTGGTTTAACAGCAGAGGAGGTTTGTTGTGAAGTTTTTTAAATGCTTTCAGAGAGTCCTTTTTATTTTCCAATTCTCCTATTGCCTGTAGATGTCTGCAGTCATACTTGGAGAAAAACAAAACCATACTGCAATCAGAGAATCAATTATAACATAGATTTATCATAGCTTTAATTACAAAAGAACTGTGGTGATAACAAGGAAATAGAATATATTTGAATGTTTATGTAAATTAGATCAGACTATGCTTTGGCTTTAATATTATCTGCTCAAAACATGTCATCTGTGTGGTAAGATTTTATCAGCTCATTCTGGATGTTAGTAGGAAAACCACGTTGCAACAATTCACCTTTATTTCAAAAAGTGATGAAGCCTTATTGAAAAAAATAAAATCTAAGTATTTTCCAATTAGGTAGGTATAAAATACTCTGGATAATACGACAGAATTCTTGACAGATCACTTGGAAAATGAATATATAATAGAAAACCTCCACAGGGATCGATGTGTTCTCTGTGTCAATGATCAAGACAGAACACAGACAAAATCATATGATGGCTAATCTCTCAGATATGGAACAGAGCATTGAAAGCAAAAGACCCCAAACTATAGACATGAATATAGACAATACTAGAATTGCAACAGTGATGACTGCAATTCTTCCTCAGATATGTAACCAAAAGTACAGAAATTCTTAATGAATACTTGCTGAATCACAAAAATACACAACTTTTGTTCATGTTGCAGAAATTGAGATAAAATGTATAATAAGAAGCATTTATCCTTAATGAGAAGCTATCATACCCAAGTGTACCTCTGCTGTACTTCTAGTACCTAAAAAAGCTTATTCAAAGATGCCTATATGCCACAGCTTTGTGTGATGACATACACTGCTGCCAGATTCCTTTGTCAAACATATTCCTGCTGTTCTGAAGGTTGATGGTATTCCCTGGCTGAGAAATGTGGATCTCCTGTACCTGCAGAAACAGTTCAAGGACTAATCATGTATGAATGCTTATAAAAAAAATTCTGAAACTGAGCATGAAGTTGGCATTTTCATTTAAGTGAAGTTATGCTGAACAGCACAAGTGCAGAATAAAGTCAAGTTGAATGCTGCTGTGCTGGAGCAGCATTTATACTAACATTATTGTGATGCATAAATATTTTATTGTACAGAACTATATCTGTACTCTCCATGCTAATTGTACCATCATTGTTACAATGGAAAAAATCATCAACTTAAAGTTTTGAAGACAACATGAGGAAGAAGAGGATAAAGCACAGAAAAAAGAACAACATTTAGCAGAGCAGGGTATTTAATGGTCAGTGAAGAAACAATAAACCAATAGAGAGATAAGCGATGGGTACTCTTGCATTACTGTAGAAGAAAATCAGAAAAAGAAATGTAATGGGTGTGGTCATTAAGGATTTAACACCCTGCAAGCATATTTGCAATTGCCTGTAGATCATAGAACTTTCTAGTACCCCATCATTTTCTCAATTACATTTAAGACACTGGTACCCTGAATACCTCTGGCTATGCAGAAATGATAGTAGAATAGGAGACATGAAGTTCTCACAGAGTCCATGAC
Organism: Psittacula echo; assembly: GCF_963264785.1. NCBI lineage: Eukaryota > Metazoa > Chordata > Aves > Psittaciformes > Psittacidae > Psittacula > Psittacula echo. Next base: position 145,429,690 of record NC_137735.1, read on the forward strand.
AAACCATGAAAAGGAAAGAAAAGCAAGTTAAGAAGAAGAAGAAATGAAGATTTTTTCACCATGTTTGGAGTATGAGAGAGCTTAAGAAAGGGAGAGGTAAAACAACAGAAGGAAGACCTATAAAAAAAATGAAAATAGGCTGATCCAGATTCCCAACTTCAAAAGACAAAGAGATTTAGGGAAAAAAAAGAAAAAAAAAAAAAAAACAAAAAACAAACCAACCAAAAAAAACAAAACAAAACAAAACAAAACAAAACAAAAAAAAAAAAAAGAAACACAAAAAAAACACAAGGAAGGAAAGTTGGACTGAGAGTTCCAGAGAGTCAGAAAATACAGGGGGAAAATGTACATTTTCCTCTTGCATTGAAGACTATAAAAGAATGAAGAGTGATAGGGGTTAAAGATTAAGTTCTGGCATAAAAGCAAACAGAAGAATTGAAAGGATCCTATGAATAAAGCATGGGAAGGAGACACATAAGGAGCCACTGGGAAAGTAATAGACCAGCAATAAAGATGTGTACTGAGCTGGGCTGGCAGAAGCAGCAGACTGTGTCTCATCAGTGTGGCTGGCTAATGACATGGCTGCACAGCTTGTCTTCAGTTCTCTGGGAGAGTCTACTGACCACAGACTTTCTAACTGCAAATTCAAGACCTCCTAACTATGTGTTTTACAGGTGTGGAGGAGCCTACCCTTTGGAAATCACAGGGAGGCGATTTGGAAGTTAAAATGTTCCAGTTCCAATGGGTTTTTAGAAAGAGGTTTCAAAGTTTAATTCCCAAAAATGAACAATGTGTAAAGTAAATACACTTATTTTCTTCATTCTGTCTTCTTCTGCTCTGCCCAAACAGAAAGAGAAAAGAGACAAAATCAAAGTAACAGTTCATTGTTCAAGTCAAAAGATACTCTGAAATCTAACAGTATAGAATGATTCAGAGATGATGAAGAAAATTGTATAGAGGTAATTCAGCTTTTTACCTAGTCACAATTATTCTAAATTGTGAATAAAACTGACTGCCATGTCACTATTTGTGCTACATTTGTATTTCTTGCTTCCACACAAGTGAATCTCCTTTAAGTTCTAAAAATCTGTTTATGTTTTTCATTGTAAACGGTGCAGTAATCTTAGGATCTGAGCTACTTAGCCAAAAGCAATTACCTCTCTGACTTCATTTCTCAGCCCACACCTTAGTCTTTCTCCTAGAACTTCTCCCTTGAAAGCTTCAGCTTGAGTTGTAGGAGAGTAGCTGCTGTAAGTAAAAAAAATAAATCTCAGCAATAATCACAAATTTAGGATTAAAAACCACCCAGACATTTTCTCCCATGTACTTTATTTGGAATTGCTTGAAACACTGTTTTTTCCCCTGAAACGCAATAAAAGCATTTTGAAGTTAGTTATCCATGAACTCTGCAACAGAATACTTTTCCATGTTAAAATGCTGATTTCTTAAAACTTAAACATTAGGGAATGTTATGATATCTTTGGTTTAAAAAGAAAATAATCAAAGTCTCATTAGATAAGACCCAGGCACATTGTCTTAAAATATATTATAAACCATAACCATTTCTTTCTGAATTTCACTTACGGACTTTTTCAGAATTTTTGCATTTTATTCTGAACCATCTAAAAAGAAAATTTGAAGCTGAAATCTACTGAAATAACTCTAGTAATTTAATTTGTCTTCATAAACAAAAGTGCCTTTTCCACCAGGCAAAGTGCATTGGATCGTCTTTAGTTTATTTCTACAGGAAATTTTAATGTACTCAGCCAATGAACTGGTGCATTTACAAAAATTCTCACTTGCTGTAAAAAAGTAAAAGTGAGGATTATCACTTACTATACCAATAATGTTCAGTTCTTTTTAAAAGTAAGCTTCCTACACTTATAGCCAGGGAAAGGAATATTTCTCCTTGAGTTTGAAGAATGCTTAAAACCTGGCTGGAGAGACATGCGAAGTAACATCCTTTGAATATTTTGTACATGAATTCATCTTTTAATCTGATGGTTGCTGAAAGAGCATATCAATAGCTTGAATTATAAACAATCTAGTAATAAATATTAACTGTCTGCAATACTTCAACATATTGATAACTGATTGCTTGCAGACCTGTCAGCCAATCGGAAAAAAAGATTAAGAAACTGGGAGAAGAGAGTCTGCATGAGAATTTTGAAAACAGCTTCTCAGTGTTGTTAAGTCATATGTTATTAACTTTTAATCTGATGGTCATGTAACAGGATTGAGATTTAATATAAATAGGATGTAAAATATAAATAGAAAACCCTGAACAATATATCAGCAAACGTAACGTTTCTAAGCGCTACTTAGTTTCTATAATTTCTGCATTTTAGTTTGGGTTGAGTATAGCCAGGAAATTGTGTATGAGTGCACAGTGAACTCAGTGGGAGTTATTGTGCCTCCATTTGATTCCTCCAGTAGAAATTTAAAAGATATTTCCACATTCACCCTGGAAAATATAAAGTGCTATAAATTTGTATTGCTTTCCTTAGCAATTGGGAGCAGCTTCTTTCTGGATGCAGCTGTCTATAGACAATGCTTCTGATTCTAGAAAGTTAATGCTCACTTTAACAATTTTGTATAAGAGTTAATAGGTGAATATTTACTGACTAGACTCTTGGTTCATTTAAGCAGCCACAGCCTCCAAAAAATCAGATTATCTCTTTCCCACCTATTTCTTCAGCACAACCCTGTTAGAATCCCCAGCCAGCACCTTTTCTTGTTTAAGATTCCTCTGTGCCCGTTTTCTTGTTTCTCCATTAAAATCTGGATGTTTTCTGGACATGCTTATAACTAGATTTATAGTTTGTATAAGCTCTTCACATTTCCATATACATCACCATAAAGGAGATTGAAGCTATTTACTTATTAACTTGGGAATGATTTTCGTTACCTGTTCCTCAGTAAAATTCATATTTTGTAATCAAACCACATAGTTAACCAATGGGAAATACTTACAAAGGCATGAATTTTCTACCTTTTAACCACAGCCATTGTATTATAGTACATATCTGAGCTCCAAATGTGTAACTTGGATAAATTAAAAAATTTGGTAAAAATATAAGTAAAAACAATGGACATGAATTTTTAGTACAAAATGTTTTTTAAAAGGCAAATCCAGCACTGTAGATCTTAAAATTATAAAGAGTTTAGAGTGAGAAATATTAAAAAAAACTTGACAGGCTATAGGACTTAGATGGGAAGGAAATGCTCTTCAAAGAAGTGATAGCTATCTGATGCATATCACTGCTATGTGTCCTATGTGTTCTACTCCTTTTGAGTGCACTTCTACAGTAAAAATCACAGTAATAGTAAGAGACACAAAATACATGCAATTGACTATTTTGCTGCCTTCCTTATGTTAGGTAATTAAAATATAATGGTAACATTTCTATATTACTCCTCCACGTATGCAATTTGAACAATTATTGCAAGGCAGCTTTTTATGAAACCACTCTAGCAGAAGTTAATTCTGCATGAATTATAGACCATTAGTGGTAGCACACATTGACTATAAATTAGGCTTCTGGTTTCCAATTAAATAGGAAAGAAATGATACCACAAAACACCCTTTGATACCTTGTAGCCTACAGGTAATATATGAAAGGCCAAAATTCAACAAGGTGTGTTGTAACAGAGGAAGGGACAAGACAGTGATGCAGATATCTCCAAACACATCAAAACAAAAAATAACCAGCAATATCTAAGAGATACCATATCACATCCAAAAGAACTGATGCAGAAAAAGCCCTGCTTAGCTTTCCTGCACTTACGTGAAAACTGAGTCAGCCAGTTCTTATTCAGAGAGTTATAATCTCTGTTTAGCTCTGAAATACATGTTAATCTTCGCTGGCATTAAGGTGTCTTTGGTTGCAGAGAAGCTTCTAAGAGTCACTGAACCACCTTATTTTAGATCAATTATCTTGTTCCATACCCACACAGCAACCCTGCTGGTGTGAATTTTCAGGATAATGAGAGAAAAGAAAAGAAGTAAGTTGCCTCTTATTGAAACCACAGCCTACTGATTTATCTTTCTTACATCTCATTTCAGCCTCATTAAAAAAATCTGTATCCTGTTAAACCACAGCGGTCTTTTTTTTCTCAGTCAGCTTACTACAACTGAGTAGTACAATATATTTCACAACATAAAGTCCAGTTAGCTAGCAATTAGAGAATCTTTGATTAATCTCCACTGCTGTGATACCTGATTAGCTAGTTTTTGAAGAGTGAAGCAGCTCTTTTTAGTGCATTTTATTTTTCTCTAATAGTAAGTTTTATTATGTGACATGAAACATATGTAGAAGACATCAGGGTTAATTTGCATTTAAATCCCTTGAAGAGATGTTCAGAAAATTTTATCTTTTTTTTCTGTGTTAGGAATCGTTTTCAAACATAAAAAGGTATTTCTTTGCCCAAAGAACAATAATTGTGTTCCTTTTCCTTCTACCATGCAATTAAAATAGGTTATTACCAAATCAATAACCATTTCACAAAATGCATCCTTCCAATGTCTCTTTTGTCCTCCTCATCTAACAAGTCTAACCTGTATATTTATTCTGCTTGTGCCTCTGCAGTAAAAAAGCAAAAATCTAAACCAAAACAACGCTCAAGCACAATCTCTTAAGCACAGCTGCAGGGTAAAAATGAACAAAGCATATGCCAATCTGTCTCAAATACCATAGTCTGCTAAGGGCTATGCAGTCTTTACAAAGATGTTAATATGTGAAATACCTACCTAAAAGACTTTATGATTTGAGCAAGAGTATGGAAACATGAGCAAGAATATAGAAACATGAGCAAGAACTTGAACTCATAATCAAGCACAGTATGAAGTCTAGTACCTGCTTTGTTATCTCCACAGGGTTTTTATTAGTATTTATAAGCATCATGCTATTTCTTGATCTCATGTTTATTTTTCTCTTTTGCTTGAAATTAATCAAGTATTGCAAAATGTAAAAAAAGTCAGGCAACTCTAAAATAAAAATAAAAATAAAAATGCAGTACTTGCTTGTGGTGAATGATACTTCTCCCTCTGTACTCTTCCTTTCTTTCTCCCTGGTATCTATCCTGTGAGGAGTGCTTGAGTATGAACTTCTGAGTAGAATACTTGTAGGGCACTGAGATGCGAGTATATGGACCTTTGTTGAAGGTGTAAGTGCATGTATCTGTAAAGGACTTCATAAAGGAGGACACATGGGAGGAGAGGAGGATCTGTATTGGATCCAGTGTTAGCTGGGAAAGGCAGAAGTAAGAAGGACAGAAAATGGGGTAAATGCCAGTCTGAAAGGCAGAATGTGAACTTTCAGTTCACTCAGAGAAAAAGAAAGACAAGTAAATCTATGGAGGGGTGGGGCTTGGCGAAGGCTATTGACACAGTAAGTGATTTTGTGGTAGCATTTATAAGTGCTCAAAGTAAAAGGAAATAGAAAAGAAGTGTAAACAGTAAAACAAGAAATATTGATAACCTTTTAAGGGAAAACAGAGAGGATCAGATAATCTTTAAATGCACTCTAGAGAAAAAGGAGAAAAGCCTGGATATCTCCTTATTTTTCTTTACCTACCAGTTTCAGTTATTTCAGACTTCACAATGCTTGAGCCTGAAGTGGTTACAATCGTAGCTAGCACATATTAAAAATTTGAAGTCCAGCCACTGCTAAGGGTAAAATAAAGTGTGCAGAATTTTCTAAAATATAACAGTAGATTGATTAGCCAGGAGAAAGGCAGCAAAGCCTAGGTCACCATGGCATCATATACGCTCTTACTCAGCACCTTTTGTGTTCTTTGTGATCATTTGGTTTCAAAACCAAATCTTTTTATTTTTTTCAATTGCCTTGATCAAATGAGACACCAGGTGCTGTAAGTTTTTGATGTCTGTTTGCATACAGATACAAAACTTTTACTGTCATTTAAGACATTTAATTCATCTGCATAACAACTGCTGGTATACAAACTACTTCTGAGCATTGATTTATTCTCCTTACTTTAAGGGAAGCCATTTATTTACATCTTTAATGAGAAATTATACGCTTAAAAAAGCTCCAACTCTTTGATTGCTTAACTGTGCCATAAAAAGAGGCCAAAAATTGTACAAGCTTGGAGGTTATTAATATGATGAAAGACTGCTCTCTTATTGTGATAAAATTGGTGCTTATTTCGCTTAGGTGGCAAATATTACAGGAAAACAGAATTCCTCGTCCTTGGAGATTACCCAAACCTTTTTCCTTTGATGCATTTCTGGTATCAGCATGTTCATCTACTATGAGATATTTTCCCTTCTAACCCAGAGGAGAAAACACACAACTTCTTTTTTGAATTAAAATATCTCTTTGTTGATTTAAAATTTTCTTCTTGTCTTCTGATCTATACTTTGTGCAAATCTGCTATGCATATGCACATTCAGATAACTTCATAGATATGAAGCTGTGAATGGTCATCATGGATATTTTTTCCACTTTGTGGTATTAAAGTTGGGGCTTTTTAATTAGAAAATATCAAACATTTAAACAAAAGTTTTCTTGAGAGAACATATCAGATGCCATTAAAAAAAATAATTTTTTTTGGTAGTTTTTTTTAGGCAAAGAAGTGCAGAAAGCCAGGAATATAAGGACAAAGATCCTGCATTGCTAGAGATCCAGATTTTAGTCTAAAGTCTGTTACAGTAAGCATCAGCTTCACTGGATAAAGAATTCCTCGTGCCATGTTTTCACAGGCTTTGACTTCACTTACAAGCACAGCAGAAGTTCTTTTGCAACTCTGAACAGATTTTTTTTTTTTTTCAGGATAAGAAACTGTTTCCTGTCCAGCTGTACTACAGACCTGGAGGTATCCAGCTGATATCATCTTAGCTCAGTTTCTGTGTTTGACCATCACTAGCAAGACCTGCTGCTGTAAAGCAGCATGAGGCCTTATGTCAGAGTTCGAGTAGACAGATTAGAAGCTTGCTTTGGTATTCTCAGTTCTTGAAATATGTGACTGTAAAGAAAACAGACAATTTCACTGTCATGCACAGGTGTGTAATTACAAATCATTACAAATCCACCACTGTGATGTTGCAGAAGTCCAGATGAAATGCATGCTGCTTTTACTCATCTTTTTTAAGACACTGCAGAACACAGAGGAAGAAAATAGAGTGAAAAATATCCTATTTATTCACTGGATAAAGAAACTGTCAAAACTGTTGAAAATGACTTAGCAGGGCAAGCAAGAAAAACCAACTTGGTTTGAAACAAAAAATGAATTCTCATCAAAAGAAAAATAAAAGACAAAATTTTTTGTTTCTTTTTGATATCTTGTCTTTTTTTTCCTATATTAAAATAAAATAATATACTCATGTTTTGTCTTTGTTTCTGCTTTACAAAATTTTGTATCTGTTAAAAACCCTAATAAAGCTGTTGATTTACTTCAGTTCTTAGTTTTGCGTAAAGATAATATTTATAAATTCCACACTTTAAAGCCAAAAAGTAGATCAATGCTCAGAAAATCTAGCCCCTTGCTTGGGTTTTGTATTTGTACCTCTAGAAAGGTTTTTTTCTCAAATCTTTCATACAGAAAACAAATATTAGAACTGTTGAAGCAAATGAAGATATGAATGCCATCTCCTCATCTCTGTCTCCTGCTCACTTTCAGAAACATCCTCAGCCTTTGCGCTGTGATGCTGCTTTCCAATTACAGTCAATGCCTCCTTCTTGCAGAAGACCCTGATGCACTGTAGTAATTTAGGGGAACTGTGTACTCTGACTTGCCCCAGTAACTTTTTTGGTGTACTGATACTATGCACATATTCTTTAACTGGTAGGGAAAAATAGGACCTTGGAACAATGATAGCAACAATGGAAAATTACATTTCATCATCTGATGCCTCGGTTGCTGATATTATTCCAGTGATCCAGTATCTGATTGTAGGGATTGGTGCATGGACGGGAGGTTGCCAGGAGGGACAGGAACCAGCTGACCCTGGGGAGGTGCTTAGGTGGCAAATATAAGGAATTGTATCTGTGCAATAAATTTGTTGTTGACCCGCATTCCGTGAATGCTCTATGTCTCAGCCCTAGTTCGGAGGGAACTAGTGCTTCGGTCCCTCACCACATGAGTAGCGAGAAACTACATCTGATCCTAGGCAAACTGTCAAAAGCAGAAGGAAAACTTAGGCTTCTACCGTTTGCCGTGATAGATGTAACTCTAAAATGAAACGGAAACCTCCTTTCTCAAATCAGTTCAAAGCCACATGAGAAGCAGAAGGGGAAATCTGTATTGTCACTATTTCCTCCAGTCTCCTGGTTCAGTAAGAGAAAAAAATTTAATATTATAGTTTATTTATCCAGCAATTTTCAGAGGAACTCGATTATCTTAAAATACAGCTCACAGAGTTATTTTAAACATGATTTTATGCATTTTTGTGTTTTTTTAAAGCATTATCTAAAAGTTCTAACTCTAGTTAAGGAAGCTATCTTAATTGCAAAGAAATAATAGTCATAGCATAAAACTGAACTGGTATGTTAGTAATCTGAATTTGCATCTTGTTAATAAGAATACAACGAAGCAACAAATGTAAATGTGCAGATTCTGCATTAATGTCAGACACAATTTGCTACAGCTGTTGTCTTAAATTTGGGCAAGCTGAAAAATAGCTCCCAAGTACGGTCACCAAGACTTACATTGGAGGAACTTGTGAATTTTGATCACTGTGTTGAGTGCATTTCTGAAATAAAATGTATGACTTTGCACTGCTCTAGGGCACCTTTTCTGCTGATTAAAAGACATTCAAAATAAGAAACGGCATTCTCGTATTCCTTCTCTATACATTTGTTAATGAAAATAGAGTATACACAGAAAATACAGTAAATGCAATACAGTAAAATAAGGAATTATATCTGCTGAATTGTGATACAGTTCTTGCTTTTACATGAGCATTTGTGCCTGCTGGTGGTGATACACAGACATGAACACTGTTGTCTTCATGATTAAGACAATATCTAAAAGTACTTAAAAATAAGTAAGTAAACCATAATTATCTGTAACCTTCCTGTTTCCTCTCCATTATCTTATTGAAGCTCAGACACAGTTATTATTATTTTTTTCTAACTAGTCCTAGGATAAAAGTGTAAATGCTAGCCTTTGCTCTCTTCTCTTAAACTATTTTATTGTACCACATATGATCAAATACAAATATAATATTACAAATTCAGGTCAGAATTTAAAAATCATTCCATGACTATTATGCATATTTTTCATAAGGCCAAAAGAGAATATGTGACTATTTGATTTGATTTTTTAACATAGTTTCTCACTCAGTTCATTTCTACTTGAAGGAAAGAATAGAGCTTATTTTTAAAAATGCTTACAGTTTAAAAAGTACTAGTGTTGAACAATCTGCATGCAACTATAAGGGAACAGCACTTATTTTGTATGTGATAGAGGAACTTGTCTTCAATTTGAAGTGACTGGGTTTTGCTATTTCTTTTTTCCTTAAACTGATATGCCTTCTACTATAAAATAGGGAAATTCTTCAGTTCTATATTCATATAAGATTTAAGTGCCTAAAGTGAGACTTAGCATTTAAATGGCAAAGTCCAGAAGATAGAGGGTACACTGGGGAAACTTTATTAAATATTACTTCAGGTAGTGCCTCTGTCAAAGGCAGACTCACAAATCAGTGGCCTGTAGCATCACTTAGAGGACTATTTTTAAATTATATGTCTCCATCTAGCTGTTTCTTTGCTCTGGAAGGGCAAAACTCTTTGACTTTGTCTGTACATTAGTTAATGTAAGTTAATATTGCAACTGTCTATGCTTTTCTTTTGTTATAACAAACCCCATCATTCTCCTAAACAATTCCCAGGCACGTTTTAGTACCTAACACAAGCAAAGAATAATTTCTTTTCTTGCAGACATACTGCTTTGGCAGCAAGTGTGCAAATGCTGAAGAGTTTGTGACGGGGTTCCTCCTCCAGTGAAAAACTACATTTTTAATGATTCTTTAAAATAAAATGGATAAATAAAACTCTTTGTTCAGATGCTTCAGTGTTGGAAGTTGCTGAGCTTAAGTGGTTGTCTAACTTGCAAATATCATTAAACCTTCTATTAGATCTTATTCTATGTCCTTTATGAGTCAGGTCCTAAATATCTCAGATCAGTGGAACCTTTCTAACAGAAATAATTCTTGAGATATTTGCAAACCAGAATGTGAACACAAGAAAGTGAGAAAGATGGAAGATATTTGATGACCATAAGTATTACTGTGAGAAAACAGAAGTGAATATTGAAATAACTTCTTTAAAGGAAATTAGAAAATTAGTATCTATTTTTGGCAGTGTAATAAGAACTCTGCATGCTGCCATCAGGCACTGAATCACTTATTCTTCTTTCATACAGGAAATCCAATTCAGTACGCAATGCTTAATTCAGTCATAGATTCATAAAAAGACATCAAAGAGGATACAATTCAAGTTGGGAAAGGAGTTTGAAATTGCTAATATTAGAATTGTGAAGGCTGAAAAATGAACAAGTTACACAGATGATAAAGTCATACACTTCAGAAACAAACCATCTACCATCAGATGATTTAGACAAGTAAGAAAGCAGAAGCAATTGTAATAATATTCAAATGTTCACCTTCAAAAGACACATTTATTATAGATAGAAATAGAAAAGGTATTAGAAGATAATCTGGAGGAACAAAAGCTACACAGCAGAGTGAGCCAACTGACCTCATTAGAAATACATACAAAGGTTCAAGCCTTTTCAGTAACAATTAGAGGAAAAAACCAAACCAAAAAGCAACAATGAAACACAAAACAACAAACCAAAACAACAACAAAAAATGCCAAAGCAAAAAAACCTGAGGAGGCAAAAAGCGCTTCATGCTTGTATGAAAGTAAACACCACAGGAGTCACTATGAGAACAAGGCACAACTTAAATATTATAACTTATGAATGCAAAATTATTCATATTAATATAATTAAATTCCTTAGTGGAGCCTAAAATTATTAAAGAAAATTATCATGTTCAAACTGGTTTATGGCCTAATGAGCAGAGTCCTCAACAGAGAGTAAAGGAATGTCAACAATGATTTGGTACTCTGCTATGTCTAAGGTAAAGTATATAATTGAATACTAGAATATATTAGATTCCTCCCCCCTGTTAATGTCTTCTGCCACTTCTGTCTTTGAGTCACCAGAATTGTGCTTTTCAGTTTCTCCCAATCCTTTATTCTTTTTTCCTTTTTTTTTCCCTACAAAGTAAATGACTGATCAAGAGATATGGGAAATGCAGCTTTGCCTCTTTGCTGGGAAATCTTCCTCAGTGAGCACTATACTCATAAAGCTAATGCATGAAGCTCTAAAGCTCTAAAAGGAAATTAAATTTATTACATACTTTTGATCTCAACATTAGATTGCTATGTAGGTCCTCATTTATACTCATTTTGATCTATGTAAGTAATATCATGGAGCACTGAAAGCCGGGCACAGGAAAATTTGTTTCAGCTTGCTGTGTTACTGAAGAAAGATTGAAATGGCTTTCACTACACTTTTAAGTTGATCACTATAATATTTTGTTAATGGGTCTTTGCTGGATGACTTGGAATATTGGAAATTGGTCCCTATCCAGCCAACAGAATGTCACTGAGGAGTTATTCAGAGAAACCATGCGTGTCTTCTCTCCTTTTGGTGACAGGGCGCCTTACTTTTAAGGCCTCTTTATCTGAGGGATTTTGATGTTTTCATAATCACTGCCTAAGACAATCTTTTTTTTTTACATTTTTTCCCACCAATTTGACAACTTAAGTTAACAGTTTTGGTGCCACAGAAGTGCTAATCTGTGCTGCTGGACTGCATAAACTTCATAAACTCTTGACAATACACATCCAGAAAGAAAGGAAGTGAGATTTTTTTTCTGCTTGTACGTTGTCCTTTTAAGAGCTGTTAGATAGAGAGCTGTCATGTGGACGATAGTGTTTCCCCAATCACAACAGTATTTAAAAAGAAAAAAAAGGTTTAAATATTATGACATCCTTACAGATGACAGTCATGGGAGCCGTGTATTTCAGACAGCAGCATCTGATACCAAGTTCCTAGAAGTTACTGCAGAGTAATGAAGAGAACTTAAGCAGGGGGCAATGTTATGTACAGGCAGACAAGAGTCGTATGCCAAAATTTGTAAAAACATGACTGAGAGGTATGAAATCTGATCCTTTGAGACTTCTCAGTTATGAATCCAATAATTTATTTTCCTTATTCACTAACACACATTTTACTACAGGTTTAACTAATATGCAGCTGCTGTGTTCAACATCAGGTAATCAGAAAACCATTAAGTGGTTCATATTGATTCAGATTACAATATATAAAAGTGAGTGCCTTTTAGTGATCAATAGTCTGAACTCATTTAAGAAATACAGCCAAGAGTAGCAAGTAAATACTAAAGCATTTACACTGCTTTAATCTTGTTTCTCAGCTTTTGGGAAGCCAAGATCTTCAGAATTAGGAACCGCGAGTCTTACCGATCTCTAGGTCTTGTAGTTCTAAAACTTCCAGACTGAATATTTACAAATATAGTTTAGAATTATTAGTATTGAGGTAGAAAATATAGGAGATTTTTTTTTGTCTCAAAAAGCTTGTGAAAGTTCAATGATTTATTCATCCGGATGGAGAAAAAGTAATGGTCATACTTCTGACACAGTTAAAAAAGAGTTAGCAATGAATACAAATGAGATGGCAACGAAACGACTTCTTTCCATATATTCAAGCCTCCTATGGACACCACTATGATAGAATTGGCTCGAGACCACATTAAAAACCTAAACGTACACAAGTCCATGGGACCTGACAAAATCCATCTGCGGGTCCTGAAGGAGATGGTGAATGAAGTTGCTAAGCCACTGCCCATCATTTTTGAAAAATCATGGCAGTCAGTTGAAGTTTCCGATGACTGGAAGAAGGGAAATATAACCCCCATTTTCAAGAAGGGGAAAATGGATGACCCAGGGAATTACAGACCAGTCAGTCTCACCTCTGTGCCTGGCAAAATCTTGGAGCAGATTCTCCTGGAAGGCATGCTAAGGCACATGAAAAACAAGAAGGTGGTTGGTGACAGCCAGCATGGCTTCACTGAGGGGAAATCCTGCCTGACCAAGTTGGTGGCCTTCTATGATGGGGCTACAAAACTGATGGACAGGGGCAGAGCAGTTGACGTCATCTACCTGGATTTGTGCAAAGCCTTTGACACTGTCCCACATGACATCCTTGTCTCTAAATTGGAGAGACATCAATTTGATGGGTGGACCACACAGTGGATAAATAGCTGGCTGGATTGACGCACACAAAGAGTTGTGGTCAATGGCTCAATGTCCGGCTGGAGACTGGTAACGAGTGGTGTCCCTCAGGGGTTGGTGTTGGGACCAGTCTTGTTCAACATCTTTGTTGGTGACATGGACAGTGGGACTGAGTGTGCCCTCAGCAAGTCTGCCGATGACACCAAGCTGTGTGGTTCGGTTGATATGCTGGAGGGAAGGAATGCTATCCAGAGGGACCTTGACATGCTTGTGAGGTGGGCTGATGCCAACCTGATGAAGTTTAACCATGACAAGTGCAAGGTCCTACACCTGGGTCGGAGCAATCCCAGGCACAGCTACAGGTTGGGCAGAGAAGACATTCAGAGCAGCCCTGCAGAGAAGGACTTGGGAGTGCTGGTCGATGAAAAAATGAACATGAGCCGGCTTCAGTGTGCGCTCACAGCCCAGAAAGCCAACTGTATCCTGGGCTGCACCAAAAGAAGCGTGACCAGCAGGTCGAAGGAGGTGATCCTGCCCCTCTCCTCTGCTCTTGTGAGACCTCACTTGGAGTATTGTGTGCAGTTCTGGTGTCCTCAACATAAAAAGGACATGGAACTGTTGGAACAAGTCCAGAGGAGGGCCACGAGGATGATCAGGGAACTGGAGCACCTCCTGTATGAAGACAGGCTGAGAAAGTTGGGGCTGTTGAGCCTGGAGAAGAGAAGGCTGCATGGAGACCTCATAGCAGCCTTCCAGTATCTGAAGGGGACCTGTAAGGATGCTGGGGAGGGACTATTCATCAGGGACTGTAGTGACAGGACAAGGGGTAATGGGTTCAAACTTAAACAGGGGAAGTTTAGATTGGATCTAAGGAAGAAATTCTTTACTGAGAGGGTGGTGAGGTGCTGGAATGGGTTGCCCAGGGAGGTTGTGAATGCTCCATCCTTGGTGGTGTTCAAGGCCAGGTTGGATGAGGCCTTGGGTGACATGGTTTAGTGTGAGGTGTCCCTGCCCATGGCAGGGGGGTTGGAACTAGATGACCTTAAGGTCCTTTCCAACCCTAACTATTCTCTGATACTCTGATTCTACGAAATAGGATTTGAAGACTCATGCACAGTGTTTTCCACAGGAAGAAAGTGGTGAAAAAAATTATCAGGAATCTTCAGTTGCCTTCACTTAGGCAGATAGCAAAATCTGTTGTTTCAATTATAAACCTTTAAATTTTAGCAGAATTTAGTCTTACCACTTGTCTAGAAATAAAAATTATAACTTTGTATTTCTATTCCTAGAATTTAAGTCATGTTTTCCCCTCATTACAGAAGCAGTTTTACCAGCAGAGTAGTGATTTTGTCTTAGTATAATTAACACACTGCTTTCCACAAATCAGTTTTAGCAAACCCCTGTGCAAAACAGATACAGAATTCTTGTCAATCATGCTACAGAACTATTATATTATGTCATATCTGAGCACATGTCTGACAATAAACTTTGGCCACAGTCTACAGTTTGATATTTAAAAGGCTGATGTCATACAACTCAGCTTCTTCATTCTTATTTTCAAACATGCAGTGCAGGTTGCCATAAATATACAATACCAGTTTTAAGAAATGAGGATCTGTTTATGGAGACACTTTTAAATCAATGCTGGGATGTGAGAATATAATATATTTTACTAAAGTGTTTAAAACTCAAATATTCTGTAACTTAAGTCTAGTATAACTGCAGCAAGGAAAAACTACTTGAAAATGTAATCTACGATGTGGAATTATTTCAGGGCAAGAAACCCCACTGATACTAAAAGAACATTTTCCATTTGCAGAAAGAGAAATTGTGGTTACAAAAAGAGAAACCTTTCTCTCTGCCTGGAATATTTTGATAAAAAAAAATCTTTCCTTGTCTGGAATCATTATCCATTCTTTCAAATTACCACATCTACCATGAGAAGGATCAAAGTTTTAGGGAATTCCTTTCCTTAACATATTCACCCATAATAGATATGAAACCAACCCCAGGTTATGAAGGATCTATATAGACTAAAGAATTTTTTACCAACTCACTTCTGATTTCTTGTTCTAGTTTGGTGTTGCAATTTCAAAAGCCTGTTTCAAGAGACATAATGGAGAAGGTACTCTGGAAAACTTCTGAGCTGTTTAACAAAATATATCCCTATATTGTACTTGTTAAGTTTTTTTAAGCCAAAAGTTACACTGATCTTTGATTTGAAAATATTGATGACTGCCTATTTGGAAATGTTTTTTCTTTAAAGAGAGTCCTACAGCGGTAGGAGAGCAATCACAGCTCCCACCACCCACAGGATTTGCTGAACCTAGTTTTGCAGGTCTGTGTAGTGTACTGTATGTTCTTACAACTAAGCTTGTAAAGGTGCCCTGTTGGAACAAATCTGATGAAAAATGAAAACTTTGCCTCATTCCTGGTGGGAGCAACAATTGCAACATATGCAAGTCGTACCATCAAACCAACCATCGTTAATTAGGAAGACAAGATAATTATCTTGTGCAGTTAATGGCATGTAGCAAAAGGTATGAGCATTTTTTAGGGATAGAAAAAGTTAGATTACATAACTAGCCTTTCGCAAAAAGTCTATATTGGCAACATTTTCATCCATACTTCATACAGACTTCTTGTATCCTTTGATTGCTAGTTTTGTGCCCTTCCATTTTCAAAGTCTATCTTCCAAGTTAAGTCATGGTTAAATCTGTGTAGGAGGGATAGCCACAAAGTCTGTTTTGGGCATGATCATGAAAATCAGAGTAGAAAATCTCTGTTTGAGGTATTCAAACATATGACTGGACTTCGGCTGAGGTCTAGCTAACTAAGCAGAATATAACACACTATGAATGAGAGTGTAATAAATTATCTGTAATAAATTGCATGCAATAAAAAAGAAAGTGCAAAGCTGTCAAAAGTTACAGATAGTGCCACGGGGAAAGGCTGGATTTCTCATGTGCTTATAAAGGGTAGTCAGAAATAGCTGAAGCCAAGCTATCTAGCTCAAAAAGCAAATTAGTGTGCTTTTGAGAAATAAAATCCAAAGAAACTGTATCAGCGATATTATAAGGCCAAGAGTACTTTAGTAATCACATGAGAAATGACAAATTAGGAAGTGGATGTTGCAAAAATGGGACCAAAGAGGAAAATGTAATTACTGGAGGTTTATGTGTCTAGGAGGAGACAAGTGCAGAGAAAAACAGAGGGATCACGGTAGACGGGCAGGACAACCATGGGCAGCGGTCACGCATATAGTGTAGTGGGAAGACAGAAAACCCCTAGATCCTGAAATGGATCAAATTAACTTTCTCTTAAGACCTGTAATTCTCTCCAGGTCCTGCTGGCAGAAGGAAGTGCAGAGTGAACCTAGAACATCCAAATTAGACTGAGAAAATATATGTTATAAAATGAACACTTGTATTAGGGAGCCAAACAAATAAATGCTCTGCTGCTAAGAATGTTGCTGCATATATATATATAAAAATAAACTGAAAACATTCCTGTCTTTTGCTACAGTTATTTAATGAGAAGATTATGAAAGGTTTTTCCCTCTGTCATTCAAAACAGATAGATAAATGTTAATTGAGAATATTAGAGGAATATAATTTACCCATCTTTCTCTGTGAAAACCTTTTGCAGCTTAAGACACATTTAGAATTTTGAAATGAACTTTTAAGGCCAGCAAATTCTTTAACTATTAGCAGTCTTCTCAGTGAAATTTTTCCTGTCAAATAGAAGATGACACAAAATAATATTTAGCTGTTTCCTGAAGGTAAAGCTTGTGTTGTTATAATGCATTAGTCCTGATATTCCCTCCAGTAATTTTCTGAAATTGTAATGTATAAGAACATGAAGAATAAGTGATAAATCTTTTACAGAGAGAAACTTTCATGGAATAGGGTAGGCTGTCATCTATTCTTGTTCATTTGGCATGATTAGCTGGATGTTCCTGCACAGCAAACAAATGTTTACAGTGTTGTGTGAGAATCTATTCAAAACCACTTTGGAGTAATTCAGCTAACGTTCACTAAAGTTGCACTCAAAAAGCTAATCTGATTTATATTGTGCATCTATTTCCAGCAGATCCCTACATTGACTCTCAAGTTGCATGTTTATTTGGTGACAATGAGGAAATGTTAATTTTCAGCTAATTAGTACATGTTTATATGATAGTGGGGTTTTGGTACATATTGATCTCCAAGTTAGACATTAAATAAGAGAACTCTGTCACACTAGGATCACAGGAGGAAAGGGGTTCATAATACTAACAAATTGTGAGTGTGATGACATCTGTATCTCTGTGATGAGACCAATTTGTATACCATCTGGCACTGAAGGGTTTAGCTACTTGCAGTTATAATGGACATATTTTGGCTACAACACTAAATGAGCAGGATAATTGCTATTTGGTGAGTTAAATGGTTGGTACAGATATCCAGATGGAATTAAGTACCATTGGATAAGAGACAGGATAGTATCATTTTGTTAGTGGCACATATTGTTGGCCCAGCCAGTCAAAAAGATATAAATTGAGAATTCCTTCATCACGACAGGAAAAAAAAAAAAATCTGTTTTATTTTTGTATTTCTTTCCAGGTTAATCCATACTTTTTTGTCCCATGATTAAAAGTACATACAACAAAACTTTGTCCCCTAGACAGAAAAACAGGGAAGAAACTATTTGAAAGGGTGTCTGTATGCTGTGTCTGTAAGTAACAGCTTGAGAGAAAATTACAGTCATTAGGGTGCAATGGCAAATAGTTTTTAACTCAAATTAAATTTGATTCGGAATATGTGTGGAATGGTGGATACTGTTGCCAAGAATGCAATTAGAGCTTTTGCCTATCATTTCTGCAGGCCTTTTATTAGAGTGAAAGACATGATTTCTAGCATCACCATTATGAATCATTTTATTTTCAAAACATATTGAAAAAAGTATCAATAGCATAAAGAAAGCTTTACAATTTTTGACTAATATGTCTACTTCCCTGTCCTATTATTTTAGCATCTGGTCCATAAATCAGTACTATGGTGCCAGCCTAAGCCAGAGCTTTAGTCCAGAGCTCACACATTTTTAGAAAATCTAGCTACAGGACAGAAGTCTTTTAGAAGATAAACTTCATTAGTTTCATCAGCCTGGAATGGATCATTTTTATCTGCTTATTATCTTTTTTTATTTGTCTTCATTCATCATAAGTCTGAAGGCAGTAAAAGTGATTGATGTAAAGTAACTTAAGATACAAATTCCTTTATAACAAAACACAATGTTTTCCTATTAGAAGGCAGCACAGGGAAGGTAGCAGGCGAACAGCTATTCTTCGTCTGTGATGTTTTTCTCTTGGTTGCATGCTTTTACTTTATTGTGAAAACTACTTATTAAGATTCTGCCAATGATTGGCACAGTTAAAATAATTTCCTTCTGTCTGTCAGGTCCTGATCCACTGCCTGCTGAACTAAAAGAAAGGACTCGTAATTAATTACTGTTGGACAAGAATCCTAAATCCTTATTCTCATCAGTTAAGCCTCTTATTTCTGCCTTGACTCAAATCCCAGCTAGAAATGTATGACTCTGTAAGTTCTTTTTGCAGGGGTTGTGAATCATATAAGCTTATGAGTGAAGAAATACTGTGGTAGCATTCCTGTGTAAGTTAGTACTTGGTGTGTTTGTACAACTAATACCCAGTAAAGCAGCTACCAAATAAATTCTTCTGAGCATGTGCTCTGTCTTGATGGTAAACTATTATTCTATTCAATTTGGAGAGTAGAATAACACACTGAAATACTGAATTATATCTCAGAAATAATTTTCCAGTTACATGACCACACAAAACATGAAAAAAACCCAATACAAAAATTAAGTACATTAAAACTGCTGGCCGTTATAATACATAAGAAAATACAATTTTGAACCAATATTTCACCTATGTACTTACAGCAACATTGCTCAAGAATTGGTTTTGGGCCCTATGCACTCTGATATTTTTAGCAATAACATAGAAGAAAACACTAACTCACTGCCAACTAAGTTTGATGTGAAATAAGGACTAGGGGAGTGCTAAATGGGTGATTCTAAGCAATCTATAATTATTTAATAAATAAGGCAAAAAAAGTGTTTTATTCAAGTGAGGATAATGCCCTACTTCAGTGGGCAAAGGAACAGTGTGCAGCTGTAATCACAAGTAAGGTAACTTCATGTGCCTGGATGTTGAGGGAAAACATGTTCTATAACCCAAATTAGGAAGGAAAATCTTCCCAACTTTAATGTTTTCATAGAATAAAAATCCCAATATATTAATATCCTTCATTTGAAAGAAAGGTAAATGTTCAGGATGAAGCATCTGAGCTGCATTAGCATCAACAGTGACAGCATATAGGAAAGGTGGGAAGACTGAACTGAAAACATGAATCTTGAATCTGTGGCTTCATTGCCCTATGTCATGTCACCAAATGAGTAGAACATACAATAGCAAAGGATCATGCTGTGTCCAGGATTCCTGATAATCATGTATCATTAAGTCTTCAGGTCTTGATACACTCTGTATGCAAGGCACAGTACTTCTCACTAACAGGGGGAAGAATCCTCCTGAGACTTTTCATTTAAAAAAAAAAAGGAAAAAAGAAAAAAAACCCAGCCAGTTTTGTCAAAATCTATATATTCTGCAAGAATGTGTCACTTTCAGTAATGTCTTATGACAGTTGAGGAGACTTGAGGAGAAGAAAGAACTTCAGTAAAGTCAAAACAGAGGCTTTTGTGGTTTTCTATTTCAGATTTAACTAGAATGGAATTATTCTGATTCAGATATTCGTATTACAATATATACAATACTTAAAGTTCCTTTTCAGAAAATAATGCTGGTGTTGTTTTTAAGAGCCTGAGGTGATTTTTAATGGGTGGGTTTTTTTCAGGGAGCAGCTGTAATAAAACCCACAACAAAACGACCTGAGGGTTGTCACTCAAATGACTTTTAGGGACTATTTCATTATTCTGTTCTAGGCAGTTCCTCTGCTGACTACAGATACTATGCAGGGCTGACTCTCTTGTAACATTCTTACTCAACTGACTTTAAAAGTTTGTTGCTGTCTCACCAATAATGTTATCTGTAGAAATACATCTTAATTTTAATTACCTGTTTTGTTTAGGGCTCATCTCAGCAACACTCCTTTCCCCATATTTTTACCCCACAGCTTGCATTTGAAAAATTGATCAAAAGCCCATTTTCCATTAAAGAGAATAATGGAAGACTTCCATGGAAGCTTTCTGAAAGTAGTCTAAATCTTTGGTAGGCAAACAGCATCCAATTTCTTCGCTGTTCCAGGCCACATGCATCTTTTCCACTATTCTTGGCTGAGATCTGGAGCAAGTGGGGCTGGTTTTCCTGGGATATTCTTTGCTTCAGAAGAAGCACTGCATAAATTTTTTTCCCTCTTCTCAAGTCTGAGAATATGCCTTCCACACTTCATTTCATATTTGCCCTGGGTAATTCAACCCCTTTGCTCTTCCAGTGCTTGACCTTATCTTTGGAAGTGCCTAAAAGATGCCAGCTTATAAGAGTTTGGGGCGTATGTCTAATAGAAACTGGAATAAGGTAAAAAATTTCTTTTATGTAGTCTGTTGGTCATTCTTCTAGTAGCAATGGCTTCAGTCAGAATTCTGACAAAGTAACTTCAGCTGAAGAGAGATTTGTTCCAGAATTATCATTCAAGATTCTCTCTTATGTGTTTAAATTTTAAAAAAATCGTAAAGCGTATGGGCACAGATTGCAAGCATCATGCAAAAAATTTTGGAGGGAGTAGAGCCAATAGTATACAAATCTTGTCAATGCTACTTAAGTGTAAAAATGTTGTGAAATTATAGTATTCCAAATACCATTATTCCTAATAACTGAAAGCAAATCCTAATGCTGCATCAGCATATTTTTATCTGAAAACAAAATTTATTACTACACTCTAAATCCAAAGACATTTCCAGTGAACTGATTACTGATGGTAGCTGTAGTAATGTACTCAGTGTTTTGAACAAGAGGAAAAATTATATTATTAATATGCCAGAAACAGCTCAGATCACAGTATCACAGTATCACAGTATGTTAGAGATTGGAAGGGACCTCAAAAGATCATCTAGTCCAATCCCCCTGCCAGAGCAGGAACACCTAGATAAGGTTACATAGGAATGTGTCCAGGCGGGTTTTGAATGTCTCCAGAGAAGGAGACTCCACAACCTCCCTGGGCAGCCTGTTCCAGTGTTCTGTCACCCTCACTGAGAAGAAGTTTCTTCTCAAGTTTAAGTGGAACCTCTTGTGTTCCAGTTTGTACCCATTACCCCTTGTCCTATCATTGTTTGCCACTGAGAAGAGCCTGGCTCCATCCTCGTGACACTCCTCCTTTATATATTTATATACACTAATAAGGTCACCCCTCAGTCTCCTCTTCTCCAAACTATAGAGACCCAGCTCCCTCAGCTTGGGATCTGACCGATTACAATTTGTAACTGCTTCTTAGAAATTAAGGCCAGAGAAGACAACTAAATGTTCTACTATGACTTCTTATTTTCTGCTGGTGCTGCATTTCATCCAGTTATCTTTGCATTGAGCCTAATGATTTGTGTGTTAACTACAGCTGAACTGAAATTCGAGTAAAGCATATAATTCTGTATGTTACTTGGTCTCAAACCTAAAATGCTAATAAATATTCTACCAATTCATCTGACAGGTTGTTCCAATGCTTAATTGCCTTTTTAGTTAAAAAAGATAATTTAAGTTTCAAATTCAAATGTGTCTGCTTTCAACATACACTCACTGGTTCTTATTATGGCTTTATATATTTAGTAACTGACATTTTCTATCTATGAATATACTTACACAAAAATTTTAAAAGAATAGTAATTTCATCTTCATTTTGATAACATTAGAAAAATCAAGCTCTTTAAGCCTCAAGGATCACCAACTTTTTAACCTCTTTTATGAAAATTTTCTGAACTTTCTTCAGTTTTATAGTTACTTTAAAATTGAGAATACTAGAACTTCATGCAGCCTGCCAGTATAACTATCAGAAAACACTGCAGTTAGATGAAATCATCTTTATTCACCTTCCACCTTAAACTGCTTTCTACCATTTAAATGTCTGCATTCTCTCTCCTACCTCAGCATCACACTAAGAACTGCGATTGGACTCCATCACAGTCACTAGTTTCCAAGATACAGTCACTTGGTTTCATTAATTTCTTGTCTCCAGATGTAGTCTAGATGCATCTGATAACATTTCAAGGTTATCTTTTTTATATGCTGACATAATTCGTTTAATCAAAAACATTCTGGATTACTCCCCTGCCACTATCACATGATATGTTTGCATTAGTAATGATTTTAGATTTACTTTCTGGTCCTTGATGAGGATGCTGTACAGCCTAAGGTTGAGCCCAATCCATGCAGAATACACTTAGAAGTCTTACGACTTTTCTCCTTCTTGAAAGCCTTCAGAAAGCCCTGTGTGATGTGGACAAAATAATTGCTTTTCAGTGGCTGTGTAATGAAGTATTCAGAAATTTTTTGCAAGTCAATGTAAACTTTTCTATTGCCAAATTTCAATCTTTTGCTTAAGAGTGAAGTAGCCAAAGAGCATGACCTTAATTTTTCAGTATCTTTGTAACAGAACAATGAAACACTATCAGTTACTTTCACCTGTACATTTTTGGCAGAGTAATTTGATTCATTTTAAATTAAGATGTTCATTTAACAGAGCTTAATGTAACTAAACCTGGGGTTAAATTTTACTAGGTTAATGACCATTACATTTGCATTATATGTGCCTGTTAATAGATTTCAGTGTCTAAATCCTCTATTTAACTTGCATCCACCATCCTATACTCAGTGATTTTTAAAGCTTAAAGACCCACTCAACTTTGGGTCACATTATCACATACTGTAAAATTACAATGATACAATGACAGCAGTAAGTTTTTTTCCTGTAGAAGCCCTAGGTTTTGGGGTGTTTTCTTGTCTTAACTCAAACCTGGGATCTTGAATTGGAAGATCTGACAGATTTACACTATACAACAACATATGCATGCATACACTGCTTCACAGGGCCTTGCATTCACTGGGGTACGTTCAATGGCAGCAGGTTGTCAGCCAGCAGTAGTGGCATGCTGACAGATGAAGGTCTGATTATTTTCTGAGCAGTCAGGGTGTGTTACTCTGTAACAGCTCAGGCCATAGGTGAAGGGCAGGAGAACATCTTAGGGGTCACTGACTGCTGCCAAGAACAACTGCTATGCAAACCCGTAAGAAGCATATGAAATAACTTTCTTAATCTTTACATATGCAGAAATGCAGACAAAATAGCCTTATCTCTCTACTTAGAGTAATAGTAGCTGAAAAATACCATGAGTTGTTAGGTTGTTAGTTGTTAGTTGACTAATCAACTGTAGTAGCTAATGTAGTTCCTAAAGGCAAGGGCTAGGAACTGCCGTTGGAACAGCAATTGCTTTCAGAAAACACTAGACCATTGGCTTGCTAAACTCTATGCATTCAAAAGTATTCCTTGTTTTCTCCTCAAGTAGAAAGCCTTAATAATTTATAAATTTCACTACAGAAATAAGTATGCAAAAGAATATTTTCTACTCTAAGAATTAGAAACTTTGGTAATGAGAATAAATTATAAACCATGACTAATTTTTAATATATTGGACCAGATTCTCAACTGGCAACACTGACAGAATTCCTGTGGTCTTCAGTTAGCTTCTATCATCTGCAGATATAATGGCTCACGCAGTTCTCCAAAACAGAGGTATGCTAATCACTAAGAACAAACTCTTTACTCTCAGTGCATTTCCTATATGCATTCTATGTGTCTATTGGAGGGGATTGTTTTCTATTTTTTTTTAACAATACATGAGGTTGCAATGTAATTTAGAACCTGGGTGGCAACTTTCATGTTTAATTTTCTCAAATGGTTGGATTCAGCTCTACGCTGGACACCCTCACTGAAGGATTTCTTGACACATAAAGTCTTAGCTGTTCTTAAAGACAAAGGAGTCTCTATCTACTCTGTCTTGCAGAACCAGTTCTAGTCACCAGCAATTGCTATATCACCTTCAGTGAGAGTAGTAAAAAATTACAAAGAAAAAATATATAACAACTTCAATCATTGACTGTTTTCTAATTCTATTATGGTAATTTGCAAAAAATGGCAGCAAAAATCATGGAAATGATAACATTATTACACAGTGCAAGATGGTTTTGTTTGGGAAACAGCATTTTTTATTGTTATTTTTAAATTAGTGTCTTTGGTCTTTTAAACAATGAAGCAGCAATGAGCTGTACCATTTCAGGAAAAGATTTTACTGTGAAAAGCTCCACAGAAAAAAGGAGGGAAAGGAAAAAAACATAGAACAGAACTGTTCATCTGTTGGAGAAATGCGTCGCTGTCCTTGGACAACTGGAAAACCAAAATGGGCCTGCTGCCAAGTATCAGAGTTCTCTGTCAAATAATCTCTGAATTTAAAAAGGTATCAACTTCCACTTTCAGTGGATGATGAAAAGAGAGAATCTTTTCTACATTTAGGCCAGAAGTTATTACTTTTGCTTGCAAGCATGACAAAGAACAGCTTCATTTTTCCATCCAGAAAATTGCAATCCGTAAGCTTATTTTATAAGAGAATGCAAGAAAATTAGCTGGGCTTGAAAATGTGAAATCTGTGTGCACCAATTCTCAGTGCTTTGTCTTTGGTAGGCATTAGCTGTTGTCAAGAAAGTAACATCGTTTCCACGCTGACATTTAATTTTGATCTGTATATCACATATTAATAGTTAATTTATTGAAGCATGTAAAGCAGCTGAAGCAGGGGTTGGGTTTTGTTCTTTTCTGTTGTGCCAAATAGTTCTATTACAAATTATGATGATATATCCCGGTCCCTTTAGGCTCAGAAAAGAAACTCTTCTAGAAGAGATGACTGCAGATGCATTAGGTTGTCTAATTAGGTTAGGCAAAATTATGTAAGGTAAATAAATCTTTCTCTTCCTTTCCTTTTTCTTTTTTTTTTTTTTTTTGAGAGTGAAAATTTGTCCCACATTACTTGCAAATTGAGAAGTAAACACTTCTGAACAGTATTTAGAATTCAGCAATATGTAAATACAGGCCATTTGTTAAAGTGCTTAAAGTTGTCTTGAAAGCTGTAAAAAATCCATATGTTAGTGCTTAAAAGTGGTCTGGTTTTCCAGGGAATTAGTAATTTTGAACATCAGAGCACTTGTCTGGGCATGACAATATTGATTTAGGGTTAACTACTTCTTTCTTAAAGTCATGGTAGTGAAAATGCTCTGATGATTAGTATAAAAAAAAAATAAAGGAACAACTCAGAAAGCAAATGATTCCAGAAATAGAAAGTTGATGAACAGCTATGTTAAAAACCTATTTGCATAAGTAATTATTTTGTAGGATTTTCTCTTTTGGTGCATGAGTAAGATGTGTGGTGCAGTTTAAATTAAAATGATATGATTTCAAATAATACTTTAAAAAGTCATTGATGAATAGCATATCACACAAGCTTTTCAAAGCACTGAATTTTATAACATTTTTGTGCAAGTAGCTTCTGTCCCTGCTTTCCTGAACCTTACTGCAACTGGTTTTCCTGAAAAAACAAAATATCCAAAAACCGCAGCCATTTGCATTTTTTTGTACCTTTATTTTAGTTTCAGCTGGAGACTCAACTGTGTTTTGCAGTGGGTTGGAAGAAGAGCATTTGGCACACCAGTTAATTTTACTGATGCTTTTTGATTATCTCACATTCTACAGGTTGACCAGCAACTATTGCATATGAGAAAAAGGTCTTCAATCAAAACTTACTCAGCTTCTTTAAGCAGATGCAAGAAAGACTTCTGGTTAAGCCAGCATGTCCTGTAACAGTTATGAGCTCATTCATTTTGTACACACGTGGAGAATTCCAAGCACCTGCACATCAGGGTGTTATGAGAACCAGATGGGACTCTCCCCACAGGAAGCAGCAATCCAGGCCTGGCATCCCATCCTGTCTCAAATCCCAGCCCAGAAGCAGGGAAGCAGGGGCACCCAGGGGCAGCCCCATCCTCCATTGCCAAGTGTGTCTGTGGTGATGGGCTGATAGCTCTGGGCTGGTGTGAAATGGGATCCTGGGCACCAGGCGTAAGGGGAGGCCCTGGGGGTGCTTGTCATGACCCATAAGGCCTGGTAGTGCCTTGGGACCCTGACACTGAGAACAACTCTTAATTATTTAATTTCATTCTTAACAAAACTGGACTCCCTTTCAGAGAAAAATCCTGCTGAAATGAATCAGTTCCATTTCTTTAAATCCAGAACAGACATTTTCATTTACGCATCACTTTTACTCCCTCTGAGATAAATGTCTAATCATCTCTAAAAGCATTAGTGACCCATTCCTCAACACATGTGGCAACAGGTTTGTTCTAGTCACGCTTCCATGCAACAAATTATTAAAAATATACTCCATCCAGAAATGCCAGACAAGCTTTGAACACAAGTCCCATCTTTAAATTATAAAAAGTTATCACTGCAGATTCACCAATAAAATTTAATTGTGGATTTGCAAATGATACAGGAAAAAAGAGAGAAAAATCTGGATTCCAAAGTAGTGAAAAATAAGTAGCATTCACCATCTGTGGTCCTTAACAACAAGCAGACTATCAACAGAACCATACAGTGAAAACATAACTGCTTTTACAAGCTTAAACCATCTGTGAAAACAGAGTGTTTTAAATGCTAAACTGAAATAACTTAAAAAAAAAAAAAAAAAAAAAAAAAGACAAAGCAAACTTCATTAATGTTCTGGTATATTAGCATAATATTAAACAGCCAGCACAAATCTAAGAAAGCAGAACAATTCAGACTTGGCAAATACCAATATTCAGGACAACCTGGTAGGCTTACCTTAAGTGACCATCTCCTGTGAGCTAGCAGACAGTTACAAATCTTAACGTTTCTCGCTTCACTCAAACATTTATTCTGGAAATCCTTAAACTGCACACACTGAGTTTTGGGACTAAGATCTGACATTTTTTTCCTTCTTCTCCAGTCTGAATATCACCAGCTTTTAACATTTTTGTGGTAACTATAATTGTGTATGTAACTAGGCACTTGCAAAGTGAGAGCATTCACTAATGGTAAGTGGTAAAACAGAGAAAAATAAGTTCACAACACAAACATGTAAAAGAAACCAAAGCTCAGAAGAGAGTCCTTTCTAGAGAGGTCACTGAGATCACTACTGCATATTCAGGCAGTCCGAAAGGCTCACCAATTTATGGACATTTTCTGCCTGGATGTACCACGGATCAGAGCCTGCCTTGCTGCAGTACTGTGCTCATGGCTCTTCCTCTGATAAAAGCCCTAACCCAAAGAAGTCTCAATCTCACTGCACAGCTTTTTACACCATGTAGCTCATTCTCTGTGTTAGTTTTGTTATAAGACAGCTGAGTTTTACTTCTGTGTTCCTTTTGAACATGTAGAATTTTACATCCAGGAAGGATTTGTTATTTTGAGGGCTGATGTTTTGTAGGTGCTGTACAACAGACTTTACAAAGCACGTAGAAAAAAACTGAAAGCCAGACAGTCATCTTGCTCATCTTTATGCCTTTGGTATAAGTAAGTTAGGAAAGCCAAATAAATTCCACAATAATATACTCTTTGCCATAAAATAAATGTGCAAATACATGGGAAAGTATGGAATAGCATGGAAAGGCGTATAATGAGATGACAGCAAAACAGCTTTTCTATGGAAGCACATAGTGATAATTTCCCAGTGTAGTCTCCTAAATTTGTAAAACTTTTGGCTTGTTTTTATGTCCTACATTGGAGGTAGCATCTTTGCTATGGAGCATGGTGCTCCTACTTCCAACATTTTCCACAGGCTGACAGTGCTTTTGCTTTTCTCAATTCCTATAAAACTTTAATTACCATATAAAATAGGCATCTAAGAAATTATCTGTTTGAACAAATTTAAAATTTTAATGTAACAGAACTGGTACACTGCTGAGTTAATATCTTATGCTGGGACAGTATATTTAACGTTAGTAATCCTTTCCCTCACCTTTGGCATTTAAGAGTCTTTATATACATTAGTGATTCTGCTATTTTAGAATAGTTACAAATCTTTTCCCTTCCCCCATTTGATAACTTAGTTCACTGCTTTTCTGT
This sequence comes from Psittacula echo, assembly GCF_963264785.1. NCBI lineage: Eukaryota > Metazoa > Chordata > Aves > Psittaciformes > Psittacidae > Psittacula > Psittacula echo. The sequence continues at coordinate 145,458,167 of NC_137735.1, forward strand.
AAAGGTTTTTGCAGTCCTCTTTTTGCTAAACATCTTCTTGTGAGTCCTTCACTTTTCCTTTCACCAGCTTCAGCTGCTCAATTCTTCAAGGACATGGAAAACAGAATTAACTGGAACTACTATCAGAAAATATTTATAATTTGCTGTCTAAAGGAACTGATCTGGTACCACAAACCAAGAATCTTTAACTTCTCTCCCCAAACACTAAGCAGAAGACATGAAACCTACTCTCATCCACCCAGTCTGGAAGGAAATGAGATGCTGCCAGCTCTGCCTGTGCAACATTTCCAAACTTGTTCTGAGTAATTTCAGAGCTCTTCCAATAGGCACAATATGAATTTCAGCAGGAGGGAGACAATCCATTCATGTATTTGTGTATTTAAAAAATAAAGAAAGTACCAGAACTTTAAGTAGCTTCTTGCTGTTGTTTAAGCCCAGCAGGCAACTCAGAACCACACAGCCATTCGCTCACTCCCCTCCCTTCGTCTCCCTGCTCCCAGAAGAATGGAGAGGAAAATCAAAAGAATGTGCCTTCTTTGCCTCTGTCTTTACTCCTGCAGACTCTCCCCGGGCCTCCAGATTCCTATAGCCCCAGAAGGAGTCAGGATAAAGGAGGAGGTTGCTTTGGTAGATGAGGATTGGGTTAGGGATCAGTTAAGCAATCTGGATATATATAAATCGATGGGTCCAGATGGAATACACCCACGGGTGCTGAGGGAGCTGGCGGAGGTCATTGCTAGGCCACTCTCCATCATCTATGGTAAGTCGTGGGAAACAGGAGAGGTGCCTGAGGATTGGAGGATGGCAAATGTCAACCCAGTCTATAAGAAGGGCAAGAAGGAGGACCCAGGTAATTACAGACCGGTCAGCCTTACCTCCATCCCTGGAAAGGTGATGGAACAACTTATACTTGACACCATCTCTAGACATATCAAGGATGAGGGGGTAATTAAGAGTAGCCAATATGGTTTTACCAAGGGGAAGTCATGTTTGACCAACCTTATAGCCTTCTATGAGGAAGTAACTAGGTGGATGGATGATGGTAGAGCAGTAGATGTGGTTTTTCTTGATTTCAGTAAGGCGTTTGATACTGTCTCCCACAGCATCCTCATAGATAAGCTAAGGAAGTGTGGGCTTGATGATCAGGTAGTGAGGTGGATCAAGAACTGGTTGAAAGGAAGAAGGCAGAGAGTTGTGGTCAATGGGGCAGAATCTAGCTGGAGGTCCGTGACTAGTGGAGTCCCTCAGGGGTCGGTGCTGGGACCAGTGCTGTTTAATATTTTCATCAATGACCTGGATGAGGGAACTGAATGTACCTTCAGCAAGTTTGCTGATGACACTAAGCTGGGAGGAGTGGCTGACACACCAGAAGGCTGTGTTGCCATTCAGCGAGACCTGGACAGGCTGGAGAGTTGGGCGGGGAGAAACTTGATGAAATTCAACAAGGGCAAGTGTAGAGTCCTGCATCTGGGCAGGAACAACCCCATGTACCAGTACAGGTTGGGGGTTGAGCTGCTGGAAAGTAGTGAAGGGGAAAGGGACCTTGGGGTCCTGGTGGATAGGAGGATGACCATGAGCCAGCAATGTGCCCTTGTGGCCAAGAAGGCCAATGGCATCCTAGGGTGCATTAGAAAGGGTGTGGTTAGTAGATCAAGAGAGGTTCTCCTCCCCCTCTACTCTGCCTTGGTGAGGCCACATCTGGAATATTGTGTCCAGTTCTGGGCCCCTCAGTTCAAGAAGGACAGGGAATTGCTTGAAAGAGTCCAGCACAGAGCCACAAAGATGATTAAGGGAGTGGAACATCTCCCTTATGAGGAGAGGCTGAGGGAGCTGGGTCTCTTTATTTTGGAGAAGAGGAGCCTGAGGGGTGACCTCATCAATGTTTACAAACATGTAAACAGTGAGTGTCAGGATGATGGAGCTAGGCTTTTCTCAGTGATGTCCAGTGATAGGACAAGGGGTAATGGGTGTAAACTGGAGCATAAGAGCTTCCATGTGAACATCAGGAAAAACTTCTTTACTGTGAGAGTGACAGAGCACTGGAACAGGTTGCCCAGGGGGGTTGTGGAGTCTCCTACGTTGGAGATATTCAAGGCCCGTCTGGACAAGTTCCTGTGTGATGTACTCTAGGTTACCCTGCTCTTGCAGGGGGGTTGGACTAGATGATCTTTTGAGGTCCCTTCCAGCCCTTGGGATTCTGTGATTCTGTGATTCTGTGAATGTAACTCCCAGGGCTGAGATAAGAACAGTCTGGTAACTAAGGTATAACACAAATCACTACTGCTACCACCAGTAATAATAATGATAAGGGAAATAACAAGGGAAGAGAATACAACCGCTCACCACCTGCCAACCAATACCCAGCCCGGCCCGAGCAGTGATGTAGCCCTTCCAAGTAACTCTCTCCAGTTTATATACTGGGCATGATGTGCTGTGATATGGAATACCTCTTTGGCTAAATTGGGCCAGGTGTCCTGTCTCTGCTTCCTCCTGGCTTCCCCTCCTCCCTGGCAGAGCATGAGACTCAGAAAGTCCTTGGTCAGAGTAAACATGACTGATCAACAACTGAAAACATCGGTTATGGCATTTCACGACACGGACTTAAGTTGATGCAGAGACTCAAATCCTTGTTTATTACCACCAAGCCCTTTTTATCCCCTTGTTCAGTACTTTCCCAACCTGCACATATGTACAATGTTCAATCTCATTTGCCCCTGTGAAACTCTCCAGGTAAATAGTCCAATCACAATATTGCAGACCCTCTCACAACCCCCACATCCTCTGACCTCCAACTGAAATTCCCACCACAACTACATCCTGGCCCATCCTCCCAAGGCTTGCTTGTTTACCTTCCCTGTCCTTCAATGTTCCAACTCATCGCCCCAGGGCTTGTCAAAGCACCAAGGCCTCAGAGCTCATTCCCAAACTCTTTTTCATGCAAATCTTTTTGCCTTCACTCCTCACAATCGGTGTTATCAGCACTGTTCCAGGCTGAAAGTCAAAAACACAGCACTGCACCAGCTACTAAGAAGGAGACTGGATGGCTGGAAACATATGCTGTGCCCCACGCCACTGCCTGGAACACTATCCTGGGCCTTAAGATACAGATTTCGTGGTGACACAGCTCCCCAGAGAGAGTTGAGTCAGACAATGGGACTCATTTCCAGAACAACCTTATAGACACTTGGGCCAAAGAGCATGGCATTGAGTGGGTATATCACATCCCCTACCATGCACCAGCCTCTGGGAAAATCAGATGGTACAATGAGCTGTTAAAAACTACACTGAGAGCAATGGGTGGTGGGACTTTCAAACATTGGGATACACAAAAGCCACCTGGTTGATCAACACCAAATGATCTGCCAACAGGGCTGGTCCAGCCTAATCAGAACCTTTACATATTGTAGAAGGGGTAAAGTTCCTGTGGTGCACATAAAGAATTTGCTGCGGAAGACAGTCTGGGTTATTCCTGCTTCAGGTAAAGGCAAACCCATTCGTAGGATTGCTTTTGCTCAGGGACCCAGATATACTTGGTGGGTAACGTGGTAAGATTGGAAAGTCCGATGTATACCTCAAGGGGATTTGATTTTAGGGGAAAACAGCCAATGAACTCAATTGTATGCTGTTGCCTGCTACGTAGCACTTTTATAGCCCACCAGCTGGATGTCTTCAGGTCACCAGCGACTGGCCCTGACTTCCTTGCGACCATCATCCCAACAAAGAATAAACTTTGATGAAACCAGATGAGTTCTGCAATGTCATCAACAGACAACGATCCAACACTGCACACAGCCTCTCCTGCCCTGAAAGACTGTTACAAGAGATGGAGCCCAACATCATGAACCAGATGAACTCAGCTTTATAGGGATTGGTCCATGTACTAAGGAATGATCTCTCTTTCTGTGTGTGTGTGTGCATGTGTATATATATATATACACATGTATATATATATATGACAAGAGTGACAGTATATTGAAAAATGTGGGATCTGAGCATGATGTGAACAGTGTGGAATGAGGGGCGGATAGTGTCCTGGGTTCAGCAGTAGCAGCCATTTTTCTCCTTCTTAGTAGCTGGCGCAGTGCTCTCTTTTTGACTTTCAGCCTGGGAACAGTGCTGATAACATCGATGTTTTTACTTGTTGCTCAGTAATGTTTACTCTGACCAAGGACTTTCTGAGTCTCATGCTCTGCCAGGGATGAGGGGAAGCCAGGAGGAAGCAGAGACAGGACACCTGACCCAAACTAGCCAAAAAGGTATTCCATACCACAGCACCTCATGCCCAGTATATAAGCTGGGAGCAGTTATCCAGAAGGGCTAGATCGCTGTTCGAGTCAGGCTGGGTATCTGTCGGCGGGTAGTGAGCGGTTATATACTCTTCCCTTGTTTCCCTTATCATTATTATTACTGGTGGTAGCAGTAGTGATTTGTGTTATACCTTAGTTACCGGACTGTTCTTATCTCAACCCATGGGAGTTACATTCTTTCAATTCTCCTCCCCATCCTTTCGGGAGCGTGCGCAGGAAGGGAGGGCAGTGAGCGAGAGGCTGCGCGGTTCTGGGTTGCCGGCTGGGCTTAAACTGTGACACTGCTGAACCCAGGAAGCTTCTTAATTCAACTCTTAATCATTCAGAGTATCTATCTCAGGGAACTGATATTTTTGAGGTAAGTAATTTTCATCCTAATTTGTTGTTAAGATCTGCTTTATCATTAGAAGAGTTTTCACCTTGTAGCAGATTTTTAGAGGCTAACATATTCTCCTCTGGTCTGTGACAAGACCAGTAAGGCTGCATATTAGATTAAAAATCAGACATCTGTTCTTTCTGGTAAATTGCTGAGTCTGGTTTTTGTATCATATAAATGGTATGTGCTCATGCAAAATCCAGTAAAATTTGATGCCAGTTTTGCAGACTGTCTCTTCAATTTTTCTGCATGTAGGTGATTAGATGCCTTCCCCAGGTCATGTACACAGATAATTACAGTCAGATTTGATTAATCTACAACAGTTTACAATGAAATTAATGTAATTTTCAAAAAAGAGAGTGAAAAAATGTATAGGCAATTTGCTAAGCACTATTCAGATAAGAAATTTTAAGTTATTAAATAGTCAGAATAAGCAGAGGTAATATCAATGTTTGATTATTCTGTCTTTCTCTGAATTGCCCTCTGGTATAAGTAAGGTCCCACAATGCATTATCTCCTTTTTTCCCCACATGTAAGTTAAGAATAACAGTATGAAAATATCCCAAACCCTTCAGAAGAATCTTGTGAAGCTTCATCAAAATTTCTACCAGATTCTTACATAAAAAAGACAACAAACTTGTTCACCCTGCTTCAAGAGCAGATTCTTATTCCCCTTTCTTTTAAGAAAAAACTTTTTAGAACTTTTCTACACATGAATTATATAACAGTATGTGTGTATTGTTATATACACAAAGTATTCTAGACATCAATCTCTGAATATTACAGCCAAAATCAAACTTCCTAATCTGTTTCGTCACAAATATGTTTCCATTTTGAAGTTTGAATATTTTTCAGAAGAATCCAGCATTGAAAAAAATGTTGGAAGGACTACAGAAAGCCTCTTGCCAGGAGAAAATAGCCATATACAACAGACAAAAATAATTCACAAAATCATTCCATGAGAAATCGAGTGAACCCTTGTAGTTTCATATGAAAGCATAAGACAGACAAACTTCCTTTAGAAGGAAACGATGTTAGAATGAAAAATGCTCCTACGGTGAATCCATAACTCTGATGTTTGTCCTTCAGTGTTTACAGTCTCTCTTTTAGCAGCATTACTGCCTTGAAGTTAGGCTTGATGGATCAAATGTGTACAGGCAACACCACAATAATACTAGATACAGCTTTTCTTTGCCAGTATACATTAACATTTTTAGCTGAAGCAGCAGGTAACTCAGGATCCAAGGCCATAGTGAACAAACACTGATGACGGAAGTGTTTCAGACTCTTATTAAGATCTATCAGTTAAGGATCAGTATTTAATCACAGTGAGAATCCAAATGTTCAAAGTGTAGCAAGAGTAAGGGCAGTGTTACTCCTTTAACTTGTCAACTTTGTTTTATTTCGTATCTGAGAGAAGATTATGGAAAAAACATCCTAAATGAGAACTACTTCAGTTTCTCAAGTGCTCATCCTTAGTCTTTCATGAGGAATGATATAGCCTTTAAGGTGCAAAACTGCCTGTACTGTATGTTGAAGTAGAATTCCAGATGTAATTTTTCTATAAATTTGTTCTGTTCCCTTTAAACTGGTTATTAATTTTCAAAGGAATGTTGTAATTCAAAAGCTGCATCCACACATTCAGTATTTTATTTTGGCTATATATTGTATTTAAGATGTCCACATCACGCTTTTTCACTGTTTTTCTATGCCTCTTCTTCATATATGTAAACTCACTTTGAGTAACAATGATTTTATTAAATCTAGGCATTAAGTTTCACAGATTGCTTGGTACAAAAATAATATACAACCACTGTACACTGGTATTATGTGTCCGTCAGAGGAAAGGAAATGATTAGTGATGAGAAATTTGAAAATGAACATTCATAATAGACCAACACAGGCATGGTCATCGCCATTACTAACTTTAATTTTCTGAAGTGGTGTACTTCATAGTCACTCATAAAGATAAAAAGGGACAACATGTAACACTTTCCTTGAGTCAGGGAATTTTTAAATCTGTCATCTGACTTTAGCTACTTAAGCAAATAGAGCATCTTCCACTTGTTCTACAAACAAGGCAGGAGTGCAACACTGACAGTGTATCAAATGCTACAGAAGTTGCTGGGATTTGTCACACAATGCCCTCTTCACTCCAGACATTGGTTTCTAGTTGAACCTTGAGCCAAGCTACCAAATTTACTGTGTGGTCATTCAGAGAAATTGTTTTCGAGGGTAGCCTTGGGATGTTCCTTAAAAATACACATCTGTTGAGGTTGATTTGAGAAGTGGCACAGACACATTTTTTCACACAAATTTCTATTAAAAAATGTTGGTCAAAGATTTCAGCAACATTTTCAGCTGGGAAACCAAAGGGTTACTTTAGGTTCTTCTAGTTCTTAAACATATTCAGCCAACTTTTTCACTGAATCAGGTTTTAATAAATTCCCAGGAGAGATAATTTGGTCCAATTACATTTATTCATGGACACATTTAGGTTACAATTTACCTCAGACATGTTTACAGAGTGCACTGTATGGAATAAGTAGGTGCTGTCTCTGAGCTCGTTTAAGCAAAACCTTACAAAAAAGTGTTCTTTAACAATTGGTGATTATGAAGTCAAAATAATTAGTAGTCCTGGCAGGGCTGTTACATTACAAAGAAGATTTTCTTGAGATAGCTTTCATGAATGGGACAGTTTTTTAATATTATTTTATATTGGTTTAACAGCACATGAGTAAATCTTCCAAAATTGCAATATGAACCAGGCAGAAGATAAAAGATGCTCTGTTACTTAAAAGTCCTCATTAAAAGGTTTCCTGAAGTGTTTGAGCCAAAGCCCAGGAACTAAAGCTTGGAATGTGTACTGACCTCGTGAAGTGATTCTTGAATCTTGCTGGTTCAAGAAAACATAACCCCAATCTACAGGAAGTATCCAGAATTATCACTGGCAAATTTTCACTGAATAGCAGCCTTGCCAGGAAGTTTATGCACACTTGGTTACTTAAATTTCAGACAACTATCAATTGCTCAACAAATGTAATACCATAAAAGCCATTCTTCCTGACAATTCACTGCCCAAATACACAAGAGCTTTGTAGCCATAATTTGTTCGGGAATTTGTTTTTGTATTTTGCCTTCTGTCACAAATGATAAGCACTAAATATCTTTGCTGTAATGAGTTTTTATGTCAACCAGAGGAAACATACCCAGGAAAGAGAAGGAAACAGCTAAGTGGAGGAATATGCTCCAAAAATAAATTTTTCAACATGCCATCATTGATTTTTCAGTTTACGGAAGCAGTGAGGCATTTTTCAGTACTTGGTATTGTAGTAGACACTTCAATAGATATATTAAGCAAATTACTTGAAGGTCTAAATTTCAGTCGTTGTCAGAAAACATTTCTTCCAGCAACAAGATTCAGGCTGATAAAGAACTTCTCACTTCAGACAACTGATAGGCTAGACTGAATTAAAGTCCCTCTGTATTATTCTGTCCTTCCATCAGTTTGTCTCCATTATCATGCAGTTTGAGCAATTTCTTCTAAAGTCATGTATTGCTGTTTTACAACAGGTGTCTTGAATCACATGTGACCAAGGGTCACAGTTCAATAAATTAATCATCATGCAACCCCAGCACTATTCAGACTTGGTTCAAAGAAAATAAATGCAGAAGAGCTGCACAAAAAAAGCAGGAAAAGCTTTTGAAACACAGGACAATAGAAGGGTCAGAAAACCAGATAATATTGTAAAACCTTGGCAACTCTGAATCAAGTTGACAAAAATCCATCACATCTTGCTGTTACCAGGATTCAGAGACACTTAATATGCCCTTACCCACACTGCTATCATAAGATATATTCTTGGGTTAGGATACATCAGAATTGTGTACAGCTCATATGTATCATTATAAAATCAATGAAGATGGGATGAAATGTCCCCTTTTCAGAAGGAAGAAAAAGAAAAGATAATTTCATTATCAGAACTTATCTCTGGCATAAGCAATAAGTCTAGTCTTTTTTTAAACAAACAAATAACTTTTTTTGAGAACCTCTTTTTTTGTCAAGTTTATTTGTTAAAATTGTGTGTCTACATTTATAGCTAAAATTTTGCTTGCCTGTCCTTTGTCTCCCTCTATAGGGTACTACTTGATGTCAATACAACATTTCTAAACCACTACAAATGTTGGAATGAGCAGAAGAAAATTCTTGTTGTTCTATACTCACCTTTCAAAGAGGCAGTCTCATAGAAATATACAGCTAGTTATTATGGTGCTACAATAGCACTGGATTTTTTCTCTAATGCACTGTATTTAATAAACTTTCATGAAGAGCTGATAGCCACAGAGGAATAGTGTCCTGGGTTCAGCAGTGGCAGTCAGTTTTTTGTTTTTTTTTTTCCTTCTTAGTAGCTGTTGCAGTACTGTGTTTTTGACTTTTGGCTTGGGAACAAAAAAAACTGATAACAGCGATGTTTAGACTGACCAAGGATTTTGTGAGTCTCATGCTCTGCCAGGGAGGAGGAGGGGCCGGGAGGAAGCGGGGACAGGACACCTGACCCAGACTGGCCAAGGAGGTGTTCCATACCACAGCACGTCATGCCAGGGGATGTAATTGGGAGCTACCCGGAAGGGCACGTCCGCGGGTCGGGCGGGCTGTCTTTTCCGGCGGGCGGTATCGTATTCTCTTCCCTTGTTATTTCTCTTGTCGTTGTTATTGTTGGTGGCGGCAGTGGTGATTTGTGTTATACCTTAGTTATTAAACTGTTCTTATCTCAACCCGTGGGAGCTGCATTCTTTTGATTCTCCTCCCCGTCCCTCCAGAAGCGGAGGGAAGAAAGGTCGGGGGGGGGGGGGGGGGGGCAGTAGACTGCGTGGTTCTGATTTACAGCTTGGGCTTAAACCACGACAGTTTCTTTTGGCGCCCAACGTGGGGCACGAAGGGTTGAGATAACGACAGATCTGACCGGAGTGTGTCTAATCGTATTTGTGATAAGCATTCAGTGTTTTGGATTGATAGTCACTTGTCACAATGCTGATTTATTTGCTCTCAAAGTTGTTGTTTTTGATCTCACAGTCTCAATATGCCGTAGGTTACTTAGAGCCGGTATTTGCTGTGTTAGTGTTTTTCAAGTGTGGGGCTTGGGCTAAGGTTATTGTCTCATTATATTTTATGGTAATGACTTGTAATACAATAGAAAAATTGATCATGAAACTGATCTGGCTTATGTTCCCAGTGTGGTCACCACCTTTATACTTTGGGAGGTATATAATACAAATGCTTAGCAACTATACATCTTTTTTCTCCTTCCTGGGTGGTCAACCTATGAAGGAGACATTCTTTTACCCTCCCAGTGCCCCTTCCAGACCGTTTACAGCATCGTTTGAGAGTTCTGAAGTTTTTGAGTGGCCTTTTAATATTGTTGAGACCTGTTTGCTGATTGTGATGGGGGTCACCATGTTGGCACGCATACAGAGTGTGTTTTGTCCACAACCATTACGTCTGATCTCAAGAGTTAAGCAGAGTCGGGTTTGGGCCTTGTCTGGGGTTAGACGACAAAATAGGGGGACCGAGAGATTTTCCCCGAGGCTGGACAGCCATGAGTGGCAGGGTGTGTGGGATAGTATGGGCAAGTATCTAGGTCAGTGGGCCCCTCCAGTGTTTTGGAACTTCACCACCGAACAACTGCAAAATCCAGAAGAATTAGTAAAACACTTAAATGAGGTGTGCTGTCATCCTGGTCATACCAGAGAGGGACAAATCATGTCAACGTGCTGGGGCTTGGCCTATGCTTACCGGGCCTTGTTCAATGCTATCCAGCACCTTCAAAAGGAAAGAAATGTCCTTGGATCTGAGGGCGAAGCAACAGACAGCGCAGCTACTCCAGCTCCGAGCACAGCAACTACACCACCCCTAGCGACAAGTACAGCCACTACTCAAACTTCGACTGCAACAGACAGTGCAGCTACCCCAGCGACAAGTACAGCCACTACTCAAACTTCAACTGCAACAGACAGCGAAGCTACCCCAGCCCCAACCACAGCAGCTACACCACCCCCCGCGACAAGTACTGTTGCTACTCAAAGCACAGTGATAATGACTGCAGGTAAACCAGAGGACCAATTCGTACCAATATCGATTGCCCCCATAAGCAAGAGAAAAAGCAGAAAAGAGGCAAGAAGGGTGAAGCAAGATGAAGAAACAATGTATTCACCACCCAGGCCACCACCTGATCAGGAGTCATCATCCCATGATGAAGAAGAAGAAGAAGAGGTGACTTCTCGACCTCGGACCTCAACCGAGCTACGGAATATGCGAAAAGATTTTACCCGTCAACCAGGGGAGCACATCATCACCTGGTTGCTCCGATGCTGGGACAATGGGGCCGATGGTCACAAACTAGGAGGTACGGAAGCCAAGCAGCTGGGATCACTTGCTAGAGAAGGGGGAATTGACAAAGCAATTGCAAGAGAGAAAAAGTCCCTCAGTCTTTGGAGGCGGCTCTTGGCAGCTGTGAAAGAAAGGTTTCCATACAAGGATGATGTTACGAGTCGTTCGGCCAAGTGGACTACTTTAGACAAAGGCATCCAGTCTCTGAGAGAATCAGCCATCGTAGAGATGATCTATCACACCAAACCGAATAACGGAGATATACCCATAGACCCAGATGAAGTCGAATGTACACGACCCATGTGGCGAAAACTTACACGGAATGCACCGTCATCATATGCCCATTCATTGGCAACGGTAACCTGGGGTGACATAGTAACACCAACAGTGGATGAAATGATTCACAAACTCCGAGAGTTCGAAGACAATCTCACCCCTTCCATCATCTCAGCTGTGGAAAAACTGTCCCAGGATGTCAAACAATTGAGGGACGATCTATCTGATTTATCCAGCTCCTCACGTGTACCAACATACGTCTCAGCTGTTAACAAAAGACGTCCTATTGTTCAAGACAGAAGATATAGAAGGCAAACACCACGGGCCACCCTATGGTTTTACCTGCGGGATCATGGAGAAGACATGACGAAGTGGGATGGAAAACCTACTTCAGCTTTGGAGGAACGGGTGCATGAATTGAAAATAGGAACAAGGGTCAAGACTAATCATCCCATGAGAGCTGCGGCTTCAGTCTCTGGTGAGCAGGTTCCCAGATGGAGCGGAAGAGCTGATTTTACTCCAGCTCCTGTGATAACGAAGAATAATCCCTTTCAACACGACTTAGGTGTCCAACGTTGTGATGACTGTTAGAGGGACCCTGCCTCCAGCCAGGTGGAGGTAGGGGATAATCGGATTTACTGGACTGTGTGGGTCAGATGGCCTGGCACATCAGTCCCGCAGAAGTATAAAGCTCTCGTAGATACCGGTGCACAGTGTACCCTGATGCCTTCAAGCTGTCAAGGGGTGGAACCCATCTATATCTCTGGAGTGACAGGAGGATCCCAAGAGTTGACTGTACTGGAGGCTGAGATCAGCCTGACTGGAAGGAAATGGCAAAAGCACCCCATTGTGACTGGTCCAGAGGCTCCATGCATCCTCGGCATAGATTACCTCAGGAGAGGGTACTTCAAAGACCCAAAAGGGTACCGATGGGCTTTTGGTATTGCTGCTTTGGAGACTGAGGAAAATGAACAGCTGTCCACCTTGCCTGGTCTCTCAGAGGATCCCTCTGTTGTGGGGTTGCTGAAGGTCGAAGAACAACAAGTGCCAATCGCAACCACAACAGTGCACCGGCGGCAGTATCGCACCAACCGAGACTCCCTGATTCCCATCCATAAACTGATCCGTAGTCTGGAGAGTCAGGGAGTGATCAGCAGGACCCGCTCACCCTTTAATAGCCCCATATGGCCAGTGCGAAAGTCTAATGGAGAGTGGAGACTAACAGTAGACTATCGTGGCCTGAATGAAGTCACACCACCATTGAGTGCTGCTGTACCGGACATGCTAGAACTTCAGTATGAACTGGAGTCAAAGGCAGCCAAGTGGTATGCCACGATTGATATTGCCAATGCATTCTTCTCAATTCCTTTGGCAGCAGAATGCAGGCCACAGTTTGCTTTTACTTGGAGGGGCGTCCAGTACACTTGGAACCGACTGCCCCAGGGGTGGAAACACAGCCCTACCATCTGCCATGGACTGATCCAGAATGCACTGGAACAGGGGCAAGCTCCAGAACACCTGCAGTACATTGATGACATTATTGTGTGGGGTGATACAGCGGAAGAAGTCTTTGAGAAAGGGAGGAAAATAATCCAAATCCTGCTGAAAGCTGGTTTTGCCATAAAACGGAGTAAGGTCAAGGGACCTGCACAGGAGATTCAATTTTTGGGAATAAAATGGCAAGATGGACGTCGCCAGATCCCTACAGATGTGATCAACAAAATAATAGCAATGTCTCCACCAACTAATAAGAAAGAAACACAAGCTTTCTTGGGTGCTGTGGGGTTCTGGAGAATGCACATCCCGAATTACAGTTCGATTGTAAGCCCTCTCTATCATGTAACCCGGAAGAAGAATGATTTTAAATGGGGCCCTGAGCAACAACAAGCCTTTGAGCAAATTAAACGTGAGATAGTTCATGCAGTAGCCCTTGGACCAGTCCGGAATGGGCCAAATGTAAAAAACGTACTGTACACCGCAGCTGGGGAGAATGGTCCTACCTGGAGCCTCTGGCAGAAAGCTCCAGGGGAGACTCGAGGTCGACCCCTCGGCTTTTGGAGTCGGGGATACAAAGGATCTGAGGCCAGCTATACCCCAACTGAGAAAGAGATACTGGCAGCCTATGAAGGGGTTCGAGCTGCTTCGGAGGTGATTGGCACTGAAGCACAGCTCCTCCTGGCACCCAGGTTGCCCGTTCTGGGCTGGATGTTCAAAGGCAGGGTCTCTTCTACACATCATGCAACCGATGCGACATGGAGTAAGTGGGCTGCACTAATTACACAACGAGCTCGAATAGGAAATCCCAGTCGTCCAGGCATTCTAGAAGTCATCATGGACTGGCCAGAGGGCAAAGATTTTGGAATGTCACCAGAGGAGGAGGTGATGCGTGCTGAAGAGGCCCCACCATATAATAAACTATCAGAAAGTGAAAGGCAGTATGCCTTGTTTACTGATGGGTCCTGCCGTATTGTGGGAAAACATCGGAGATGGAAGGCAGCTGTATGGAATCCTCAACGACAAGTTGCAGAAACTGCTGAAGGAGAGGGTGAATCGAGTCAGTTTGCCGAGGTGAAAGCCATCCAGCTGGCCCTGGACATTGCTGAACGAGAAAAGTGGCCAGTACTTTATCTCTATACTGACTCATGGATGGTGGCAAATGCCCTGTGGGGGTGGTTGCAGCAATGGAAGCAGAGCAACTGGCAACGCAGAGGTAAACCCATCTGGGCTGCTGCACTGTGGCAAGATATCGCTGCCCGGGTGCAGAACCTGGTGGTGAAGGTACGCCATGTAGACGCCCATGTACCCAAGAGTCGGGCCACTGAGGAACACCAGAACAACCAACAAGTGGACAAAGCTGCTAAGATTGAAGTGGCTCAGATGGACTTAGATTGGCAACATAAAGGTGAATTATTTTTGGCCCGGTGGGCCCATGACACTTCAGGTCATCAGGGCAGAGATGCAACATACAGATGGGCCCGTGATCGAGGGGTGGACTTAACAATGGACACTATTGCCCAGGTTATTCACAAGTGTGAAACATGTGCTGCAATTAAACAAGCCAAACGGTTAAAGCCTCTTTGGTATGGAGGACGATGGCTGAAGTATAAATATGGGGAGGCCTGGCAAATTGATTATATCACACTCCCACCAACCCGCCAAGGCAAGCGCCATGTGCTTACCATGGTGGAAGCAACCACCGGATGGCTGGAAACATACGCTGTGCCCCACGCCACTGCCCGAAACACTATCCTGGGCCTTGAGAACCAGATTTTGTGGCGACATGGCACCCCAGAAAGAATTGAATCAGACAATGGGACTCATTTCCGGAATAACCTTATAGACACTTGGGCCAAAGAGCATGGCATTGAGTGGGTATATCACATCCCCTACCATGCACCAGCCTCTGGGAAAATCGAACGGTATAATGGGCTGTTAAAAACTACACTGAGAGCAATGGGTGGGGGAACTTTCAAGCATTGGGATACACACTTACCAAAGGCCACCTGGTTGGTCAACACCAGAGGATCTGCCAACAGGGCTGGCCCAGCACAGTCAGAACTTTTACATATTGTAGAGGGGGACAAAGTTCCTGTGGTGCACATGAAGAATTTGCTGGGGAAGACAGTCTGGGTTATTCCTGCTTCAGGTAAAGGCAAACCCACTCGTGGGATTGCTTTTGCTCAGGGACCTGGATATACTTGGTGGGTAATGCGGGAAGATGGGGAAGTCCGATGCGTACCTCAAGGGGATTTGATTTTAGGGGAAAACAGACAATGAACTCAATTGTACGCTGTTGCCTGCTATAGCCCATCAACTAGAAGTCTGCAGGGCACCAGCGACTGGCTCTGACTTCCCTCCGACCATCATCCCAACAGAGAATGAACTTTGATAGAACCGGATGAGTTCTACAGTAAAGGAATGATCAGCATCAGCAGGCAACAATCCAACACTGCATACAGCTTCTTCTGCCCTGAAAGACTGTTCCAAGAGATGGAGCCCAACATCATGAACCGAATGGACTCAGTAGCTTTATAGGAATTGGTCCGTGCACTAAGATAACAGTGCACCGAGATGAGAGTGAGGGTATATGGAAAATGTGGGATCTGAGCATGACGTGAATGGTATGGAACAAGGGGTGGATACTGTCCTGGGTTCAGCAGTGGCAGTCAGTTTTTTGTTTTTTTTTTCCTTCTTAGTAGCTGTTGCAGTACTGTGTTTTTGACTTTTGGCTTGGGAACAAAAAAAACTGATAACAGCGATGTTTAGACTGACCAAGGATTTTGTGAGTCTCATGCTCTGCCAGGGAGGAGGAGGGGCCGGGAGGAAGCGGGGACAGGACACCTGACCCAGACTGGCCAAGGAGGTGTTCCATACCACAGCACGTCATGCCAGGGGATGTAATTGGGAGCTACCCGGAAGGGCACGTCCGCGGGTCGGGCGGGCTGTCTTTTCCGGCGGGCGGTATCGTATTCTCTTCCCTTGTTATTTCTCTTGTCGTTGTTATTGTTGGTGGCGGCAGTGGTGATTTGTGTTATACCTTAGTTATTAAACTGTTCTTATCTCAACCCGTGGGAGCTGCATTCTTTTGATTCTCCTCCCCGTCCCTCCAGAAGCGGAGGGAAGAAAGGTCGGGGGAGGGGGGGGGGGGGGCAGTAGACTGCGTGGTTCTGATTTACAGCTTGGGCTTAAACCACGACAAATAGGAAATTATAAGAAAGGTGCTATACAAAGCTGCTCATACAGCTCAGACACGTCTTATTAGACCTGACTTACCCGACAACTTAAAACTCTACTAAAGTACTAACTGTAATAATCAAAGTGCTTTAAACTGACTTCATAAGACAATCTGCTTGTTGCATTTTTTGAGAGTAAATCCAGATTCTTAGAAAAATATCTTTTGATTTAGCCTTGGAGGTCTGACTTCAAGAACATTCTTTTAACAAAAATCTGAAGATACAAGGTATCACATTAAAAGAAAGGTATGGCAAAGCTGATACACAAAATAAAAAATATACTGTGGAAAATAAAGACAAATAAAGGACTAAGAGTGTTTCCAGTCTTTTCTGGCTTGTGCTTTTTTTGAGTGTACTCCATTGGTACAGCAAGTCATATAAAACAGCAGCTATTCTAAATATTTTATCAGGCATAAATGTTCCATTTTTGATAACAAGACCAGCTATGATGTAATTTTTTTTTCTTTTTAGTACAAGATATATTCTATCTGGCAATAAAGATTTAGCACCTTAACCACTTATGAATATGAGTAAACTTTTCTTAGCTTGAACTAAACACAATTTCAGTTTCTTTTTATATAGGTATTAGAATCAAGAACCTTTATACTGCTGACTCAGACATGGAAGTCACATCTATTGAGTTAATAAGAATAAATTAAAAAACTATGACCACAAACAAAAGTACAAATTTATCTATTAAACTAGTTTCTTATGTAATACCTTCTTAAGTACTAACATCACTACAACATCGCCTTTCACTGGTAATTGCAAAAAGGAGTAAAACCTGTTCCTAATAAGAATTTAGGCTCCTAAATCCCATGAGCAAAGAGAAAATTTTAGCAGATAGCTCATGGAACTAGACCTCCAGAGAATGTCGTGAACTCTCATTGAAATCAACATGATGTAATTGAATATCAAGGCTGTCACGTAAGTGGCTTCACATACCTACACAAAAAACATGGTGTAGGAGTCTACGTAGTGTTAGAAGTCTAACAGATATGAAAATGCATCCAAAATCAGTGGTTACTAAAAACTTCAGTAACATTCAAATATTATATTGTCAGTCGTATTCAGGCATTTGAACCCATTTTGGCTCTATTTGCTTCTTTCTTTTTTGGTTTTATACATATCATGAACTGCAGTCTGCAGTGACATCAGTGCAAAGCTTGCCACTGCCCCCAGAGAGGCCAGATTATTGCTGTGAGATGGATCACGGACATGCTTTGTAAGAGATGCTGTGCAGATTGGAAGTGAACAGTGACAGCAGAAAGAATCTTTCCATGTCATCATCTCTGCAAGCACTGAAGGGTTTGGGATGACAATTCACCCCACAACAGCAGCAAGAATAAGTTGAGGGGCAACCGTCACGCACTTTATGGGAATTACAAAACAAGGCTTTCCTTTGGATTTCTGCAGCTTGAGTGGGTTCCCAGTTCACAATGCCAACAGCATGAAGGCTATAATAATGCAATTGCTAACTTTCTCTTTACTTACAATGGTTGCAAGGCCACATGCTTACCTATTCAGCTACACAAAAAACATGCATATGTATATACACTTGTGTACAAGCAGATGCTGCTTATTCCATAGTTTTAGAAAAAATAAGCTGGTTTCAGTACAAATAGGCTGGTTTCAGCACAAATAGGTTGATATTAAACTCATCCAGATTTACTTTTTTTTTTTTTTTAGCAGGGATAATTATCTGAATAGAGGAAAAATGTATGTATAGCAGAGCTCTTCATCTTCTCTACGTATTTAGCTACCCCCTCATTTTCTTTGTAGTCCACAGCACTGGAGGAATTCCTATGCAGATGACAGCATTTGCTAAGACAAACACCCACCCTAACTCTGCTTTTCTTTCTAAGCTTCTTGACTTAAAGCTTTTTTGTGTTATATGGGTTTTTTAAATCCTATTGAACTAAGCAGAACAGGGACAAACGCACAAGTGAGTGAGCATCAGAAACATTTTTAATTATATGATTAAATGAATCTCCCATTACATTTGCTAGAAGAGGAGAGATTATGCTGCAAGATACAGCAGATGATTTCTGTATGAAACTAAAATTAAGCTTAAGTACATACTTTTTTTAAAAAAGTTGGCTAGAAGGCAATTATATCCTTTTGGAAAAGTATGAAACAATGAATTGACTTATTGTTCAGGAAGACTTAGGATTCATATTTTCTTAGTGATGCTGTGTTCAGGGAGAACAAGGACACTACTGTTGGAACTTTCTATCTACCTTTTTACTGGAAACTTTCAAGTCCTCTCTCAGAAATTCAGAAACATTTTTGCCTTTCAAAAGCAGAAACTCCTGACAAGCCATCTTCTTGTTTCATATTAATCCATTATAAAAAGATGCTCGCTTGGAAAAGAGAATAATAGAGCAAAGAAGGATAGCGGATTGATCAGATTGGAAGGAAATGAAAAAAAGCTATCAGAAAACAAGGTATAGAATCAAATATAGCAATGAATGAAATAAATACTTTTTTGTTTTCATAGTCAAGTTATCCCTAACCTGTGTTTAATATAGATAGAACACTGATACACACGTCTCAACCCATAAAAAAATGGCGGATTCCACCATTATTCCCCAAAGAGCTGCCTTTTAGAAAAACAGATACTAGCTTTTATTTGAAAAGCTGAGGAAAAAACCTTACCATTGTTGAAGCTCCTCTATTCACACCCTTTCAGTTTACTGAAGTGTGTCTTGGATTTGTTATCCTTTGGTTGTTATGCAGATAAAAATAGAGTACACACTTCCTGAATTACAAAGGCCCTCAGGAAAACCTACCAAAGATGAAATAGGTATGTCTGTACTGGGTACTGTACGCAGACATGAATTCCCTATGTCTATACTTTAATCTAGGACAATGCAAATCAGCTGTTCTCCAAGAAGTATGTGACCAAATATTTCTTTCAGCATTACTAAGATTCATTATTTAGACATTTACTAAGACAATTAAGACATTATTAAGGCAATTACTAAGACAACATTATTAAGACTCAAAACCACCTATCACATTCTGGTGGATTTGGGGAAAAATTACCTCTTTTCTTATGCTACTGTGGGGATATGCTAAGAGAAAAATACTGACCTGAAAGGAAGAAAGAATTCTCTCAATTGACAAAATATATCTTTTTTTATTTTTTTCCATTAGCTAAAAGCATTTATTTTTACATTTGCTTTTATCTCAGTAGGTCTATTTTACATGATAAGTAAAAAAAGGGAGGAACAGAAGTAGAAATGTCATATTGCAGCAATGTCTACTACTCATTGTACAGAAGGAAAAATACTTTGAATATAATAGCTAGACTAACGGTAGTTAACCCACCCATTTTCTTCTTAAAACTGCCTAGTATCTTTCTGATGTTTCCCACTTCTGCTAATCCAGGCATTAAAAATACAAGCTTATTCTCAGACTTTGATTTTCCATAAAGAGTTGTGTCTTCTACTATCAGCTCATCTGTGAGTTCTTAATTTTATTTTCGGTATAGCTACTACTTGTGAGGATCCATTATCTAATAGTTCTGTTACATCCTGCTTTCAGTTACAGACAGTAGGGCAGGCCTGGCTGGTGAGGTCAGGAATAAGAGTATAGTGCATTGTGATTCTGGTTTTTGTATCTGGCAATAAAGTGACATGGTCTTGTGTAGTACTTGTTATTACAAGCACTTCTAACTGCTGGAAAAAAACAGAAAATAGATGTCACAGGAAATTCCAAAACATGTAAATGACATGAAACAGCAGTAACTAGATATCTCTAACAGATGATTGGTTGAATTTCTTTTGAAGATCCATAGTTCTGTTGTCTGTAATGGGACCTCACACACCTTGCTCATATGTAAAAGTGTATAGTTACATGTCTTGATCTCAAAATATGCTTTCAGTAAAGATAGTCTTAAAAAGAGTGAGGAAAAGGAAGAAAATGTATGACAAGAGACAGTGGTCTAAATTTAGTTGTCTTTCAGAGGGTGGCTGCTATAATCTAGAGTATTCTAGGTCATCTGAGCCATCAGCTTTGGATAAGCAGAAATAAGGAAGGACCTTTGATCATACAATCATAGAATAGTTAGGATTGGAAAGGACCTTAAGATAGAATCATAGAATAGTTAGGGTTGGAAAGGACCTTAAGATCATCAAGTTCCAACCCTCCTGCCATGGGAATCCCACTGTCCATGTCACCAACAAAGATGTTGAACAAGACCGGTCCCAACACCGATCCCTGAGGGGCACCACTCGTTACTGGTCTCCAGCCGGACATCGAGCCATTGACCACAACTCTTTGCATGCGGCCATCCAGCCAGTTCTTTATCCACTGAGTGGTCCACCCATCAAATTGATGTCTCTCCAATTTAGAGACAAGGATGTCGTGAAGGGACAGTGTCGAACGCTTTGCAACAAATCCAGGTAGATCACAGTATCACAGTATCACAGTATGTTAGAGATTGGAAGGGACCTCAAAAGATCATCTAGTCCAATCCCCCTGCCAGAGCAGGAACACCTAGATAAGGTTACATAGGAATGTGTCCAGGCGGGTTTTGAATGTCTCCAGAAAAGGAGACTCCACAACTCCCCTGGGCAGCCTGTTCCAGTGTTCTGTCACCCTCACTGAGAAGTTTCTTCTCAAGTTTAAGTGGAACCTCTTGTGTTCCAGTTTATACCCATTACCCCTTGTCCTATCATTGTTTGCCATTGAGAAGAGCCTGGCTCCATCCTCATGACACTCCCCTTTTATATATTTATATACACTAATAAGGTCACCCCGCAGTCTCCTCTTCTCCAAACTATAGAGACCCAGCTCCCTCAGCCTTTCCTCATAAGGGAGATGCTCCACTCCCTTAATCATCTTAGTTGCCCTGCGCTGGACTCTCTCCAGCAGGTCCCTGTCCTTCTTGAACTGAGGGGCCCAGAACTGGACACAATATTCCAGATGCGGTCTCACCAGGGCAGAGTAGAGGGGAAGGAGGACCTCTCTCGACCTACTGACCACCCCCCTTCTAATACACCCCAGGATGCCATTGGCCTTCTTGGCCACAAGGGCACAGTGTTGGCTCATGGTCATCCTGCCGTCCACTAGGACCCCCAGGTCCCTCTCCCCTACATTACTCTCTAACAGGTCGTTCCCCAACCTATATTGGAACCTGGGGATGTTCCTGCCCAGATGCAGGACTCTACACTTGCCCTTGTTATATTTCATCAAGTTTCTCCCTGCCCAACTCTCCAGCCTGTTCAGGTCCCGCTGGATAGCAGCACAGCCTTCTGGCGTGTCAGCCACTCCTCCCAGCTTAGTGTCATCAGCAAACTTGCTGACAGTACACTCAATTCCCTCATCTAAATCATTGATGAATATATTAAATAATACTGGTCCCAGTACTGACCCTTGAGGCACTCCACTAGATACAGGCCCCTGTCCATCTGTTCCGTTGCCCCATCATAGAATGCCATCAGATTGGTTAGGCAGGATTTCCCTTTAGTGAAGCCATGCTGGCTGTCAACAACCACCTCCTTGTTTTTCATGTGCCTTAGCATGTCTTCCAGGAGAATCTGCTCCAAGAGTTTGCCAGGCACAGAGGTGAGACTGACAGGTCTGTAATTCCCTGGGTCATCCATTTTCCCCTTCTTGAAAATGGGGGTTATATTTCCCTTCTTCCAGTCGTCGGGAACTTCACCTGACTGCCATGATTTTTTAAATATGATGGTCAGTGGCTTAACGACTTCATTTGCCATCTCCTTCAGGACCTGCAGATGGTTTTCATCAGGTCCCATGGACTTGTGTATGTTTAGGTTTTTAAGGTGGTCTTGAGACACATCCTCTTTTACAGTGGGCCTAAGGTCTTCATACTCACAGTCCCTGTGTCCGCCTTCCAAGACTTGGGTGGTGCAGTCAGAGCCTTTGCCAGTGAAGACCGAGGCAAAGTAGTCATTAAGAACCTCAGCCTTCTCCAAATCCAGGGTAGCCAGTTCTCCTCATAGCTTCTGGAGGGGGCCTACATTGTCCCTAGTCTGTCTTTTATTTGCTACGTACCTATAGAATCCATTCCTCTTATCCTTAACATCCCTAGCCAAGTTTAATTCTAACTGGTCCTTAGCTTTCCTAACCTGGTCCCTAGCTTCCCGGACAACATCCCTGTATTCTTCCCAGGCCGCCTGTCCCTGCTTCCATCTTCGATAAGCCTCCTTTTTCCTTTGAATTTTCCTGAGCAGCTCCTTATCCATCCAAGGAGGTCTCCTGGCCCTCCTGCTGCACTTCCTTCAAGTTGGGATGTGACATTCCTGAGCTTAGAGCAGGTGATCCTTGAATAACAACCAAGAGTCTTGGGCCCCCTGCCCTCCAGGGCTGTATCCCATGGAACCTTACTAAGCAGGTTCCTGAAGAGGCCAAAGTCTGCTCTCTTGAAGTCCAGGGCAGTGAGCTTGCTGCACGCTCTTCTCACTGTCCCAAGGATCTCAAATTCGACCATCTCGTGGTCACTGCAACCAAGGCTGCCCTGGAGCGTCACATTTCCAGCCAGCCCTTCCCTGTTGGTGAGCACAAGGTCAATCTGAACCTGAAACTGGAGGCCTAGTGTGATACTAGCAGCCGTTTCAAATGTCACTAGACACTTTTGTGAAGGTGTCCTGGGTTCAGCAATAGTAATCATTTTTCTCCTTCTTAGTAGCTGGTGCAGCGCTGTCTTTTTGATTTTCAGCCTGAGGACAGCGCTGATAACATCGATGTTTTTACTTGTTGCTCAGTAATATTTACTCTGACCAAGGACTTTCTGAGTCTCATGCTCTGCCAGGGATGAGGGGAAGCCTGGAGGAAGCAGAGACAGGACACCTGACCCAAACTAACCAAAGAGGTATTCCATAACACTGCAGATCATGCCCACTATATAGACTGGGGGCAGTTACCTGAAAGGGCTAGGTCACTGTTTGTTCGGGCTGGGTATCTGTTGGCGGGTGGTGAGCGGTTGTATTCTCTTCCCTTGTTATTTCCCTTATCATTATTATTATTGGTGATAGCAGTAGTGATTTGTGTTATACCTTAGTTACTGGACTGTTCTTATCTCAACCCATGGGAGTTACCTTCTTTTGATTCTCCTCCCCATCCCTCTGGCAGCAGGGGGGAGGAAGGGGGGGGAGTGAGGGAACAGCTGCATGGTTTCTGAGTGACAGGCTGGGCTTAAACCACAAGAAGGGGAGACTGAATCAAGTTTCAAGAGATAAGGTAAAGAAAAATATGATGGTAAAAGAGTCATTAAAAGTACTGGGACTAGGGAGAAATCCTTTGCAAAGGAAAAATCTACAACCTGTTCATTTGTGAAGAAAATAGGGCTGTTTATCCCATTAAGTGGCCTGGATATCTCGGTAAGATGCAGACATCTGAGAAGGGGTGAGATGAATCTCACCTAGTTAAATCATTTGATATTTGTCACAAAGCTTCAGGTCCTGCCACATATAACAATGTAGAAAAATCATTCTATTTCTTTGCAGTATCATTTTCTTCCAGAAACACATGGACATTCTCCATCTGCCTATTCCAATACTATATGATACTTATTTCTGTACTGAAAAGCTTGTTCCTGGAGGTTTTGCTAAAGATGCAGGAGTCTGATGCTTAGAAGAGGCTGGCTGTTATTTTCATCCTCAGCATGTGGTGATAATAATAAAGGAGCTTAAAGAAACTGATAAAAGCTTAGGAACTGTATTCTTCTGTCTTAGAATAAGCTATTAGTTTCCTGAAGATCCTAGAAGAAAAATTCACCTAAATCTTAACATCTAAGAAAAGTGATTATATTTCAGCAAAGCATTTGCTTTGAAGGGAAAACAAATAGTGCTGGGGAAGCAGTACTAAAGACTGAGGACTAGAAGTAGTCAAAGAATTTCCACTAAATTTCTGTTCATCCTGCAGGGAATATGTAGTGTGCTGAGGCATGATGGCTGCAGGATCTGAAGACTTCAAGGTATTACTTAAAATTGCCTTAGGACAGCAAATCAAAGAATCAGAATAGTTAGGGTTGGAAAGGACCTTAAGATCATCTAGTTCCAACCCCCTTACCATGGGAAGGGACACCCCACACTAAACCATGTCACCCAAGGCCTCATCCAACCTGGCCTTGAACACCGCCAAGGATGGAGCATTCACAACCTCCCTGGGCAACCCATTCCAGTGCCTCACCATCCTAACAGTAAAGAATTCCTTCCTTATATCCAATCTAAACTTCCCCTACTTAAGTTTTAACCCATTACCCCTTGTCCTGTCACTACAGTCCCTAATGAATCCTCAGCATCCTTGTAGGCCCCCATCAGATACTGAAAGGCTATGAGGTCTCCACACAGCCTTCTCTTCTCCAGGCTCAACAGACCCAACTTTCTCAGCCTATCTTCATACGGGAGGTGCTCCAGTCCCCTGATCATCCTCGTGGCCCTCCTCTGGACTTGTTCCAACAGTTCCATGACCTTTTTATTTTGAGGACACAAGAACTGCACACCGATCCCTGAGGGACACCACTCATTACTGGTCTCCAGCTGGACATCGAGCCATTGACCACAACTCTTTGCATGCGGTCATACAGCCACACATACAGCTGGCTGTCACCAACCACCCCCTTGTTTTTCATGTGCCTCAGCATGCCTTCCAGGAGAACCTGCTCCAAGAGTTTGCTAGGCACAGAGGTGAGACTGACTGGTGATCTGTAATTCCCTGGGTCATCCATTTTCCCCTTCTTGAAAATGGAGGTTATATTTCCCTTCTTCCAGTCATCGGGAACTTCACCTGACTGCCATGATTTTTCAAATATGATGGCCAGTGGCTTAGCAACTTCATTCTCCAGCTCCTTCAGGACCCACGGATGGATTTCATCGTGTCTTACGGTGGGCCTAAGATTTTCATTCTCACAGTCCCTGTGTCCGCCTTCCAAGACTTGGGTGTTGTGGTCAGAGCTTTTGCTAGTGAAGACCGAGGCAAAGTAGTCATTAAGAACCTCAGCCTTCTCTAAATTTAGGGTAGCCAGTTCTCCTCATAGCTTCTGGAGGGGGCCTATGTTGTTTCTAGTCTGTCTTTTATTCACTATGTACCTATAGAATCCATTCTACATCTCTAATTCCTCTTGTTTGTTTCCCATGCTACAGGCGTTTATATAGGGGCATCTGAGCCGAGCTCCAAATGAAGCCGGCTCATTGGCTGGAGTGGCTGGAGTATCTCTACATTGCTCCGAGCATTTATTATAGGTGTTGGCAACTGACTGGGTGTGTTGGGATGAAATGATGCCCCCCTCCCCCAACACATCTAGTTTAAAGCATCCTTGACCAGCCTGGCAAGCCTCCTACCAAAACCGCTCTTCCCCTTCATCAGAGCAGCTCCACCAGCCTCCAGTAAACCTGGCCTACTAACTTGGGTCCCATGTTCAAGACACCCAAACCCCTGATTATGGCACCACCCTTCTAACCATTTATTAACCTGGCCAATCCTCCTAGCTTTTTTAAGGTCCTTCCCTGTACCCTGGAGAATTGACAAAAAGACAATCTGAGCTCCAGAGCCCCTAACCACCTCTTCCAGGGCTCTGTAGTCCTTCTTTATGTTCTCCAGGCTACTGCTATCAACATCACTAGCACCCACATGGATCACTAGAAGTGGGTAATAGTCCGTGGGACTTTCTAGAGCAGGCAGCCTCTCTGTAACATCCCTGATCCATGCCCCAGGTAGGCAACACACCTCCCTTGAGACTGGGTCAGGCTGACAGATGAGTCTGAGGATGAAGAAGATGCTGAAGAACATTTAAGTTTAAGGAGATGAGAACTGATTTAATCAATCCAGCTTCCCCTTTTCTTGCTTAAGTAGCGTGTCAGAATGGCCATATTCCTTATACAGAAACATTGCAATTCTTGTGTCTAGGCTGATAAATGTTATTTGCCATAAGTTTGTCTAGAACTGCCTATATTTCTGTGTAGGTCTGCATCAGATAAAGACCCAATTTGTGTGATAATCACAAAGTATTTGAACTGCATTTGTTGAAATTGTTGTAATTGCAACTATAAGCTTAGAAGCATACCAGCACCTATCCATAAACGTGTTTATATGTTACACTCCCACTCACATCACAATGACCTCAATCATTGCATATCTAAGCCTTGGTAAAGTAAAATTCAAAGATGTGGTTATTGTTGTTTCCTAATAGAATCATGCCATCAACATTATATATCCTATTGTCAAGGTTACGTTTGTGTCAGGACTTGTCTCAAAATCCCCCTGAAAAAAATTAGTTCTTAGCATTTGCCTGTTATTGCATTATTTAGCCAAAGGGAGAAATTGCGGAACATTGTTATTTTGGCTTTGCCTGTTTAATACACTTCTTAAATTGAAAAAGAAACCTATTGGGTTTTTTTTTTTCGTTTTCTAAATGAAAGAAAAGCTATGTTTTAGTAACTGCTCAAATTAAAGCTAAATGTAAACATCCAGTGAAAAGCAATATCTTGCATTGTATGTTAAAATTGAAAATTAAGCTGAAATCAAGCATTAATTTAATCACTGGAGTAAACATTTGGAGATGTTCTAATGAATATGCTGTCTTTACTAATAAATGGTCACTAATATTTCGCAAATGTTTTTGTTTTATTCTTTATTAAAATTGTGGACCCTGATACAATTATAAAAAACAGAACGTTATTAGGTGGAAAGAAGATGAGATGCCCCAGGCTGGTAGAGGTATATAAATAGACATTAAAGCAGCAGGAGCTAGGATCAGGAAAAGACCAAAACATTGTGACCGATATGTAAACTGGTAATATCACAGAGTCTGTATTTAGCACTCTATTTTTTCAGAGGTCTTTCAAAAAGTTACTTCAGAGTAAGGATGCCTCCTATTGGAGGTTGGGAGCACTGAGAATACCAGAATACAAAGTCCCCTTAATTTTTTAAGTGTAACCACTGACCAAGCTTTAAAGATCAGGCCCTAAGAAAGCTAACATTAATGCCCCGCAGGACACTTCTGCAAAAAGGAGCATATTTTTTAGTACTCACTGCCAACACACACACACACAGACAGCTAGGCACACAGTTTCATACTGCAGAGCACATATATTGGCAAAGTTCCATTTTACTTTGGGTTTCAATAAGATTATTCTTTTCTGAATATTTTTATATTAACGATACACTTGTCCACAAATAGTCACTTATTTAACAGAATTTTAATATTTTCTTCAGAAGACAACAAAGGATCTATGTTGCTGAAATGTATTCTCACTGGGTTTCACTCCAGATTTGAATTTGGAAAACATTGCTTTTGTGTACTGCTTCTCCACTCTTTAAGTTCCTTGGTAAAATAAATATATATATCAATCTTCACTGTCTAGATCTTAATCCATGTTGTAGAATTTTCAATACTTAGGGAAATCAGGAAGAACATCAATAAGACCTATACCTTGGACTTCCGGAGGGCAGACTTTGGCCTGTTTAAGAGACTCATTCAGAGAGTTCCTTGGGAAATAATATTTTTATTGATGACATGGATGAGGGTATTGAGTCTTTCATCAGTAAGTTTGCAGACGACACTAAGCTGGGAGCTTGTGTCGATCTTTTGGAAGGAAGGAGGGCTCTGCAGAGAGACCTGGATAGGTTGGATAGATAGGCAGAATCCAATAAGATGAAATTTAATAAGTCTAAGTGCCGAGTCCTACATTTTGGCCGTAAAAACCCCTTGCAATGTTACAAGCTGGGGACAGTGTGGCTGGATAGTGTCCAGGTAGAAAGGGATCTGGGGGTATTGGTGGATGGCCAGTTGAATATGAGCCAACAGTGTGCCCTGGTGGCCAAGAAGGCCAATGGTATCCTAGCCTGCATTAGGAATGGTGTGGCCAGCAGAAACAGGGAGGTTATTCTTCCCCTGTATTTAGCACTGGTGAGGCCGCATCTTGAGTACTGTGTCCAGTTCTGGGCTCCTCAGTTTAAGAAGGACGTAGAAATGATTGAGCGCGTCCAAAGGAGGGCTACGAGGCTGGTGTGGGGCTTGGACCACAAGCCCTACGAGGAGCGACTGAGAGAGTTGGAGTTGTTTAGCCTGGAGAAAAGGAGACTTAGAGGTGACCTTATCACTCTCTACAACCTCCTGAAAGGAGGTTGTAGACAGGTGGGGGTTGGTCTCTTTTATCAGGCAACAACTGATAGAACGAGAGGACACAGTCTCAAACTGCGCCAAGGAAGGTACAGGTTGGATATTAGGAAGAAATTTTTCACAGAAAGAATAATAAAATATTGGAACGGTCTGCCCAGGGTGGTGGTGGAGTCTCCATCCCTGGATGTGTTTAAAAAGAGATTGGATGTGATACTTGGTGATATGGTTTAGTCGAGGTATAAGGCATGGGTTGGACTCGATGATCTTGAAGGTCCCTTCCAACCTGGTAATTCTGATTCTGATTCTGATTCTGAATTCATATCCTTTTCTAATGTTTAAAGAAACAAATTTCTATTTTTGCTCTGTTTCTCAGAGCCTTTTAGAAAACTAATTGGTAGGTTTTTATCCAGCTTCCTAATCAGACACATAATCTCTTTACCACATAAACCAAGGACAAATAATTACAGGAGAGCCCTGGGGAACGAATGACCCTTATAAAAGTGTAGCTGCTTTGGATGAAAAACCGTACAAAATAAGTCAATGGTTGAAAGCACAGGATGTATTTTTGTTTGTCTAAGCTGTAATGTAGACAGTGGAAAATTCTTATATGAATTTTAACGATAGCCATCTATTCATATGATACAGAAGATGTTGAGCTGGAAATGGCACTCAGTTTGTGCATGTTCTTTCAACCTATTTCTTTCCTAACTGAGCTTGCTCCCTCAACCTAAAGAGGCTTAGAAAAGGCTTTTCTAGGACAGCTTGAAGCTGTGACAGCCAAATACCTGAGCTTGTGAAACCCTGTTAGCGAAACTCAGTTCCTTTTTGAATGCATCTCATCAGATGCTGTCTGTTGCTTGCAGTTTCTCACTCGCAGTACTTCTCTTTTAATAACATCCTTCTAACAACTTAATTCTGGGACCAGTGTGAGGAAAAACTTCACTGTGTTTTCTAACGCTTTCTTTTATTATTTTTTTTTTTTTTTTGTCATTGTAAGCCAAAACAAAGTAAATTTTATACATATATAAAAAAAAAGCCAGACAAAACAACCAACAAAAAAACCCAGACTCAGAAAGATCAAACCAACTTTTTTAAGAAATTATAGACTTATTGTTAACATGAGCTAACATGTCAAAAAATATAACAACTCAGAACTAAAAATGAACTTCAGTGGTTTCCCAGACTTCTACTTTTATCTAGGTAGTTCTTTCCACTCATTTTGCAAATTCATTTTCAAGCTTTTATCGAAAGATTGCTGCTTTCCCTCCTCTCCCACACCATTGTATTCAACTACAGTCGTTCCAGGCTAGTATATTTCAGTTGTTTTGCTCTACGCTTTTTGTTCAGAGTATGGATTTAAGCCTGTAACAATGTGTATGGTAGTGCATTAGTAATTAATATTGAGAATGAACATGAATACAAAAAAGTATTTTTTCTTAAGATCTGAATTTAGGATAATGTTATGTGCAAATTAATGGCCTGGTGGGCATGATGACCTGTGGACTGATAGACTGCAGTGCTGGCTGTGAAGCTGAACATAAATGCTGGCCTCCACAATTGAGTTTTCTTGTAACCGTCAGTGTCAGTTGATTCCTTCCTCAGACCAGAAGAACAAATGTGTGCAGTCTGCAAATTAGAAAATAAGGAGCAGCTATTGTTCAGCAGCAGCATTTATAAGAGCTCTGGGGCTGGAAATCAGATTTGTTAAGGCACCTAGTTAGATGCGCCTGTCAGAGTAAATGTTTTTTAAAATACTTACCAGAGAAGATGAGAAGCCTGTCAAGAAGACAGGGAATTGCTACTTAAAATACGTACTTCTCATCTTTTTTTATTTCATATCAGGCTGGAACCTTCTGCAACATCCATTTCCTGCTTTCTTTACTGACATCATAGGCCTGTTTTGCTATCTTTATAATTTCTAATTTTGTCATCTTCCCTTGGGAAGTAGTGTCATTTGCACATTGTATCATTGGGTCTTGCATGAAAATACAGAATCTAGATACATTCAGGATTAACAGGTTTGCTCTACAGGCTATTGAAAATTTTCAAAAACGTCCTGCTTAATTTTTTTTTCAATATTTTAATTTCCTCATGGAAGGGAGGGAAGGATTGTACATGCAATTAAGAATGTGTAATAATTTATCTCTTAAGAGCAAACACCTCAAAGATTATTTTATAATAGCCTATTCATATGATTGGCTATCAGTTGAACAGATCCACAGCACTGAATAGTCACAAGATAGTGAAATCGGTTCATTCTGTTGAAGAACCAACGCCTCTTGTTAAGAACAGCAAGATACTTTCAGTTCCTGTACGAAAGAGACAGTGATATGGTTTTTCTGGATAAAAAGAAGTCAACAGGAAATAGAAGTCAAGGACAGATGGATCTGAAGGAATATAAAATAGTTTAAATAACTTCATTATGCATAAACTTAGATAAATCAACACCCAGACTAACATTATTCTATTTTTTTCTTGTTTGTTTGTTCTTGTTTTCCTTCCATATCCATTTTTTTACCCTTTAGGTGGTTAAAAATCTTGCAATTTCAAAGGAATCTTATGACTTTTAAATGAAACTTTTACTTATGGCTAGTTTTAGCATTTAAGATCTTGTTTGCATCCATAGAGTACATATATTGATTAAACAATGGTATGAAGCTGCATCAAGGGAAGTTAAGATTAGACATTAGATTAAGAAAAGGTTCTTCACTGAGAGGGTGGTCAGTCACTGGAACAGGCTCCACAGGGAAGTGATCACAGCACCAAACCTTTCAGAGTTCAGGAAGCATCTGGATGATGCTCTTAGGCATACAGTTTAGTTTTAGATAGTCTTGTGAGAAGCAGGGCCTTAGACTCAGTGATCCTTGTGGATCCTTCCAAGCACTTAAGCACGTGCTTAAGTGTTTCCAGGGTTTCAAAGGAAGTACAGGTAGACTGTTTCATTCTATTTTGCCTTCTCCTAAATTTCTTATTTATGTATATAATCTCAGTGGCTTTTATTATTTATATTTCCATGCTCATCTGCTTGATACATTGACCCACAGTAATATTCTAATCTCTCTAAAACCAGGCTGAGGCTGAGAAGTATTTCCACACCAGGTATTGCTGACTGTAAAGTGAGATTTTTGTCTCTTTGCTATGCAAGCATCTCATATCTAAAATATGCAACATGAAAAATTACACGTTTTTCATAGTTAGGATGTTTTTTGGCATGAGTCTGGGAAGATTTCCAGTTTAATGATAAAAATACATACTGCTAATGCCAGTTCCATGTCTAAACGTCTATACTGTGCAATCAACTCACATTAAGTCTTCAAAAAGATAAAAAAAAGTACTCAATTAATCCATATGAATTTGTTGAACATAGTCCTCAAGAACCCTTAGTTAAAAAAAAGTATTTAAATGAAACTAAATTATTAATGACACTAGTTTTCTCTTCTTGGCCAGCTTTCTAGTGAAATAGCGGAGTCACAGTACTGCAGAATTTAGCATGATTAGAACAGGCACTGGACTAGAATGATAGTGCTAATGGAAGTCAGTGGTGAGGTGCATGAGGGAAGCTTGCAAATATCTCCTGACATACTTATTAACTCTAGGGCATACTCTAACACTTTTTGGGTCATTGTTCTTAACTGATCCTTTAAACAAAACTGCAGATTAATTTGGATACTTTCCTATTTCCTATATGTAAACAACAAGACCCAAAGACACTGAAGTCTCTGTAATAATGTTGAACAACTAACCTATTATTTAAACATAGATCTCAGAATAATACTGTCTGATTGTTTAGACGGTATTGCCTCCTAAAGTATGCTAGTACATATTTTAGTACCAAATTTGGGATACTCCCTATGCATGCCCCAGTGCTTGCCCTGAATTACTGAAATGGATGTTCCATAAGCACGATTACTTTGGGAAGCTATTCCACAACCTAAAAAACCTCAATGCCAAGATATGTCCCCTGATTCTTCAAATGTTTTCCTTACCTCAGTTTAGCCCCATTGCTATTCAAAATTCCCCAAACTGTTTATGTCTGCTTTGCTGTTCCAAAATTCAAATACTGAACTCAATTCTACAGGTATGTTTGTAACAAGTATTGAAGTGCAAGGAGTTTTTTTACAAGGTTAATGGTCCAACTATGTACAATTTGAACAGGGGGAAAAAGTTCTCTCTGCTGTGAAAAGAGAAGTATCAAGAGTCTTTTGCACAGAGAATTTATATTCCTGTATATAAACTGGGAATTATAAACTGATGGCCACAATAGGTAGGTCAAACTGCACTTTTGAAGTATAAACAGTCAGCGTCTGTTGAGAGTCAATGGGTCCCATGTGCAGAGATCATTTTATAAAGATATAAGTGATTTGATAGCTAGTCTGAAAATTCTTCAAAAGGAATTAAAATGGCCCTGACGGCCCATGAAAAGAAAGGAACTTGTGAAGGCATGGACAATTGATTCATGAATGTAGAAATCAATAAGGGACAACTGCAAGAAGGTATCAGTGAAGTTTGTTTTGTCTAAAATTCTCTGTCCTTTCTGACCTGACCTCTAAATGCCTTACCATTTATTTTCAGTCAGAAATTTATGGAAACACCTGTAAATGGTTTTGACTATTTTGTTTTTCATTTTACATAGAGAAATATGAGTTTATGTGCCTAAGGACCATAACTGTATCATAGAATTCACTTACTTCTTTGGAAATCTGGTCGTCTACTGAGTTAACACTAACAAACACTAATTTAGTTGCTCCGATTCTGGTACAGCTGAACAATCTAGATGTTTGATATTGTGAGATGGACAAACATAACTGAAGGCAACTGTTGTTCAGACTTACATATTTTATGTGAAATTACATTGTTTCTCTTGGTTTGTTTATAAATATGCATGTGGAAAATGAGATTATTTCTACGTAGTATTATCTCAATGTCTGTTATCTATAGCATTCTTTATTAATTTCTCTAAAAAAATACAATATTTAATAGACAAGGCACATGTTGTCCTCTTTTTGGTACAGAGAAAACTGGTATTTTAACATTATAATGAAGACATACATTTCCCCAATATAGTTTTACATTCCTGCTCTTACATTGTAACGATGTTAAAGAAATTTTCAGATTCCAGATCTTACCATGCTCTTATTTCCCATGTCTGCACAGCCTAGACCAGGCTGGTTTGAGAACTCACTAACAGGTGGTGGATGCAGGATTCTAAGAACATTTGATAAGACCTTTTTTTCCTTAATGAGCAGCTTTGTCTTATTTCTGTACTTGAAAAAGTAATGTCTTTTTGCTTCTGGCATTGTTTTTGTCAGAAAACCACATGTATGGTGCATTCAGTACATGTTCATGCTATTTTCAAACTATATCAACAGCCTTAATTGGTTGAAGAAAAAAAGTGTTGTTTCTTCAGCAGGAACCTAACATATGACTG
This sequence comes from Psittacula echo, assembly GCF_963264785.1. Classification (NCBI taxonomy): domain Eukaryota; kingdom Metazoa; phylum Chordata; class Aves; order Psittaciformes; family Psittacidae; genus Psittacula; species Psittacula echo. The sequence goes on from NC_137735.1 coordinate 145,491,769, forward strand.
AAAAAGATCATATGACTGTGGATCAGCTTTCTTACTAGACTTTTTTGACTAGTTTTATCTTGGTTATTGCTGAGATGTATTACTAATGTGCTATGAAATTTCCTTATCACTGAACTATCTCATCTGCTAAAGACTTACCACCATGTATTGTGTTGATCTTTACGTAATAGCTCGTTTATGGTCTTGTTTAATATTCTGTATGTTAATTTATTGAGATTTAAGTTGTCTGTTTCACTATCTCTATAAGCGGGGGAAGATATAATTTAGTTGGTACATGCCTTGGAGCTTGATAGTTATTCATAGCCATAATGAGTATTGCAAATTTGGAGTCTGATAGAGATACACATCACTGTGATGAGACCTTTCTGTATTTCCTTTAGTATGTACCAGAAATCCTCATGGAAGATGAGTGCATGGTAGATAAGCATGCATTTTGAACTCTCATTCTCCTTGAAATTTCCAAAGCACCAGTTGAAAGGATAGACTCTGCCCTCCTAAGAAGCTCATCCATTCCACGGGTACTTATGGCATACACTATATTAATAGTTCCTCCAAAGTGAAATTGCTGAACCATGCTTTATAGATCAGAATTTAACTAGTTAAGCTTCATGTCTTCTACCCTTAAGTTGATGTCAAAAAGAAATATTTTCTCTTTGTCAGAAGGCGCAAACAGAAATCCATGGAGGAAAATATCTAGAGTAGATAAACATAAGGTGTCTGCACCTGCTGAGAGCTTAGCAAATCTTCAGAATGGACTCAAATTAGTCACAAGAAAGAGGCTTCAGCAGCAGCAAAAATTAAAGACAATATGGATTAATCAGAAGTACAAGTTCTCACAGGAAATTGCTTAGACAGAAGGTGACGTGAGATTGATCAGTAACAGAGTAATGTGGGATTGTGGGATTAGTATGTGCTTACTCTCTAGAGCCTCATGAATGGGAAATTTTTTTCTCTATACAGCAGACTTTTTTTTTTTTATTTATTTAGTTATAGCTTAAGTTGTCTAGCTTTTACTGCTGCCTGTGAGATGTTAGGTTGCTAAAGAAAATCTTGAATGCTAGTCATAGGTGTAGCAACATCAAGAAGCACAGCATTTGCTGAAATCATAAAAAAATAGACTGCACCTTCTAGAATAGATTAGTGAAATCCCAGTGAAAGCTAAAGGTTGTTATTCAAAAAAATGCTATTTGCTCCATTGAGTTATATTTTAAAGTGGCATACATGAAAGTAGTACAAAGTCTAAGGTTAAAGATCCACCATCAGACAAAAAATTGATGTAGATTCTGGCTGTAATTCAGTTTTAGATCTAGAAGAAAGCATCTACAGTATGTCTGCATTTGAGCTAGATGGTCATCACAATCAGCAGACATCTAAACAATACAGTTAATGGACACTAGAGTTAACCAAATGTCTGCTTTTCCGTCTATAGCTTGTCTTGACTTCACAGACTTTATGAGCTAGATTGCCATGGATTATAGTGGAATTTTAGGAACTGACTCACAGGTGGACAACTGAAATATAGACATCTAAAATCCGGGGCTGAATTCTATCCAGTAGCATTGGACTCATAACAATTTTCTCTGTCAGCTAGAGTGAAGAGCAAAGACTCATCTCCATCTATGTATTTTCACTCAAGAATAAAGACTATGATTCTATGAAAAGACTGATAATAAAGGTTTTCTCATGGAGACAGAGGCATCTAGTTCATGTCCCTTTTTAAACTAAAAGCTAAATCTAGTTTAAATAAAGAAATGAATGACAGCAACATAGCTTCAGCTTCATTTATTGGGAAAAATGCAGAGAATAAGGGTAAAAGTGCTGAATTAGAGATGGGTATCTGAAGTGTGTATGATTGCAAATAAGTTTTATTTCTATTTCTCTGTGAAACTGTGCTGCTTGTTGCCCTGTCTGTCCACATTAAAGGGATTACAAGGTATGGATTAAATATTCATCTTGATTTCAACCCCTTCTAAATTCTGTTAAATATCACTGAGGCTTCAGAAATGCAAATCACTTAGGCTATGATAAACTTATAGTATGGTTATATCACAGAATCAACTAGGTTGGAAAAGACCTTCAAGTCCAGCCATTGCCCCAGGGCTACCAAGTCCTGGACTAAACCACGTCACTAAGGACCTTGTCTACATGGTTTATTTTAAACTATTGCAGAACATACTTTCAGATGCTAAAGATATATTCATTAATGAGAGAATTGACTTGCAAATATTAGATTGCTAGATGTTCCTGTAAACTTGGCTGAAATGATGACTGTCGTGTATTAATCTTTACTTAAAGAAATATAGATATCTAGATATTGATGTCTAGTAGTTAAGAAAATGAGAGTGTCTTGTTGCTATATGAAGTACACCTACTGAAGTGTGGCTTTAACTTCCTAGTGGTTGCCACATAAGGCTGAATCATACAGTTATGGAAACACAACAGCTCCATTAATATCACAGACCTTTACACATTTACTTCAGTTTTGAATGTGGTGAACATACATAGTAGTAGGTGACTTGAACAAAGACATATTTGAAATTTGGAGATTTTGGGATTTGATTTTGAGGATGTTTGTCTAGTTTCTTGCTTTCTATTATGTAGATTTCAATACTGGAAGTTCTGATATGTTAATATTTTTAGAAGTGTAGTTTTTAAAGATGTGGCGGTGTCAGCTTTTTAGTGTTGTAATCATGTTTACGCTTGTCTTCTAAATCAGTTTATACTGTCATTGCAGTTTGTATTGAATGTTGTTTTATGTGGGCTTCTTGTATAAGCAATGAAGTAACATTCTGTGCATTTCAAGAGTACAGACAGACAAAAAAATCCCAGAATTAATAGGATCTTTACTAGAAACATTTCACAAATTAATTTTGCTCTCTTTCATAAGAATTAATAGATTTTTAGATAATTATCCTCTCCTAAAAAAACTGCCTTTCTTTGACAGGAAAAGCTTTTTGACAAGCACCATTTAAAATAAATAAATGATAATGTTTATGTCACCTGCCTAAATGAAATTTCAGACCAGTACAAAAATCATGCTCTGCTTGACAAACAAAACAGAGAAGAGCAAAGGTGGATTGGTAAGTGATAGAGCTTGAGGAATTACAACTGAAAAGATGATCTATCTTTCCTATATACCTGTACATCTGAAGTATCCCCAGAAAGCAGACCTATTTCTTCCATGATAAAAATGATGCCTGAACTCTGCCCATAGAATTAACAGCCAGAATTTTTTTCCTCTTCTGGCAAGAGTTTTTTCAACTTGAAAGGAATTCAATACCTTTAAAATTTCATATACTTTCAATATATATTCCTGTATTAAATATTAAACATGAGTAATGTAGACATCAGAAGCCTGGCTCTTTCTCAGCATTGGGCAGCCTGGAAGGACTAGAAATAGAAATTGAATGAATGGCTATTACAAAAACCAAATTTTAAAAACGGCCAAGACATTTCTATTTCTATTAAGATCTATTCTCGAAATACTGTAAGTAAATCCCTCACCAAATGAAATCCATTTTCCCTGTTTTCCCCACAGAACAATCAATATGTCCTTAAGGTTTTATATCACCATCATGATATAAAGCTAAATTGAGTAACCCATTTTTTTTGCTTTTTTTTCTGTTCTTCAAGTATCTTTCTAAAAATGCTTGAGTACAGAAAAACACTGTTATAGGCCATGATTATAGCATTTCTCTGGCTAAAGGAAACTAGTTAATCCCAAGACTAAAATCATGTGTACCATGTACTGCAGTCTGTGGACTAATTCTTGGGGTTTTTTTTAACCAAAAGATTGTTTGAGACAAGACAGAAATATGGACCAAAATCTAAAGTTCAGAGTACCTTTACAACTGGGCTACAAAGTCAGGCTATGCACTCTTTTTCCGACTGAAACATCAATGTTTTCTGACCCTTGATAGTGTTTCAACAACAATTAAAAGTGTCACAGATGAAGAATGCTTTGCTATTCTGATGAGGCAGATGGGATGTCTGTTTCTCAGCGAGATCTTTACAGGGTCTATACAGGTAGTTTCTACGGCTGCAGAAGAACTGGAATACACTTGAGATCAGGTCAGAACAGAAGCCGTTTATTACTATGGCTGTAGGAGAGAACACAGAGCAGCAGCAACTTAGCAGGTTCTGCTGATGTGGCTGCCCAAATGGGGCCATTGTAGAGCTTATATACCTTCAGGCTCTACAAACTGTTCTTCACCAAAATCATGTCACATTAGCAGGAGTATGGTAAATAACAACAGCAACTGGAATTCTTCAGGTAAGAAGGCTCTCGACAATACATTCTTTCACAATTCACTACTTTGTTAATTAAATTGTGCTGACTTGTAAAACATTCAGCTGCAAATGTTTCTTAACTATGATGATACATGCACTATTTTGCTTCCATAAGTAGAATCTTTTATGGTTATGCTCAAAAAAAAAAAAGTAAAATAAAAAAATTGGCAAACCGGTATCTCTTTAGAGGTACCTGACAGACCTTCTCTGGGCACCTCTACAGGATCCAACCCATCTGAAGAGAGTCTGAAACAGAGGAGCCCCTTAAAGAAACAATCAGGACTGAGCCAGGGAGATCTGGCCAAGTCCAGAAGCAAAACTGTAAGTGGCTAAGGGGATTTAAATATTAACAAATATCTAAGGAAAGTGTTGATCCCTGTGTTTGAGAAACAGTTAGCTGAGGAGTTAATGAATTGCAATTAACTAGTACCTCAATTCCACCAGTCATTCTTCAAACAACTAAGTCAGCCCTTTTTTGAATTTTTGCCTTTAGTGACAAACTGACTCCAAACACAGTTAAATCCATCTTACATGGTCTGCAACGGCTTCCACGGTTGCAGAAGGGCATTTTGACAAATGACTGTAGCTTGAGGGGAGGTTGCAGAAATTTAACTTTCTTCTCCAAAGCAGACTGGGATTCCATTTCAGGCAGCCATTGCTTACTTCAATTCCACTGCATGCCTTTTAGATAATCTCTTCTGGCAGGGCTACTCTTGACTCAGGGGACAGGCTCACAGGAGATATATTTTGCATTTCCTTACATCAGCCAAGTTAGGCTGCTATTCTCATTTTTCTTTTTCTTCCATATACTTTTGTCATACATTAGTATCTTTGAAACAACTGAAGAAAATGGGTTTGAAACGAAAGTCATTTTCCTGTGTTGTATGTGAATGACAGGATTTCACACACTAATGCTGAAAGAACAATTATTTTCTGCATTCAAAAGTAAAGAGAATCCATAGCAAAATGCAAAGTTACTTTTCAAGCCTTTAGTTACAGAAGAGTTATTGGAAGATACACAGAAGCACTTGTTGGTTTTGGTTTTTTTCCATCCAAAAAGCAACAACAACCTCTTCTGCTAAATGCCAAAAAAGAAGAGCTTTTTTTATAACCGCTACATACAAAGTCAGAAATATTTAGAAGGTTATTACTAACTCACTGATGAAGATGAAAGGAATATATCAACCATGTTGCGATAGACTGACTACTTGGCACGCACCAGAAGAGACAGCTTTGGTAGCATGTATGTCTTATGTGAGCAAACTCCTGTGCTCCATCTGAGAAGTGATCTGTGAATGACACCTCTATACCACACAGACCAAGGTGTCTGTCTTGTCCCATCCCGTCTGGTGTACCGGTGATCTGTCATCATACACCTGCACGACAGGAACCACAGGCCTGTTGAAAAATCATTTAATTTTATTGTAAACTTCCCTAAGCTGTGTCAGGAGGAACAAAAGTCTTGGCAAGTTCTTATTCTTGTAAATGATCTGAAGGAGAGGGAGAAAAGGAGAAAGAAAGAAAAGAAAGAAAGAAAAGAAAGAAAGAAAAGAAGGAAAGAAAAGAAGGAAAGAAAGAAGGAAAGAAAGAAGGAAAGAAAGAAGGAAAGAAAGAAGGAAAGAAAGAAGGAAAGAAAGAAGGAAAGAAAGAAGGAAAGAAAGAAGGAAAGAAGGAAAGAAGGAAACAAAGAAAGAGAGAGAGAGAGAAAGAAAGAAAGAAAGAAAGAAAGAAAGAGAGAGAGAGAGAGAAAGAAAGAAAGAAAGAAAGAAAGAAAGAAAGAAAGAAAGAAAGAAAGAAAGAAAGAAAGAAAGAAAGAAAGAAAGAAAGAAAGAAAGAAAGAGAAAGAAAGAAAGAAAGAAAGAAAGAAAGAAAGAAAGAAAGAAAGAAAGAAAGAAAGAAAGAAAGAAAGAAAGAAAGAAAGAAAGAAACTAAAAGCAAAGCAATAGGCTCACTACCCCCTGGATCCAGCAACGTCGTCTTGGTCAGCAAGTTGAAATTCTTTCAGTTGTACTCCTTTCGGTTGTAGTCCTTGGAGTTCCTGTGACCCTTGCAGTCAGTGTCTCTGCTGTGGTCCATGGTGGAGGGGTGCTCGCCACTCGCTGAAGGATGGTTTTGTCTTTTTCTCGGGCCAGGTGCTCTTGGAACACCGCCGCAGGTCAGACCCATCCGCAGGGTGAGCCCCAGACCCAGTTCACGTTGTGCCCTGGCAGGCGCCGCAGTATCTGTGACGCTGTCTCCGGGCAGTTCGCTGCCGGGCAATTGATCTTCGCGGCCTCAGGGCAGTCATCACAAGGAAGCATCCCCCACCTTGCTGGAGCAGGATCCCTGCTCTGCCCCCTGCCGTTTGCCCGAGCGACAACACGCTGCTCACCACCTACAGCCGCTCAGCCTCCCTCAGCTCCTTCCGTCGCTGGAGTTGTTTCGAGACATACACAAAAAGGGTCCCCCTCAGCTGCCCCCCGCAGCCCTGCTCCCTGAGCCCCTGGGGATCACCCGCCACCCCTGGATCCCCAAATGCACGCCGACAGCATATGAGACGAATGCAGAATATTTACCCAGCAAATAGTGTCATATTGGAAAGATAGTGCACTTTTGAAGATAGTAAATGATTTCTAGAACAAACCTTACACGGAGGTTACTGAATTCTATAATTTATTGCCACAGGTATCAGGCAGGTATCTTCACCTACATCGGCAGGGGTTCAAGAAATTTATACACAAGTCTTTAAACAAATACCAATCAGATTAGGCAAAACTGTGCCCATTGTCCTACCTATTTGCTAACCCCTCCGCTGAGTTGTAGAGTATGATAGAAATTAACCATGGAAAATAGCAAGGTTTGTATCATGTCCCAAAGCAGTGTCATGTTTTGCCACTGCCAGAGGGAAACTACTGGGTTAGATAGCACCACCTGTTACGTTCTGAAGATTTTAACCCAAACGTATCATCTGTAATAAAAGCCAGGGAGTAAAAAGAATGAAGCAGAGTATTCCCTTTTTTTTCAAAAGATGTCTACAAACAACCTTTGGAGAAGTAAAAGTTATGACTATAGTTCATGAATTGGTTTGTTTTAAGGTTGATTTCCATCTTACTAGTTCTTGTCATCAAGAATGTTTTCTTCTTCTTTGGAACAACAAAGAATGCTTCTCCTGTGATCCACTAGCAAGACTGCAGGGCAAAATAGGATATATTTCAATGAAAGTGTCAGCTCCTAAAATGTGAGCAGAAGAAATTTCCATGATCTTTTACTGCTGGAAAGCCTCTTTCCTCTTGGAAAGGGAGAGGAAAGACGATTCCTAGTGATAAAAGACTTAACATGGAATAAAGGAAAAAAAAAAAAAAAAAAAGACTGTAGGGATTGGTACATGGACGGGAGGTTGTCAGGAGGGACAGGAACCAGCTGACCCTGGGGAGGTGCTTAGGCAGCAGATATAAGGAATTGTAACTGCGCAATAAATCGTTGATGACCCGCATTCCAGGAATGCTCTATGTCTCAGCCCTAGTTCGGAGGGAACTAGTGCTTCCGTCCCTCACCACACGAGTAGCGAGAAACTACAAGTGGTGACCCCGACGTGATAGCGATGGATGTGAGCCACGTGGTACAGGTACTGGAGGCCCTCGTGCAGCAAGCTGGGTTGCCGAAGGCGATAAACTCGGAGCCAGCGGGCCACTGCACCCAATGGTTGTGAGGCCGGGGGGCAGTGGAGGCCCCCGTGGACGTATTAGATACCTCCCGATGGGGACGGATCTGCCAAGAGCTTTTGGAAGCGGTCTTGGCTGGGAAAAAGAAAGCAGGAGACCTAGGGGAGACGTGGGGTGCCATCGAGAAAAGTTGTCTCCAGGACAGGAGCTGCTGGAGCGGCTGCGGGACGCGGAGGCGCTGCGGGTGGAGGAGCCGCGGGTGCAAGCGCGGGAGCTGTGGAGGAAGGTGCCCCGGGAGGCGCGGCCGGAGCCCCCGAGCCGCGCGGCCGAGCGGGCAGCACCGGGGCTGCAGCGAGACTGCCAGAAACTGCGGCCGTGGCAACAGCAAAAACCCGGGAAGTGGAGTCTTGTGAGCCCTGGCAACACTCCCCTTTGTGCGACAGGGCAAGGGGACAGGGGGGTTCCCTACACCGAGCGACAGCAACCCTCAAAGACTACCCTGGGGGAATCCTCCCTACTAACGACACTGTCTTTATCCTTGGCTACCAGGCAGGAGTGTTCAGTTTGGTTTTGATTTAAAAAAAAAAAAAAAAAAAAAAGGTACCCTTATAGCCTTTTGAACACGTTGTGTGAGTGCCGTGGTGGGCTGTGGACTTGAAACCCCATATACAACTCATTTGATAGTCTCTCTGTGATCCACATGTACTAGAAGTTGGCAAATATATATCCATGTATATCCATGTTTCTATTAGCCCTTGGAGAATTTTTATGGATATTGCTGACCACTTCTTCCCATGTAGGCTGGCCACCTGCATCGGAATGAGTGTGCATTTTGGTCAGTGTGAAAGCCCAAGGCTCGTGCGATGTGGGGGGGGCAGAGCCTCTGCAGGGACGCCCGCTGAAGTTGAGCCTGCCACCTCACACTGTGGTGATGCTGCTTGGAGCTGATTTTTGATTGTCTTCACAGGGTCCTTATGCTACGTTCTGTATGAGGGACCATATAGTGGGAATAATGATTGTCTAGGTTTTGTGTTTCAAATATTGTAATTGTAGGGAGTTTGCTTGTGGGATCCCATGCGTGTGTGTGTGTGTGTGCTGAGGGCGGACAGTGCTCTATGTATTTTTTGTTGTTGGGTTTGTGTAAAAGTTTTAATGGGTAGCAGATTAACATTTTGGACAAGAAAGGGTTAATGCAAAAGTGTGGTTGCTAGCAGGTATTTACTGCTGCTGATAAGCAGGCAGGCAGCTGTAGCTTCACATTTCTTTCCCATCAGAATGCCTTTGAATCACTTTAACGGGCCTCCTTCTCAGGAGCTGATAGCGTGGGAGAGGGGGTATGTTTGTGTTCTCCTACCTACAGGTCCATGGCAGCTGCCTGCAAAGTTTGCAAAGCCTCACCATGAGCTGGACAAACAAGTGGAGGAACCCGATGCCTCAGCTACCGGAGCTGACAGTGAATACCCCGAGCAGAATGAGATAGAGGAGGAGAAAAATAAATGATTACAGGACATCACTTGAGGGCAACTGAAAAGTAACAACTTGAATATGTGTGCTTGTAACGTAGCTGTTACTAGAGGCTGTGATTTTGTGTATAAAACCCACTTGTATTTACTAGCCAGTTGCTAATGAGAAACTATACTTTGTATTGTGTGCATTTGTTACTTGTAAAAGATGTTAGAGCATGCAAATTTGCAGCAGCTGCTAGAAAATGCTAAGGCAAAAGCTAGAAAGATTCTAGTACGATGGTAGTGTTATAAACCAGGTAATGGAACAAATTAAGAGGGTGGAAGAACTCCACTGGTAAGAAAATTCTTTGGCTAGTTTCTTGCTGCCATCAGCATTTTCAACATGCTGTTGTAACCTGTAATAGTTATCTGGTAATGTAAATCTGTGTATGCTTTGCCACAATACCAACTTGTTACTGGATGAAGCAGGTGAAACTCTGCATTGACAACGAGGTACAAGAACTGAGGTTGACCAAATGCCTGCTGCCACAGTCAAGGGCAAGACTGGGTTGGCCTCTGTGTTTGCCACCAAGAAGAACCTTTAGCTCCGCTGCTGGCTGCAACGCAGCAGGTGTGGAGCGGTGGGGACACATGCCATGCCAGACCTTGATGTGAGGGATGGCCTCCCCTGTTATCAGAGAGCCATCCAGGAGAAAAAGGGCAGACCCAGCAGCCTGTGACTGACCTGTGTTGAAGAAATATGGAAACATGCTAAGATCTTACACATGGTGTATGAGGATGGGCAAGCCTTTTGGCTGGACAATTTGTTAGGTGAATGGGGACTGACAGGTTGGCTGGTTGCTGTAGTGGAAGGTGAACTAATGGTGTTTATTGTCATTTTAACAATTTTGATTTTGTTGCTGTGTATCTTTAATGTATCCAACGAATGATTATGAGTGCTACAAAGCGTGTTTGGCTTGTATAGAAAGAAAAAGGCGGAGATGTGGATGACTTTCTAGCAAAGAACAGCCATGTACCCAGATCAGCAAGTGCCTACGTGGAGTCGGACATGAACCAAGGGTCAACAAAAGCTGAAGGAATCACAGCAAGATAAGAAGGAACTGACAAATGCTACTATGCTTGCACTAAGTGGGCTTTTGACTGATGTTGATAGTGTTTGTCATGCCACCTTACAAATAGGGCAGCAATCGACTTTTTATTGTTGGCACAGGGGCATGGTTGTGCTGAATTTGAGGGGATGTGCTGCATGAATTTGTCAGATCATTTGGAATCAATTTATAAGAGTATACAACAATTGAAAGAGGGGGTTAAACGGCTAACGAAAGATGATGGATGGAGTAACTATATTATGTGTGTTAGTTTTATTTGTATTAGTAGCAAGTTATATGTTGTGGTGTGTGATATCTATGGTTAAGAAAAATGTAACATCCGTCTGGTTTGCTCAAAGCCAAAAAGAGGGAATTGTGGAGTGGCTGAGGGACGGTGGACATTTCGTGACCAACCCAGATGTCAGCCTTAGGAGATGGTGGTTATGAAGAATACAGCTGAACAATGGACATGTGAGCAATCCCAGCTGTTTGGTTTTAGCCAAACTCTGAGTTAAGTTGCAAGGCCTGAACTCAAGTTACCCAGGCTGCAAGGCCTAGCCTTAGGTTACTAAAGGACAGTTATGTGCAGTAGAATAAGGAACTTGGCATTTGCTCAAGGCTAACAAGATGTGGGAGCGGGATGGTGAAACTGCAAGTTATGTGAGAAAGGTAGCGAATGGATAATTTTAGCTGCTTGTTGTCTGCTTCAAAATGTGTGGACTGCACTTCTGAGCCAATCACAATCTATATTGGTTACGTCTAGCCAATAGCAGTTCGATTTCTGGAAGCATATACTGTAGCTACTGTGCTACAACAGTGGTCTGCGGACCCCATTGGCCATTAAGGCTACGATGGAGTGTGTGCAAGTCCTTTTTCAGGCTTTGTCTGAGCGAGCTGCTGAAATTTGCCCGAAACACTGGTGATAGTCATTCGCACATCCGTGGACTCCTGACTGAAGGTAACAATAGTGCAGACCGTGTTGCACAAGGTCTGCCAGTTCCTGACTGTTGTGCTCCAGTTTTTATGCGCTATTTACATGTCACGGTTGATACCTGTAGCAGTGTCGTCTTGGTTACGGCGCAACGCAAGCAAGACGCTAAGGCGGCCATTTTGCATTGGCGCGAGGTCATGGCGATTTTGGGAGTCCCTAGCCAGATCAAGACCGACAATGGCCCAGCATATTCAAGTCAACTGGTGGCTTCATTTTTATGACAGTGGGGCATTGAACATAAGACCGGTTGTCCTTATAACAGCACTGGCCCAGCTATCGTCGAGTGCATGCACCGGACTCTGAAAGCTCGCCTCGGGTGTCTTGAGGCGGGGGAGACTGTACCCAGAGGAGCTCCTGCAGTCTGTGTGCGCTGACTTTTACTTTCTGCTCTGACTAGTTAAATCAATTCTCGTGTGGATCAAGTGAACAATCCCCGATGAGCTCGCACTTAGCTCCACCTCTAGACAAACCCCTGTATCCACAGGTACGGGTGAAAGATCTGGAAAAGGGCAAGATAGGTCCATTTGCCCTACGTGCTCACGGGTGAGGCTATGCCTGTGTGGAGGGGGAGACTGGGCTACGCTGGGTACTGGCAAAATGGTTATTGCTGTATTTGTAGCTGTGTCTGTAAGTTTGTATTTGAGCTATATTTCACAGGTGGTGATTGGTGCTCGGCTGTATCTAGGAGAGAGTGATGGAAAGAGGTGTGAAATGACATCCATGGCCCTTGTGTGTCCAGATGACTTCACTCACGGATCCAGTCACGACGTGCCTTACGAACTTTGTGGCCGGCTGTTGAATACGACATCACTCAGGCTGGAAACACCTGCGTCTAGGTCCCTTTAGGCTGACGCTATGTGTTTATTAGTATTAGGATGTTTGTTTCCTTCTTGTTTGATTATGTAATGCACACTGTGTTTGAATACTTAGTGGCACAAACCTTTCTTACTTAGTTAATAAGAGTTATAAGTTGCTTATCTGGAATAGCTGTTAAAACCCTGAGTTTTCTAGTCTTGAGACGGGGGAGATGTAGGGATTGGTACATGGACGGGAGGTTGTCAGGAGGGACAGGAACCAGCTGACCCTGGGGAGGTGCTTAGGCAGCAGATATAAGGAATTGTAACTGCGCAATAAATCGTTGATGACCCGCATTCCAGGAATGCTCTATGTCTCAGCCCTAGTTCGGAGGGAACTAGTGCTTCCGTCCCTCACCACACGAGTAGCGAGAAACTACAAAGACTAAAAAATATCTAAATGCACCAAACTCTCAGATTTTAATTGGCACTTGCTAACTTTCAGAGCAGTTTTCTGGTTTATATATTTCCAAAAATTCCTGTCGATCAACAGCTGACTGTGGAGGTAGTAACATCATTTGGAATCACACAAGACTGGATTTGCTATGCAGTAATTACACTAGTTTGGAGAGGACTGTATCAAAGCTGCTTCCCTCATATTTGATTCCCCTACAGGAAGGAAGATGCTCAAATACAGTATCAATGGAAAAATCTGGTACAACTTGGGAAATGTATGCACGTACACATTTTTTAAGGAATTCAGTCAAGACATACAGCAACGTGTTAGTCTGTACTCTCTTCTCTTGCAATGTCCAGAGAATGACTTCCTCTGCACTGCACCAATGTTGGCTGCAACTGAATTCCCCAAAATTGCCAAGCCTCAGCTCTTATCATACACTATTGTTTTTGTCTACAAATCTCGCATAGTTCTTGTATAATGCAGCAGCCTCCTAAAATGACCTTAACACCAGCCAATCTTTGTAGTGGAAACATAAATATAACCTATCTATAGTCTTCCAATAACATTTGCCACAAATATCTGTCTCCATATAAAGACAAACCAGAAATCTAGTTTCCAGTCTTTCTGAATGTGACAATTCACTTTGGGATGAAAATGGATTCAGTACTGCCTCCTGCAATGTGCTTCTAACAGGCCACTCACATCTAGTAAGAAAGATATTTCTGTCATTCATCCTAACAGAGCATTAGCAGTAATGATCAATCGTCATCAAGTACAATGAACTTCTGAGTTCAAGGAAACAGAAAGCCCAGATAGGTAGCTGGAATGAAACATTAACCAAAACAAGGTGCTTATTCAGAGGCACTGAGATACATGAAAAGCATGGGCAGAGATTAATACCACACTAAATGTACAGTGTGGGCAACTGTGTGAGACTTCCTGGACTATTACAGTGTGTTACTCAAGATTTGTAAGTAACACATTTTTATGACTCAGCTTTTGAAAGTTCATTGTGAAATCTTGTCTTTGTTTCCAAACTCATAAGGCACTAATTGCTGCCATAGAGGTTTGCTTATCAAATTTGGCACAGCATTGTTCAATGGATTTTTTTTCTCTGCTAGCTCTTATTACATTGGGAGTACTAACACTTAAAATGACAGCATTGCTTAGCCTGCCTTTCCTGCCTTGGCAATTGTCAAGTGCCAACAAAGCACAATTTATTAAATTCTCTTCTGAAAGAAACTGTATCTCCCCTTCAGAGAATAGTTTAAACTTTCTATACAAAAGTATTTATGTTAACTGTGTTCTAAATACAGGTGTTTACAAAGTCATTTTGTGTTGTCTACAATTCAAGTATCTCCTACTAAACCAATTGCTTCCCAAAGCACACCACAAATGTTTGTTTTAAAAAAAGCATGAAGAAGGAAAAAAGAAATCTGAATTTGTTTTATTGCTGTTACTGTTAAACTCTGGTTTATTGGCAATTTTCTTGTCATTTACCTTCTGACTACTAGTCTGTCACTGTGATAATAAACTAGAAAGAAGTAAAATGGCTTGCTTCGCAAATGAACAGAAAACAAAAAGTCTTTTTTTTCCAGAAAACTGTCATTTTCTAGCTATGCAATTATGTATCCTTAAATTCAGCACACATGATTTAGCAGACTTTTCATTAATACCACTTTCATAAATTGTGGATAAGGTATAAGTAAATGACCCATGGCACACAAAGCACTCTATACAGCATTGAACAAGCCTTATCTGGATATTTGGCAACAATATTGTAAGCAAAAGGACCCTACAAGCATTCATACATAATTTATTGATAATTTAGTTCTCTTGACTATTTTAATCTTTAAAATTTTCATATAATTGTCAGTAGTAAAAAAATATGTGTCCCATACCCTAATAAGCAAATGAACTATTTGTTTTTCTTTGGGTAATTGTGTGGGTTTTGCTTGTCAGCAACATTTTTAAAGAACTTTGATTATGAAGCTGGGAATTAAGATATTAACTAAAGAAACAGTGCACAGACAGCCACCTGCTGAGACTTCTTGAAGAATGCCCATGTCCTTTTATGATTACACAAAAATCAAGAAAGGTTGAGGAGTGAGATTTTTATATTACCTGCTATAAAAACTAATGAATTATTCTAAATTATTTCTAACCTACATACCCTTCTGTTATAGTGGTCTATTATGGTGGAAGACAAGGATAAAACCAAAAATCCAGCTACAAGACGACTCATTTTTCCATCTGCACGTTTTCTCCAAGAGACAGGAGACTTCTAACACCTTAAAAATATTTCTGTAATTATATATGTTAAAAAAAACCCTACTTTTTTGCTTCCTTTCTAAGGAAGGTAAGCAAACTAGCATAAAATACTAGATGATATATATGCTACACAGAATACTTGGAAAATTTCAACAAACTATCTTTGCTCATGGCAAGAATAAAGAAAATATATCTAGTCATAGAAATAGTGTCACTAAACAATAAAAAATACAATACTTTCAAATGTCTAAACAAGTGTTATTTCCTTGGAGACAAGTCAGATTTATATTTAAAATGGAAAGCAAAACCCATCCTTCGCAAAAAACCACAACCCCAAATAAACCTGGAATAGCTTTAAACTTAAATGAAACTGGGGACTTACTTAGTTTCTTTCCAGACACACAGAGTATACAAAATTGCCATGCTTCCACGCATATAATGCACCCTAGAGTTTTTCTCAGGTACAAGGCCAGGATCTTAAAGGGTGTTTTTCAAAATAAAAATGCAGAACCCTATCTCTACCTCTTTGTGAGGCAGTTGAGTGCTAGAACCACAAAGATTTCAAAGTTCAGAGATAGAAGGCTTTTCTATCCTCTTCTTTTAGAGTGATTCTATTTTATTTTGCATATTTTTTACTACTTCTCAATTTGGTCTTGTAAGAGGAGAAACTGGAACATGGCATCCCTAGATTTCAGATAAGCACTCTAACTAGAAGGTTAATTCAATTCCTGCATAGAAAATGAATAATTAATTATATAAAGTCAAATACTCAGTGGAAAATTACCTTAGAATAACCAATAACCCACTAATATCTGAAATTATCTAAGAGGTGAGAAAGCAAGGTGCAAACACTTAGATGAGAACTAGGGACTGGTACTTGCCTTCTCTATACTGCAGGTAAGCTCTCCAAGAACTAGCTGGTCCTGAGAAGAAAATGTTTCTCTTTTGGTACTTCTGTCTGAAGTCTCATTCTGAACTTAATCCTGTCCTTTGAAAATGACACATTCCATGAAACAGGTGTTTCTGGTATTTGAGAGATACAGAAAAATTAAAATATTCCTGAAAAATGTGAGTGCAAGCCCCTTCCTTTCCCTCAGAAAAACTAATCTCATGGTACACACCCTTTTTAGAGTCCTTGGACAGTACTTTTTATGGGTCTGATCTGGCAGAGCACTTGACTTTCTGGCTTTAGCATCAAAAGCACTTACAGATGTGTTTATCACTTAACACACCAAAAATTTCTGAATAATCATGAAAGTGTTGCCTTGTATTGCATGGAAACCAAACACACTTTTAAACACTAGTCTGAAAAGTATCATCAATTTTTAAGCAAACTCTTTTTCATCCTGCCACCCAGAAAAATACTTCCTCGTGTTTCTTGTAACACAAAGATCTATTTTTTTTAACCAAGATTTCTCAGGTAGCTTCAACATCTTGTGAAATGAGCCTCTCACAGTGCTGAAGGTGCATGTGCAGCAGATACAAAAGACTTCAAAGAAGTCAAGTAGTCTAACAAGAATGAGCAGTGACTTGGATGCCCACTCTGATCAGAATCACAGAATCATTTAGGTTGGAAAAGACCTATAAGTCCATTACGAACTGTAAATCTAACACTGCCAGGTCCATGGCTAGTCCACACTTCTGCCATGGTGTTATTAACTCTCTTGTGTGACCAACAATGTGTTTGTTCCTTCTTCACAGCAACTTGGTGGTGGAACCTCACTTGCAGCTTCACACAAGGATTCCATAACGGCACAATCATAAATTTGTCATACTTTAGCAAACCCCAAATCTTGAAAACTCATGGAAATATGCAAGGCCACAGATTGCTACTGAGACATTATCACCATGTTTGGACCCCATGTGGAAAGAAAAGATGAGTGGATACTGTTCTTTCCCAATCCTCACCCTGTCAGAGAACCAGGAGGGCATCACTTGTTAGCTTCCCCAACTTGCACACATCAAAGATAAGGAATGCAAGGTACATGACAAACCGTATCTGTACCATGCTTTAAATATAGCTAAAAGAAGGTAAAAGCATGTCATGACCCAAAATGTCACAGGTGTTTATTCCCCACACAGTTGTTCTACTGTCAGGGCAAATATCACAAACATAATCAAACAAAAACAATTTCAAACCTTAGTCAATTGACATAAAAACTTTATTGCCCTTTATAGTGCTGATGCGCAGATTTCAAGTTATCAGTCATATTAGTTATATTTTACAATTTAATGACCAACCCACAGAAATTTTCTACATAAATACATATACAAATATATATATTAAGCTCTATGCATATATACGAGATAATAAATAAAGAGATACATACATCCAAGTTGTGCTTTTTTGACACAAAATTTTCAGTGGTAGTTGGCTTGATGGTGGGCAGCTGTCTGTTTCCAAGGCTGCCACACAAAGCACTATCTTTGCAGCTGCGCCTGCAGAGCTGTGGATGGGCCCAGGATTCCTGTATTTGGAAAAGAACCTGTCAAAAAATGTACATGTTTTAAATCTAAACCCAGGCCATGTTCTTCAAACATGTTCTCTCTGTATCATGGCATAATAAAGTGAGCTGGAAATGATATCACCAGCACCATGAAAGTGGAATAAGCAGTCAGCATCCCAACACCACTGTGCACAGCCACAGCCTGTACCCTATGTCCCACTACTGCATCAGAGGATGCAGTGGGAATTACACTGTTAGGTCTCCCCCAGATCATATAAGTGATCTTAGCACAGATCTTGATCTGAGAAACAGTTCTCAAAAATGTCTTTATAAAAACTGGCATTTTCCTGAAAAAATCTGAAGTTTCAGATTCTGACAAACCACTATTTTCCCAGGTAAATCTGTTCTATTAAAAGAAAAATCTTCCTGGCTGCAACTGTAATGCTTTTGTAGGTTGTTATTCAGTGACAGTGATCTAGAATATCATTGTCCTTCACCAGGACCCCCTGCCAATATGAACTACTTTTAGAAGTACTGTGTGTTTGATTTATCAGAGAACACATAGAAGAACATTTGGCTCTAAAATAACAATAATTAAAAAAAAAAAAAACACCACACTGCAAAACCTGCAAAGAATACTTAGCTTTTTCAGTGGGCTGTATCTGTTATGCTCTAAGGAAATGTCATTCTTCTTTTCAAATTACTCAGAGTTAGCTGGTAATGAGACAGAGAGGGATTTTTTTCTCTTTGCTTTACCGTTTTGTTTCAGTCATGTTCTTTCTGTGTTCCCTACCTCATTTGTCCCTCTTTCTCACTGTCCTTTCTTTACCATATGCTGGGAACTCTAACACAGGTATGCATGTATGGCTTGCTTATACCTTCGTACATTCCTTTTCTTCCTTCTCCCTCCCCTACCTACTTACAGGTTATTAATTAAACATGTCCTTCAAAAATTATCAGCATCATAACTTCTATTAAATGCCACTCTTGTTATCTTTGCAAAACAAAATATGTTCCTTCATATTAAAGAGGATCCTAATTTCTTTGTCTGTTCTTACTGACACTCATCCTTTCCCACTAAAATTAGAGAATCTGAAATCAGTTATTTTCTGCAGTTGTTGACCATATACCTCACAGATTATTTTCAAATTTAGTTTGAACAAATTGTCCCATTGCTAGCCCTAAAAATCAGTCTGGTTTACAATATTAAACCTCTTCTTCTGAATCTGTGATCACACCCATTTCCTGCTGTCTTGGGTTCAGCAGCAGCAGTCTGTTTTTCTCCTTCTTAGTACCTGGTGCAGCGCTGTGATTTTGACTTTCGGCCTGGGAATAATGCTGATAAAGCCAATGTTTTCAGTTTCTGGTCAGAATGTTTACCCTGACCAAGGACTTTGTGAGTCTCATGCTCTGCCAGGGAGGAGGAGAAGCCAGGAAGAAACAGGGACAGGACACCTGACCCAAACTAGCCAAAGAGGTATTCCATACCACAGCACGTCATGCCCGGGGATGTAACTGGGAGTTCCCCAAAAGGGCACGTCCTCTTCTCTGTTGGGCTCATTTCTGGCGGGTGGTATCATATTCTCTTTCCTTGTTATTTCTCTTATCATTATTATTATTATTGGTGATAGCAGTAGTGATTTGTGTTATACCTGAGTTACTGGACTGTTTTTATCTCAACCCGTGGGAGTTACATTCTTTTGATTCTCCTCCCCATCCCTTTGGGGCGGGGGGGGGGGGGTAGAAACTGTGCAGCTGACTTGCCGACTGGCTTAAACCACGACAGTTCTTTTTGGCTCCCAACGAGGGGCATGAAGTGCAAAATCCTTAAGGCATTTTTTTAACCTGAGGGGTTTATCCACATGCATCTGGGTATAGGATTGGGTCTGGGATACCAAGGCAGACCTTGTCCCCATTCAAATAGGATAAAAACTTTCTGTGGTTGCAGTTGTGTTATTTTACTATTTGCACTGCTGACAATCGTCAGAGATGATACATCAGAGAGAAGCTGTCAGTTTTAGTGAATATATGTGGGTGTTGAAAAACACAATTTGGCCAGGCAAACAGCAAAAATTTTACCTCAACAATGATTATATTAAATCATATCAATAATAAGTTTGGCAATGTTCATTATGCAAACATATTTATGAATACTTGTAAGTCCTAAAGTGAAATGTTATTTTTGTGAATTATGTTGGATTATTGAAAATCTGTGACAATCTGATGAAAAATGTATTGCATATATTTGGAATGAGTTAGTGTAGTGTGTGACTAACAAAAAATGCCATTCTTTAAAAAAAATCTATAACTGCTACAATAAAAATGTAAGAATGTCACAGACTGCAAAAGAAAGATAGATAGAGGAGTCAACTTTCACAAGCAACACTCTTTAAGCCGAAGTAAACTGCCTTTGGAATATTCACAGTGTTGTGAAGAAAATTTAATGGGTCATTGCAATAGAAAACTCTGCACATTTCTCTCCTATGATGAGTGGATATAGACAACCTAAGATTTTTATACAGGTGTAGTCAGCATTAAAAACAGTAAATAGTGTGAATGTGCTAGTGTGATAAACTTGCATTTGTCATCAAGTCAGCAAGAATTCTCTTACTTTATAGATGTAAATATTATTGTTTGCCTTACCACAACAAAGTGGCAAAGTCCTGCTTTTCAGTGTTTTACTTTTTTTTGTTACTAGGCAACCAAAGCAATACTGTTTCATAGTGAGAGAGCAGCTTATCATTTATTTTAATGGAAAATAGCTGTGAACAGAAATAACAGATTTTTCTCCGGTATTTTGACAAGTAATATATAAATGAACATTTTAAAATTAAGAAAATATTAATTTTGTCCCACTTGTATAGAATGAAAAAGCCTTCTAGCCAGTCTCAAAGTTAGGGTGTCCAAATTATCTCTTTTGGGGAGATAAAAGAGAGCATCCTTCTTGGCCAACTGTAAACACTCTTGGAAAATTTTGTGCATTTAGAAAGTAATGTCATGAAAACCAGCTGAATCTAAGAGGCAGTCATCATCCTTTGCTATTAGTTAAATATGTTAACGGTAAAGGGCAATACTATTTTTTCTTAATGAATAAAGTCCTTGCTGGCATTAGTCTGGTGAGGAGTTCTGAATGCTTTTGTTGTAAAAACATATTTTTTTTTATGTTAAGTCATAAGATTTGCAGTGAATGAGAGAAGAATAAGTATAGCGAAATATTACTGGAGAAAACATTACAATATAGGGTGAATACGCAGACAGAACAGCATTTTAAGTTTCACTTCAAACTGCAGGACCACTTAGATACTGAATCTGGAAGAAAGCCCAGAAGTCCTCTGTAACGGGGCTGCAGGTCTGTAATACAATGCATCAGGGTAGCTATTTCACACCTAGAATACAAATCATTATGCCATTCACTCAGTTTTTATTCTTCTAAAAATATATTTAAGCGATACTTAAGCCTGCAGCAAGCCTCAGCTGAGAAACAACATGCACTAAGTGTTCTATAAAACACTACCATAATGCTAGCTTCGCTAATTTTTTAGTCAGCTAATTCTTTTGAGGAGGGGTCCTCCATACAGCCCACTGTTCTACTGTACAGAGATATATATCTGCCTGTATGAAGGCACCTAGTTCACACAGTTAATTTAGGTCAAAAATTAAGGTTGGATTAAATCAATCCAAACTGAAAGTACAGCATAAGGAGGATTTATCAGGATATCTTGTCAGATAGAGCTATAGGAGCAGTTATCTTGCAAGAAAGAGCATGAATATCTTTATAAACCTGTCGTTTTTCCTTTGGCATGGTGGCAGGTATCTTCTCCCTACCCTTCCATTGGAGGAAATACGTGACTTCTTAGAACATCTGTGGATTTAGCAAGGACCAGGACACACCATTGGTTAGATGAGCCAGAATTACTGCAATCTTCTCCTCCTACTACCATTCATCCAGTTTTTGCTTTGTAAGTGTTTCAGGACATCTTATCTTTGCCTTTTTCCTGGACTTGAAACTCCAATCCTTCTGTAGCTCATAATCCTTTCATACATATTTTATTGTGCATAAATCTGCTATTGACCAGTTAACCCACAAAACTGTAAAATATATGAATATAAATTTGTTGGTGATTATGAAAGCTCGTGTGCTGCTATTTGAGAGAAATCTATGCAAAGAAATCTAAAATTACCTTCTTTCTTCAGTGAAATGAAGGAGTTGGATTAATCCATATTAATTAATTTATTCTTTAATTTCACAAGCTCCTTATATGTTAAAGTCGCATTCAAGATTCTTTAAAATAATATAAAGAAGTTTTGCCATTATTTTGTTTGCCTGAAAAGCAGAAAGAAAAGGTTTTCACAGAATCATAGAACAGTTAGGGTTGGAAAGGACCTTGAGATCATCTAGTTCCAACCCCCTTGCCATGGGCAGGGACACATCCCGCTAAACCATGCCACCCAAGGCTTTGTCCAGCCTGGCCTTGAACACTGCCGAGGATGGAGTATTCACAACCTCCCTGGGCAACCCATTCCAGTGCCTCACCACCCTAACAGTAAAGAATTTCTTCCTTAGATCCAATCTAAACTTCCCCTGTTTAAGTTTGAACCCGTTACCCCTTGTCCTGTCACTACTCACTACAGTCCCTGATGAATAGTCCATCCCCAGCATCCTTGTAGGCCCCCTTCAGATACTGGAAGGCTGCTATGAGGTCTCCACGCAGCCTTCTCTACTCCAGGCTGAATAGCCCCAACTTTCTCAGCCTGTCTTCATAAGGGAAGTGTTCCAGTCCCCTGATCATCCTCGTGGCCCTCCTCTGCACTTGTTCCAACAGTTCCATGTCCTTTTTATGTTGAGGACACCAGAGCTGCACACAATCCTCCAAGTGAGGTCTCACAAGAGCAGAGTAGAGGGGCAGGATCACCTCCTTCGACCTGCTGGTCACGCTCCTCTTGATGCAGCCCAGGATACGGTTGGCTTTCTGGGCTGCAAGCGCACACTGAAGCCGGCTCATGTTCATTTTTATATCAACCAACACCCCCAAGTCCTTCTCTGCAGGGCAGCTCTGAATGTCTTCTCTGCCCAACCTGTAGAAGTCATTAAGAACCTCAGCCGTCTCCAAATCCTGGGTAGCCAGTTCTCCTGATAGCTTCTGGAGGGGGCCTACATTGTCCCTAGTCTGTCTTTTATTCACTACGTACCTATTGGATCCATTCTTCTTATCCTTAACATCCCTAGCCAGTTTAATTCTAACTGGGCCTTAGCTTTCCTAACCTGGTCCCTAGCTTCCCGGACAACATCCCTGTATTCTTCCCAGGCCGCTTCCATCTTCTATACACCCCTTTTTTCCTTTGAATTTTCCTGAGCAGCTCCTTATCCATCCAAGGAGGTCTCCTGGCCCTCCTGCTGCACTTCCTTCTAGTTGGGATGCAACACTCCTGAGCTTCGAGCAGGTGATCCTTGAATAGCAACCAACAGTCTTGGGCCCCCTGCCCTCCAGGGCCGTATCCCATGGAACCTTACTAAGCAGGTTCCTGAAGAGGCCTATGTCTGCTTTCTTGAAGTCCAGGGCAGTGAGCTTGCTGCACACTCTTCTCACTGTCCCGAGGATCTCGAATTCGACCATCTCGTGATCACTGCAACCAAGGCTGCCCTGGAGCGTCACATTTCCAGCCACCCCTTCCCTGTTGGTGAGCACAAGGTCAATCATGACACCTCTCCTTGTCGGCTCCTATATTACTTGCAGAAGGAAGTTGTCTCGCACACTATCAAGGGACCTCCTGGATTGCTTGTGCCGGGCTGTACCATCGCTCCAGCAGATATCAGGGTGATTGACGTCCCCACGAGAACAGGGGCCTGTGAGCATGAGGCTGTTCCTATCCATCTGTAGAGTGCTTCATCTGCAGATTCGTCTTGATCAGGCAGTCTGTAACAGATCCCCACAGTAATGTCCCCCATTGCTGTTCTCCCTTTAACCCTGACCCACAAGATCTTTGTTGACTGCTCACCTGTCCCCAGACAGAGTTCCATACTCTCCAGCCTATCCCTAACATAAATAGCAACTCCTCCTCCCCACCTGCCGATTCTGTCTTTTCTTAAGAGTCTGTAACCTTCCATTCCAACACTCCAGTCATAGGAGTTATCCCACCATGTTTCTGTGATGCCTATTGTATCATACCCCCGTAGATGTGCATACATCTCTAATTCCTCTTGTTTGTTTCCCATGCTACGAGTGTTTGTATAGAGGCATCTGAGCCAAACTCCAAATGAAGCTGGCTCATTGGCTGGAGTGGCTGGAATATCTCTACATCGCTCCGAGCATTTATTATAGGTGTTGGCAACTGACTGGGTGTGTTGGGGTGGAACAATGCCCCCCTCTCCCAACACATCTAGTTTAAAGATACCTTGACCAGCCTGGCAAGCCTCCTACCAAAACCGCTCTTCCTCTTCTTTGTCAGACCAGCTCTACCAGCCTCCAGTAGACCTGGCCTACTAACTTGGGTCCCGTGTTCAAGATACCCAAACCCCTGACTATGGCACCACCCTTCTAACCATTTATTAACCTGGCCAATCCTCCTAGCCTTTTTGAAGTTCTCCCCTGTATCCTGGAAAATTGACGAAAAGACAATCTGAGCTCCAGAGCCCCTAACCACCTCTTCCAGGGCGCTATAGTCCTTCGTTATGTTCTCCAGGCTCCGGCTATCTATATCACTAGCACCGCACTAAGCAAAAATTAGCACTGTGCCAAGAAGTAAGCATACATTTTCCATTTTTCACTTTTTAGAACGTCCCATTAGTGTGGCTTGTCTCACAGAATGTGGATAACAGTCTCTTATAAATAATCTTCAAAAATAACCCAGCAGTTTCTAAACCTCCCACTCCCAGAAATTTTTGAGAGATTTATATAACAACATTAATCAGGAAAATATGCAGTAATACTGGAAGCATTTGTATCACTAAAGACACCTTTGATCTGTAAGAAACACAGGCCTTGTTAAAGCAGACAAGCTTCTATCCATCTTCCATCTGTATCTGATGAAAGACTTAACTGATCCCTGCCTGAAAGGTTAAATTAATGGAAATCTGGAAGACACTACATTTAATATCTGTTATGCTGTTGGGAAATATCTGAAGAAAAAGAAACTTAAGGAGATGTTACAAACTGAAGGGCTGTGCCTACAGCTGATGAAACGAGATGAGTGACTTTCAGAGAGCTCAGAGAAAACCAGAAAGACATCCAAAAGCATAGATCTTAGAGGAAGCAGAGATAGATCTGCCTGGGTCATAACTGTCTGCAAGATTTTGATTCCCGAACAAAGGAGGATATTGTTTCCTGTTCTTAGTCCTTACTACACCCTTACTATACTCTTCTCTACTAAACTAGGACATTGTTCATATTCTTTTGTTATCACAGAGAAATGTAAGCAACAAAGACCTGCTTCTGTCATCTTCTTGCCCTCCTAAACAAACACAGCAATAAAGATCCAAATAATGGCCAATCACGAACCCAAGAGGAACAGCAAATCAGCAATTATATATATTTATTTTTAAGGGTGACTATAGAATGAAAGACACAATCTTAACTAGAAACTAGATCCTTTAGTTTTGTGCAGGGAGGATTCAGAGTGCTGTGACTGGAAGGGTTAGGAAAAATCATGGAAAAGAAGTATGGAAAAACAGGGCTTAAAAGGCTTTATAAGGGCCATCAGGCTCATTGTCCTCATAAAAAAAAAAAAAAAAAAAAATAGATAAGAAGAGAAAGACTGTCTGAAATTGCATATGTAACTAGTAATTGGCATTGGTCTTGCCTTACCTATTTCCAGGAATCCTATATTGGCTGACATAAAAGTGAAGACTAGATTATGGAATTCTTCTCTGATGTTGGCATGATGAGAAACAGCACCCAGAAGACAAAATGTTAAGCAAGCAAAGACCCAGATAGAGACCTCTGTACTTAATAGCATCAAAATGAAAACTGAGATTAATTTAATTTTAAGAATTTATACTCGTGGCTCCACAACATAAATAGCTTTGGTATTTTGGAGGCAAAAACCAAAATGATTATCACTTGTTGATTAATAAATTTTGTGTGTGGAAGGAAGAGTGTGAAAGATTCTGGGTCAAAACGTTACGTAAGCAATGGCAGATAAAGTTTGAAGGAAGTCTTTCACATCCCACTTAAATTTCTGGTAGCAGGGCAGACTCGGTCTGTTAGAACAGATCTTCCAGTGGTGATGGAACTCTCAATGATTAGAGTCTTCAGAAAACTCACCCAGGAAAAAAAACAGGGTTTTCAGTCTTGGAGAAAGAGAACAACATTTTGTCAGCAGCAATTGGCAATTTTCTTTTTCCTTTTCACTATGACTTTCTCTTCTTGTTATCTTGGTTTGCTTTGCAGTCCCAACATCCTGATAAATGCAATAAGGATATTTCAGACAAAATATATGTACAGTGCAAAAATATAATTTTGGTCAGTGCCTGTTTATTCTAAGCTGCATGCCCCAATCATAATATGTGAAATGTGCTGGAGAACAGCTGGAGAAAAGCCTTGTGTAAATTTTTATTATGGTGAAGTTTGTCTTTGTTCAGGAATTGACTCAAATGGAGTCAATGATCAATGATGAAGCTGACCAAAAGACAATGAAAAAACATACAGGCTAAGACAGTTTGAGGAAGTAGATTTTATCCATTTAAATTTGTTTTCCACTAAGCTCAGGCATGAAGTTCATTTCTGAATTTTATTATCTTATTTTCAACATAATTACTGTTAATAGATCATGCTCAAAACTAGTTGTTCTGGGGAAGAGATTCCATCCAGAAAAAAACAGAGATTTTAAGTAGTTCCATATTTTTCCATCTGATTTCATATTCAAACATTCTACAGAAAAAAGGAACCCGGTATTCTATCAACTAGAAAGTTCAATGACCCTCTAATGAATGGCAAACCACTTCAGAGACTACTTCTATTGTAACATTAGCTTATGTTGTATTTCTGAAAGATGCAGAACACATTATCTACTGATGAAATCATTACTAAGGTGGCTGATTTATTACCTGGAAGAAGTAAGACCAGCATCAATAGCATAATTCTAGTTCAGTTGCCTAGGACAGTATCACCTCGCACTGAGGAAGATGTGCATATTGGTATTTTGTTCTTTGTATTGCCTTTATGAACAGCCTTTGTAAACTTCACTATTTTCATACAGTTAATGTCTGATCCTGACCTTTTTTCCAACCTCATTTAGGCAAAAGAATGCAGTCACTCAAAGAGTCCATTCTCCATGGAAATAAACACTGAAATGCCTGTCAAGCGAAGGAGCTTCTAAAAACAGACAGACATCTCAATGAAGAGGAAATTGCTTGCCCAAATCTTTCATGTAACAGAGAGAGTGGAAAGCCTAAAACAGAGACAGGAAAGTAGGGATCAGATTCACAGGAATGGAAAGATCTTTGAGAGCTGTAAGAAAGGCAAGACTGTAGAACCGTATGAGGAGCTTGCTGCAGTAAAAAAGCAGGAAGTCATCAAAAGTTTGAAAATCAGCTGCATTCAATATTAGCAAACTGGTTGCACTGATGTGGACTTACTGGAGTCTTAAAAACAATGTCCTTATGACAGTTTAAAGTTTGTAGCTTTCAGACTATATTAATGACCCCTTCAAATTCCCATGATCTGATTCAGGACCATGAGAAAGCAAGACTTCTGAAGAAGGAATCACTCTTATAATACTCCTAGGTGAGCAGCTTTGATTTGCCAGAAGGTATGGCTAGCTATGAGAACAAAAAACACTTGGATAAATAACAGTATTTTGGAATAAGAAGAAACATACAGGGAAGCCAGAAAATAGGAGACAACCAAAGCTTTTACAGTGGGGAACAGTGCATTATTTAGAGGAAGAAATAGCTAGAATTTCCAAGATCTCAGATACTTAGGGTGAGAATATAGAGTTACACGTGAAAATTTAATTCATCTGAACACTTGTGTTTGGCTGTTTTTACAGAAAGAAAAGATTTGTACCCATTTGTCTGATAAGGCTAGTAAAGAAATAAAAAGGATGTTCAGATCTAGTCAGGCTGTTAAAATCCAGACTTTATCTTTCTTTGAAAGAGCAGATATTTTATGACTGGTCTGTGCCTTATGTAGAATCAGTGACATCATCCTTATACACTGCTTCGCTGTTTGTGTTGAAAAGATATCAAGACCTGAATGGCAAGAGAGTTATTCCTAAGTGTGATTTATGTGGGTCACGATTTAATTAAATTGTGTGTCAGATCTTATACTGGCTTACAGTACTTTGAGCGTTAAAAGCTCGATGGGATCTGTCTAGAATCTAGACATTATTTCTGAACCTCTCAAGTATTGCTTTGGTTTTGAAGTGGTGCCAAGCCTTTACTCAGACTTTCCAATGCAGGTGCACAGGATTTTATTCTCTAAGCATTAGAAAATTAGAAAAATTTTGTTGCTATGGCTACAAATCTTTCACAATCCAAAATTTATGTGCGGATGTTGCTAATTTTACCACTTTGTAGGAAGGTAACTTCTCTGCAATTGGTAACACACCCTGCTTCACATATGAGAATCCTAAAGTGAGTTACTAATTTCTGTAGTTTAAACCTTTTCTGCCAATGACCAGTAGCCGTTAGTTTGGTGTCTAATATGTTCAGTTATAGGTAGTCAAAGTACATTCCATCTGTCATATCAAGTTTTTACCACCACAAGCCACCCTGATTTAATGAGCAGGCTGTAATTTCTTTCTGATATTGTTTTTACAACCAAATGCAACTCTAGTAGTCCATTCATACTCTTTTACTTATAGTTAATATATTGAGTACTAATTCTTCAGACACGTGCATTTCAGACAAATTACACATGCGTTGTCCTTCTGGAAACATATAGTGTAGTCATCAGGCCATAAAAATATTCATTGCTATCGTGTCTGAAGGAGCACAGGATGTACATTCATCTCAGTCTCATGAATGTAACTAATTCCTTACGTATAATAGCAATAAAAATCTCCTCTGAGCCTTTGCTGTCTCATGATGAAACCATCCACTTTAGTCCTTAAAATTCTTGAGGCAAGGATTTTTACTAATCACAACTTCATTAAATGAAATAAAACAAAACAGCAAACATTGAGCAAGTACTGGGATGTGAGTAACCCAAAATGATTACTTTCTTTATGAAAAAAAAATGCCAGCCTGAATTTTCAGTATCTGGAAGGAAAGGAAAGATGATAAATCATAGCATCACTCTAGAGGCCTCTTGATTCTAATATTGACACTAGAAAAAGAATGGGGCATGAGGAGAAGAGAAAGAAAACCCTGCAATGGCTTCTTTAAAAAGGAAGACAAAACAATAAATATATAAAATTAAGGCAGAATGCAAAATTGAAGTGTATCTTTCTTATATAGTAATACTGATAACTTTATAATCAGTTCTCAATCTTAAATGTTTTTATTTTTGCTAGATAGAATTCATGTCTATAGTTATTGTAAGAATAAAAATAAGATATCTGCAATAGATCTAGTTTCTTAGCCTCAAAAAGCTCTCTTATGTGTCCCAAATCTGCCAGTAAAACTCTTCCATGGCTGTTGTCTTCTAACACAGTTGACACTAATGGTCCAGCCAGCTCTTCTTACCAAACAAGCTGGTGTAAATAAATCAGCAAGAAGTGCAACCACTTGGAGCTGCAAAAGGGTAGCAGCATAATCCAGGTCTGTGGAGTCACAGAGGGAGACCTGCATCAGCAGCTCCTGTTCAGTGCTCCCTTACAGTGCTGCAGTGTGACCCCTGCCTCTTCTGTGATCAGATGCAAACAGCTGGTCAGCCTGGCAGTTAGCTAACTCCTCATACTCAGGAGGGAAAGGACTCCATCCTGCGGGGGCCTCTTGTCATTGGAACTTTGCTGGGAAGCACAGATACGGCTGTACCCAGGCAGCTGACCTGCTACCTCCTCTCTGCCATCTGCTGCTTCAGCCTGACAGCTTGGGAGAGAAGAAGCTTCAAAGATCTGCAAACATAATTATGCAGCAATCGCATAGTCAAGGGACCAAGTCTGGACATCCTGCTATGCCAAAAACTCTGCAGCAGCTCAAATTCTTCAAGTTCTAATGTCAGTGTTCAATTTAATTATTACTACATAAAATTTTTTAACATGCTCTTACATGAAAATGAGCCTGATCAAATCCTGCTGAGTAAGATACTAGCACTTCACGGCAAAGTCCATATCAGTCAAAGTAAACTTCGCTTTGATCAGCTTGCTGCATATAGCTTGGTCATGTCAGGAACAGCAGCTACAGCAATTCTTAAATTTCAGTTTAAAAGAACTATGGGCTATTGGTTCTACACACACCAATGTGAAAAAAAAAAAAAATTTGAAAGGAATGCAGTGGAAATTGAACAATGTCTCAGAACATTGTGATGGGTATTTTAAAGCTCCCATTGCCCTGTTATCTAGTACATGGCCAGCAGCTAGGGGGTGCAATGCTACTTATTTGACATTTGACGCTTCCAAGTGCTGGTAAAAATAGCAGTCTGTTGGTTCAGAAGCAAAGGCTGGCTGGCTGTGATGGTGAGTCAGGGGATGACACATGCCAGTCAGCTGAAGTACTGGAGGTGGGATTCTAATTGAGTTGTGCCTAACCATGAGAATTGAATTGACAATGAATAGCCTAAAAATGTCTGGACCCAACAGGATCTAAGCAAGAAAAATGTGGCTGAAATGAACTAGTGAAGACAGGAGCCAAAATCACCATCAAAGAAGGAGAGGGCACTCCTCTTTCTCTCATGAAAAGTCAAATTGTAGATGTGGTTGCTTGTATGAGGCTGGGATACTGCCTGTTGTCCTGAGTTACAGCAGCTAAATTGTCCAAATAAACTGGACAGAGAGGAGAGAAAAGGAGATTGGGAAAGGTAGGGCAGAAAGAGAATAGTTTCCTAGGAAAGTTGGCTAGTGATTACTAGTATTTATGCTTCTAAGAGAAATGGGAGTATTTAGGATAAGGACAAATTCCTCTGCAATACTTGTTGACAGTCCACAGAAGCACATGAAAAAATAACATATCTAAAGCTCTTGGTTCTTTGAAATAGACACCTTCCTCCCTCCATTTTGAAGCTGATAAGGAAAATGTTAAGTTCTCTAGTAAAGTTGCATTTAAAACCAGGACTGGGATGATATTACTCTAATTGCAGCACTGCAGGCAGAAGAACTGATCAGCACAGCCTAGGAGAAGCAATTATCCTTGTGAAGAGCAGCCACCGATTTAGATGGTAAGGGGGCTTGGGGAATTAAATACAGTAAACATAGTCTAAAAATACTTCAAAAATACATTACACTCTCACCAAAAGTGCTTGAACCTCATAGGTAAGTCTGTGCTTTAGATTTCTATGTGTGCCTATACTCCTGTTGTCACTGCAAGTCAGTCTGATCTCAGGTTAGTGGGAGTGATCTGGGCATGAAGCAGATGGCACAAAGATGTAAAATTTATCTTTAATATTATATTATGAAGGAATATATTGCACCAATTCTTTTACTTCACATAAGGATAATTAAACTACCTATGCAGTGGATATAAGAAAAGAACTCACCTGCAGTCTCTTCCCATCAAAACCTACCACATTCTTCTAAAAATACAATTTTTCCCATTTCACTTCCCAAGCAGGAAGTGATGGCCAAAAATCTGAAACAGCCATAGGATTTTGATTTTGCATATCTCCTTTCTTGCCACTAATACTGGAAAAAGCCAATAAAATTTGAATGCAATTTTTAACTAGTAGTTGGATTAATTTAATAGACAAAAAATTTAAAATTACTACAATTGAAAGCTGAACTCCCTTTAAAAAATCAATTATAGTCATTTCTCTCTACTTTGATTAGTCTCACCAGACATAAGGAAAAAATACAAAAAGAAAATAATTCTAAAGTACATCAAAGGATCTAACCCAAAGTCAACCCTTTGGTGTGTATTTATATTAACCTTTTGAATATATTCAAATTAATACTCAATGGTAACATCTACATTTTGAGAACATACTTTAGTTTCTTCCAAACCACAATTTTGTTCTGAAGGTTTTTGCTGTACACTAGAAAAGACCTGGGCACCTGATTTTTCTAAATAATTCATCAGACCCACTGAATTCAGGAGTATGTTTGTGTATCTTGTTTTGCTAAAGGGAAAAAAAAAGAATCTTGTTAGTTCTAACAGTGGCAAAAGATTTTTCACTACAGGACCATTGGACAGAGCTTAAATTCTCAGTTCAGCCTATATGTTTTCTAACAAAAGATATTGCACTACAAAAGAAGTAAATGAGAAGAGGTCCTGCAAATCAGAGTTTTTGCTCTTCATCTTATGTGTGGGAGAACTGCCAAGTGAATGCAATTCAATAGTCCATTTGCATCAGCTGGCTTATATATCCACTGAGGGAGGAAATAGTTTGGCAAGCTGTGTCAGGAGGCTATCTTGCCATTGTGAAAAAGCAAAGCAATGGCTTGCTAAGCATAATGAGACAAATGTTGTGCATTCAGCTCTCCAAAGTGTTTTGTTGCTAAAAGAGAAGAAACGAATAGTATGTATTAATATTCTGGATACGCCTCTTGTTTACACAGCCTCATCAATTTTGTTCTACTCACTGAGGTGTTGAAGGTGCATTTATGAATGCATTAAATCTGACCTAAGAATCAGACAGTATCTTATTTCTTGCATATTTTATGTCATGGAAAAGAACATGTTAAGAGTATGAGTGGTCATTGTCTGTGGTTCATACTGTGACTGGACCAAAAGCAGCTTAGTTCACTAATGAATGGAAATCAGCTATACCTTGCTGCCAATTTCACACTGTAAGTATGAAAAGGCCAAGAAATACAAGTGACATGGAGGCATAGGTGAATGAAACAGAAACATCTTGTTTCTGCAGCACAAGCTGTTCTACACCACAAGGAGATTATTTGAGCAGCAACAAAAATGGAAATGGTGAATTCTGCAAACTTGTAAGAGTCTATGAACCATCTTCTGCAAAGCCTTCAGCGGTCCCTAAGAGTTGCTATAAACAGCAACACTGGGGCAAAAGAGCAGCCTGAAGTGTGCCTTACAGAAGGGGACAAAGGTGTGACATGGGGAGGAGATACATTCAGTCCCAGCAGCCTGGTATTGCTGCTGCCACCAGTTATGAAGAGGGCTGGCACAGTGCACAGCAGCATCTGACAAGGCCAGGTGGGAGGAAAATGAAGATAGTGGACAGAGTGCACAGTGTGATGCTACAGGTGAGATATCTTGAACCCTCTCCCTGCTTATGGATTTCAGCTCTAGTTTTGCACTGGTACACTGACAATTGCTGCCATCTTTCTGAAGGCAAATGACAGTAAACTCAATATTTTATTTAGCTGATGCAACAGATTCATCCATACATATGGGCACGGTATCATTAGCACTGTTTTTTCCACCACCTACAAGAGGTTTTGCACCCTTTCCTCTGCTAGAGCTGATAGAGTAGCCTTAAGGCTGATCTAAATTACTGGTCTCCAGAGTTGTCATAGCAACCGACTAGCTGAACAGCCCAGGCATTTTATCTTTTCCTTGAACATATTCTGAACATTACATTCAGAACAGTGATTGAAGCTATGCCATTCCCATGGGCTTCCCTTCTCTTGCAGAACATCCTCTGGTGTCCAGCTAAATCAGCCTGCTTCACAGCATGTGAGTGGCAGATCTGTGCCAGAAGAGTTTCCAGAACCTGCTGCGTGATTTCAGTGGTCAAAACTGTCATTCTACACTTGGTATATTGACACAAACATTATATTTCAAAATACCTTTTCACTGCAACCTGGTAAACAACTTGTGTAATTTTTAAAAGTACTCCTTCTCTTAAAAATTCAGCCCATGTCAAATGGCCCTTTTGTGTTTACCATCTGAAAGTATTCATATCAAAAAGATCTGAATTCAGCAACCTTATTTCTGGAACCTCCTGTTCCTACCATAGAAGCATTCTTTGCATTAACTTTAATGTTATTAATTAATGTTGTACAACTTGTGTGTTCCTTCAGTTGGGATTTGTCTGCTCTGAAGGATGTAAGGTACTCAGAGAATAAGGAAAGATGAGCATGGTCATCCTGCTTTTTTAGATAGCAGGTTGCGATATTAGAACATTATGGAGTTTGACAAAGGGAGAACACTGAGCTCTGTGCATTGGCCAGCAGACCTTTTTTGAAAAGTAAGGAGCTGCTCATGGCTTTGTCTTGGATTCTTCATGCTGAAGGTCAGAAGGCATGAATGTTTCCTGTAAGAATTAAATTTATGAGGTTCTGCTGATTGTAGAAACTGTGGTGGATTAGCCTTTACTGGATCAGTGGAGAATGGAATTAATTTTGGCCATTTAAATGGTTCAATGAGACTGATGTCACAAAACTGAATGACACATGACTATCAGCTAATGGAGTATTGCCTGTACAGCCCTACTCCACAGTCAGATCTTATAATTAAGATATTCACTGCCTGAAGTGGGTGGGTGGAGAGCAACCATACATGACACTACCCAAATTACAATTTTTAAGGTGTTATGGAGCTGGAGCTTGTTATGACAGACTGCACAGCTCACTTTTACACAGACTATTTAACTTATGGAGTAATAGGCTTGGCCACACTCCTAACCCTAGTGTTTGCTTCTGTTATCATATGCAGCATTTGTCATTTCTTCTCATTCAGCTAATACATTTCAGCTCCATGTTCAAGAATTTGAGTATGTGGACCCTTGCATTTACTGTTCCAGCAATAGCTGTTTCAGAAGGATTCTGCTGACAGTACATGATCAGCTATCATTGTTGCTGCCAAAACCAACATAGTTACAAAGACTCAGGAAAAGAAGAAGAAATATTAACAGTCTTTACATTACTGGAGCATTAAGACTTATAGTCAAGTATTCACTGTACTGCAAATTAACCCAGAAATTATCTGGAATCTAAGCATTGAAAATATTAATTTAGTTAGGACAGCACAGAGCAAGCATACAATGCAGGTTTACAGTAAGTGGTATAAACTTTGTAATTCTCATTCCTCTGTATTAAATACCTGAAAATATTTTAAAATTGCACATAAGGAATTATCTATAGAGAATGGCAATAAATATTCTCCAAGGGCAAAATAAAGAAACTTTCAAGCTCCCTGAAGAAAAACTGTTGAACCAAAATGTAAGCTAACAATTTTATGTATATAGCTCTTCCAGAAACAGGAGGAGGAATCATGTAGGCATACTTTTCACCATCTAATCTCATAAATGTGGTAGCTGGAAGGAGAAATATCATTACTCATGTTTATTTTATTTCAGAAAGCTCCCTCCCGTAACTAAGCACAACAACTCTTTCCTTCTATGAGCACAAGGAACTGCATTGTCAGATTTCCGCTGTGCAGAAAGTTCTACCAGTGTAGTTTGCTTTTATTGGTTAATGGTTTGAGAGGCTGGTTTGATTAGTTGCATAGTGATTTATTAATGACAAAATCATGTCTTCCAAGGTTGGGTTTTTTTCATAATAAAGTATAATTGTCACTTAAAGCCAAATTCTAAGTGGCTTACTTATAGAATCATAGAATCATAGAATAGTTAGGGTTGGAAAGGACCTTAAGATCATCTAGTTCCAACCCACCTGCCATGGGCAGGGACACCTCACACTAAACCCTGCCACCCAAGGCCTCATCCAACCTGGCCTTGAACACCGCCAAGGATGGAGCATTCACAACCTCCCTGGGCAACCCATTCCAGTGCCTCACCACCCTCTCAGTAAAGAATTTCTTCCTTAGATCCAATCTAAACTTCCCCTGTTTAAGTTTGAACCCGTTACCCCTTGTCTTGTCACTACTCACTACAGTCCCTGATGAAGAGTCCATCCCCAGCATCCTTGTAGGCCCCCTTCAGATACTAGAAGACTGCTATGAGGTCTCCACGCAGCCTTCTCTTCTCCAGGCTGAACAGACCCAGCTTTCTCGGCCTGTCTTCATACGGAAGGTGCTCCAGTCCCATTGACCACAACTCTTTGCATGTGGCCATACAGCCAGCACTTTATCCACCGAGTGGTCCACCCATCAAATTGATGTCTCTCCAATTTAGAGACAAGGATGTCATGTGGGACAGTGTTGAACACTTTGCACAAGTCCAGGTAGATGACATCAACTGCTCTGCCCCTGTCCATCAGTTTTGTAACCCCATCATAGAAGGCCACCAAATTACTCAGGCAGGATTTCCCCTTTGTGAAGCCATGCTGGCTGTCACCAACCACCTCCTTGTTTTTCATGTGCCTTAGCATGCCTTCCAGGAGAATCTGCTCCCAGATTTTGCCAGGCACAGAGGTGAGACTGACTGGTCTGTAATTCCCTGGGTCATCCATTTTCCCCTTCTTGAAAATGGGGGTTATATTTCCCTTTTTCCAGTCGTCGGGAATTTCACCTGACTGCCATGATTTTTCAAATATGATGGCCAATATGATAGACTGAAATGCAAATTCTAATTGTTATATATTTTCTTTATTAAATAAAGTTGCAAGTTATCTGTTGATCATCTGATGACTGACATTTCTCGTGTTTTTCCTGTAATTTGGGGCATCCTGGCTTTCTAACATGGCAGTGTAAAATGTAAAAAAAAACCACTTCTAGAAAGTACCATAGAAAATATGTTTTGTCACAGTCTCTTGGGATCTTACTTGAAGATCCTTCAGCGAATAGAGTAGAAGAGTTTCCATGAGCTTCCAGCAGAAGTAGGAATCTCTTTTTTTCTGATTGGAAAAGTATATACACTGGGTACTTATACAGCATGCAACAAACACATGCTCAGAGATAAATACGTATATGAATGTATATATATTTCCTTAAGCATATAAACCCACAGATATATCAGGTCCTAATTTGTCTTCATCCAAGTTAAATTAAATGAAATGGAAATTTCTGAGCTCTTCTAGCCCTGTTTTATGCATACGCAGTCCTCATTCACGTACTTAGTGAAGCGAAACACCAATATCACAATCTGGAAGAGTTTCTGCAGCCTACATTCTTAATACTTGGAAATTAAAGGCACAAAAGCTTTACTTTCCAGATTCTAACATTAACATTATTAAATTATTTTGTGGGTTCTTCCATGTAATTCTTCAGTTAATTTTTCTAAGTGTGAGTGTTTAGCACCTAAAATTCTCCTAATTCCAAATTCTTTTCTGGGGTTATTTGACATCTAAGAAATCTTTATCTCTGCACTCCAGAGACCCAGACAACAGGGACTGAGGCCTGTCACCTTCTCAGGTGACAGCTCCCAAAGACATGTACATTTGTCTGATAGTCTATCAGCTTATTTTTGACCTATTTTTTTTTTAAGATGATCTCTGAATCAATAGAGACAAGGTGTTGGGATGGCAGCCTGTTACCAGATTTTTTTACTACTTGTCTATT
The DNA here is from genome assembly GCF_963264785.1 of Psittacula echo. Taxonomy (NCBI): domain Eukaryota; kingdom Metazoa; phylum Chordata; class Aves; order Psittaciformes; family Psittacidae; genus Psittacula; species Psittacula echo. The sequence continues at coordinate 145,528,622 of NC_137735.1, forward strand.
TCAATACTTTGTTTAGGTGCTGACTCTCATGCCTGCTTCAAAATCCAGTTTGTCCCTCCTTCAGCTTGGAAACAAAGGTAAGTGCTCCTTAAAGCTGCTTAAGGTAATCTCCAACTAGTGGGTTACTTTTGGGGTTTATTTTCTTTCTGTTCACAGTTACACTGTGCTTGAAACGTAAACAATGGGAAAAAGTTAAGTAATAACTGAAATAGCCACTAGACTCATCTACTTTCCTTCTCCTCCCTGAGAAAACCTCACAGTAAGAGCATTTTACTCTGACCTCAATATGCTTTGACACTTGGTTTGACTGTAGTGTCTTGGACATGAGGGTTTTATGTAACACAGACAAAAACATACATTTCCTAGCTAGGTAATCTACTTCCACTACTACAGAGGCAGCATATTGCCCAGTGAAGAGTTGTACAAAAACTGGAGAGCCTAAGATGCCTGGTCGGGATGATGAAGAGTCTGGAGCATGTTTTGGATATTGGAGACTTATGTTCAAATACTTGGTCTCAAAGTACAGCAAGAAGATAAAACTGGGTCTTCTAATATTATGTTTGTGTCTCTGAACTAGTTTTTCTTGTGATGCCCTACTCCTTATTCCACTGACTCCAGACTGGATTTTGACAAACTTTTCTTAAATAAGATTTAAAAAAAAAAAAAAAAAAAAAGAAAAGAAAAGGCAATTTTTCCCAAATCCTTTTGTTTTTCTTAAAAAAAAAAATCACAATTTTCTGTCAGCTCAGCACTGAGCACCTTCTAGTGCCTTCCAGAGTCTTAAAGGTCCAATTTGTTTGTTCATTGCCTGATCAACCATCTTATATGAAGATGTGAAAGGGAGGGGATATGGAATATTTTTTCTTAAAGCAGCTTTCTAACATAGAGTGGTTTCTGAAACCTTTCTTCTAAATACACATACCTGACTTCTCCAACTCTGACAACTCTTCGCCACATGGAATATGCAATTTCCTGCAAATTTACTGGTAGCTCTGCAGGCTGGAAAGCTATCTGGGAATAGAACTGATGTGCTGTTTCAAGAAGGATTTTCTCCTGAACATGTATTTATTGGATTTAGTTTCAAGATAGAGAAGAATGGTTATGCTTCCCTCTGGAATCAAAAGAATTTATGCTACAAATTTCTCCTGGAGCAGAATTAAAATCCAGAATCTGCATTTTGTTTAAAATCTTTTTCTTTCTGACATATTTCAGTTTAAGGATGGGAATCGACAGTTAACCAAGACTGCTGCTTCCTGTACCTCCTAATCCACAGGAACGTTCAGGTCACAGCAGTCCCTGAAAAAGTTCAGTGCACAAATACAGACAGAGCTCTTTAACAAATAATATTCTTTCCTCTAGCTGAGCTGAAAGGAGTTATCAATCACTCAGAAAGCCTGATACAGCTGTTCTCTGCCCAGGAGCACCAAGGGCTAGAAAAGAACATCTTTATGCTGAAGCAGTAGAACAGCTACTTTTAAAAGGAATAGCTCTCCAACTGTTTACCACCTCAAATATCTGTAACTGTTTGGGCCTGAGTAACACAAAGCCAAGAAATTCATTGTGAGGCTGGAAAATAAGAAGACTGTATGTGGAATATCAATCAACAAGGCTGAAACGACCTCTGAATGAGCTTTTTGGGATCCAGCTGATGAGATCTTGGGAGCCAGCACTGCATGGAAGTGAATTTTAAAAAACAAACAATAGAATGAGATTTCTTGATGAGCCTTCTGGGTAAGGCAGAGGTACAGAATCTAAGTCCACTGGTGTTTTAAGCATCAAAGCTCAAATGTTTTAAATGATCAGGAGCCTGAATTAGATATTTTTATTACCCTATTTTAATTCATCATAATAATTATAACACTATTTGCATACAGAATATCAAAAGAAATAGGCCATTGTAAATCAACATGCATACTTTTTAATTGGCAAAATTCCTCTGAACTGTGAGCTTAAATATGCAACTAGAGCTATTTTTTTAGATTGTGTATTTTATTATTTATTTATTTCTCAAATAGAATGGAAAACCTCTAGGGTCAGTTATTTTAGGCAACAGTTTCTGACACGGTGTGAATTAACTTGGATAGCAAAGTCACTTTGAAAAGTTTATCTCACTAGTTTTGAACAAAGAGAAATAACGAATGAAATACTCTGGGGAAAAAAATGCTGCTTTCAATAAGGAATTTCTTCTTCAACATGGCCACTAAAAACTTTTGGAGTTCTTACATCCCGTTGCGTGGATGTATTCCTCCTTCTCCCGCACTCTTCCAAACTTTACAGAGTAGTATGAATTAACTACGTAGGATTCTCTGGTCTAAACACTGATGTTTAGAGAAGCTATACAGGACTGACAAATATAATATAGCTCCTGCAAGACACACATCCTTCTGGTGAACCATCTGGAATCCAGATACTTTGGGCTTTCTAAAATGTCAGTAGATGCCGTGTTCAGGCATTTGAATTCTGCCATTATCTTGCTAAATAGGTATCTGATCCTGCATCTCTCACTACCTTTCAGATGCAAACTTTGGCAACATCAGCTGTTATGATTGTGACATACAGATGATGACAATATAAAACTTCTGCAGCATTTTCCTGAGCAGAAGGGAAAGTGTCTAGATGTAAATTCCCTACATGAGATCTCAAGAAATGGGAGAAGGTGACATAGAGAATAAAAGGTGATAAATGTAAAACAGGCATGTGTATATATGTATACATACATCTAAATAAAATGAAATCTTCATGTTGCTCGCACTAAGTAGATGAATCGTATCTTACTTAACGTATTCAGTCAACATTTAATTTCAAAGAAATAACTGTGTTCAGTATACAGATATAAAAGCAATGATGGAATAGCCATTGGTTTTTTAGATTACAATCAGTCAAATTTTTAATCAACAGAATATTTAAGGGAAAAAAAAAACCAAACTTTAACAGATAATATATTGGGTTTCCAAAAAAAAATCGGATTTTAAAAATTTCCTGTTTTGCTGGAAATCTGCTGTATGCATTTAGGTGATGTAACACAAAAATAGATTAAGATCATGAAACTTAGAAATCACCATCTTAAGACCCTTAAACCATTCACTCTCTCTCTGATGTCTGAAAGATACTACTGTAATATACTTTTGGTACAACATACCAATACTGACTATTTTGTGTATAAATAAATACACCAAGTCAGCACATACTTTTTGCATTCAGAAAACTCCAATTAAAGGTATGTATGTACTGAATAACTCTCAAAAGAAACTTATTGAGTTGGAAGTTAGGATGGAGGGGAGAAGTATAGCAAGAAAAAGAGGAAGAAAGAGCTACTTTCTGTTGGGGTTTTTTTGAAAGCATTAATTTTTGAATCCACTCTTCTTGAAGTTGATAATAAAACTCTCAAGGATTTTGGCGACAAGAAAACCAGTTCCAAGACCTTTTGAAATTTCCTTCCTATCAGTGTCTCTCCATACTGAAGTGTTGCTTCTGTGACTTTATGCTTAACTGAACGAAAGAAAACACAATTCTGAGACTGCAAGAGAGGAGGTCGAATAAGTGAAAGAATAATAACATAGCAGGAAATAAAGAACTAGACTTTCTGTTACTGTGCAGCTGAAGCCAATAGAGTAACACATGCCACATAAGGAAGAAAACCAGGAAGACTGGTAATCATTTACGGGCTGTGTACCAGGTATTCCAGAAATATATACATTGTATTATTTTGTAGCCACTTCACTCATCATACAGAAGATGCTAAATTATCATTAAAACACAAGACAAATATATATGCACAGGGAGGCAATCAATCTGCTCTTTACTTTTTAGTTCTCAGAATCCAAGAAGGTTGATATATTGTTGTAACTACTCTTTTAGATAAAAAAGGCTGATGCAATTATTTTCTAGGAATGATGTAGGGGGTTAGGGGATACAAAAACATATGTTATCTGGTTTTATCACTCTGCTATTACTTTCATATTGAAATGAATTTGTCCTGGGTTCAGCAGCAGCAGTCATTTTTTCTTCCTCTTAGCAGCTGGTGCAGTGCTGTAGTTTTGACTTTCGGCCTGGAAACAGCGCTGATAACACCAATGTTTTTAGTTGTTGCTCAGTAATATTTACTCTGACCAAGGACTTTCTGTGTCTCACGCTCTGACAGGGAGGAGGGGAAGCTGGGAGGAAGCAGAGACAGGACACCTGACCCAAACTAACCAAAGAGGTATTCCATACCACAGCACGTCCTGGCCACTATATAAACTGGGGGCAGTTACCCAGAAGGGCTAGATCACTATTCGGTCAGGCTGGGCGCTGGTCAGCGGGTGGTGAGCGGTTGTATTCTCTTCCCTTGTTATTTCCCTTATCATTAATATTATTGGTGGTAGCAGTAGTGGTTTTACGTTATACCTTAGTTACTGGACTCTTCTTATCTCAACCCGTGGGAGTTACATTCTTTCGATTCTCCTCCCCATCCCTCCGGGAGCAGGGGGAAGGAAGGCGGGGGAGTGAGAGAGCAGCTGCATGGTTCTGAGTTACGGCTGGGCTTAAACCATGCCAGAATTGTAACTTTCTGTGTTTGAATATACTGTACTGAAAATTACAATCTGACAATTAAGTCTTCTGATCATGTATACAGAACGCAATTCTCATCAATCCTACAGCTTTTGCAAAGACTGTTAAAGTAAATAGTCTTTTGCATGGATTTTCTAATTAAACAGTTAAAAAGGAAACTGAATGAATGTAATAAACTCAATGACTTGAGTATCTCAACATTTATGCACCCCTTTTCTGGAACCGGCTTCTCTCTTAAGTCCCTGGAAATTTCACTGATGTTGATATTTTGTCTGTTCTTCATATATGTGCTGAAAGTTTTCCCTTTTCCTCAAATCTTAGCTACATTTTAGAGCTAAGTTGCATAAACCAGCAACAGATTTGGTGGGTTTTTACAATCTCTTTTTGGGTCGAATAGAATAAATGATGGTGGTCCCCTGGCTACTGTTGCTGCAAAATTCTGCAGTGGTTTAGAGATCTTTTCATTGGCCAACTGCTCAGATTAGACCATGACAAAACATTCAGTGACCTTAGCAATTAAGGGTTAGACCAATGAGCAATTTTGAAAGTCCCAGTATTAATTTCCAGCTAATTTTTCAGTACTAGAACTGATCAAAGCCTAGAAATTTTTATAAGAAAAATGTCAGAAATACAGCTGTGTGTGGTTTTGTTTTGTAATAGAGAATGGCAATGCTAATGTGAATGCACAGCTGTGAAAAACAACAGCCTTCTCAGGACAAAAATTACTTCATTATTACTATGCTCAATAAGGCTTTCAATGTAAGTGCTTAAATTTAATTAACAGCTGGGAAAAATGTAAACTTGGACAGTTTTTCTTTGCTGAAATGCTGTTTCCCAGCATCATCTCACCTCATTTTAATGGTTTTCATAAAAAATCTTTTTTTAGCAAGGCAGGGCATAATTGTTCAGATTCTCAATGTCATATGAAAGGGATATGCTAAAATGGATGGGAAATTCAAATTGAGGCTAACCTTTTTTTTTTTTTTCCCTAAATCATGTCTGTAGGATCATTTCTTTATTTCTGGAAGTACCATCCTCAGTGAACAGGGTTGTCCAACGTATATGCTGTGATTAGTCTAGAAACCTGCTGGATCTGGTCCAGCAAACTGATCCTTAAGGAGGAAGACTGAAAGAGAATCAGAGCAGAATCTCGACATTCATTGCTACCTCACGGGAGCTCATGATGAATATACAACATATTCAGCATATCCTATGGTAATTTAATATTTTTTATATTATTATTCTAATTACAGCAAGGGGAGCAATTAAATTTTACAAGGAAAGTAGAACTTTTTCTTTTCCTCTTGTTAATAACCAATGGGATGTAATAAACATGCAGACCACTTCTCTTGAAGGTTTCCCCAGATGATGTGAGACACTCTGTACCAATGCAGTTTTAGCCAACCAAGAAATGATGACTGTGGGTGTACTGGAAGATGTTGTGATTCCCTTGGGCCATAAGGAGTCCCACCTCATTTTGGAATGACAGAATAGTGGTGCTTTCTGCTTTGCTCAATACACAGACTTGTTCATTTGTGACTGTGGACTGATCGCTAAATTTCCTGCTGTGGTGTTGATTCACTGCCCTGAGATCCTTCTGCATCTCCCAAACTGCAGCTCAAAGCAGCTATGAGGAAGCTATCCTGTTGCATGTTCGGACCATTTTACTATTAAGGAGTCAGATGTTTACAAGGAGGTGACTGCAATGTGTTTAAAAGGAGATTCTGGATAGTTGTGTGTTCTACACCTTTAGAGACAAGAAAAGGCATTAATGCATGAAGTTTTTTTCTGTCTGTGTGTTACTTCTTTTCTTTTTTCCTTAAGAAGCAGTTCTTTGAGAGGAATCATCCAAGCCTTTACTCCTTTAAAGTTAAAGGCAGATCTTAGATTTAAAAGCTGAGTATATGCTAACTTTGACAGGAGGAAAAATACAGATCAATCAGCAATCAATAGAAGAGTCTGGCCTTCTGCATTTGAATCCTATAATGCACTGTTGCCAAAAAGAGCTCCCTAGTTTGTTTTAAAAACACCTCCTTCCCTCTGTTCCTTTTTCCTTTGAAGTGTATTTCTTTCCCCTACTGCTACTGCTGTCACTGCTAAATTATATATGCCCTCATGTTCTAAAAATTCTGCATCAGCCACAGTATTCAAGCACCACTTTCTTTTGTGGCTTACAGCAGTATGAAACTCAGATTTTCAAAGCAATTCTGCCTCCTTGAATGCCTCACTACCTTTTACTATGTATCCTCCAAAAAAGGAATATACTCTACTCTGTGTGTAGGAATAAAGCAGGCTTGTTCTAGTGCTGCAGTATTACCCCCTACACATCTTTCACAATAGGAAGATTTTCTATGGTCCAATATCAGATTGAGGAAAATCAATCTAAGTAAACAACATAGAATTAAACTGTAAAATTAGGGCTATCTCCTCTATTCTTTGAGTCTGCTGGAATATCCAGCTTCTCTCTCGCAGCTATACAGATGTTCATTAACTAAGGTCCCAGTGATATGAAACACTGAAAAAAAGAAAAGAAAAAAATAACAGAGTGTACTGCACTGGAAAGGACGAGTCATGTTACTTGGGCCTGAATATGGTCTCACAGTAACCAGCTAACATCCATGCTAAATCCAGTGAAGTTTTAGCTTAATGAGGTTACAATGAACAGCCACATGGTCTTAGAAATAGAAAACTTTTTGTTTCTTTTGTATTTTCCTGTAGTAGTTCACAGCCCAATACAATCAATACAACAATAAAATTAAGAAAAATACAATGTCTGTCTATAATCAGGCAACAAAAGGGGAGAAACAAGATAAAGGAAATCTACAGAAGGATAATGGACTCAGTCTTGTGCTGAAACCAATCAGAACATTTTTTAACAATTCTTTGCTAGATCACTGCAGTTTTCCATTTCCAAGTTAAGCAACTAAATCTAAAGGCAACTCACAATGTAAGAGGAGACTGAGATCTGTTAGAAGTGGATTATTGGAAACTGAGCAATTCAAAGACAAGTTGTTTGAAAAGATAAGGTTAAATGAGCAGTGTCAATACCCATCTATAGATCTGTTACTAAGGAAACCAAAAGCCACTTTGTTGCAAAAACCTAGCAACGCATCTTTTTACCAGATCCAAATTCCACTAAAGTCAGTAAGAGTTTTTACATTGTCCTTAAGTAGCCTTTGTATTAGGTCCAAAGTTAGGGAAAAGAGTGAACTCAAAGCAGCATCAGTGCAAAATGCTCTTACATTGGGTAAAGTGTTGTTTTGGGTGTACAGACTACATTACTTCCCACCGATACTGGCAAAATGAATGTAACCTTTTCCAGAATACAGCCCTGGTTTGGCTGAATAAAAAGGCCTTTTCTTTGCTGACTTCGCAGGGGAAAAGAGAAGCATATCTTTCTTTACTTTGCAAATTGTCAATCATGCTGCAATGAGCATAGACATCATGAGTCACTCTTCTTTGAGCTCTAATCTCTGCTCAAAGTGACAAATGAACCTAGAAAATCAATCCCGTTCTGACTCCTCAAAAAAAAACAAAACAAAAACAAAAAAAAACCACAACAAAACAAAACAAAAAAAAAAAAACTAACTCCCAAATGTTTGGAGCCTTGTTTTAGGTTACCCTTCTAGGCTTAAGACAGCCTGCCTCTTCCTTCCTTTGCAACCACAAATTGCAAAGCAGCACAGTGCATATCTCTTCTACAAGTTAGCAGAAGATGCATACACACTAACTGGCTTGAGCTATAGTAAAAGGATCTACAATCAATAACTTGATGAACAACCCCTTCCCAAAAGAGCTGCTATCTTCCTACATTCGTCCTATTTTTGTCCAGGATGTATTAAACATTAGCTGTCTCATCTTGTAAATCATCTATATACCTAGCTAGCTAGATATTTTGTTTGCCAATAGTTTTTGTGGCAGTAACTAGCTATTCCACTAGTTTTATCCACTAGTTTTTTTGGCATAAAGCTGTCCTCCAAAAGAGTAAAAGGAGGTCTGCCAAGACAGAACTACCTTCCAGAGTGTGCCAGAAGTAAACATCTGAGAGAAATTAATATTCCACACTCTAACACATTTCCTTGCTTAATATCAGAAGAACTATTTTTTCTATAACTACATCTGTCATAGGATCCACCATACTGTGCAACAGTACTATCCATTTTGGATTTGCTTATATTTTCAACGTGAAAAGATGATCATCAACATAAATACTTTCATCCTGAAAATTTTTGCTGATAATGTTTAAAGTAACCCTGAACAATGTTGCAACAATTGCAACAAGATGCAATGTTGCAACCAGTCCTAATTAACCTGCAGGTTTGCTATTATTGTACCTATTTCAGTTGAGGATAAAAATTTGCTTAAAAATTGAAATACTTACGTCACTGAAATCAGCACAACTCCTGCTTTGTGAACAGCTACAACAGTAGAAAGGCATTACTGTAAAATAATTGCTCATCTTGCTGCTTTTTACAATGAGTTCAGTGCACACTTAGGGTTACACAAATTTTGCCACTATGGTCACAGTTGTACAACTGGTATATGTGAAGAACACATTAGAAAAACAATGTATTGTTTCTCCTTCTAGCCTTGCTGTTTGAATTTATTTTATACCACATTGTCTTTATTTATCAATATATGGTCTTTCACATAGCCAGTAAGAAAGAAAAACTAGTTCTAAGATAAGATGAAATTCATGACAAAGCATGTTTCCATCTGAAAGTACCATTGACATGTCCAGTACAAAAAGCTGCTTTTTGATTTCCTCTGTATTTGACTAGCCTTTAATTCTGTAACAGTTCTTTAAATAAGCAAAGGAAATGAAGAACAAACTAGTATAATCTAGCAGTTATAATGAGTGCAAAGGTGGTTTTTATTTTTATGAGAGGTAATAGCAACATTCTTGAAGTGGGAGAGGTGCATGACAAAAACTCTACAACGCTTGTAATTACCAAGCTCAATACTGCAAACCCTGCCAAAAATCCTTCTACCTGTTAATCACGCTGCAAGGTATTTCTAGTTCAGGCAAAAGGAAGAAAGTGAGTGAGGATAATGTGCTTGCATTAGGCTTAAAGGAATTGTAACTTTAACCTCCTCTGAGAAGGCTCTTCAGAAAATCACAGGAAAGTTTAACTATCCAGCAGAATAAATTATATAGTTGTGCAATTGCAAGGAATCATAGAATCATAGAATGGTTTGTGTTGGAAAGGATCCTAAGATCATCTAGTTCCAACCCCGCTGTCATGGGCAGGGGCACCTCACACTAGACCAAGGCCTCATCCAATCTGGCTTTGAACACTGCCAGGGATGAAGCATTCACAGTTTTCTTCACAGTTCACAGTTCCTTTACACCCACGGCTGCCACAGGGCAACCCATTACAGTGCCTCCCCATCCTCACAGTAAAGAACTTCTTCCTTACATTTCACTTAAATTCTTCCTGTTTAAGTTTTAACCCATTAGCCCTTTTCCCATCACTACAGTCCCTAATGAAGAGTCCCTCGCCAGCAATATTGTAGGCCCCCTTCAGATACTGGAAGGCTGCTATGGGGTCTCCACGCAGCCTTCTCTTCTCCAGGCTGAACAGCCCCAACTTTTTCTGCCTGTCTTCATACAGGAAGCGTTGCAGCTCTATGTCCTTTTTATGATGAGGACACCAGAACTGCACACAATGCTCCAAGTGAGGTCTCACGAGAGCAGAGTAGAGGGGCAGGATCACTTCCTTTGACCTGCTGGTCATGCTCCTTTTGATGCAGCCCAGGATACAGTTGGCTTTCTGGGCTGCAAGTGCACACTGAAGCCAGCTCATGTTCAGTTTCTCACCCACTAGCACACCCAGATTCTTCTTGTCAGGCTGCTCTGAATCACTGAGGAGCTTGATATAAGGAGCTTGATATAACATTGCTTAAGACACTGCAGAAGGATGTGTCAGCACAATTATGAATGCCATAAGTAATAACAGCCTCAAATAATAATATATGCACTCCCTTTGTCATCATTCTACACCATCATTTATGGATGAACAGTAGCTGCACTCCTGCTGAATCCTGTGGCATGTCTCCATTAGGCCCATTTACTGCCAAGTAAGTATTCTCCCATGCAGTAGATGTGATCCTTTCATTGCTACTCAAACCTACAGAGAGATCCAAAGCTAATGGAATATTTGGAAACTGACTGTAAAAATAATCCTAAAAAGAAAGAAAATTAAAATTGCATCTTTTTAACTTCTTTCAAAGTCAATTTAAAAATCTGAAGTGCAAGCATGGACTTTCTTTTCATGATATCAGAAAACAGAAATCAAAACAAAACTGAAACCACAGTACAGAGTATGTCAGAGAATGAACTTGAAAAATACACATGGGTGCAGAAGGGTTATTGCAGCTTTTTGCTTGAATTGAGGTGCATGAGCTTATATAAAATCAGTTCAGATAAAACAGTATTTAAGTTCTTCATTCAGTGGTCTGACTTCTCTGAACATGCACAACTTTCAATCTTAGGAGATACTTTTCTCTATTCAGTGGCTTGAGAGGGAGCAGTGATGTTGAAGTAGCACATGTGAATGTCCTGACTTTACCCCTAATGTACAGTACAGTAGTGGAACACTTCTGAGTACATCTGCAGAAGAATACAAAGAGAGAACAAAACTGCTATTGTCTACCACTGCTAAAGACTTTGCAAAATGAATAATCTGCAGAGCAAAATTGCTCTATTATGACTGATACGAGGCTAGAATGCAAAAACTTTTATTATTTTATTAATCTCTGTCAAAAGTAAATATTACCCTGTATCAGAAGAGTGGTAAAAACACACACACATGCAACCACACACACATTTTCAATTTTGAAATTCAGGCCTGAAGTGACTTTTGATGCAATCCAGGCTGATTGACAAATTCAGTGACAGCCATTGACAGGCCGACCTCGTAGAGACAAAAGAAGTTTTCTTAAAACAGATGAAAAAGACAATCCTGTCATACAAAGCAATCTTTGGAGGTCTAAATTTCTTCAAGTGCTGTGTCAATGTAAAAATTCTTCACTGTATTATTCATTCACTCTCAAAAACACTATGATGAATGATATAGAGTAACATAATCTGTATCTAATGATTTCTCCACCTAAAGCTGACACTCATGAAAGGTTATTTCAATTTCAAGTGGAAAACTAAAAAAATGCATGGAATATAAGCTAATAGTATTTTCAAATGCTTTCTAAGTTACATAGCTGTCTTTCTAAAATTTGAACTTTGTGCTGGTACAGTTGTGGTTGCAGCTTATCCTGAAGAAGTGTGAATCAATACTGTGTATAGAGATTCAATCTTTTCTTCACAAACTCTGTTAATAAGATTTCTGGATTCATTCTGCTTCACTTTACCTATATTCAAGTCAGATGTCTAGTCTAACCTCATTGCCTATCTTTCCTCCATAATCAATACATCAGGAGAGACAAAAGGATACCTTCACAGGAACATTTATCTCACTTTCCACCATTGCCTGTCTGAGATGGCTTATGTCAAGAGAAGTGAAGCCCTCCTGCTTAGCAGTTGCCAGAGATGCCAGTGGAACACATTTGTTCTGACAGCCATGCTGTTCTGCAGAGCCCAGCTACACCACCTTCCACTCCAGCCTTACACCACCCAAACCAAGAGCACAGAAAAACAATTTGGAGTCAATTGTTTACTTATTTTACACTTTGCAACTCCACATATCCTAAGTGAAGGGCAAATTCTGGCCTATTCAGGAATGCCTGGAAAAATTAGAAAGCGGAGGAAGAAAAGACTTTAAAATAGAAAATTAAAACTAACAAAATCTGAGAATACTGTTAATATATTAAGTTGGATTTTTTCTTTTTTTCAGATTTACAGCAGCAGACTATAATTGTTACCTGCTTCAAAATGTATTTAATAAGTCTTAGGAAAAAAAAACACCAAATGCAAATAATTCTTTAGGTTTCTCTAAAGCTTTTCTACGTAATTTTTTCTGCATTTTTTCAGATGCCAGCATCATGGTTTATTAAAAGAGCTCCATCTTCTGGAAGCTGATAAGGAACAGATCCTTCATAGATGTACAAGAAAGGCTTAAAATCACTTGCAGAATTTAATGAAAAATTGATCCTGAGTAACCAATATCTGCAGCTGCATTCCGCAGAGACTTTGTGACATTTTTATTTTAGAGTAATTTGTTACTTGTTAACCTTGATTTCTAACCTTTTCTCAGGAATCTTAGTGGTTATTGAATTAAAATAAAAGGATGACATATTGGAACTATCCTGAGGAAGGGAAGTAAATGTCTATGCAAAAAAAAAAAAAAAAAAAAGAGAGTATTGAAAATTTAGTTCAGCTTTTCAGAAAGTGCAGAATAAACATGAGAAGTAGATCCTTGCACATTTTGTCTGCCTGCCTTCCCAGTAGCTCAGTATTTTAAAACAATAGTCAGTGCCAGAGAAGGAAGATGGCATCCTGCGCTTTGTCATTTTTAGCACTTATCTCACCTTTGATTTTATTACCAAGGGGCTTAGTCTCATTTCTTTAGTTTTTTTTTAAGGGGGACTGTTGAAGGAAAAATAAGCTGAATCCCCAGATTCCTCTCCCATGTTCTGCCAACAAAGATGTATCTGCTTGATGTTACAGCATCATAGATCTAAGGAGAAATCAATTTAGGAGATTTATTGTCCCTCTTCAGTTTATTTGTAAACAGAATAGTAAGACTGTGTTGTAGTAACAGGTTGAAGGTTTGCTGTACTGAGAAGTCTTCACATAAAGGATTACTAAAATGGTGACTAAAATACCAATTTTCATTTTTTTCACTCCTCCCTGTGTGAAGAGATTACCTGAAAATGGAGAGAGATCTGACTGCAGAATCAGTTTTTCAGACCTCTGAAACACTGATCCTGCATAACAACTTCCAAATGAAAGGTTAAATATTTTAAAGCTTGAAAAGAATATTTGGGATATTTCCTCTTACATGGAAATGCAGAAACAAGCAATGAAATAGTAATTCCCTTTGTTTTATAGCCATTTCATCATTTACAATTAATTGAGCATTCTGAAAAATAGTATGAAAAGTGTTTCAGTAAAATAATTACTGAATATTCACCATGGAGTAATATTAGAAAAATAAGCAATCAAAAAACTAGTGTATATAATTGATCAGATTTCTTGTTTATATTTTATTTAACTTTATATAAATTTGTCTCTGAAGCTTTACTTAGTAGATTTACTTAAAAAATCAGCCACTTCTCAGGAACACCACTAAAATCACAGTTAGACATATTACTTCATTGCAGATAAACTGGCCATAAACAAAACTAGGTTGGAATTTAGAGGAAGGATTTTAAAAATCCAAGCAGTAAAATCTTTCAGTCAGTGCTGCAGTTAAAATATCTCATCAGTTCTAAGTTCTGCATTATTATATTTGCAGACCCACATGCTGATAATGAAGGTTATTTAAAGTAGTCTTGCTGAAACTGGATTAGATTTAGTAAAAAGCGTACTTATTGCTACAGCTGGGAAGTACTCAATTTTTACACTGCAACAAGTCCATCCAAAGAACTGCCATATCTGAAATTCCCATACTCTTTTTGCAGAGGTCACCTGCTCATGGCTTAACCCTGACTGTGCACGCAAAATATGACATGTTATTACTCAAACCTGAAGTGACTGATCATAGTAGATTGCCTAAAAATACAGACTCTTATGAATTATCAGCAAAGTGCACCCTTGTCACTATTATTATCTGTACAGAGCTTTTCTGACTACATATACAATATTCATGAAATCTCCCTGAAAACCAAAGGAACTCTCATCATCCTGGGTTTTACTGAGAATATTGAGGAAATGAGAAGCAATGAAATCTGACCTCAATTTGGTTTGGGATTGTCGCTGCCTTCAGAGGTCCCCATTTATTCTGATCAGTTATCCTCACTGGGGCTCATCTTAAGTCCATTTCCAGGTACACTGTGTCAACTGCATAGAAGCAAATGTGATTAAAGTTGCAAATTATTCGTTATAGCATTCAGTAGCCAGTCCGCTGTTCTTCTCACTCTTCGTAGCAAAAGGGTTTTTTTCTCTTTTCTCCCACCAGTAAGCTTCATGAAAATGAATCTGAGTAAAAGTAGCTTTGTTATTCTTGTGTACGTTGAAGGTGGAAAGAAAAATATACATATTCTTTTATGTATTTAAAGTCTTCCAGGCAAAACAAGTGTGTTTAAAGAAAAGGGATATTATGTAGTGGTATCTTTGTTGGATATTGGCTGTGTTCTTTCCCAAAAGAAATTTGCTTTAGTTTCAGGAGGTTATGAAGGTCTGAAAACTGAATATCAGTGAAGTATGTAATCATCTGGAAAATACTGGTGTAATGAAGAAAAGACATATTGTTCTAATAAAAACTTAGGCCAGGAGTACATATTACATGTAAGAAAGATAACATTCAGGAGAACTAAATTTTTTTTCTAATAGTCTTTTCTGTGTTGGGTAATCACAGGCATGTATTCAATTTTCCTTACTTCAGTTTCTCCACCTGAAAGATTGTGATAACATAACTTCCCCCTCTAAAGTGAGCTCTGCTTAAAAAAACCCACCACACTAAAAAATATCACTACTTCAATGGAAAACCAGATCTACAGGAAATGCATCAGAGACATCAGCCTGACTCGGTAACTAGAATATTTGGCAGGCACTCTGAAATCTGGCCATCATTACTTACCTGAAGCTCTCCTGCTGTAGGGTTTTTCTATCTGTCTGCTGTCCTCCAGCGTGTTTACATTGTCCTGGACATAGGCATTCTCTCTTGCAGTACAGCTTGAATGGTGCCTATTGCTATATGGAGCCATTTGGTTCTGGAGTGGGGTGCTTTATATTAATTGTAATTCAAATAATGCTTCATAATAAATAAATCTCCTGTGAAATTTCAATCCTATGGTCATCTGCACAGAATTCTGAGCAATGTGCTCTACGTGACCCAGCTTAAGAAGGAAGGTTGGACTAGTTGACCCTGGATGGTATCTACCAACCTCAACCATTCTGTGATTCTGTGATTCTGTTTTATATCCAGTCAGAAAAGTGGGTGAGCTCAGGTAAAAATCAGTAAAGATGACATCTTATGGCATACCTAAAAAGTGCCAAATGCATGAGGAACCTGGTTTCAGGGAAAATTATATTGCTACAACATAAAGAAGAAAGAGATACAGATACAACATTTTGTCATAAATCACATTTCATTAGATATGGTTTCAACTATATATAAAAATATTTTTAGATACAGAAGGAACAGCAAGTTCTCAATCCATCAAATACATCCCTTTTTCACACAAATTATTTCCGTGAAATATTGTGCCATGTCTTAACACCTCATATTGGTTCTAAGTCATTCTTGCTTCTAAATTTGAAAATGACTGTGGAAACATCTCTCCTCCTCATTTCCCTGTAATATAGTTGATTAATCCAATACTGCTACTGATTCCTCTTTATGGAGGCTGTTAAAGTGGCAGGGCAGAGTTGATGCTGAGCTAGGATAGAGAAAATGTCTCCTGAGGTCTCCTTAATAAAGGATTAAAAATTGTGGCTTTCAGAAATGATCATATTTTCATACGATCATATGATGTTTTGAGCTATCAACATTCAGGAGCAAAGCTGGAAGATGACAAGAAAATGGTGAAAAGAATGTAAAACCTGTAAAAGGAATCGTTTGTGCAGCAGGTGGAAGCTCCTCAGACAAATTGTACAGCATGTAAAACATGTTCAGAGAAAATCATCCCAGACAAAAAGGGAAACAAATCATTGTCCTGCCCAGTCATTAAAGAGCAACACCACCTCTATGAACATCTGGAATCACACAGACTCTCCTGCATGCTTCAGAAACAATATAATAGGGCCACCTGCTGAAATTCAGCATCTCTTTTCCATAGTATTTATTTCATTTTTATTACTGAAGCAGTATAATGTCGCAGAATGGACTCAGTCGGAGATCAATGTGATCAGACAAAGCCATTTATTATAGAAAACTAACTCTCTATATACTATTTCTTAAAGTTGTTTGCACTAACTTGGCCCATTGTGATTGGATACATATCTTTGAGGCCCTTAACAACTAATATATAATTGGTTAAGCACAGGTGTGAAAACCTGACCTTCAAAGTTTTCCAACAGTCCTCAATTTATCAACTCAGTAAATTCCAGCTCCTTCTTATCTTGCTGGGATTCTCACTCCCAGTGCCTCGCTCCCGTCCTCCTTCACCTTTTGTTGTTCCTTAGTTCATGTCGAACTCCACGTAGGCACTTGCTGATCTGGGCACATGGCTGTTCTTTGCCAGAAAATCATCCACAGCATAATACAGACAAATTAATCATAGAAGCTTCAGGGACTTATTTCACAGTGTATCAAGCAATTATATGTTGAAGGTGATGAAATAATAGTCTTTGATATAGCTTCGCACCTAGGACCTGCATAAGAAACCACTAGAACCTAGAAGATCAGAAAGAGAAGAAAATTAAGAAGAAAAAAATATAAAGGAATAGCCACATTTTCTCTAATGCTCTTTGCATTCTTAAGAGATTCAAAATGTTTGAAAAAACTAACAATGATCAGCAAGAAAGAGGGAATGAGGGGAGACGGCTATCATTTTTATTAAACAGGAAAGCCTGTAAGGGATTAACCCTACTGCTCCTTATGCATATTAAAATACACTTGTGTCATATAATTTAACTCATTTTTGCTTTCCATTCTCTTCCTATCCCTCTGAAAGAGAAGCTGTATACTGAAGATAAACTGATTAGAAATACACATATGCTTCAAATAAAATGTTGCATATCTGAATAAAATAAACATAAGGCTGATGCCAAGACAAAATATTAATTTGTCAGTAAATTTTGTAGTTGTAACTGGCCACAGATTTGGCAAGGAGAAAAAAAAACATTCACACAAAGGAAGTCTGTGCCAGGAAATAAAGAAACTAAACTGAAGAACATAAATTGCACCTCATCAACAAGCTGCCTAGCTGTAGCATCGTCTTGTGCTCTCTGGCTAGAAAGAACTTGGGGCTGGTCCAAAGATTTGTTCTATTTTTGATAGTGGCATATCCCTCAGAAAAATCTGAATACACTAAATAAATAAATAAATAATAAACATATTAGTGTTACAGTCAGAAAATAAAGTGCTGTCATTTTGTTAAAAACAAAGCACTGGCATTTTGTAACAAAGTGCTGGCATTTTGCTAAAAAGAGTAACTTTACCCTGGATTTGTAGAATGTGCTCAGCTGAAGACAGACCTGCAGCTGTCTTGCACAGTCTTGGCAGATCTTTATAGTGCTTTGAATACTAAACAGTTTCAAGGGGAAAAAGTTATTATTCATTTATAATGGTGAAATTGCAGCTACTCTGCCTCCTACTGATTTCTGTACACAGGAGGCACCGGAAAGGATGGTACTGCTGTCCACCTACTGACTTCTGTGGTGTAAGATTCCGAGCCCTTAGGGACAGAGGGAGCTGCTTTTAAAATCCAGATATCACCCAGTGGGAACATAGTTGTTACCCTCATCTCAGAGATGACAGATCATGGCCCAGGAGGCAAGTACATAATCAGTTCTCTGTATTGAGACTAGAGTTTTGCAGGAGAAGCAAAATAAAGCTACAGTGATTCCGAGCTTCTCTGAAGAATGGATGTCTTCCATTTAATATCCTTTTCTAATGCTGACAGTAAGGTTATCCTTAAAATCACACAGGTATTTTCTGCTTTGTTTGTGGTAGTCTAATCTAATCTATTTTTACTCATAAATAGCTACTCATCTTTTTCTGTATAGGACTAAGCTGTGTTTTGGGCCATGAACACCCATATTCATCACTCAAAAGTACAGGCTGAAACTAAAAAAGAAAAAAAGATCAAAAGATGAGAATAATCAAAATCATCCACAGTAAAATACTGAGCCCCAGGTATATGGGAGCATTACATGGGTTTGAGGGAAATAAATACAGTGTGATGTGAAGCCCTGCACTACCTTTTAAACTCCCATGTAAATGTCCTGGGTTCAGCAGTAGCAGTCAGTTTTTCTCCTTCTTAGTAGCTGTTGCAGCACTGTGTTTTTGACTTTCGGCCTGGGAACGGAGCTGATAACACCGATGTTTAGATTGACCAAGGACTTTGTGAGTCTCATGCTCTGCCAGGGAGGAGGGGAAGCCGGGAGGAAGCGGGGACAGGGTGCCTGACCCAAACTAGCCAAAGAGGTATTCCATACCACAGCACGTCATGCCCAAGGAGGTAACTGGGAGCTACCCGGAAGGGCACGTCCGCTTTTCTGTTGGGCTCTCTTTTCCGGCGGGCGGTATCGTATTCTCTTCCTTTGTTATTTCTCTTATCATTATTGTTATTGGTGGCAGCAGTAGTGATTTGTGTTATACCTTAGTTACTGGACTGTTTTTATCTCAACCCGTGGGAGTTACATTCTTTCGATTCTCCTCCCCATCCCTTTGTGGGGGTGGGGGGGAAGTAGACTGCATGGTTCTAATTTACAGCCGGGGCTTAAACCACAACAGTAAATTACTCAGGAACACTGAAATGCTGGGACATTCCTTACATGAATTTAATTTTCTCTAACAGGAATCTAGGAAGTCAGGGTTGACCTTACTGTCATGCATTTAGCTACCAAAACGAAGCTTCCAGATTTTTTTATGGATCAGTCCACTGAAAGACTAGTCATGAATGTTCTCCTTTTAAGAGTGATGAGTAATATCCAGTACTAGACCATGAGTAAATTTAAGATGAAGATGCTATGTTAACTTCGTCTACCAATGTGGAGTTAACTTTTACTGTTGTATTATCAAAGCTATGCAACACAGAGTAGAAGAGGACCAACTTCCTCTATTCACTCTGTCTCTAAATGCACTAAATGCAAAGCACTTTATTTTGATTAATAAGAAACTACAGTATTTGAGTGAGATAAGGAGATGAGAACTGATACCCATGCTACTATTTTATCTTATATGGTGTTGCTGTATTTGCAAAACTTTAGGCATCAATTTCATTCATAGTTTATGCTTTTATCAGAAATATTAAACAGAATAGGTCAGAAAAGGTAAACCTGTGTGTATGCTGTATCAATACTATTCTTGTCTGGACACCTCGGCATGTATTATTTTATGGTTTGTGACTATGATAGCCATAGCAGAAAAGAGAAAAAGCCACTATCAAGCACCAGAAGTTTATTGGCTTCTATCAGGATGCACACACTTCTGGGCACTGTAAGACATGCTGAACACAGCTAAGCAGAACAGGAGACTTAGGTACTATGAGGAGATATCAGAAGCCAAATTACTATTGCTCTGCACCAGTAGAATGCCCAGATGATTTGTCTACAGGTGAAATTAAAATGAACTTATATAAATTTTTAACACATTTTGCATCTCCCTCAGACATAAGAAAATGTAAATTTACTGTGAGTATATCATGCTACATGGCAGATATTTGAACTAAGCCAGGTTAGCAATTGAATTTGTTGGAAAAAGATTTCATTAAAGAAAAAAAACCCTACAACTGAAGTTGATAATCCTGCAGTGAAACACTGGAGCTTGCATATTTCATTGCAGAACCAAGCACAAAGTTATAATATACTTTCATGTTGTATTAACTCTAAATTTAGGGAACCATACAAGATTTCTATATAATAATCTATTAAAAGTAGCACAGTCTTCTGCAGTGTCTGATAAGAAAAAATCATCATGGCTCTTACTAGTCAAAGAAAACATCACTGTTGTCTTCTGTATGTTAGCCTATGCTAAGTTGTGCTCCTAAAGTATTTGCTATAAATGGACTTCTCACCACAGGTGAACTGATACATAGCATAGAACTTTCCCTTACAAGTGTTTCTTGTGTTCCGTCCTTCCCACAATTCATCAATGTTCCAGCCTACACATGTTTAACATTTTCATCCAGTCACTGCAAAACTCTTCTTCATATAAAATGCTTCCAGCCTTCTTTCACTGGTGCACCAAATCTTGCACTGATCTTCTTTCATTAATTTAGGATTCCCCTACAGCACATTAATCATATTTATTGGCCTCAGGAGCAGTTTTTGAGCAGTCCCTGATATAAGCCCTTCTGCTAGTTCTGTTATTTGGTATTGCATGTTTACCAGATTGTATGGTGATCCGTTAAAATGTCATAACCTAATCAGGGGCATCATTAAATGACTATTCCAGAAAGGCTGATCATTAGACAAAGACCGCTTGTATTCAACATACATTATTTATTCCCAAAATTAAAACCCAAGCATATGAGATTAAAAGAGAATTGGAGAGGAAAGGGTATTGTATTTGAACTGAAATAGGAAAGGAGTTTTACTGCTTTGCAGTTAGTTGGAATCTACTGGTGTTTACATTTTGTCTACCTAAAGGTTTCAAATATAGATGCCATTATTCATATTGTAGTAGTCTGATTTCAGTTTTCATATCGTCTAGTCTTCCTGGCGAATGCTACTTGATATTAATTCAGAGCAAAACTGCATGTCACTGTACTGTCTGTTTTATATGTGCCACTCTGAATATAGTTGTATTCCTGTGGCGGCTGAATAAATCAAATATGATTTGGCCCAAAACCCATATTTCCATAGATGTGTGATACTTAATTACTGCTTGAAAAGCTCTCTGAGATTATTGATTAAAAAAAAAATCCCTTCAGCCATCTCAAGAATCAAAACAGTGCTCCTAATAGCTTCAGTTTAAAAGTCCTGTAGTACATCTTCTCCAAACAGAGCTGCAAAAGTGAAAAGAAAGAAGATATCATTACGCTTGGCTGGCTTTTTTGTGAAGTTTTTTTTTGTTTGTTTTGTTTTGGTTTGTTTGTTTGCTCGTTTTCGGGTTTTTTAAT
Source organism: Psittacula echo (assembly GCF_963264785.1). NCBI lineage: Eukaryota > Metazoa > Chordata > Aves > Psittaciformes > Psittacidae > Psittacula > Psittacula echo. The sequence goes on from NC_137735.1 coordinate 145,550,021, forward strand.
TGCTAGATCAGTCAATTTAACTATCATAGTAAAATTTATCAGGCCAACTGCAAACACATCCTAAAACTCCAGAGTCATTATCTTCCACACAGAGCATTCGGTCATCCTTAGAGCACAAATACAGTTCCTCAGAATATCAGTTCTTGTTACCAAGAACAAAATAGGTCTTTGACGGAAAATATGTATTCTGTACAAAGTCTGCTTATGGACTACAGAAGCACTTAAGAGTCATTGTAGTTTGCCTTCTGAAATACTGGAGATGAGCATCTGTATTTTACTATTTTTATTTTGCATATTGAAACATCTCTTGCAGCTGGGACTCCAAAAAGAAAATCCTAAATTACCTTAAGTGCAGTACAAAGAAATCCAAGGTTAGATTTTCGCTGTAAAGCTTTACAAGTACTCTAATGCTAGACCTCATAGGCCACCGAAATGGTTATGAGTAATTTCAAGATTTCTACTGGGCTACTGGAGAACGAGTGGAAGGAAAGAGAATAAAAAACCCCATACTTCCTATATACTTCCTGTGGACTATCAGAGTGAGGCACATTGTCATCAAAAGCAAATAATCTGTGAATGCCAAGAACTCCCTGACAGGAAAGAAGCAAAGACTCCAAGGTGTAATTTTGGCAATATTGGCATAATAACAGGTACAAACACCATCATATCGTGGGAATCTTGAGCTACTCTGTAAAAGATTTTTTCCACTCTTTTTGTTCCTTATCCATCAAACAGGCTGCAGCAGGACGAGCACAGTGCATGGCACCTGCCCTGCACAGCCAGAGAGAAAACAACATGGATCGGAAGGTCACACCCAAGAGCATCCTGAAGAATGTCCGTTTCAGAGATGGTGTGGAGGTGATAGAGGCACCAGCCTCTCCTGGCATCAGCAGGCAGGCTACAGCAGGACGAGCACAGTGCTGGGCACATACCCTGCACAGCCAGAGAGAAAACAACATGGATCGGAAGGTCACACCCAAGAGCATCCCGAAGTATTTCCATTTCAGAGATGCTGTTGAGGAGGAGGCAGAGACACCAGCCTCTTCTGGATTTGACAGTCAAGCTCCAGCAACACAAGCACAGCTCCATGCACCTGCCTCCATCAGCATCGCAGTAAGAGATGCAGATGTGCAGGTCACATCCACTGTCTGTGCAATCCACCCGTTCTGGGATGTGGTCGAGGAGAAGGCAGATGAAACAGGTTCTCCTAGCGATGATGAGCAGGAGGCAGCACCACAGGCACAGAGTCAGGCACCTGCCCTGCTCAGCCCAGATGCATACGAGTTGCTTCCACAGGAAGCAGCCCTGCTCATCACAAGACAGCCTCTGGTCCAGGCTGTGGCTGTGAATCAGGAAACCAGTCAGCAGCTGGTGGAACATCGGGGCACGACGCAAAACTTAGATGTGGCGGTGGCAGTAATAACATCTGCAGGAACTGTGGACACTGAGTCTCTCATGTGGAGAGCATCAAGGAAAGGCTGAAACAGCCATTCCCACCAGAAGCACACCAAGAGGAAGTGGCAGCTTCATGGACTGAGATCCCTGTGGCAGAGTCTGGAGCATCCCACTCTGCCCCAGAAGCAGCCACCGAAGGAGATGCAGGAGCTTCTGCCTTTGCTCGTGACCCTCAGCACCCGGTGAGCAAGGCACGTATGACTAGCACCAAAGCTACTGAGGAGATTTGGGCAGGAGTCTTGCAATGGCTACATGTGGCAGGGAGATTCCTGCTGCTCCCTATGCCAGAGCCTCTGGAGGAGCCGGAAAGGAGCAGCATGGCCCACACCAGGCACAGGCTCCACGTGCAAAGAGGAACCAGCTTGCCTTGGTTGCAGGGCAGCTCTGTGAAAAGGGAGCCCCAGCAGCAGGGGAACAAGAGGCCTCATTTGCCCTTGTGGCGCAGATGAATGCCCAGTCACAGGCAGGTGAGTGCCAAGGACAGGATGGGACAGGACAGGGGAATGAGCCTCTGCCTGTGGCCAGCCACGGCTCCATCCAGCTGCAGCACACTCACTTCCTGCATCCCCATGGTGTGATTACAGGCGGTGCCAGGGACCTTGGGCAAGGAAGCTGACGATGAGGAGTTGGACAAAAAGGAAGAGGAGGAGTGGGAAGAGACCACAGACAAAGAGCTGTCCGAAGGGGAAGAGATCAGCAGCTCCAACATCTTGGTCAACCCCTTGGTCCAGGACCTCTTCCAGGACTCCCATGCAGATCCCCAGGAGGGATCCAGGTGCCCTACCAGCATGGGCATGGATGCGGCAGCAGAGGCTACTGGAGATCTGCAGAGAATGTCTCGTGTCGCAGACAGACCCACAGACACCAAACTGGCAGCTTCTACACTGGGTAGAGCTGCAGAGGAAGAGGAGCAGTGCGCACGTCTCACTCCAGTGTCACAAGAGGAGGAAGCACCGACACCAGCTTCTCTTGGTGTCAGCGAGCAGGAGGCAGCACCACAGGCACAAAGCCAGGCACTTGCCCTGCTCGGCCCAAATGTGTATGAGGTGGTTCCACAGGAAGCAGCTGTGCTCATCACAAGGGAGCCTGTTATCCAGGCTGTGGATCAGGGAACAAGCCAACAGCTGGTGGAATATCAGGACATGACCCAAATCCGGAATGTGACAATGGCAGCATTGACACCTGCAGCATTTGAGGACACTGAGTCTGCTGTGGCTTCAGAGCCTCAGGGAGAGGCCAGCGAAGCCGTTGCCTCCCCAACGGCACTTGAGGATGAAGTGGCTGCTTCATTGACTCAGATCCCTGCAGCAAAGGCTGGAACATCCCACATTCCTCCAGGAGCAGATGACAGTGGAGATGCAGCAGCTTCTCCCTTGTCTCGGGACTCTCGGCACCAGGTGAGTGAGGCGTGTGTAGCTGGCACTGGGGATCCCAAGGCCCTGGATTGCAGCTCCCAGGGGGGTTGTGAAGGGGGTATTTCTGGTGCTCCCTGTGTCATTCCACTGACATTGCCTCCATCCCCTGCCTATGCTCCTGCTACCCTGCAGGGAATGGTCACATGCTTTGTGAGGAAATACCTGGGCAAGGCTGTGACTGTCATGCAGGGAACCAGCCAGCAGCAGGTTGAAGAGCCAGACGTGGCACAAATCCTGGATGTGGAGTCACCATCAGCGTCACCTGCTGTAGTTCAGGACACCAAGGACAAGCCAGGTACTTCCCTGAGTTGGGTGGCACCCAGGCCAGGCTGGCAGCAGTATGTGCATGAGTTTGGGTGTGCCCCAGCCTCCCTTCCATAGGTGGAAAGGGCCACGAGGATGATCAGGGGACAGGGGCACCTCCTGTATGAAGACAGGCTGAGAAGGTTAGGGTTGTTCAGCCTGGAGAAGAGAAGGCTGCATGGAGATCTCATAGCAGCCTTCCAGTATCTGAAGGGTGTGGATGATTTTCTGGCAAGGAACGGCCACATACCCAGATCAGCAAGTGCCTACGTGGAGTTCGACATGAAACGAGGGACAACTAAAGGTGAAGGAGGATGGGAGTGAGGCAGGGAGTGAGAATCCCAGCAAGATAAGAAGGAGCAGGAGTTTACTGAGTTGATAAATTGAGGACTGTTGGAAAACTTTGAAGGTCAAGTTCTCACACCTGTGCTTAACCAATTATATGTTAGTTGTTAAGGGCCTCAAAGATATGTATTCAATCACAATGGGCCAAGTTAGTGCAAACAACTTTAAGAAATAGCATATAAAGAGTTAGTTTTCTATAATAAATGGCTTTGTCTGATCACATTGGTCTCCGACTGAGTCCATTCTGCGACAGAAGGGGGCCTACAAAGATGCCGGGGAGGGACTCTTCATTAGGGACTGTAGTGACAGGAGAACGGGTAATGGGTTAAAACTTAATTAGGGGAAGTTTAGATTTGATTTAAGGAGAGAGTTCTTTACTGTAAGGGTGGTGGGGGTCTGGAATGGCTTGCCCAAGGAAGTTGTGAATGCTCCGTCCCTGGCAATGTTCAAGGCCGGGTTGGACAGAGCCTTGGGTGACATGGTTTAGTGGAAGGTGTCCCTGCCCATGGCAGGGGCGTTGGAACTTGATGATCTTAAGGTCCTTTCCAAACCTAACTATTCTGTGATTCTATGATTCAATGAATACCCCTGGGGAAAGCACAGGCATGTGGGCTGAGCAGAGCAGGTGCGTGGCTCTGTGCCTGTGGTGCTGCCTGCTGCTTGCCATGGGCAGGAGAAGCTGGTGCCGGTGCCGCCTCCTCTTGTGACACTGGAGTGAGAGGTGCGCGGTCCTCCTCTTCCTCTGCAGCTCCACCCAGTGTAGAATCTGCCAGTTTGGTGTCCGTGGGTCTGGCTGGGTCAGGGGACACACTCTGCATGTCTCTGGCTGCCTCTGCTGTCGCATCTATGCTCATGCTGGTGGGGCATCTGAATCCCTACTGGATATCTGCCTGGGGGTCCTGGAATTGCTCTGGGACTGAGCAGTAGACTAAGACGTTGTGTACGGTGATGACTTTCACCTGGGACAAGACTTTATCAACATCCTCTTCCCACTCTTCCTCCTCTTTGGCCCTTGTCACAACCAGGACTTGGGTCATGTCCTGGTGTTCCACCAGCTGCTGGCTGGTTTCCTGGACCACAGCCAGAGATGTGGTCAGGACCTGTGCAATGTTTTGGTGTTCCTGGCCTTTTCTTCTGTAACCATGAAAACCTTCTCAGGAAATGCCCCAGGACAGCCCTCGGTGGCAGGTGGCAGCAGGAACTTGCCTGGCGCCCACCCAGCCCCTTGCCTACAGCTCCTCTTTCCCTGCAGGCATTGCCACTCTGCCAGACCCAGGAGCGGCCCCACGGCAATGACTCTACCGCTTCAGGAGAGCGCTGAGGGCTCTGCGCAAGGCTTTCCGTTTCTCCTGCATCACCCCGCGTATGGAGGAGTAGTGTCCTGCTGCCAGCACCAGGTCCAAGGGAGCTGTGCTGAGCATGTCATGCTGCAGCCTGCAATTGTTGTGGATGCTTTCTTGGGCCAATAAATAATAACCATTTTTCCTCGCCAGTGCTCGTCTGTGCCTGTACGTTGGTTAGAATATATTTGTGTAATTCATGGACCTCTGTATTTAACTAATGTAAAACAACTGACTTCAATCTAAGCAGCTATCTATCTGTTGCAATTAGTTCTCATCACGTCTCACTCCAGACATGGCTTTGGTTTCTGCATGCAGGGTTTTGGGTTTGCCTTTTCTGACAATGTACGGGATGGTTTTGTTGAATTAAGTCTCTGTGGGTTTGTTTGCAGGTTTAGCCCTTGTGTTTATGGTCTTTCTGGTCACCAAACCCCAACTTTCTGATGACCACTTGATGAATGACAACAAGATGGGTAGCCGCGGAGAGGGTGCCTTTAGCATCGGAGTGTGGGAAATCACAGCGTCCAGGAGTCCGATGGACAGGGGTAGAGCAGTTGATGTCATATACCCGGACTTGTGCAAAGCATTCGACACCGTCCACACGACATCCTTGTCTCTAAATTGGAGAGACATCAATTTGATGAGTGGACCACTCGGTGGATAAAGAACTGGCTGGATGGCGGCACGCAAAGTGTTGTGGTCAATGGCTCAATATCCAGCTGGAGACCGGTAACGAGTGGTGTCCCTCAGGGATTGGTGTTGGGACTGGTCTTGTTCAACATCTTTGTTGGTGACATGGACAGTGGGATTGAGTGCGCCCTCAGCAAGTCTGCCGATGACACCAAGCTGTGTGGTTCGGTTGATACGCCGGAGGGAAGGGATGCCATCCAGAGGGACCTCGACACGCCTGTGAGGTGGGCTGATGCCAACCTGATGAAGTTTAATCATGACAAGTGCAAGGTCCTACACCCAGGTCGGAGCAATCCCAGGCACAGCTACAGGTTGGGCAGAGAAGAGATTCAGAGCAGCCCTGCGGAGAAGGGCTTGGGGGTGTTGGTCGATGAAAAAATGAACATGAGCCGGCTTCAGTGTGCGCTCACAGCCCAGAAAGCCAACTGTATCCTGGGCTGCATCAAAAGGAGCATGACCAGCAGGTCAAAGGAGGTGATCTTGCCCCTCTACTCTGCTCTTGTGAGACCTCACTTGGGAGTCTCCCTGGCAGTGTTCAAGGCCGGGTTGGACAGAACCTTGGCTGACATGGTTTAGTGAGATATGTCCCTGCCCATGGCAGGGGGGTTGGGACTAGATGATTTTAAGGTCCTTTCCAACCTTAAGTGTTCTATGATTCTATGATTCTATAACTTGAGAAAAAAATACCCATACAAAGAAGCAAGCCAGCAATGTGAAATTAATAACGAAGGTAAACAAAAAGTGGGCGTGTTTCTTAGCATTGTGTTACCTTTGTACCACTAAAGATGCTACCTGCAAATATGATCATGATTTAATTCACGCTTCATTCTACAAAAGTGCAATTCCTTTTACTTTCGTAATCCTATTCCATTTCCTAACCCTGCTAGGTTCTTCACTTTGCTATTTCTCTGATAGGCATCAAATCCATGCTACGGTATTTTGATCTAGGTGCTATACATCATCTAATATGCTATTCTATAACTGATGGATAGAATTCCTTTACTGAACTAATTTTACGAGGTAAATTAGGACATTGAGGACAAGGGATTGCTTTCGCTTGGAAAAATCACTTTGGCAAACCTATCAAGCTCATTATCTACCAAGGCGCATTTTCCAGATATGGCCTCTTTTCCAAAAGGTGTTTAGATATGTGGTCATGGGCCCAGTGAGCTGGGCCTTGATGCAGTGACAGGAAGCCCAGTGCCCATGTGCCAGCGGCATATTCACAGAGCCTTCCCTACCCCCTCACCACCTTTCCTTACTTTCTTTTCTCTTTTTTTCTCTTTTAATTTTTTCTTTATTTTTCTTTTTTTTCTTTTCCTTTTCTTTTTATTTTTACTTCTTTTTTTTTCTTGTTTTTTTTTCTTTTTCTTTCTTCTTCTTTTTCCTTTTTTTTCTTTTTCTTTTTCTTTCTTTTTTTTTTCATTTCCTTTTTATATAATCATTTGGGAAGGGGTTAACACAGCTAACACAGAAATCATGTGGATTTGTGTAAACATAACAAAACATTAGGCTGATCATCTTTCTGTGTATTTCTCTGTGTGTGCCATATCAAGGGTGGATTTGCTGGGGGAAGGAGAAATATGGAGACCAGATTATGCAGTGCAACCACGCAGCCCTATGCAGAACAGGATGACATTCAGCAGCATGTGTGTGTATGTAGATGTTTGTTCACTTCTGTTTTTTTCTCAAATTTAACTTACTGGAATTTAATTACGTTGACCTTTCTCTAAGTCCTTTCTGTCTCTCCTCAGAATGTAATGTATGTGTGTGTGTATATATATATGCAGACATATATACATATGTATTTCACTTCTAATAACTAGAAGGAAAGAACAGAATCACAGTTACACAATTCCATTCTATGCCCATCATTTCAGTAATACAAACAGTACATGCTTTTTTTCTTTTTTCTGTTTTTCACCACTGGAATATGAAACCAGACAGACAAAACACATTTCCACACTGCCATCCACTGATTAACTTTCTAGGACAGTTATTAGCCAGACTCCATTTGCAACCCGTGTGGCATGCTGCTGGGAGAGCTGACAGCCAGAAGGAGAATGATGGTAAGGGGTCAAATGCTGCTCTGCTACCCAGGAGGAACCCTCAGAATAACTCCACTGACTTTGAAATCAAAGGGTAAGCGCATTGCCACAAAATTCCAGCATGCAGCAGGACACAACATAATCGCTGAGTACAACACCTCTTTTCAGCAGATATAGAATTAATGTTTCCCTGAAAGTATTTAAGACAATGCTCTCATCTCCAGTCCAGTTGGGCCAGCTCCAGTGCCTGCTGAAGTCCATGGCAAAAGTCCTACAGGACTCTCCCATGTTCCTATGTTGAAGGATTTTGAATGTTTTTGTCATTATTTGACTGACTTCAGTCTGGTTCTGTGTTCCCAGTCTTACTACGAAAGCTGAAGTATGATCAATATTATTGTATCATTGTATAAAAGAAAGTGGGTCAAAAGAAGAAAGCTGCAGGCCAGCGTCTGGATCAGTTCCAGCAACACTCCTCTTAGCTCTAATCTCTCTTGAAGTTCTTTCCTCTGATCATTCACTTATGGCACCATTTCAAACACGAAGAAATAAATACAAAAGTTCTTTTGTAAAAACATCATTTATAGGGTGCCCATGTATATGTCTGTCTCTACACATTTTCTCTCCTATATTTTTTATTTATTCAGCCTAAGACTATTTAATTACATTTCAAAGAGCAGCAAAACCACCCCCCTATGTTATCTCGCATTTCAAGTAGAATTTTCTTTTTCATTTATAGCCTGTTTTCCTTCCATTCTAAGATTTATCTCCAGTACTTCTTACAACTCATGATTCTGTACAAACACCAACATCCCTGTGGGGCAGAGTTCAAATGAGATCAAGAAATCAAGAAATTCCACTTAAAAGATCAGTAAGGGGAGAGAAGGGGTGGTATCAGCACCACATTTCAGCTTTAAAGCTCCTCTACCAGTCAAAGGAAATCAAACAATGCTACTTTTTGTTCCAAACATGTATAAAAATTAACTGTAAGTAAAGCCTGGTTTTTACAAAGGAATACCAACAGATTTAATTATGAGGAAAGACTATGACACTTACAAAAAAAATATGACACTATATTCAAACCTTTTATGTATCTTTCATCCAGTAGCGATTATGATCCTTCATTCACTGAGCTGACCCTACTGCAGCTGAGGAGTCATAAATTTGATTTTTAGTGTCATAATGACAGCAATTAGTACATAGTATCTGGATTTTGACACATCAGGCAAAGACAGAAGAGTTTGTAAAATATGGTCTACTGAGGAAAAAAAAGCAAATCCTAAACCCCACACACACACAAAAACCCAAACCAAAAGAAAACCCAGATAGAATTACAGCAATCCTGCAAAGCTGATTCTGCATATGTGGACAGATCAGTACCTCCATGAGGCTCAGCTTCATGACCTGTAGTGCAGTCGGTAAGCCCTGTGTTCCAAATCCAAGTCATCTCATTTTCATCATAAAATCAAAATATAAATTTGGAGGACAACATAAACATTACTTGTTTCTCTGTGGGAAAAAAAGAATTAGAGCAAGGAACTAGGGGTCACTGAGCACTCTTCCTTTGGATCTGAGGTGCTCACAGGAGGTAAATGCCTTGTTGCTCTCTCGTTTTATCCTTCCTTCTACCTGACAAGGCCAATTTATTTTCAGTTAGAGGAAAAGACAACTGTGTGACTGAATATAATTTGTACTAGGATATAAAAAATATCCCTTACTATCTGAATGAGGTAACAACTCTTAATGTTCTATGGTACACCATGAGTGAGATCTGCCATTCCTACTCCATGTGGTTATTTTGAATAAAAGAATCCATACAAGAGCAAGTGTGTATTATAAATGCATTTTAAAATGTTTCAGTTTAAGAGAAATTACAACAGATGTGGATAAAAAAGAACATATACTCTCTTCTATTCCACCTATTTTCTCAGTATCATGCAGATATATATGACATATATATATATATATGCTATCTCTCACTTTTCTGCAAGCTACTTGCTTTATGTGGAGAGATGTTGGAAGGCTACAATGCTAATGCAATTTCTGCCTGGTTAACAATCTATTATTGCCTATTATCAACTAGCACAGATCATTTTCCATGGGATATAGCGCTAGAGGGCAGGGGGGCCCAAGACTCTTGGTTGTTACTCAAGGATCACCTGCTCCAAGCTCAGGAATGTTGCATCCCAACTATTCATGGCTGATAAAACTAACACCAGAGGCAAGGTTGTCCCACTGGTGAATGGGATGGGTGCCCTGGTGAAAGAAGATACCGAGATGGCAGAGTTATTGAATGCCTTCTTTGTCTCTGTCTACTCTGCCGGAGGCAGTCCTGAAGAGCCCTGTACTCCTGAGACCTCAGATGAAGTCAGGTCACTGGAGCAGTTTGCCTTAGTCCATGAGGAATGGGTTAGGGACCAGTTGAGCAATCTGGACATCCATAAATCCATGGGTCCAGATGGGATGCACCCGCGGGTGCTGAGGGAACTGGCGGAAGTCATTGCTAGACCACTCTCCATCATCTTTACCAAGTCTTGGGAAACGGGAGAGGTGCCTGAGGACTGGAGGAAAGCAAATGTCACTCCAGTCTTCAAAAAGGGCAAGAAGGAGGACCCGGGTAACTATAGACCAGTCAGCCTCACCTCCATCCCTGGGAAAGTGATGGAACACCTTATCCTTGATGCCATCTTAAGGCATGTCAAGGATAAGAGGGTTATGAGGGGCAGTCAACATGGCTTTACCAAGGGGAAGTCATGCTTGACCAACCTCATAGCCTTTTATGAGGAAATAACATTGTGGATGGATGATGGCAGAGCGGTGAATGTGGTCTACCTTGACTTCAGCAAAGCATTTGACACAGTCTCCCACAGCATCCTCATAGTTAAATTGAGGAAGTGTGGTCTGGATGACCAGGTAGTGAGGTGGACTGCAAACTGGCTGAAGGAGAGAAGCCAGAGAGTTGTAGTCTATGGGGCGGAGTCTAGTTGGAGGCCTGTATCTAGTGGAGTGCCTCAAGGGTCAGTATTGGGACCAGTATTATTTAATATATTCATCAATGATTTAGATGAGGAAATTGAGTGTACTGTCAGCAAGTTTGCTGATGACACTAAGCTGGGAGGAGTGGCTGACACGCCAGAAGGCTGTGCTGCCATCCAGCGGGACCTGGACAGGCTGGAGAGTTGGGCAGGGAATAACTTGATGAAATATAACAAGGGAAAGTGCAGAGTCCTGCATCTGGGCAGGAACAACCCCAGGTTCCAGTATAGGTTGGGGAACGACCTGTTAGAGAGTAGTGTAGGGGAGAGGGACCTGGGGGTCCTAGTGGACAGCAGGATGACCATGAGCCAACACTGTGCCCTTGTGGCCAAGAAGGCCAATGGCATCCTGGGGTGTATTAGAAGGGGGGTGGTCAGTAGGTCGAGAGAGGTCCTCCTTCCCCTCTACTCTGCCCTGGTGAGACCGCATCTGGAATATTGTTTCCGGTTCTGGGCCCCTCAGTTCAAGAAGGACAGGGACCTGCTGGAGAGAGTCCAGCGCAGGGCAACTAAGATGATTAAGGGAGTGGAGCATCTCCCTTATGAGGAAAGGCTGAGGGAGCTGGGTCTCTATAGTTTGGAGAAGAGGAGACTGCGGGGGGACCTTATTAGTGTATATAAATATATGAAGGGGGAGTGTCACGAGGATGGAGCCAGGCTCTTCTCAGTGGCAAACAATGATAGGACAAGGGGTAATGGGTACAAACTGGAACACAAGAGGTTCCACTTAAACTTGAGAAGAAACTTCTTCTCAGTGAGGGTGACGGAACACTGGAACAGGCTGCCCAGGGGGGTTGTGGAGTCTCCTTCTCTGAAGACATTCAAAACCCGCCGGGACACATTCCTGTGTAACCTCATCTGGGTGTTCCTGCTCTGGCAGGGGGATTGGACTAGATGATCTTTTGAGGTCCCTTCCAATCTCTAACATACTGTGATACTGTGATACTGTGACCTAGAAGGAAGCGCAGCAAGAGGGCCAGGAGACCTCCTTGGATGGATAAGGAGCTGCTCAGGAAAATTCAAAGGAAAAAAGAGGCTTATAGAAGGTGGAAGCAGGGACAGGTGGCCTGGGAAGAATACAGGGATGCTGTCAGGGAAGCTAGGGGCCCAGTTAGAATTGAACTTGGCTAGGGATGTTAAGGGTAATAGCAAGGGATTCTATAGGTATGTAGCGAATAAAAAACAGACTAGGGACAACGTAGGCCCCCTCCAGAAGATATCGGGAGAACTGGCTACCCTGGATTTGGAGAAGGCTGAGGTTCTTAATGACTTCTTTGCCTCGGTCTTCACTGGCAAAGGCTTTGACCGCACCACCTAAGTCTTGGAAGGCGGACGCAGGGACTGTGGGAATGAGGACCTTGGGCCCACTGTAGGAGAGGATCTGGTTCGAGACCATCTTAAAAACCTAAACGTACACAAGTCCATGGGACCTGATGAAATCCATGCGCAGGTCCTGAAGGAGATGGCGAATGAAGTTGCTGAGCCACTGATCATCATATTTGAAAAATCATGGCAGTCAGGTGAAGTTCCCGATGACTGGAAGAAGGGAAATATAACCCCCATTTTCAAGAAGGGGAAAATGGATGACCCAGGGAATTACAGACCAGTCAGTCTCGCCTCTGTGCCTGGCAAAATCTGGGAGCAGATTCTCCTGGAAGACATGCTAAGGCACATGAAAAACAAGGAGGTGGTTGGTGACAGCCAGCATGGCTTCACAAAGGGGAAATCCTGCCTGAGTAATTTGGTGGCCTTCTATGATGGGGTTACGAAACTGATGGACAGGGGCAGAGCAGTTGACGTCATCTACTTGGACTTGTGCAAAGCGTTCGACACTGTCCCACATGACATCCTTGTCTCTAAATTGGAGAGACATTAATTTGATTGGTGGACCACTCGATGGATAAAGAACTGGCTGGATGGCCGCACACAAAGAGTTGTGGTCAATGGCTCAGTGTCTGGCTGGAGACTGGTAACGAGTGGTGTCCCTCAGGGATTGGTGTTGGGACCGGTCTTGTTCAACATCTTTGTTGGTGACATGGACAGTGGGATTGAGTGCGCCCTCAGCAAGTCTGCCGATGACACCAAGCTGTGTGGTTCGGTTGATATGCCGGAGGGAAGGAATGCCATCCAGAGGGACCTCGACACGCCTGTGAGGTGGGCTGATGCCAACCTGATGAAGTTTAACCATGACAAGTGCAAGGTCCTACACCCAGGTCGGAGCAATCCCAGGCACAGCTACAGGTTGGGCAGAGAAGAGATTCAGAGCAGCCCTGCGGAGAAGGGCTTGGGGGTGTTGGTCGATGAAAAAATGAACATGAGCCGGCTTCAGTGTGCGCTCACAGCCCAGAAAGCCAACTGTATCCTGGGCTGCATCAAAAGGAGCGTGACCAGCAGGTCAAAGGAGGTGATCTTGCCCCTCTACTCTGCTCTCGTGAGACCTCACTTGGAGGATTGTGTGCAGCTCTGGTGTCCTCAACATAAAATTGACATGGAACTGTTGGAACAAGTCCAGAGGAGGGCCACGAGGATGATCAGGGGACTGGAGCGCCTCCCGTATGGAGACAGGCTGAGAAAGTTGGGGCTGTTCAGCCTGGAGAAGAGAAGGCTGCGTGGAGACCTCACAGCAGCCTTCCAGTATTTGAAGGGGGCCTACAAGGATGCTGGGGATGGACTCTTCATCAGGGACTATAGTGACAGGACAAGGGGTAACGGGTTCAAACTTAAGCAGGGGAAGTTTAGATTGGATATAAGGAAGAAATTCTTTACTGAGAGGGTGGTGAGGCACTGGAATGGGTTGCCCGGGGAGGTTGTGAATGCTCCATCCTTGGCGGTGTTCAAGGCCAGGTTGGATGAGGCCTTGGGTGACATGGTTTAGTGTGAGGTGTCCCTGCCCATGGCAGGCGGGTTGGAACTAGATGATCTTAAGGTCCTTTCCAACCCTGACTATTCTATGATTCTATGATTTCAGGCCCAAGGTTAAACTATGCTACACAAAGCCTGCTACAGAGTAGGCCCAGGAATCAGGGATGGAAAATGGGATCCTTCAGTCTTTCTCCTTTGTGTCCTTCTGAATACAATGAAGAGAATGGATCAAGAGACTTGAAACAAAGCAGTGTGTCATTAGCCAAGATTTCTTCTCAGTTATGATCTGTTTCAAAGCACTGCCGCTCTTTCAGCTTCTGTTTCTCACTGGGAAAGGACTGAGTATAACTTGATGTTGTTTAGTGTCTATTTTGATGAGCATTTTTCTTCTGTGGTAGAAAGTGGGGATAATGGAATGGTCTCCATGGCTAAAATGCTACTTGCTTTGAAATTAATAGGGTTGGATTTCATCACCTGACTGTAGTAATGGGTGCATTCTACACAGGATGTGCTAGTGCAGAAGTTCTGCATCTCCATCATTAAGTAGTTTCAGCTTACAGCAGTTGCAGATCCTACTTTCTATTTAACCCAGGACAGAATTTAATTTTCAGTGGTCAATAAATACATATTCATGAAATAGTTTTAAAAGGGATTGTGGTGAACAAATATCTCAGGGCAATATTCAAAGTAATTTTGGAAGGTCAGTCAATTACGTTATAATTTCATCTTCTCCTAACTTAATTTAACTAAATGTAAGTTTTCTTCCTTTAGAGGTAAGATCTATTTCAATTAACTATGTACGTAGTTTGGGCTTGTCATTATCCTCCAACTTGTAGAGAGAAATGAGCACACCCAGTGAGAAATTAATCTTATTCTGTATTAGAAATCTATTTCTGGTTATAATGACCCACACTCTGAAAATGTCCCCACTAACTAAAGAGCTGTCTAGACAACCACCTTAGGCTAAATATGTAATTTTCATATACCTAAAGTTAGGTGAGACATATCCTATTAAAGTGTCAATGAAGTTAGCTTCATACCATTTCCAGGCAAACAGGAAATGGTTATCCACAAAATTCACATGCAAATACCTGTGTTATCAACAAGCAGGACGTTTTTAATTAAAGATTTCACTAGTTGTCAAGCCACATATTTTCATGCTCGTATCCATTTGGGAAATACACAGACCTCTGTCAACAATAGCCTTTTGGCTACAGCAAATTTTCAAAAATTTATTACTCGGGATTCTTAAAATGTAACCTATACAGTGCAGAATTCTACTGAACAGCATCTGAATTCTGGAAGGAGGGCAGGTGATATATTTTGTTGTTAAAGGTGGACCTTAATTACCTACTTGTGCTTCGTTTTGTACAGTCATTATGGACAAAGCATAAACTACTTGCTTCCAGAAATGTAACCCAGGCAAAATTAAACTCTTAATTTCCCTTATTTCATAGAATCATAGAATCATAGAATAGTCAGGGTTGGAAAGGACCTTAAGATCATCTAGTTCCAACCCCCCTGCCATGGGCAGGGACACCCCACACTAAACCATGTCACCCAAGGCTTCATCCAACCTGGCCTTGAACACCGCCAAGGATGGAGCATTCACAACCTCCCCGGGCAACCCATTCCGGTGCCTCACCACCCTCTCAGTAAAGAATTTCTTCCTTATATCCAATCTAAACTTCCCCTGCTTAAGTTTGAACCCGTTACCCCTTGTCCTGTCACTATAGTCCCTGATGAAGAGTCCATCCCCAGCATCCTTGTAGGCCCCCTTCAAATACTGGAAGGCTGCTATGAGGTCTTGTCCTGGGTTCAGCAGTAGCAGTCAGTTTTTCTCCTTCTTAGTAGCTGTTGCAGCACTGTGTTTTTGACTTTCAGCCTCGGAACAGAGCTGATAACACTGATGTTTAGACTGACCAAGGACTTTGTGAATCTCATGCTCTGCCAGGGAGGAGGAGGGGCCGGGAGGAAGCAGGGACAGGACGCCTGACCCAAACTAGCCAAAGAGGTATTCCATACCACAGCACGTCATGCCCGGGGATGTAACTGGGAGCTATCCGGAAGGGCACGTCCTCTTTTCGGTCGGGCTCTTTTCCGGCGAGCGGTATCATATTTTCTTCCCTTGTTATTTCTCTTATCATTATTATTATTGGTGGCAGCAGTAGTGATTTGTGTTATACCTGAGTTACTGTACTGTTCTTATCTCAACCCGTGGGAGTTACATTCTTTCGATTCTCCTCCCCATCCCTCTGGGGAGTGGGGGGGGGGAAGTAGACTGCGTGGTTCTAATTTACAGCCGGGGCTTAAACCACGACAGGTCTCCATGCAGCCTTCTCTTCTCCAGGCTCAACAGCCCCAACTTTCTCAGCCTATCTCCATACGGGAGGTGCTCCAGTCCCCTGATCATCCTCGTGGCCCTCCTCTGGACTTGTTCCAACAGTTCCATGTCCTTTTTATGTTGAGGACACCAGAGCTGCACACAATCCTCCAAGTGAGGTCTCACGAGAGCAGAGGAGAGGGGCAGGATCACCTCCTTTGAACTGCAGGTCACGCTTCTTTTGATGCAGCCCAGGATAAGGTTGGCTTTCTGGGCTGTGAGCGCACACTGAAGCCGGCTCATGTTCATTTTTTCATCGACCAACACCCCCAAGCCCTTCTCCGCAAGGCTGCTCTGAATCTCTTCTCTGCCCAACCTGTAGCTGTGCCTGGGATTGCTCTGACCTGGGTGTAGGACCTTGCACTTGTCATGGTTAAACTTCTTAAGGTTGGCATCAGCCCACCTCACAGGCATGTCGAGGTCCCTCTGGATGGCATCCCTTCCCTCCGGCGTATCAACCGAACCACACAGCTTGGTGTCATTGGCAGACTTGCTGAGGGCGCACTCAATCCCACTGTCCATGTCACCAACAAAGATGTTGAACAAGACCGGTCCCAACACCAATCCCTGAGGGACACCACTCGTTACCAGTCTCCAGCCAGACACTGAGCCATTGACCACAACTCTTTGCGTGCGGCCAGCCAGCCAGTTCTTTATCCACCGAGTGGTCCATCAATCAAATTGATGTCTCTCCAACTTAGAGACAAGGATGTCATGTGGGACAGTGTCGAACGCTTTGCACAAGTCCAAGTAGATGACGTCAACTGCTCTGCCCCATCCATCAGTTTCGTAACCCCATCATAGAAGGCCACCAAATTACTCAGGCAGGATTTCCCCTTTGTGAAGCCATGCTGGCTGTCACCAACCACCTCCTTGTTTTTCATGTGCCTTAGCATGCCTTCCAGCAGAATCTGCTCCAAGATTTTGCCAGGCACAGAGGTGAGACTGACTGGTCTGTAGTTCCCTGGGTCATCCATTTTCCCCTTCTTGAAAATGGGGGTTATATTTCCCTTCTTCCAGTCATCGGGAACTTCACCTGACTGCCATGATTTTTCAAATATGATGATCAGTGGCTCAGCAACTTCATTCGCCATCTCCTTCAGGACCTGCGCATGGATTTTATCAGGTCCCATGGACTTGTGTACGTTTAGGTTTTTAAGATGGTCTCGAACCAGATCCTCTCCTACAGTGGGCCCAAGGTCTTCATTCCCACAGTCCCTGCGTCCGCCTTCCAAGACTTGGGTGGTGCAGTCAGAGCCTTTGCCAGTGAAGACCGAGGCAAAGAAGTCATTAAGAACCTCAGCCTTCTCCAAATCCTGGGTAGCCAGTTCTCCCGATATCTTCCGGAGGGGGCCTACGTTGTCCCTAGTCTGTTTTTTATTCGCTACATACCTATAGAATCCCTTGCTATTACCCTTAACATCCCTAGCCAAGTTCAATTCTAACTGGGCCCCTAGCTTCCCTGACAGCATCCCTGTATTCTTCCCAGGCCACCTGTCCCTGCTTCCACCTTCTATAAGCCTCTTTTTTCCTTTGAATTTTCCTGAGCAGCTCCTTATCCATCCAAGCAGGTCTCCTGGCCCTCCTGCTGCACTTCCTTCTAGTTGGGATGCAACACTCCTGAGCTTGGAGCAGGTGATCCTTGAATAACAACAAAGAGTCTTGGGCCCCCCTGCCCCCTAGGGCTGTATCCCATGAACCTTACTAAGCAGATTCCTGAAGAGGCCAAAGTCTGCTCTCTTGAAGTCCAGGGCAGTGAGCTTGCTGCATGCTCTTCTCACTGTCCCGAGGATCTAGAATTCGACCATCTCGTGGTCACTGCAACCAAGGCTGCCCTGGAGCGTCACATTTCCAACCAGCCCTTCCCTGTTGGTGAGCACGAGGTCAAGCATGGCACCTCTCCTTGTTGGCTCCTATATTACTTGCAGAAGGAAGTTGTCTTCCGCACAACTGAGGAACCTCCTGGATTGCTTGTGCCAGGCTGAACCTTCACTCCAACAGATGTCAGGGTGGTTGAAATCCCCCACGAGAGCAAGGGCCTGTGAGCGTGAGGCTGTTCCTATCCATCTGTAGAGCGCTTCATCTGCAGATTCGTCTTGATCAGGCAGTCTGTAACAGATCCCCACAGTAATGTCCCCCATCGCTGTTCTCCCTTTAACCCTGACCCACAAATTCTCTGTCGACCGCTCACCCATCCCCAGACAGAGTTCCATACTCTCCACCCTATCCTTAACATAAATAGCAACTCCCCCTCCCCGCCTACCAGGCCTGTCTTTTCTAAAGAGTCTGTAACCTTCCATTCCAACACTCCAGTCATAGGAGCTATCCCACCATGTTTCTGTGATGCCTACAATATCATACTCCCGTAGTCATGCACACATCTCTAATTCCTCTTGTTTGTTCTCCATGCTACGAGTGTTTGTATAGAGGCATCTGAGCCAAACTCCAAATGAAGCCGGCTCATTGGCTGGAGTGGCTGGAATATCTCTACATCGCTCTGAGCATTTATTGTAGGTGCTGGCAACTAACTGGGTGTGTTGGGATGGAACAATGCCCTCCTCCCCCAACACATCTAGTTTAAAGATACCTCGACCAGCCTGGCAAGCCTCCTACCAAAACCGCTCTTCCTCTTCTTTGCCAGATCAGCTCCACCAGCCTCCAGTAGACCTGGCCTACTAACTTGGGCTCCATGTTCAAGACACCCAAACCCCTGACTACGACACCACCCTTTTAACCATTTATTAACCTGGCCAATCCTCCTACCTTTTTTAAGGTCCTCCCCTGTACCCTGGAGAATTGATGAAAAAGATATGAGCTCCAGAGCCCCTAACCACTTCTCCTAGGGCTCTGTAGTCCTTCTTTATGTTCTCCAGGCTACTGCTATCAACATCACTAGCACCCACATGGATCACTAGAAGTGGGTAATAGTCCGTGGGACTTACTAGAGCAGGCAGCCTCTCTGCAACATCCCTGATCCATGCCCCAGGCAGGCAACACACCTCCCTTGAGACTGGGTCAGGCCGACAGATGAGTGCCTCTGTGCCTTTCAAAGTAGAGTCCCCTACCACTATGACCCACTGCTTTTTCCTGGCAGCACCAGTAGAGATCTTCTTTACTGGTGCACCAGCCAGCTGTTTCTTGTGCAAGTGACCTTCCTTCTTAGCCCCCTGCAGGACAGCAAAGCAGTTCTGGGTGGAGACAACAGCTTTAGGAGGAAGCCTCTTGCTTCTAATTGTCCTCTTCCTCTTTTTTTTGTTGTTACTATTTCCCAGCTTCCCAGGTTGATAGCGTACTCCACTCCCCCATGAGCTGCAGGGGACGTCTGAGGCCCCTGCACAGTTTGGGCCTGGACCAAGCAGTCCTGCTTCCTCTCAGCTTCCCTGACATCTTGCAGCCTATTAACAGCATCCTGCAGCTCAGCCACCTGCTGCAGGAGGACCTGCACCAGGGAGCACCGAGCGCAGCCCTGCCCATTGTGTACCGTTCCCTCAGGAGACCAGTGCAGACACTCTCTATGTTCTGAGCATTGCACTGCAGCCTCCCCTCTCATCGGCTCTGTCTGGGTGCCTACGCTGGCCACTGCCGGGGCAGCCAAAGCAGAGCTCCCAGACTGGGCCCTGGTCATGCGGCGAGTGCTCACCATCCCGCTCGCCTGCCCGCGCGAACTGCCTCAACCCGCCCTGTTCACCACGCTCCCGGTCGCTCGCGCTCCCAAGGGCAGGTTTTTCACCAGTCAGGGCTGGTGCCGCTCCTCGTGGCTCCGCCCCCTGTGAGTCCCTGCTCGCGTCAGCTGAGCTGCCGGCTCCTGGGCAAGTCCTGTCGAGGACCTGAGGCTCCCTCGGTGGCTCTGCCTGCTCTGAGTTGAGGCTCCTGGAGGCTGATCTCCTCCCTGCTCCGGTGTTGAAGGCGTCCTCTCTCGAGCTACTCACCTCAGCAACTGACTTCAGTATTTGTATAAATACAAAGTATAATACAAATCTATGGACTGTCTATTACAGACAATAAATTTATTTCACCACTAAAGCCTCCAGATAACATACAATAATTTCTAGTTTTTCAGAAAATCCAGAGATATCTTTTTCAAGTGTCATGCATTTTTGTATGCAAGCAGTGTCTAACTGTAGTTCAAGATACTTTGTTCTTACTGCCAAACACAGAACAAGCTTCTTACATTTTCTCTAACCCAGATTTATACAGAATATCGTCTTAAATCGTCTTAACACTAAGACATATTTACAGTTATACCAGAAGGTTAAAGATGCAGATCATAAGTTAAAGGATTTTTTGAAATTACCTCCACCAGTGTTTTCGGAAACCATCCCATAGAAATCACGATGCTATTTTTATGCCAGTTCCTCTGTCAAATCATTTGTACTGCCACCATGAGATTTGCTGCCAAAAAGGAAGACAGCAGATACAGTACCTTTTTTTTTATGTGACAACCACGTCACAAACCTGCTTCTTACCTAAGAAATGTGAGATGTTTGTCATGTTATCAGCATGAATGTGCCAGTCAACGCAGTACTAAAACAATGATGACACATGAATAATTTCTTTTTCTGTTATGTTTTCTTGGTACCCATTCAGTAATGTACATTACATATTGCTTTCTGCACATGATCTACATAGTATTTAGAGTTATTACAGCAGACAGTTACGATCAGTTTGCATTGATTCATGATCGCTTGTTTGGAAAATCCCAGTTTGGATTTTAGTGTGTCAGAGAGTCATGGCTATGGCAACAATGAGGAATGAAAAGACCAAGAACAGAGTCTTTGAAATGCTTCTAATAAGATTTTGCAATGAAAGGGCATTTTTTAATATTTTGGAGCTGGCAGAAAAAAAAAAGAAAAAAGGTCAGAGTGCTATTGTCCCTTTCTATGTCTACTTGTACACTCTGCATAAAAGGCTTACTGCTGGGAGAGACTGAACCAAGGGTTGAAAATCTTTTCTTACGTTTTTTAACCTGATGTACCTACTAAATACATACTATGTTAATTCCAGAAGACTGAAGACTCTCAAAAGAAAGCTCATGCATATTTCAAGCCTCGATCTGTCAAGAGGTGCCTTCTATCTTCTGAAATTTTAGCTGCCCTGAGCTACAAAAGTATAATTTCCATTTAGTTTATCTGAGGTGTGCCAAAGGGATATAGTAGTATATAGTGCAGAACTGACAGGCACTGTATTTCATATTATCTTCCCTTTCACAGAAAAATCACACACAGTATATGTTTTTCTGTTGACTTGGGATAGTGGGGACAAACCAGACAGCATAAAGACAGACAACATTGTGAATGCACACTGCTGAAGATGAAAGAAGCTTCTTTAATCAGTTTTTTTCATTTTTCTTTTATTTCCTGCTTATTATGCAAGGAGCAGATATACCACACTGACGAGCACAGTGTGAATGCTTGTATTAATAGATTTTCCTCAAAGTATAATTTCAAAAACATTAATTTACTCAAATTATGTTTACATAGTGTAAATCACTTTAGCAAACTAAAACCCTGCAGAATTTGACTCAAAATCCTATCATAGGTCATATTCACAACACTTTTTAAAGGGATATACTGGCACAGCTGGATCTGGACAGTCTGGATAAATGGGCTGTGGCCAGTTATACAAGGTTCAACAAGGCTCAGTGCCAGGTCCTGCACCTGAGTCAGAACAACCCCATGCAATGCTTCAGGCTTGGGTAAGAGTGACTGGAAAGATGCTCAGTGGAAAAAGACCTGGGGATGTTGGTCGACAGCAGTTGAACGTGAGCCAGCTTCTGCCCAGGTGGCCAAGAAGGCCAATCACATCCTGACCTGTATCAGGGATAGTGTGGCCAGCAGCACCAGGGAAGTGATCGTCCCCCTGTACTCAGCACTGGTGAGACTGCACCTTGAATACTGTGTTAAGTTCTGGGCCTCTCACTACCAGACAGACATTGAGGTGCTGTAACAGGTCCAGAGAAAGGCAACGAAGCTGGTGAAGGGTCTGGAGCACAAGTCTTACAAGGAGCAACTGGGAGAACTGGGAGAACTGGGGTTGTTTAGCCTGGGGAAAAGAAGGCTCAGAGGGGACCTTATTGCTCTCTACAGCCACCTGAAAGGAGGGTTGAGAGAGGAGGTGGCTGGTCTCTTTTCCCAAATAACAAGTGATAAGACAAAAGAAAATGGCCTCGAGCTGTGTCAGGCGAGGTTTAGACTGGATATTAGGAAACATGTATTCACGGGAAGGGTGATCAGGCATTGGAACAGGCTGTCCCAGAAAGTGGTGGAATCACTGTCCTGGAAGTGCTCAAAAACCATGGAGATGAGGCCCCCAGCGATATGGTTTATTGGTGGACTTGGCAGTACTGGGGTAAAGGTTGGACTTGATGATTTTAAAGGTCTTTTCCAACCTAGTTGATTCTATGACTCTATGGTCATATGACATGAACAAAGTGATATCACCTTCAAGTTGTACCTGCTGAGGCATGAAAGATCTTAATACTGTTTTAATGGATATGACATACTTATGTATTAAGAAATACCAACAGAAAGACATGCCAGCAGCCGACCTTCTTTTACACTGGTCAGAAGAGGCTGAGCACACTTCTTCAGTCTTTTTAACAGCTAAAGGATCCTGCAATTAGAACAATTCCCCATTTTTAACTGCTTTAGCAGAGAAGACTGTACTTATTATAATGTTGTGGCACTAGCACTTTCTACAAAGTTGCATCTACTTGGAATTTTGGTGAGAGCAGGAAAAAGCTCAGAAAGCTTGTGCACTGTTGCAAGGAACAAAACAGAATAATCTGAATTACTGCAGTAGGACATAAAATCTTATATTTTACAAGCAGCAGACAGGCACAAATAATAAAACATAGTTTCTGAAAGATAGCTATTATTAAAGACGTCTAAAAATAAAAGTGCTGAAGAAACACTAAGTAAATAAATGTTACATGGAGAAGTGATGGAGCAGATAAAACTGAGTCAAGCACTGGAAAATAGTATAGAGGAATTTGTTTCGAGGTCCAGAGTCAAATGTAAATACTGATGCTGTCTCAAATCCTCTGACTATTCATTTACATTATGTAGAAGATTGAAATACTCCTGAGAACTCAGGATGGAACCCTGATTTCTTACACTGTATTTGATCACTCAATTGTCTCATTCACTTTTTTGTGCAGTTTCTATGCTCTGAGGCTCTGCATCACCTGATTAACCCAGGGACTCTGGCCACCAGCTAGGATCTGGTTTACCCAGAGTGGACTGCTTCTGTGTGCAAGTAGGAGTCTAAGTTCACAAACCTGAGGAACTCTGAAGTTCAAAATACTGACACCAAATCAAGTAATGAGTTCTGGGTAATAACCTTTCTTAAGAATTGTGTTGCATGGAGCAGCAACATATCCACATTCCACCAGAAACTTATCCCAGGTGCCAGAGAACCCCCTCTGAATCATACCTGACCAGCAAGATTTTAAGAACAGAGTTTATTGAGTCTTTCAGCTTCACAAATACCTTGATCACAGCAGAGACATTTCTTAGAGTTTAGGTCATTTTCTCTTACTGGTAAATATGAAGAAAGCAAGAAGTCATTTTACTTTCATATACTATTCCCCTCAGCCAATCTGCACTGCTTGCAGAGAGGGAGAGTTTAAAGCAGAAGGAAGACAAAACAAATCAAATGAGTAGTAGCACATTT
Source organism: Psittacula echo (assembly GCF_963264785.1). Classification (NCBI taxonomy): domain Eukaryota; kingdom Metazoa; phylum Chordata; class Aves; order Psittaciformes; family Psittacidae; genus Psittacula; species Psittacula echo. The sequence continues at coordinate 145,573,568 of NC_137735.1, forward strand.
TATCAGACAGATTAAGCAAATGAGTTTTGCTCCCCAAATACCCTACCTTTCTACCAGTGGCCAATTGCTAATGGAACACTTTGATTATTTATTTTTCAAACCATAGATAAGGAAGGTATATATTTATGAATGTGCTGCTCCTTTCTAAATTCATTTAGAAGTGTGTCTATACAAATTTGTAGATATGCAAATAACTCCATATTTACCTGAGGTGAAGCTAATAAATGTTTAATGTATTCTAAAGCAAAATAACCTTTTCAAGCCAGTGCCACACCTGAGTCTAATGCTTGCTGACAGATTCTATTTTGACAATTATTTTTAAAGGTCTGCTTCTCTTCATTTTATTAGTGCATGATACAGTCAAGCCCTGCGACATTCAATTTCTGAGTTAAATGATGAAACACGGTAGTTACTGAGGAGGACTAAATTAAAAAGGTAAAAAACATATTATATATGAAAGAAAAAAAAAACAACAAAAAACCCAAACTTCCACACAGAGTGGGTTTTTTTTTAAACTTGGGCTCTAGAAAGAGTAAGAGTATACAGTACGTATAAGATGACAGTATAGGCAGTATATTATTGACAGGCCATCCAGTATAGTTCAGTTTCTATGCCTTTCAGTTGTACTAGATGGTAAGGTACATGTTACTGAATGCAAGAGAGAATAGTAACCCCTCTGACTTTGTGCTGTTTAGAGTCAGTTGGTTAACACACTCAGTAAGAAAGGTATGGACAAAACTACCGAGAAAGGCAGCAAGCTGGCAAACCAGCAACAGAACAGCTGTGCTGAAGGTGAAAGGATGTAACCTATGAATTAAGAGCTTCTCCATTTTGGAAGTGCAATGATAGAGACAGAACTGTGAACAGAAAACCTGTCTATCGTTTAAAAAACTTAACCTTTTGTCCAGTAAAGAAGCATGAAATAACTCATTTAAGCTCAAATACAGGTTTCACTAATTATCCAGACATTTTTAGCACTGGGGTAAAAGATTTTAAGCAGAACACTGTTTCATCTTCTTAGGACTGCTTATTTACATTTTGTGAAGAAGTCTTAGAACTGAACGATGTTGTGCAATATATGGATGTAAAAAGAATTTGACCTACGCCTTTTTGGATACATGAAATATATTACGGTGTCAATAGGAAACTAGTAACCAGTATACATAAAAACCTTTTGAATTGTGGATGTGAGAAAGAGGTCTGGGACAGTAGAAATAATACTAGGTTACATAATCTATTAAAAATAAACAGCATTTAGTAACATCACTGCAGCATGATTACTAAATGAAGCTTATTGATTACCTTGACCTTTATGGACAAGTATTATTGCTAGTTCCTGGTGTACCTGGAATAACCAGAAGAACAGGAGATGGGATGCACCTGACCATAGGCAAATTGCTTCACCTTCTATATGTAAGCTACTAATTTAGATAAGTGGTGAAAAAGATGGGAATTATAGATTATGTGTGTCTCATGTTAGAGAAGAAATCTTAAATCAGATGAATTGTTTCTGTGTTTTCCTTTGATGGTAATAAGATACCTGCTGTAGACATCTACATTATAAATTTACCTAAAGAGAATGTTATGAATTCTGACTCTAAATGCAACAGAACTGAATAGTATGTGTACATATAGAGAGGAAATAGTCTAGAAGATGCCTGGAGTGTGTGGAAGATAACTTCACAGCTGATGAGTGTGACAAATAGAGAAGGTGCCTTGCTGTGAATAGAGAAGGACTTATGGTGATGTGATGGTTGAGGCCATCTTGGGCATACCAATTACAAAATAAGTTTGATTCTCGGAGGGGGTGCAGCAAAACTGCTATTTTCGACCTCCAGAGGGCAGACTTTGGCCTGTTTGGAGCTGGCTGGTCTCTTCTCCTGAGAAACAAGTGACAGCACAAACGGAAACAGCCTCAAGTTCCATCAGATGAGGTTTAAATTGGATATTAGGAAAACTTTTTCATGGAAAAAGTTGTCAAGCACTGGAATAGGCTTCCCAGGGAAGTGGTAGAGTCACCATCCCTGGAGGTATTTAAAAGATGTGTAGATGCGGCACTTTGAGATATGGCCTTGGTAGTGCTAGGTTAATGGTTGGACTGATGATCTTAAAAGTTTTTTCCAATCTAAACTATTCTATGACTCTATGATTCTATATATGTGTGTGAGAAAGCAAGGAATAGAAACCATACCTTTCTTAGGAAGCACACGCTTTCACTACATGAACACTGGTTCATGCTGACTGATTTTCTGCAATTCCGTTAGTATTAATGTATTTTTTACATAGTAGCTTCTGCTACTTCATTGTCAATTTCTAGCACCTTCTTTTCAAGTAAATAGAAATAGAACTTCCAAAATATATGAATTAAGCCTTCCAGTTTGTTCAGTCATGAAAAGCATTCAGCCATAGTGTGGTATTTCTGTTTGAGCATTGTGCCTCAAAAAAACACGCAGACCAAAGAGATGAGAGGAGAATAATGAGAATATCTAGAAAACATGCCACATGGACATATGATCACTAAAATAAAAAATAACTTGCAGTCTTCAAATACATAAAACACTGTTAAAAAGAAAGAAAGTAATTTGCTTGTCATTTCTACATTTTCTTTTCATTCTCCATTTCTTCTACATTTTCATTTCTACATCTGCTTTTCGTTTCCTACAGTGGATAGGAACAATGGCCCTCACTTGCAGCAAGACACATTTATAATAGACAGTAAGGAAACACTTCACAACAATAAAGATGACGAAGTACTGCCAGTGTAAGCTCAGGTGTCTTCATCACCAGAGGTATTTAAGTGGTTAATCAAGTTGCTGTCAGAAATGCTTTAGCTCTAATTGGTCTTGCATTGAAGATAGCAAATGGAATACATTGCCTCAGCCCTTTCACATATGTTGCCTATGACACATATCTGCTAGACCCTATATCCCTCTTCCCAGAATTGAGGAGAATTTACCACTCAGAAATAGTGCATTGTTTTTCACCTTCTGATATTCCAGTAATTAAACTTTCATGAACAAACACAGACTGTGAATGTGCTTTAACAAAAAAAATTATCTATTTGAAGAAGAAATAGTATTTAATCAGACATGGAATCATAAAATAATTCAGGTTGGAAAAGACCTTTGGACATCATCTAGTCCAATCACCTCCTCCAAGCAGGTTCATATGTGGACTAAAATGCTCTAATTGCCCTGATCACTCTCTAATCTCTTTGCCCAAGGCTCAGCTGCCTGCATAAAAGTCAGCTATGCTGACTCTATGCTTGCATCAAAGCACAGCTGTGATACCCTGGTTCAGACTCCTATGAAGAAAACTAAGTTGTGAAAAAGAGCGGTGAGAAACCTCTTCTGGCTTTCTTAACCATGCACTTCTTGTGCATGGGCTCACAAGCTGCATTTAACCTCAGGCCCTTGGTTTTTTTCATCCTTCCTTGAGCTATAATGGATGCATGCTGTGCATGGCCTTGTATCTTGTTGATCCTGGCCTTGTTGGCTTGCCTTTCTGGCTTGACTTAAAACATGTTTTGTCACTACAGACTTCTCTGGTCATCACACCATGAACCTGGCTATCATTACCAGATCTGATCTCCTCATTTAGTTTATGTGGAACTGTCCCCTGTCTGCAAGGGAACAGTTTGTCTGCAGGAAACAATTTGTGCACATTGCCTGAGGCCATCAATGAAGCTGCTAGTGCCTGTGTACCAACATTTAAGAAAGGACAGTAAACACCAAGACAAAGGAATAAGGCCAAAGCAGTAGGTGTTCCACAGTGGAGATGGTTAACACCCCAGAGGGACTGCAGCCTCTAGATAAGCCCATGATCAAGTAGGTACAACCACGAGGAACCCGTGGACACTGAAGGTCCCATGTCAAAGCAGGTACATCACTGAAGACTGCAGCCTTGGAAGCACCACCACCAGAGAAGAGGAAACCGTTAAGAAGGAAGGCACAGTGGAAGAAATGGAGTAAGGAACAAGTACTGCAGAAACCAGTATGTAGTGAACACCAGCCTCCTGCAATGGCCTTTGCTTCAACGAAAGGACTGAGACTAGGCAAAGGGAATGAGATGTGTCTGGAATGAAGCTGAGCATGGGAAAGGGGGAGAAAAGGTGTTTTCTTTAAGTGTTTGTCTTTTTTGCTTCCCAATACTGGATCAGTAATTAACTGTTTGAAACTGAGTTAAATTTCCCAAGTCAAATCTGCTTTGGCCACAACAGTAATGGGTGAGTGACTTCCCTGTCTTGATTTTGATTTGTGAGTTTTCTTACTGTGTTTTTCCTATTATTCTTCCCTGTGTCACTGTGAGTGTGTATGGGAGGAGTGAGCAACAGCTTGGCTGATAGCTGGGGCCAACCCACCTTAGCCTAAACAAATTCATCTTCACAGCCCCTCTTCCTACACTATATGCTCCAGGCCCATAAACACCTTAGTCGCCCTTTACTGAATTCTCTGCAGTTTGTTGATATTTCTCTTGTACTGAAGTAGCCAAACTGGGCAATTATAACTGATTAATAACAAGACATTTAAAATTATGGTCATCTTCAAAATTTTCTCTTCTTCTGAGTAATTCTTTCATTAAAGAAAATAACTTCTGACATTACTAACGGAAAAACTACGCTGACAGACAATAAAAAATTAAACAATCTAATTCTTCTAGTTATCCATCCTCACAGGGCTGAGATGAGATGGGTTAGGAAGGATATATAAGCAGTAACAGAAAGAGGAAAATGAAACAATAGTTTCAGGAAACTGAAACTTATAATTGGATTAGGGCAAGGCTGAGACATTCTCCTTGTTCAAATATCCTTTCTTCCTACTCAGACTGTGAAATTCTTGTGTGACTGTTTTATTTATTCTTTCCTTTCCAACAATCAAGAAGAAAGGCATAGACTGCAGTGATATGGTTTTTTGACATGCTTCCAGTCAATGACAGAAGGTTCAGAGTGGGAGTTTCTATTTCTTTCAACAAAACCCAAAATAAACTAATACAGCCTTTTTTTTAACTTGATCCCTCTGAAAATCTGGACTGAGAATTTTAGGCTAATTGCTGAAGCTCACAGAAAACAATCCAAAACAAAATAAAGGTAAAAAACCCCCACAAACCTATGTCATTTACTCATAGAAATATAACAGCGTTATTGGTAATGTTCTAAAATATTACAATAAAAATCAAATGAAGTCATAAAAATAGATGTTTAAATAACATTTAAAACTTTAGCTAGACCTTATAAGTTAGATGATGGAAGCTTTAATATATTTTCTTCCCATGTGTTACTACCACATTTCCAAACAGGAGCTGAAATATTTTACCATGTAATAGGCAGAGACTATAATAAAATGGTTAAAGAATGGAGTTTAAAATGCTAATTTTGTATTCTCATGCTTTGTGTGAAGTGGGCCCCTATGTGCAATATGCTTAGGATGAGACAGCTTCCTAACAAGAAGATTTGCCTATTTTTTGGAGATAATAAAGGAACAAAGCAATAATCAAACAACATTAGAACCATGCAACATTTCCAGCTCCTAGTCTGGGGAAAGCTAGTTCTCTCAAAACATAATTATTAGTTATGATTAATCATTCTCCCATAGAGCCTGGCTAGGATCATTGATTCATTACCAGTTCATTGTCTCAAAGGAGGATATTTAAGCCAACAGCAAGCAGGAATCATGCTGAGATAGAAGTGATGTCAAAGCATTTAAGCCAAGAGGGCTGAAGCTCAAAAATATAATCAAAGCAAAAGGGCAATGTGCAAAATTTACATATTTGTTCTTGCCTTTCAATAGAGAAATACAAGGTAACACTTGTCTTAAAGTCTGCTTGTTCCTTTTATTGGCTTTGCCTGTTTGATTTTATCTTTTCAAAATAAGTCTGTTGAAGGATGATTCCACGCTTAGCTTTTACACTGAACACTTTTTTTTCTGGTTTGACATGTTACAGAAACTGTTGCACATAGACAGTCTGGTTAAAGGATACACACAAACAATCACCTTTGTGCATCTACAAATTGCAGTTCTTCTTCAGATCCAAGGCAAATTACTCAGAAATCTGCGTTTCAGCCCCTCTGTGCTACCACTACCATCTAGTTGATCGTTTAAACTAACAGATGGTATGATTGCTAGTACGGATAAAGTCTTCTAAAGCACAAAAATCTTTAGCTTATGTTCCCATTGAAACAAGAGGTATTTATCACAGATATTAGGGGTGCTAACTTGAGATATAGATGTCTTTTTTGAGGCATTTACTGGTTAAAATAATTTTGTAATGATAAATCACAGGAGTGATAGGCCATAGGAACAGAAAACAGGATTCAGCACAGTTTTAATCTTGAAATTAAATGAGAGAAGTGCGATCTGGGAGGTGTTCCAGTCCAGATCCCTCAGCCCTCATGATGTGGCTGAACCATGCACTGGAAACCCAGCTGCTCTGGGGATATGAGCAGGTTTCCCAGGGTGCTGTAGGCCAGACAACCTGTGGAATTTAGCTTTGCAAAACTGGAACAGCCACTGAATTGACAAAGCTCCCTGAGGCAGGCTGCTTCACAGGGAAGGAAAACTACAGTTGAGGTTACACTCAGCACAGGTATCTCCATGTCCTCACCAGCAGGACACAGTACCTGAGCAGGGTGAGCACAGTGGGGATACCCGTTGCAGTGGTCCCACCCACAGTCCAGACAAAGCTGAGGTAACCAGTCACGTCTAACATCAGCCCAAGAAATCTAACCAACACGTTAGGAACAGCAGAGGACAGGGCTGGAGAGTGTCTGCTGAGGCCAAGACTAGGGGCTCAGGCTTGAGGTGAAATGGGGCTTCTGGCCATGGACAGAGTGGGTGGGTGAGAGTCCCAGGGCAGGCTTCTCAGGGCACTAAGGCTATTTCATAGAAGGATTCAGGAGCCTCAGCAGAAGGTTTTCACTGTTAGCAAGAGGAAAATTCTCTCATCAGGGCCTCTAAGCTGTCCTCCTTCTGTAGCAAAACATCCCAGTCTCATTAGAGTTAGAATTACCTTGGGTAACCGACTGTGAAGGAAAAGTAAATGACTGTAGACAGACCCATAAAACCAAAGAAATAATTAAATAGGTCCTTGTGGATAAGCAGCATTCCAGAAAACAGAGCAACGGTGGCGCCTATTTGGTAGATGTGTTCTGACTTTATGGGAAGAATTAAAGCTGCTTATTACTTCTCTCATTTTCAGTATTGATCCTGGTATCTAAGAAATAGTGCTTGATTATGATGCCAACTGGTTCCAGGGAAGGTGGAAAGTACACAAACCTTATATTTCACATTTGTTTCTTGATGCAACAGCATTGCCTATCCTGCCTGTTTCACCCATGGTTAGTGTTAGTTAAATTTAAAATTAATAAGACCCTACAAGTGTAGATTAAAAGAGACCTTCTTGATCTCTAGCTCTTTGCTTTCTGTTCTATAATACAATTAATAAACAAATAAACTTGGCCTTTGAAGTAATTGGTGCTTTTGTTGTCACTTATTTTTTGAAGGCTACTGCAAGCTATTTGTTTGCATATCGTGTAGTCAGTATGTGCAAATGTCAACACTAATCAGTCTTACAGTCAAGTGTTCATAACAGATTTAAAAAAAAAAAAAAGGCTAATTTTATGAATGGCCATTTCAAGTTATCTATTAATAAAAATGGGTCAATTCTTATTCTTCACTTAATCTGTGAATGGAAAAGGAAAGACCATTACACAATTGATAAGTAAAAAAGGTCCTATCTTGCAGAGCAGGGATGGATCATCAGATCATCACAGTTTTCTCAGAAATACCACTGAGTCTCTCTTAAAGGTGTTTATCAAACAAGTTAAATAAACAGTCTGATCAGAATCAACCGCTTCACCTGACATCCATGTAGCACTGAAGTGTTGCAAATAATTGTGGTAGAGGGAATCTCCACCTGACAACATTCAAGATAGTTCAGGCTATATAGTGAGATTTTTCTGTTTATCAGTTTTGCTTCATTCTCTGCTTTTCTTTTTCTTCTCAGCTTTTCTTCAGTCTGTGGAAGAAACATGCTAATACTTTCCCAATAATGGAATAACATTTAAATGAATACTCTTTCCTCCAGCTCTGCCAGTTTTTTCAACTATCATACTATTGCCACTCTATTTATCTTATATTTCATTTATCTTTATACTCCTGTGGCTACACCAGTACTATCAACAGTGAAAGAAGATCACTACAGCGGCCTTAGTACTGGTGAAACAGTTTGAGTGCTGGCATGGTGGATTTGCTGTGTAAATTTGGATAACCTTAAGCTACTCTTATTCATAAGAAAAGTTTAATTGGCTCTTGGCTTACCAGGGCCATGGAAAAAGAAATATGCATTTGAACATAGTTAACCAGAATTCAAGGGAAGCTGTCTGGACTCAAATAGTACTCACTTGTCTTAGATTAATGTCTGAGTATTATTTATACAGTTATACTGAATTTTTCAGAAGTAAATATCCATGGAGAAAAAAAAAAGCTTCTTCTATTTCAGTTTCCAGCTTTAACTTTGGATGTTCTGAGCTGGATCCATAGCTTTCTGAATATTTGCCAATTATTTTTCCATCAGGAAATCTGGTATAGTAAAAAGAAAATAAAAATAGAAACACATTAGGCTAGACAGAAGGACTTGTAACAACTTACCTCTGCTCCTTCATAAAACCCTGATGTTTTCCCTTGAGGGAAATCACAATTTTACAGCATGAAAATCTGTAAATTCCATTTGAAAAACCTGGGGTGAAATTCTGAGATGATAATTTTTCAGTTTTTCATATGAATTTTCAGTGGAGGAGAGAAGCCAAAGTCACTACTTCCTTTTAGGAGAGGCAGCCCTCAGGGGGGTTTATTTTCATTTTGTGGTCATGAATATGTCTAAATTTTTTACTAAGTCTGCTCCATCTGGCTACAGAATATATATAAAAAAGAGTATAATTTTACCTATATGTGATGCTGTTGAAATTACCAATGTTAGTCATTGATATCAGCCATTATGAGACGGCCTACTGATTTCACAAGGATTAGCTATGTCAGTAATATTAAAAGCATGCATCTATGACAACAGAGAGTTTAGAATAATGTAGTTTATGAATTACTATATGCCTTTAAGCACTTTGGCAGTTCATTTTATGTGCTTCTGCATTTTAGGATGTTTTGCTACTGCATTTACAGGAAAGTCTATTGAGAATTTTTTCCAAAGCTTCAGTGTATGGATTCTGGTGATTCATGAGCAGCAAAAATATTAAATTCCTAGACCTAGGTAGTTGCAGAGAAAAGTTTGAACATCTGAGATATAACACTTACGGTAAATTGAACCAATAAAAGAAACATATAATTATTTTCTTAATTGACCCTTCAGACAGTTTTCTAAGTATGAAAGACCCAACTTAGTTTTTCTGAATGTAGTCTAACGCTGAATTGTGAGAGATCACAGGGAGCTTTATGAAGATCAAGTAAAAATGAAAAGAAAGGAAAAATGAGACACCAGAGAATTATGCTAGTAAATTAAATTTACTGAGAATATTCCTTGATCTTGAAACCAGCTGGCACAGCAAAGGCTGCTTCTATGCTAGTAATTGCTGCTATCCTGGGAAATTGGGTGGTCGCATGCAAACTATCTATTGGCAACCCTCACTGGAACTCTCCAACTCCAGCATCATGCCCAGGAATTCTTTGGGTAAGCCACTTGTGGCACATGAAAACATCATGACAGGAACACTAATTAAAAAGCTAAAAGCTTACTAGCATAGGCAGTGGTATTCCGACACTCAGAAACAGCACTGCAAATCACGTAAAGAGTTAGTAGCTTGTGTCCAGTGTTAGGATTGCATGAAATATATATATATAAAAAAATCAGATATACATAAAATAAACCTATAAAAAATAAATGCTGCAACAGCCATATAATGTGACAACAGCTTCTATGGCTTCCTACATACAATATAGTCTCAAACACTGTGTTTATTTATACTGATTCAATTTTACATCATGTCTTTACATTGTGTTAATCTAATGCTATGTTTATCTACTCATTATTGATCTCACACATTGCTCTTCTGCTCCAAGTGACAAGTTCCTGTCCCAGGCACTCTGAAACAACCCACAGACCATGGCACCAAGGTAAAACTTAAGATGATCTATTTGAAGATGTTCCTGCTCATTGCAAGTGGGTTGGAACTAGATGACCTTTGAAGGTCCCTTCCAACACAAACTATTCTATGATTCTATGTCTGAAATGCGCATGTGCCTTTTGTCACATGTTTTCTGACATTGTTTATAGCTCCATCATTCTTCAGGAAAAGCCTGCAACTGACTGTCTCCTGAACACAGAGCACCCTCAGGCTGGTTCAGCTGACCCACCACGCAGAACAGCACCTTACATGGACAAGACTGGAGTATATGGAGCTGATGACCCGTAACTATTGACAGGCTCCACAATAACTATAAGCTATGATAACATACAACAAGAGGGGATTTCTCCTATTTAGGTAAACTCTGTTGATGTAAAGTTAGCAAAAATATGCATACAAGAGGCACAGTGGACTAGACAAAACAGTTCTCATGCAGCTTCAAACAAATCCAAACTGCCTTAAACTACGCACACGCTATTTGCAGCTGACCTGTTCTATTTCATCCAGCAGTGGGAAAGTATTCTGAGCGCACAGATCATGACCTCAAGCAGAGAAAACTTACTGCAGGAGTCTACCAAACATTCCTTCTTGATAACAGAAAACAAAGAAGAACACTGTGGCTCTTTTTGGCCAAGCCCAGCCATGATTATCTCATGCAGCTGTTTCCAGGTGGTTTACACTGTCTCAAGGCACAATAAATTGTTGAAGGGTTTGTGAACAAACTGCTCCACAAATTGTAGGCTAGGATAAATATCCTAGACTCAAAGAAAGTCAAAAAACATCCTCATATTTTGAAGCATTTTTCATCTTGAGGACAAAACATCAGGTTTGGGGAATTTACAAACCTTCCAGGTGAAACAGTCAAATTGATTTCCAGAAAAGTGTTTTGAGCAAGAGTGGTTCAATTCATCAAATACTGTAGTTCTCTCAGCTGACAGAGAAAATGTCAGGTGTGGAAGCACAAATCAAGCTACCTCAAGTAGTGTTTGCATGCATGTAGCAAGAAAAAAAGGGTTTTGATATTACACTGGGCTCTCTGACATATAACTGCCACAGCAGAGCCAAGCATGCTGGCTAGTGCTGAGAGTGTGAGGCAGAAGCAATTGTATAAAAGATTAAAAGCCACATTTTTAGTCTTGTTTTTTGCCATAAATCCTCCAAAGACTTTTGTGATTTTGTGACTATCAGTTACACATCTGTGCCCACATAGTCAAGTAATCTCAAGCTCATATTTCTGCCAACAACTGAAAAGTCCTGCTGCTTTGGCCAGCACTGAAAGACCACTTCTTGTCTGCTGAAGCAATGCCATATATATTGCCCTGCTAAGCAACAAATCTGCTTTGTCGTTGTTCAGAGCCTGCTATTGTTATTCAGAAAAAGCCAGTGCAGTTTTCAAAAAGCTGAACTAATTTCTCCACTTCATGTAAGAGATTAAATCAGTAAACAGTAAAAAAATTGAATCCCTCAAAATTTCTACATCACATCATGCAATACTACTGTGAATAAGCTATATCATTTCATAAAGTACAATGACATGAATGAAACTTAATTCTAGCTTAGAATTCCATATAGTCAGAATTGTTTTATATGTTTGCATTTTTTATTTTTCCTCTTCACTCTCTTTTCCCCTAGTAATTTAGGTAGTTTTGCTTCTTTTGACTTGTGGTATCTGTTAAAATATGGCAAAAATCAATTTCACTAAAATAACACAGGTCACATACATGAAAAGGAAGCAGGAGAGAAAACTATTAAGTTCTAACCTACCTTTTCCTGGTTTACTGCTGTATGTATTATATAATAATAACATAATAACATGTATTATATAATAATAACATACCCTGCTGTTCTCTGCAACAGGGAAATAAAAATAGCAAAAAACTATTACATGGAAAACTTCTTTGGAAACACAATTTCGAAAGGGTGACAATATTTAAGGAATGCAGGACTCAGGTTGTTTATCCAGTCAGTGAAATAAGTAGGGTTTTTTTGCTCTTTCATGTGCTTAAAGACTGTACCCTCACCATTTTTATAACACACACTTGAAGAGCTTACAAATGTGGACCAAGTACTTCCTCAAGGGAAGCACTGAGTTTTCGTAGACCAGTGAGAATTTTCTAAAATAAATCTTTTCTGCATTGCAAACTCTCAGATGCTGTTAGATAATTTTTAATGAAGCCCTCCTGCTACCTTCTGAGCAACTTTCTTCTGTTGAGATTTAAAAAGATCTTACATTATTCCTAAATTAGTCACATTTGAAGCAATCACCAGGGGTTTCCTTGCAGGTTTCTTGGAATTGGTTGCTTCATGGAAATTTTGACTTCATGAACTGTGAAAAGATCAGAGTAACTGACAAATTTGTCAAGCTTGAACTGGAATGTAAAGACAGGTTGTTTGATGCAGTAAATCATGTGAAAGCTATTTCCAAGAAGCATTTTGACAAGCTGTCAGGACATTGGTTGGACAAGCACCAGGTAGTGCTACTCAGGAGTAAAGCAGTGACAATGGTGAGAAAACTCATGTCATTTCACTGTATTCCACTTTTTGAGAACCAGTCGTCATACGATAGAAAATATCCTTCCTGTCAGATTGATTTTGTGTGCTAAGGCTCTTCAAGCTGGCTGCTGAAAAGATGCACATTTACAAAGTGCAACTTCAGACACAAGAACCTAAACTATGCAGTTTCCTTCTTTCTCAGGCAGTGGTGAGACTGGCTCTTCCACAGACTCCTTCAGAGATCACAGGTGAGGCTCCTCTCACAAATTAACCCTGAAATGTTTTTTCTCTGGGGTTCCTGTTGGTCCACTTCTCTGTTGTGGTCTCTCCGAAGGTTAGATAGCATAGCCATTCCTCCCAGTTTTGCATCATATTCAAGAATCATATTCAAATGGCCTGTCCTGTTGTCCAGGCTATTAATGAAGATGTATGAAGATGCCCCAATATCAACTCCTGGGGCATGCCACTAGCAGCTGTCCTCCAGAAGGACTTTATCCTGATGATTGCAACCCTCTGAGCCCAGCTCTTCAGCCAGTCTTTAGTCTACTTCACTGTTCACTTATCTAGTCTGTACTTAATCAGCTTGTCCTCAGAGACAAGCTGTTAGAAGAAATAAAATCAATAGCCTTACTTAAGTTGAGATAAACTACCTTCCCCTCATCCTCCAAGGCAATAATCTGACACAACCTAAAGGGTTACCTAGTCTGCAAATGTGAAGAGGTTATGACTGTGGGTTCTTAGGATTCCATAATAGACAAGGACATGGAGGCTTTATCTTCTAAATGTCTTTGCCCTATTACAGATGACCACAAGCACCACTAGACAGTATAACTATGATTAATAAAAAAAAAAAGATTTATCAAGCTCTTACAAATTATTATCAGCCATCAGTAATACAGTAATAGCAGCAATCAGTAGTATAACTACAACTGATCACATAGCAACAATCAATATAATAGCAACAACCAGTAACAACAACAACGAAGTAGGTATATACTACTACAGGGTAGGAGGAACATCATTAATGAAGCAAATGTATCAACAATGTAACATTCATGTTCATATACCTATGAACATTGTGTGTATATATATATATATATGGATACAGAATACCAGTATCAAGAAAATTCATTTCAGAAGGGGGCAAAAAATCCCAGAGGGGGGCAGAAAATCCCAAAAGGGGAACCAACCATCCCAGAAGTCAGAGGACAAACCAAACAGAGCCCGAAAGTGTGGGCCCAGAGGGGGACCAGCAGAATAACTGACGGATTCTCACTGCAAAGATGATCCATACAGAGATTCCAGGATCTTGAAGAAAGTTTGTGCAGAAAATTCAACCTATTTAGGAAGTATTTGCAGCATAGGAAGCTTTCAGAGAAAGGCTCCATTTTGAGTAAACACTAACTTATTTTTCTGTCATAGTGACATAAGAGACCATGGGACACCACCACTTTCAGCAGCCAATAGGTGTAGTTATTTTTTTTTTTCACCTGGAACAGCCAACAGGTGATTATTTTCTATTCTCTCAGACCAGTTTTTATTTTTTCCAGACTGTTTTTCTGTTCCTACAGTTCAAACAGCCGATGGCAGTTACTGATTCTTACTGTCTGAAGATGTTTCCCCTTTTTGTGGAAAATTGTCAACAATTCTCAGCAGCATTCAAAAAGAATATAATTATTACTGCATTGACTCAAAGGAAAAGCATTATGCCAGACTCAGCCCCATCTGACGAGCTCTGATGTTTCACAAGACCCACCAATAACTGATAATTTTGGCTTTTATAAGAGCCTTATATAATTTTAAAGTTTATTGTAGGGGTATTTCTCCTTACTTATCAATAAACCTAAGACCTAATCGTAAGTATCCCCTTTCTTGGAGTTCTTACTCATCCTAGTTTTTGCCCTAAGGGTGGTGGTATAGACTTAAAGTGAATTATAGATGACTGATCAAATAGTGAAATGTTAATGTATCTTTTATTGGTTTTATAGCCTTCCTTTTTCTTGTTCTGCTCCTTTTCTATCTTATTTTCTAGTTCAGCTTTTCATATCACCTTTTTCTGGTTTTCTATGTAGATATGCCATGACAGTTAAATAATTCATAAAAGGATTGTTCATGACTTTCCATAACCATCCATTAATTTCTGAAATGTCACTCTACATAGAGAGTCCACATCAATTCTCAGATCATTACATCCAACACCTGTTGGTATCAGGAAGCTGTGCTCTGTCACACATTATCATTTCAGGCAGTACTGATAAAATTTCCATTTTACTAGTACCACACAACAAATATTTCCAGAACAATCTGATTCCTGACATCAATATAGGACAGAAAGATTGTTAGTATTCTGAGCAGTGTGTGGTACTTTGTTTCGCAAGCACGTCATGTGGAAAATCACTATATTTCAGTGATTATTAAGTTTAGAGTGAGATTATGGCAGTAAACAGACTACCAATTAATCAATGTCTTGCTATTATCTTGCCTATGAACTTCATGATTGTCATCTCAGTGTCTTCCCACTTGTGAGATATGCTAAACTGCAGTACCACTGTCATGAGAAAACTGTAGAAAGCCCTCTCCACAGAGGCCAGAGGTGCTGACCCAATAAACATACAAACCCTAATTTCTTTGTTTTCTTCTTCTGATACCAAGAGTTCAATAAAACTACTATGAAGAAGGGTGGATGAGAAAAAAGGCAGAGTTTATAGGTAACGATGGCACATTCAGATTTAAGAGATGTACAAGGTATTGGTCTTTAATCACTACTGCAGCCCTTTCTTTTTTCTTTTTTTTTTCTTTTAATTATCTCTGTGATTTCTTCTCTCATTTAGCCAAATACAGTAGCTGCAGGATATCTGAATCCTCTGGAATGGTTATTGGCTATTTCTCCAATACTGGTAATGAGCTACACTGTTTATTATGATCCTTTTTTTTAAAATCTTGTCCACCACAGTTCCTGCCTTCTGGCTTTTTCTCCCTCTTCACTCATTCTCACACATGCAGACTGGCTTCTGTCAGACCAATAGGAAAATGGACAGATGACTCACTAAGAAATTGGACTGCTGACCTTGGCAACACTTACTTTGCTGCTGTGCTAAAACTACCTCTCATCAGGCTGATCTTATTACTTCGCTGGCTTTCTCTTGTCTTCAACTGGTTGAAAGCACTTACTGTCAGCAGCTGTTGCTCTCTTCAGGACAATGTGGTGGTAGTTTCTCATAAAGCTCCTACTTGCTAGACTAATAAACCTAATATACATTAAAAAAAAATTGCCTACCCCAAGAGAAATTTAGAGCTGGATATCAATGTAAATGATAAATTATCTCTGTCAATGCACAGCAATATCTGTTGACTGTCACATAAGTCAGACTAATAGCTATAAATAAATATTTTATTTTTTTTAATTGAAAGCCATTAGCCAATCTGAGAAGAAAGGAATTGTGAAAGCTGACGAGAGCATGCAGAACTTCAAATTTCTGACGATTTTATTCAGTTCTTAAAGTGATGAGATATGATTTTTCTGTCTGAAATGTGGATGGATAAAAGTTTCTGTGTTGGGGTGGCAAGGGTTTGGTAATGGGAAGTTGCAGAGGTGGCCCCTGTGGTCAGGGACTGTGCTGGACACAGTTCTACATGGCTCTGGACAAATCACAGGCCAAAGCTGAGCCCATCAGCGAAGGAGAGAAAAAGGGAGCAGAGATAGGAGGAAGGAATCGGAAACAGAAAGAGAACCCTGAAGTCGGAGGGGTAGGAGCTGCTCCATACCAGAGCAGGCATTCCCAAAGGGACAGAGCCTGTGGAAGACCCATGCCAGTGCAGAGGGAAAGCACATAGAGGAAGCAACAAAAAGAACCACTGTGTCCTAACTGCAAAGACCACCGTCCCCTACCCCTCACCCCCTCCCTCGCCTTTTGCATTCCTTGCCTCACTGAACGCACTGAGCATAGCCTGCGGCCATAAAGAGGTGGGAAGAGAGATGTCTGATGTGAAGTCAAGCCTGTGAAAAAGAGTGGTGTGTTTTCCCTGTTTTAATGCTTTTTTTTCCTAGTTCTGTTTTGGTTTGGTTTTTGTCTCTTTATACCTGAAAGAGTAATTAAATATCCAATTAGATTCTATTTTGCCTGCCTCCATAACTGGTAAGTGACGCCCTTGTCTCTATCTTGACCTCCTGGCTGCCTTGCTCCTGTTCTATTTTCTCACTTGCCATGCTGAGGGTGGGGGCAGTGAGCACACAGTTGGGTGGATGCTCAGCTGCCAGCCAGGGCCAACCCACCACTACTTCCTTAGTAATTATCTTTTTAGTAATGTTGCTTCAGTAATCCCTGCTCTTAAAAAGAAATGCACCTTGTTTTGAAGAATCTACCTTTCTAGCCACAGAGAAGCTAGAACTCGTGAAATCCTTACCATTGTAAATATTTCAGAAACAGCTTCACGTTTGAGAAGACATATGCAGATATGTAGTGTTTGATCAATTATAATGTTGTTCTGAGAACAGAATCACACAAAAGATTCTCATGTAACTTGCAGAGAAATGCTCATATTCACCAAGGTTGAGACAAAAGTGATCTACGTGAATCTCCCTAGTGTGTCTTCTTGGAAAAATGTCCTGTTTTCTTTGAAAATACCATCTTGGACTTCTTCTCTACAGATATTAACTACAGTAACATTAATAATCATATGCAAATAAATTGACCTTCTCCTCTAAGAGTATTTGTATTAGCAAGAGTTGCAAGCTCCAAATGTGGTGTGCTGTTGTGCTCCTTCAAGCCTGACTGCTTTCTTAAAGATGCAGAAATCAGTATCAGGAATCCTTGTCTATATTCATTGCAAACGCAGCATTCATCTGCAATTTTTCAAAATAATTAGATGCTTGGCTGAGCACCTAGTTTTAGTCAGTTCAGTTGAATGCACATATAATTACATCAGAAATTCTGTCTAGAATATTTATTCCTTTTTGCTACCAATCGAATTATGAAATAGATTTTAAATTTTATTTTTGAAACCACTTAGCACTTCTTAGATTTTTCAGTTATCAAAAAGATGACAATTGCACCAATAACATTAAAACACACAAACCACAAAACTGAATAACACTGTCAATACAAAAAAAAAAGAAAAAAGAACTAAAGCAGCATGAAAAGGTGGCAATGAACAATCACGCAAGATTGGATTGTGTAAAATGAAACTAAATTACAGCTTTTAAGCACATATTAACCACAACCAATCAAATACAATGAATATATACTAAGTCACAAAAAAGCAACAAATCATAAATATTTCACAGTCTGCATATAAAGAGCCTTCCATCCTTGGCCAGTGGTTGCTTTGTGCTAAAGTAAAAGACATAGAATAATGCTGTCTAACTGAGAATAGTACAGCTTTAAGAAGAGAAAACATTTTAAGTAAGTTTCATACCAAATCTTATAGAACCATAGACAAATAGAGTTGAAATGACCTTCAGAAAGTATCTTATCCATCCATCTACTCTGAGACAGATCAGCTACTTAAACTAAATATTTTATTAACCTGGTCAAAAAAAAAAAGATCTCTTTAGTAATGCAGATTTCAGAAAAAATATTCCATGCCTCAACATTTTTTTTTGTCAGAGTCCATCATATTCTCCAATAAGAATAATCCATTTTGTAATTTAAGCTTATTACTTCTTCTCCTGTGTACCATGGACACATAGAAACAATTATTTCTTCTTTGTTTCTATTTTTTATTTACCACATGACTCCATATGAGAAAAACATACTCTTGACTTCAGGCTAAATAATCCCAGATCTTTCCATTCATCTTTAGAGACTATGTTTCCTAAACCTTTCATCATTCTCGCTGATGTCCTTCAGAACCTCTTCCAACTGACCTATGTTTTTCTTGAAGTTTCATGACAGAAACTAAACACATTACTTCAGCTTATCAGAGCCCTTGAACAGAAAGATAATTTAATGTATTTTACAGGTTCTTTATGTCATTTGTTCTTTTCCAGAAGTGAATGACACGGCTGACCCACAATCAGCTTGTGATTCATTCCTTTTTTCTCCAAGGAACTGTCACTTAGCCCACTGTTTTCCCGCATGTATTTATGCAGTTGACAATTTCTGATTAAGTGCAGTGTTTTTTGCTTCTCCCTGTTGACTGTATCTTATTTTTAAAACCCTTTTCTTCAATCTGACAAAATACTTTTGTAGTACAACAAAGAAGCAACATCCTCAGTATGTGATATTATTTAAGTCTTTCTTCAGATTACCTTGCTTCCCAGGGGTGCTATATTTAAGAGACCACGGCAACAACTCCATTGCTGAGGATGTGAGAATATGCCAGCATGTTCTCATAATTCTGGAGGTCCTGAGTATCTACTGTGACACTTTTATGGAAATTCAGCTCATGCTGTACCTCTCAAGAGTTCAGTAGTCTGCTAAAATAAGGTCTCAATGCAGCCAAAGAATGCTTATTTCCACAAAATTCCATGTGGCTTCAAGTCCCACAAAAATCATCAAAGTACCAAACAGGTGAACTCAAAAAAACCTTGGCCAGTAAGGATGAAATCACAGGCATTCTTAAGTTAAGCAAACCTTAGAAGTAAAGATGAGTGCAAACTCATCAATAAACTGTTATATCAGATATTTTCACACAGGTTAGAAGCTTTTCCTGTGCTTCCCCCTTACTCAGTTGCTGAAGGATTCTTTTTCATGTCAGTCATGGTAAAAAAAAAAAAAATCTAATATTTTGCCTCAGTCTGAATATTTTGGCTGTTTCCAAATGCAAAGAAATATTTATGTTTACCACGTTTTGGTAAAATCTGCTTCTGTTTTTCTGTAATACAAAAACTTCAAAAAATAATCATCTGGCCTGAGAAAATAAGCAGATGAAAATTTTTGGAAGATTAAAACCAAACATCTTCAAAATTATAAAAGTTTTAAGACAAGGTAGTTTGCCATTCATGGTAGAATAACTTCTGTTCAGTTTTCAAAGAGCACTGAAGCAAAAGGGGTTAAGAGCCTGATGCTTTAGCATCAAGGTGCTGAAAACCACTTAAGGTCCTTTGAGTTAAAACTTGAAATGAGGATCTCTTAGAAAATCTTCAGGATGTCTCAGGACAGGAGGTGAACATGGCTAATGATAAAGTCATCCTCTTTAAGCCACTGGTCTTTCCCCTCCTTTATTTACATAGTTTTGATTTTCATTTAATTTTCCTTTTATCTTGCTGAAAGCAAAATATATAACTTCTTAAAAATATATTGATGCAAAGCCAAAATGAGAATTAAATGTAAAAAAAAAGCAGGAAAAAAAGATTATATAGATAGATAGGTGGATATTTAATAATCCCACCACAGCCATTGAAGACAAAATTATCAGAATTGAGCCATAACAGCTAAAGATTTTTCAAGAACAAGAACAAGGGGAAAGGGACCTGGGGGTCCTAGTGGACGGCAGGATGACCATGAGCCAACACTGTGCCCTTGTGGCCAAGAAGGCCAATGGCATCCTGGGGTGTATTAGAAGGGGGGTGGTCAGTAGGTCGAGAGAGGTCCTCCTTCCCCTCTACTCTGCCCTGGTGAGACCGCATCTGGAATATTGTGTCCAGTTCTGGGCCCCTCAGTTCAAGAAGGACAGGGACCTGCTGGAGAGAGTCCAGCGCAGGGCAACTAAGATGATTAAGGGAGTGGAGCATCTCCCTTATGAGGAAAGGCTGAGGGAGCTGGGTCTCTATAGTTTGGAGAAGAGGAGACTGCGGGGGGACCTTATTAGTGTATATAAATATATGAAGGGGGAGTGTCACGAGGATGGAGCCAGGCTCTTCTCAGTGGCAAACAATGATAGGACAAGGGGTAATGGGTACAAACTGGAACACAAGAGGTTCCACTTAAACTTGAGAAGAAACTTCTTCTCAGTGAGGGTGACAGAACACTGGAACAGGCTGCCCAGGGGGGTTGTGGAGTCTCCTTCTCTGGAGACATTCAAAACCCGCCTGGACACATTCCTGTGTAACCTTATCTAGGTATTCCTGCTCCGGCAGGGGGATTGGACTAGATGATCTTTTGAGGTCCCTTCCAATCTCTAACATACTGTGATACTGTGAAATGCTCTTTGTGCTTTTGGGGTATTTTATATACACCAAAAAGTCTGGGGTTCCTTAAATTATAATTCGTTTTATGTAGTGAAGTTTTCTTCAGGCTGGAGAATGCAATGATATCTAGAAAACTGACACCATTATCACACAAGTGAAAGCAAAGTAACGTAAGGAATAGGTTTCCCAGTAACATCTCTTCTCAAGTCTCCTCTTGCTTCCTGACATTTTTGTTTGTTTGTTTTAGATTAAGTATCTCACTACATTATAAATTCACTTCAGTTCTAATTGTCTCAGTGTATTCTGACTATAAACCTAGCAGGGTAGAGGCTACCATCACACTGTAGAACACAAATGGATTTTCAGTTCATGATGGCATCTGTAGATTTCCACAGGGAGGACAATGATGTCTGGGATAATAACCAAAGTCAGACTTTCATTCCTGAAACTGAAGAACTTGAATTTTCCAAATAAACTGGTTGCTAAAGAATGCTGTTTAAAAAGTCAGAAAAAAACTTCCCTTTCAGGTTTTAATATATATCATAGAAAAGCAATTGCTTCAGTTAATGAAAATAACAGAGCAAGAAACACTTCACTATATTACAAGTAATACTTAAATAGCTTATAGAAATAGTTTTATTTATCTGTGCTTACACAATTTCACCCTTTAATAAGCTCTTTCAAGGACTTCCTTGGAAATAGATGCCTAGGTTCCTGTCCTCTGTTGTCTACAATTGAAGCACATTTACCGAATTCACCTGTAATGAATGGGCATACAAATGCTCTAGCATCAAGTACAGGCACATAAAAGATTAAACACCTCGCTGAAGACACTTTCTTTAAAAAAGAAGATCCAGTGCTTCTGAAGTGTTGGGGTTTCTTTTAATTTTCTTTTTCTTATCTTACTCCCAGGACATGTGTCACATAACACATCAACTCCTTGAGAAACCACATAAATTAGATTTATTTTTGCAGGAACTTTCTTAGCCAGGATAAGCTCTCAAGCATCAGTGAAGGAAGCACACAGAAACTTCTATAGCTAGTCAGACAGATGAGGCTTTAGAATAAGGAACAGTATTTCTGCATTCTTAGAGTAGGGAGTATTTAATTTAAAATATAGAAAAATTACTATGTAAAGAGAAAACAAATCTCCGTTACTGTTCATTTCACCAGAAGGCTTTTGTGCAACTGCCTCATTAGAAAATAAAAGAATATTGCTAAGCAAATTAGCTAATACACAACCACAGAGCAAGCATAGTTAAAAAGCGTATTAAATTTAGAAAAGAAAAATGTCTCATTTTAAACAAAGAGGCAGACTTAATATTGGCAAACAAAAATCTAATATGCAGTATCTGTGATGATTTGATGAATGGGAAAGACTTGAAACCAACAGAAAGACTAAGGTTGATTTCAACCATTTTTGGGTTGGGTTCCAAAATTTACACTGACTCTAATAACTATTTATATTCTATTAATATCTGTCTTATTAATGCTGAAAACCCCAGTAAGCTTTGAATTAGCCAGTAGGTATAAGAACTATTCCTTTGAGGGAGACTTCTTGTATCATCGTCTTTTATAAGAGAAGTTGGAGACTGAAGATATATTTTAGAGTTGCTGAACCACATAATTGCCACAAGCAAAGATGTTTCAAGAATCACAATAGTGGAGACCACCTTCACTCCTTTGCCTTACATTCAGCTTTTTGCTTTTCCCTGGATGTTCTCCCATTTCTTTTCCTTATCACCTAGATACAGGAGAAAATTGTCTTCTGACAAGAACGAGTCTTTCTTCACCACTACTACTCTCTTAACAGAGTTATTTACAGCTGGCTTCTTCTGGTCAGGGACTCATGAATCTGTTCTGTGAGTGAGGTTCTCAAACACCAGCAGTAACCTGTGAAAGTGACCCACTGCTGTCATATAACTTGTACAATCTACAACCTATGCAATTTGGTCTAATAAAAGATTTATCCTCCTTTGTAAATCTTGCTTCCTTAATTATCATAATTATCATAATGTACCATTAAATACTTATTAAATGTATGTTCTGTTTATTTTTACATCAACATAAGCTATATCTATGTATGTGAGATTCAATTACATAAAACATTAATATAATACAAATAGTGAAGAATTACTTATTTAAGTACTTTATAGATACTGATTTCAAAAGACTAATTCTGGCCTCTGTATTTCAGGTTTGCCAGCAGCGAGAACAAAAATTCATGGATCTGACTGTTCTTTAGAGAACAAAAATCATTTAAGCAAAGCACTTTGCAGTGGTTCGCTGCACATAAGCTATGTTTAAAAAGACGCAATTAGTCAAAATGCATTCTTGGAAATCACCTAGAAATTGTTAAACATTTATACTGTAATAATTTTAGTAATTTTGATAAATCTGGTTTTTTTACTTCTATTAACTTATCAACTATAACAAGCAACACATCATTTCAGATATCCTGCAAAAGATCTTTGCCCCATAACTGTCTGAATTTGGCCTGTATCTGTAAAAGTCTAGTAAAAAAATGAGTTCTGCCTTTAGCTGTGGATATATTTGGAAATAGTTGTACAATAGCTTTCAAATGAAATGAAATGAAAGATGATCTTTTTTGAGAGCTACATTATTTAGAATTAGAGTATCTACTTCACATTTAACACATCTCAGCAGCCTCAAATGTCTCATGCTGAACATGGAAAATGCTGTACCAGGAGAGCTGCTAATGGAGATAGGCTGTATTCCTACAGGATGATTCTCTTGCTATTGTCTTCTAAGATGTCAGAGGAAAATAAGGTTGAACTGATAGAATTTTCAATATTGCTGTGGACTTGACTGCCACTGCAATGTTAAAAAAAATAAAAAAAATAAAAAAAAAATTGAAAATCTTGCCCAGTATTTTCAAGTTACGCCAAAAATTTGAAAAAACCCATGAGCCTGACACTAGTTTCCGAAACCCCTATTTAGTTCCCTGCCTCTTTATGAGAACAGTCTTCAGGAGCTTCAGTGACTACATATTGATTTAATGTATAAATCTATTTCTGAAAGCTTTGATTCAGTGTCTTCTGATGCATATATTTTCGATGGGAAAGTTTTGGTCTTGCTGAAGTGAATGGAAAGTTTTCATCATCATCATTATTATCATTATTATTATTATTATTTCACTGTTATGTGAGATCATAATTTCAGTAGCAGGGGCTTTCAAGGATTCGTTAACTGGTTAGGAGTACAACCAACTGTTGCCTGTGTATCCTCTTTGCAACCCCCCCATTTCAAAACACAAGTTCAAGAAATAAGGCTATTGTGTTGTTATTTATTTATGAACTTTCGTTTAGTAGTGAAAGCTTT
Source organism: Psittacula echo (assembly GCF_963264785.1). Classification (NCBI taxonomy): domain Eukaryota; kingdom Metazoa; phylum Chordata; class Aves; order Psittaciformes; family Psittacidae; genus Psittacula; species Psittacula echo. The sequence continues at coordinate 145,597,603 of NC_137735.1, forward strand.
AAACATGATTTATTGAAAGTTACATAGCAAACCAATGTTAAGATGAGAATTCTGTTGAGGGGGGTGGTTTGTTTGGGGTTTTTCCTCTACAGAGATATTATTTTTTACTAAGATATATATAAATTGCAGCACATTTAAAGATCACTGCAAATAGCATGAGAACATACAGTATATACATACCAGAACACAAAATAATAACTGTCTGATGTAATGTAATTCAATATATTTTTCATCTAAATTCTCATATTGACTGTAATATTATACTGACAGAAACTGGATAATTTCTTGAAGAAAACTAATAACTGAAGAGGAAGATTACTATAATTAAAGAACAGCCCCCCCCCCCCCAAAAAAAAACAAACCACAAACAAACAAACAAAACAAAACAAAACAAAACAAAAACAAAAACAAAACCCAAAAAACCAACAACCCTACAACCAGTATCAAAAACTAAAAAAAAAGATTTCAGGCTACATTTCTGACAGACACAACAACAATTCTGATGACAGATAGAACTGGGATCTATCTTCTTTTGTCAAAATTCTGCTTATATGCCTCTTCTCATTTATTTTTCTCTTTTGATTATATACATATAGGTTTGAGATGAGAAGATCAAGTAATCATTTAAATTACTCAGGAGTGCAACTTCCGAACAATTTTAATTTAATTCATCTATAATGCATAAGCTTTCCATGATTTCATTTCACCCTAATTATAATTGCTAAGCAGTTCTTTTACAGGCATGAAAAAAGAATCAGAACAGAAAAGAGAAGCACATCAGTGGGCTGAAGCAGAATTCCTTCACATTGCACTCTTTTTTAAATTTTACAGATTTTTTTTTTCTACTTAATGTTTCTAAAAATGTTTCATTCTTGACTGTATTCTTTGCTGCTTTATCAACTTATTTTCTGATAAATATTTAACTGTAATCAAAACTGTTGTTTTCAAAATGTAGATTTAAAACAGAAGACATAAGACAGGACAGGCAATACCCCACCAGGAATGCTCACTTGATATAACTTAACAGTCTACAACTAAGGCTGATTTCTCTAAATCTTTTGATGGAAGCAAAGGACATGGATAATTGACACCAATCTTCTCAGCCTATCTACTCTGCTGTAGTTGGCTCTTCAGACAGCCAGATCATTAACCCTCCAGAAAACCAGGTGTGCTTAAATTCCCAGCTCCATCCTAGCTCAACTGTGTGCTATTTTTATCATGCCTGTATAACAAGGTCTTAACAATATTCTTTGCTTATAACCAAGCATGCTACATTAATACCCAATGGAAGGCATAGGATCAAGATTATTCAAAACAGCTATGATCAAAGAGAAGAAACCTATTCCCGAAAAGTCTGGCAACGATGAAAATGAGTACAAAACATAAATGTCAGCGTATCCCCCTCCAGAGGCTTCCTGAACATGAATGGATTTAAGTTCCAGTTTTTAAAGTGAATTTGGATTCAAAGTTCAACTAAAACACTTCAGAGACTTAACTAGAACAGCTGCAAAATACGGGGAGGATTGTAAAGAAAAAGTTTTAAAGGTAGAGAAAGGAGAAAATTATTTCCAGTGGGACTTTTTTTTAAATCAGTGATGAGAAACAAGAAGAGGAAAGGTGTCCCAGATACCCAGAACTGCAGAGATGAGAAAGGGGAGAGCAAGCACTGGCTGGCAGAAGACGTTTCTTTAAGGTACTGAAGAGAGAAAGCTACAGTCTTTAAAGGAAGGAGCCTTGCTGTTGCGATGTTGAGCCACGTGTGCTGTAATTTTGAATTGTCAAGTACTGCAAACGGCATCTTGGCATGTGTCAGCTCTCAGAACATGCATCAGTAAGCCTGAGGGACCCCGTGTCTCTGACAACGACAAATACTGTTGTTCAAAGCCTGACTGATGCCTCCTGCCGTTTAAACAACCAACAAACACAACCAGGCAGCAGAGCATTTTTCCTCCGTAGCTTTTGACATACTGCAGGTGAGAGTTTAAAGTGCTCCTGAACACTGTCGAGGCACCCACGTTATACCGGCTCCCCAACAACGGGCCGGCTCCTACGGGCGCAGGACACACTCCCAAGGCGGGGGCGGAGCAGCCTCGGGCCTTCCCATTGTTCGCCGGTTGCCCTGGCGGCCGCAGGCAAAGGTGACTCTTGGAGCGTCGCAGCCCCTGCACCCACACGGCTGATGGTGGGGTTCAGGGCCGCACAGCGGGGCTAGGGGCCAAGCTGCCAAGCCCGGCTAAGAGAATACTTTGTTTCTCCCGCCTTTCCTACTGCTCCCACCATCGCCACCCCTAACCGTGCAGCCGATGAGAAAAACACACTCCACCCTCCGCAGAGCGCATGCCTGCTCCGCCCTGTGCCTTGCCCAACGGCGGGCACCCCGCCCAGCGCACGAGGTACGCATGCGCAGGTCGCTCTGTGTGGCAGGAACAGGCGGAGCGCCCGGGCGGAAGTGGGATTGGTGACTGTTGCGGTGGGTGTTCTTCTTTCGGAGGCAGGTAGCTTTGGCGTTGTGCTGTGGTTGCTCGGCTGGAGTGAGGTGCGGCGAGATGCACTGGTCCTTCCTTGGGGCTGAGGGGAGTGAGCGGACGGGGGGCCCGGCTGTGGAAGAGAGGCTATCGTAGCTCCGAGGCCTCGCCTCCTCCACCTGTACCCTGGCCCCTGCACGGGAGAGGTAGAGCCCGCGCCCTGGCTTTGAGCAGCTCTGGCGCCTTGCTAGGCTTGCCTTTCCTCTATGAGACCTGCAGTTACCTTGCGCCGACCTTTCGTCCCTGAGCTGTCCTGCAAACGGCCTCTGCTGCGGGGGTTGAGCCCCCACTTTGACAAACGCAGTGTTTCTAGGATTAGGAGCTTTTCCCTTTTCCTTCATAGGTGTTGAATGTACTGAAAAAAAACTTTTGTTGTTAATACACGTGCTAATGCTTCTAAACTCTTGGTTTTAAAGATCTCAGCTTTTTGTAACTGCTGGGTTGACTAATTGCACTGTTCGTAGCCTTGTCTTCCTGAGGTCTGTTTGTTTTTCAGTAGCTGAAGCATTGTTCAGATAATGGCAGTATAGTAGTCTAGTTTCCTTGAGTAACATTTGGTTGTGGCCTCTTTTGCACAATATCAGATTACTAAATTTTAATCTGAATTTAATAAGGCAGATTTTTTGTTTGGGTTGTGGGTGGTTATTGTTTGTTTGTTTTTCTTTGTTTTGGATTTTGTGGTTTGGTTGTTTGTTTTTTCCCCTTTGTTTTGTTTTTGCTAGATTTCTAGTTGTATTCTAGTGAAAGTAAGTACCAGCTGTGTGGTTAAGAGTAATAGCCTAAGACTTGTTTCCAGAATGTAAGTTCCTGAAGATTTGCAGCAACAGCAAGCTAGATCCTTACAGCTAAGGGAATAAGATGTGTCACAGTGCTGAGTTGGTTTCTTCTTCTGTTTTAGTTAGCTGACATGGTGTTTTCTTTTGAGAATTCTCAAGGACATCACAAGTTACAAAATTAAGGCTATTAGAAAAATTCTAGACTCTTCCAAACTTTGTTCTTTGTGAATGGTCCTCTTCATTTCTTTAATACTGCTATATAATGAAAGATTTCTGTTGTGGCTGATAGCAGGTAGAGTTTGTGGTAGTTCTGTACTGTTTTGTTCAATGGTATAAATGTTAAGAAAATTTCACATAAACTGTATCAAGAGCGTATGGCAGCATCTACATAAGTATGCATATTTAAAATGAAGTGTTGTCTATTTCGTATCTTTTAATTTTTGCATATTTATCCCAAATATTGCACTGACTAGTGTTTGTGTTTGCAGGACCTTCTGATATCTACCATTTTGACTGACTACATCAATAAGATGCTGATGCTCTTGGCTATTCCTTCATTCTTCATGAAACTTTGGTGAGGTTTCCTCCTGAGGTCCAGCCAATCATGTGTTTTATTCTCTGATTTGTAGAATGAGTTTATACGTCTGTCTGCAAGTAGCATCTGCTTGGATAGATGAGGAATCTCCTCATGCTTCTGACAGCTACACCTTTCTTCTCCCAAAATGACATTAATTCCCTGTACGTCATTTTCATGTTCCACTGAAGTATTTCTTGGTCGTAGAGAGGGAGTAATCTTTCCAATTTACCTCTCACTTTTTGTGTTTTGTTTATTATTCTGCCCCAAAGCTAACCTCTCAGTAATTCGTGAAGAAAAATTGTGTTCTAGAGGAGACAACAGCGGAATAGCCCACTTGTTCTAGTAAGAGTTAGAGTCAGGACCCAGTAGTATCTTTGTCTTTGATGAAGGCTCAGGTGTTGGCAAGATGTTAATTACTTCCTGTCCTATGCTCTGGATGGCTGCACTGTGATGATAAACCATAACAGAGGAACAGATCTAACTTTCACTACCTCCTCCATGAAGCTAATTCTGGAGTCCAGATGGAGAATATTTATATGCTTGTTTTTCTGTCTTGTTTTTTTCAGGATTAAGGGTTTGCAGTTTTTACAGTGGGCTTCTATTGTCTGTATTTGTATTTTTAGTTTTTGACAGTGTGAACTAAACATGACAAAGCTTGCCTTGCATCTTACTTATAAATTAGGGTGCTCTTATGGGCTGAGTTTGATTTTATTTTTTTTTTTTAATTCTTTTAAATATGTCTTGATAATTTTTTACTGAAGGAAATAGCGAAATTGTAATGGTTTAGAGAATAAACATGGAAGACAAATATGGTGGACTTATTCAGCAAATAAAGGCAATGGGGGAAAGTTTTGCTTTGCAATCTCTTTTCCTCTTCCACAAAATGCTTATTTCTCTAGATGTGTGAGGAAAAAAACCAAGATATTAACTCTGACTGTCACCCTATTTTTCTTATATTACTTGTTCCGCATCTATCCTCAGATATAAGAGGTCTATGGAACATCATTCCATTATGAGCAAAATGAGTTTTCTTCTGATTTGTTATCATATGTGAACAGTAAGTAGATATTCACTGAATGCTAGTGATTCTTCTTGCTCAAAAGAGTTCACCAACTTGTATATTCAAACTGTAGGTGGAGTGATTCCTGGGCCTAACAGGAGGTTTACTTGATCTGTCTGTCATGGCTAATAAGATGTTTTCCACTGCTAGAATGTTCCCTGGGGCTGTAGGTTATTGTAAGGCATGTTAGTACCATTAGTTTAACTTTGACAGCATATAGGAACATTTTTGTGTACTGAGCTTGCTACCTACAGCTTTTTATACTGAAATCTTTTTAAATCTTTGTACTGCTTTACTATGTTTACTGCCATACAAAGTTTGGCTATTTCATGTCTATTTGCTTGGAGAATCATGGATGAAGGGGAGAAACGGCGGTGCATTATCTTGATGATAAGAGCAAATTTGCCTTTCATTTGTGGCTTATTTACCTTTGTTCCTGTCTTTTGATCATGTTACGCTGCTGTTCATGTCAACAGTTCTCTATTATTTGTGGATCTGTGGTGTTAACTTCACTTGCAACTGCACCTTGTCCTTTCTTAATGATTTTCAAAGTGCAGTGAAGGGTGATGCAACTAATCTGAGAGTTTAAATTCTGGTGGTTTTCCAAACATAATTTAAGATGATAATGATTTTTTTTTTAATTATTATTATAATGGAAGCTTAAAAAGCCTAGAGAAAAAAGATGTGAGGCTTTCACAAGACTTAAATGAACAGGGTTTTTTTTGCAGTGCAAGGCTCCAAAATTACAGTCTTTAAGCCTCTGGTAGAGCCACTGTCTGATTCTGTATGTGCATAAGCCTCTGGGTGTATGCTTTGTCTTTACCATCGAAGTTACCAGGCTCTCAGAGCTTGTATCTGGGTTGTGCTGTACCTAAAAGGAAATGGTAATTATTCTGCTTTCTGTGTGAACTCATAAGAAGACTGTGAACCTGAAAGCTTTCTTGTTTCTGTGCACATACCTCACAGCATACCTAGCTGCCTAGTTCATGTCTGAGGATGTTTAAACTCTCAAGCTGCAAGTGAGAAGAATAAGGTAAAGTCCTTCAGATATAGGAATTTTTTTCTCTTGCTTCTGGACATAGAGGCATTCTGTGACTGCAATATTCCAATGGAATAGTGTCCTCATTCCAGAATAAAAATAAATAAAATTATTACTTATTTCTGTTGAAGGTTAACCCTTGCTCAAAGTGATTTCTACTAGGCAATTGTTTTCTGGTGTATTTGTGTTTAAGATGGGTTGGAATACATACTAATGTTCTGTTGTTGCAATACATCTTAATGTTTTGTTGGCAATTGAGGCAGAACTAGTCGATTGTTCCACTCTCAGAAATGTAAGGTCTAGAAAATTAGGTAGAAAATCAAAGGTAGGACAGAGCAGCACATGAAAAAAATTCAACCCATAGCCATCCTCAAATGACTTAAATAGGTGGCATAGTTTTCTCTTTAGGGTGCTGTGCTGCCTTTTTCTCTTTACTGTGTGTGTCCCTCCTGTTCCAGACACAATGCTGTCTATCTTAATTGCAGGCCTTTATTTATTTATTTACTTATTTATTTATTTTCTATTCTGTTAAACTGATGGTTCAATGCCAACTTCATGGATTTCAACAAAGCCAAGTGCAAGGCCCTACATCTCGGTACGGGCAATCCCAGGCACAGCTACATGTTGGGCGGAGAAGAGGTTCAAAGCAGCCCTGCGGAGAAGGACTTGGGGATATTGCTTGATGAAAAACTGAACATGAGCTGGCAGTGTGTGCTCGCAGCCCAGAAAGCCAACCTTATCCTGGGCTGCATCAAAAGGAGCGTGACCAGCAGGTCAAAGGAGCTGATCCTGCCCCTCTACTCCGTTCTTGTGATACCTCTCTTGGAGTATTGTGTGCAGTTCTGGTGTCCTCAACGTAAGAAGGACATGGAGGTGCTGGAGTAAGTCCAGAGGTAGCCACGAGGATGACAAGGGGGCTGGAGCACCTCCAGTATGAAGACAGTCTGAGAAAGTTCGGGCTCTTTAGCCTGGAGGAGAGAAGGTCTCCATGCAGCCTTCTAGTATCTAAAGGGGGCCTGCAAGGGTACCGGAAAGGGACTCTTCATTGGGGACTGTAGCGATAGGACAAGGGGTAATGGGTTTAAACTTACACAGGGGAAGTTCAAGTTAGATATAAGGAAGAAGTTCTTTACTGTGAGGATGGTGAGGCACTGGAACTAGTTGCCCAGAGAAGTGGTAAATGCTCCTTCCCCGGCAGTGTTCAAGGCTAGGCTGGACAGAGCCTTGGGCAGCATGGTCTGATGTGAGGTGTCATTGCCCATGGCAGGGGAGTTGGAGCTAGATGATTTTAAGGTCCTTTCCTAACCATTCTATGATTCTATGAATAGCTCTGTTTATGACACAGGCTTCTTGAACAGCAAACTCAAAGACTGAAGTTGAAATGATTCTTGTGTTACGAAGTCAGCCTTTTGAGGACAACAGAGATACTTGTCATACTTACTTTCATTTAGATGCTATTCAGGAGAGCTGTGAACACCAAGCACTACACTAAACATATTTTCCTATAGATTTGGGAAGCCAGTGCTATATCAATTTGGTTTTTGAAAGCTTACCTTTATGGCTCTTAAGGGCTGGATACTCACATCTTTGTTTTTTAGTTGCAGGGAACAAGAATGTGGGAGTACCAGTGCTTAGCAGTAAAAATACATGACCTTAGTTTTATATGTACAGAAGCTGAAGATCTAAAAAAAAAATAAAAAATAATTGTTTTCTACTTGGATGGTATTTACATAAATGTCTTAAATTGTAGGAATATATAGTAAGTAAAGGATATGGGCAGGTCCTACTGCATCAGCCTACATATGGCTCCTTTTTAGAACCTTTCCTTTGTAAACTTGAAGGCATGTGTGGGATATTTGTTCCATTGAAATAAATAGCAAAGGCTCTTTTTAAGTGAAAGCAGAGGAGCTGCAGAATTTGAGGGTAGTCATCAGAGAGAGTTTTAAAACTTCAATTCTGGTCTTTGCTTTGTTTTAAGAATGATGTTTGAATTGTAACAGAATGCATCTTGCTGTTAGACATCTTTGTGGGGAAAAAACCCCAACCAAACAAGAAAGTCTAATTGCTCAAGTACCGTAACAGAGAGTAATACATAAAAAGTGTTAATCTGCTGTGTTGTATATCTCCATAGCTCATTATAGTGTTGCTGGATGAAGATCAGTATTACTGATTAACTTTGAAGTTGCCTGATTCTGGGTGGAAAAGATCAGCTTCTTAGCCTGCTAGAATATAATGAGCCTTTATAAATATATATGGAATAATATATAAAAATATACATAGAATAGATATATTTATAAATATATTTATATATTTATAAATATATATAGAATATAGTAGAGTCTTTAAATTGATAGGCTTTGTGCGACTTCTAGTTGCACTTTACACTGGAGGCTTTGAAATCTTGGTAAGCCAATGACTAGGCTATCCCGGTTCATGTTTGAAAACGTGGAGATCAAGCCATCATCTTGGCATCAGTTAGTGATATTTTATAGAAATTCTGACTCCTAATACTTCACTAGTTAAAGCAGCCAACAGAGATGGAACAGAGTCTGCACATCTGCATGAAGCTTTTACCTTTCCTTCAGCTCAAGTGGAAACTGAAACCTGCCTGGTGATCTACCTCCCAGCTCTGCATTGTGGTGGGCTGACCCTGGCTGGTCCCAGGTGCCCATCAGAGCTACTCTGTCACTCCCCCTCCTCAGAAGATGGGGGAGGAAAAGTTTGTGGGTCAGATAGGGCCAGAGAGATCATTCACCACTTCCCATCATGGGCAAAAGACTTGAACTTGGGGAAATTATATTGATTTGTTGCTGATCCAATCACAGTAGGAATGAGAAATAAGAACCAATCTCAAGTCACCTTCCTGCCACCTCTCCCACCTTCTTGAGCTTAGCTTCACTCCTTCCTCCTCATGGTTTTTCCCTGCTCCAGCGTTTGGTCCCACCCGTGACTGACTGTCCTCCATGAACTTCTCTGATGTGGATTCTTCCCACAGGTTGCAGTTCTTCACGAATGACTCCAAGTGTGGGTCCTTTCCATGGGGTGTCACTGTATCCTAGTGGATTTGTTTTAGAGATACACTGGATCAGTCTGGGATGAAGCTGCCTTTATAGTAGCACGCATAGTGCTGTGTTTTGGATTTGTGACTAAACCAGTTTTGATGATGCATGGGTATTTCAGCTGTGGCTGAACAGTGCTTGCCCGCACCAAGGCTTTCTCTTCTTCCCTCTGTTTCCCTCAGCAAGTTGGCTAAGAGAGGTTTGGATGCGATGCGGCTGGGACAGCTGACATGAATTGGCCATAAGGGCATTCCATACCATTGAGTCATGCTCAATAAAAACATGCAACAATAAAACCCAGGCTTTTTCATTGGGTCTTCCAAGAGAGCCATTGGTTAAAGACCATCAGGGCATTGGTCTGCTTGTGAGAGATTGTGTTTCTGTTTTGTGATGTGTTAAAGTTCCCTGCCCTGCTGTCCATTCCAGATAGTTGTTCTTGTTTGTGTCTTTTGGGTTCCTTTCAGAAAAGTCAAATTCTCTATGAGACAAAAGACTCTCAAAAGCTTAAGTAATTAGGCTTAAATTTGTTGTTCAATTTAGGTGTAAGCTAATGTACTCTGCATTTGGGACAGGCTAACATGGTACACAGATGATTACTGAGGTGAAGGTTAGTAATCTGTAACTGTAGCTAATTCCATGATTCTGTATGAATTCTTTCTGTGCCTATCCCAGCTAATAAACTTTTTGAATCATCTCTTCTTAGTAGTCAAGCTCTTAACAGTAATTGGTGAGATCTGTCTGTTGCTCAAAATCTGTGCAGTAATAGTGATTTCTGGAGCCTCTTGTGTCTTCTGAATGTTGTAAGACCTCCTAATTTTATGTATACGGAGTTGGATGTTACAAAGGAACAAATTGTTTATTGTCTTAGGTTCAAAGCAGTCAAATTGGCTTTTACGGAAACAGCTGAATATAGAGACTGTTTATCCATGACTTACTCTGGGGAAGGAGTCATTCAAAGTGCTTGGTTTTTAATGTGCATTTCTGTATATTAAATGTTCACATTGTTTATATTACCTATTGAATTCATATATAAAGGAGGACTTTGTTGCCATTTGCAGTGTTATGAAATGCTTGCAAAATAAAGTAATTTGGATGGCTGTCTATTGCTAAGGAAATGTTACTTTCTCTCTTCCTGCTATTCGTGGTACTAAGAGATGAGGCCAGTCCCTCTGAAGACTTTGCCTTACATAGCTAAACTTTATTATTACAAAATAGATAAACACGCCACTCCTAAGTAAATTGCAACTTTCAATAACTCTTAATTTGAATAATATGAGTAGCTTCAGGAATCTGTTTATTATTTTTGTTTAGATAAAGCAGCTATGCCTGTTCAGTTGCTGAAGATCATCAAAGGACAATCTGAGCCTCCACTACCAAGCCATTTGCAGAAGGAGGATTTGAAACATTTGCGGGAAGGCTTTGATCATACCAACAAATATTTCAAGGTAGCATACTAATAAAAAGAATTTTGGCTTACTTTGAAATAGCTACTGGTGTATTTATGAGGGACTCCATATTTCAGCTCAGTTGGTGACTTGCTGCAGCTGTGTCTCGTTGTGTGCATCTGTTGCATATCTCTAAGTTATGCAGAATTATGACCCTGTTGAACTTTGTTGCATGTTGCTATTGACTTCACTGATTTACTGTCCACCTCTTCCTTTTACATGGTCAGACTTAAGTTTTATGAGAGATTTTCCTAGTTTCTAAGCTTCTAACCCATTTAAAACCACATTGCTATGCAGAAAGCTGTGCTGAAAATGAAGGCCTTGGCGAAGGTTAAGTGGTATTTTGTTAAAAAAAAAAGAAAAAAAACAGCAAGCATCATTGTCCTTTTAAAGATCAGATTTCAGAGTGTAATGACTTCTGAAGCAGTTTTCCTTTCTTGTATGAAGCAATTCAATATATAGTTTTGTGGACGGAGGACTCTGTAGCAACTACCTGCATCAAGATAGAATTATGGTTTATTAGCATTAGCAAGTGTGTATTTATGTTTTACAGTAGTCCCAAATATATTTCAGATTGGAATTACAATCCTAGTGTACTAATGAAATACAGTTTTGTTTTTTTTTTTTTCACATCCTTAAATATGTTGTGTAAACCTGAGTATTAGTTCTTGAGGGTTTTCTTTTTTAACCTGTTTAACTCTTTATGGATGGTTCTGAAAATCCTTTTAATTCCTGACAGGTAAGTGGCAAGAAGTCAACATCGTCCTGTGCCTGCCTTCAGCCTGTTACAAAAAAAAAACCAAAAAAAAAAAAAACAAACAGAAAACCAAAACCTGAGGGAAGAAGAAGAAATTCTGTAAAAAAACCTTAGATGGCTTGAATCTTTAAAAGTTGGCACAGATCCTTTAAAAATTAGCTGAACTGGCCTAATGATTTTCTGTATCTGAAACCCATGTTTGCTTCCCCAGCTATATATTCCAAGTTCCAACTCTGCTGCTTATCTAACCCTGTGATTGTGTCCATTCATTGGAAATAAACTGGCAGAAGACTATCCATATCAATAGAGAGAGAGTAGTTTGCTCCTGCTCTCACTCTTGACTAGTTCATTGTGGTGTCAAAGAGATGCCAGGAGTAGTGCAATCAGGTAAAGCAAAGGATCAAAACTGTCCTTTTAGGAAGCAGGCAGCAGTAGAGTGTGATAGGAAGTGATTTGACCAAGAATGATCCAGCCTCCATTAGGTCTTACAAAGGAACAAATGGAAATATCAATAACTAGTGCTTCTGGTAAATGGGGTTTTATTCCTCAGAGTGTAGTTTTCTGTCCCCATTCACCTGCAGGGTGTATAGGCTTTCCTGCTTTTAAGAGCTATGTCTGCAAGCATCCCTCATGGAAGAGCAGGGATTCTTGTTCAGGAAGGAAATGTTGAAGCAGACAGAAATGAATTATAAATTAGAAAATCTTTCTGCCAAAATGAATGTTTCCACTAGGAAAGCAGAATAATTACTACCATTATTAGAGCATACATGCGGTATTATAGTTGATTGCTGAAAGTCTCTTTCTCTGACTTCTGTCTTATGTTAAGAGAACTTCATACTGCTGCTGACGTGGATTAGTAGGTGGCTAAAAGAGCTTGGCATAAAAACAGTGCAGCTGAAGAGCTGATAAAGCTGGTGCTAATGCACCATTAAATATGTAGGAAAATCCAGTTCTGCAGGCTGAGCTTGAAGTGAACTTTAGAATGCACTGATGTTAGTTTATCTTAGCTGTGGCACAGCATGCTGTCACTCTAGACCTGCCAAAATAGGGATCAGGTCCTGCTTTAAGGAATGAAAGAGGATGTTTTTTATGAAGTGTGTTCTGGAAAAAAGCAGCAGATATCATCCACGATGCTCCTGTCTGGCTTGTGTGCCTCAAGTCCTTTCATTCTTAAACTTTTTTGCCTTTCTTTCATCCCTCTGAAAAATACAAATTTTAACTTAAATTTATAGGAACACAGCACAAACAATGTCATACATCCTCAGTCGTGGTGTTCATTAACTGAACCTGATGCCTTTTCTGTTAATTCATTGTCCTCTGGATTTTCCTGTGGCAAAGCTGACCCAAACCTGAAAATCAGCTGTCAAATCAACTGTTGAAGCTGACTGAGGAAGGAGGCCAATGCAAAGAAGGAAATGGATTTGCTAGAGGAAATGCACATTGTCAGTTTAAATCTAGTGGCATATGGAATGGGGAGGGCTTTGGAAGAAGTTTGTTGATAGGCTTAATAAACAGTGCAGTATTTGTAGGGGAAGAGTGAATTTAAGCAGATTTTGGTAAGGTAGGTTTTGTTGAAACTTGGAGCCACGAGCTGCAAGCATGGTCAAGGAAGCAGCAGGTGGTATTTCTGCTGAGGAAGAGAACTACAGCGTAGGTGTTTGAGATACAAAGGAAAGTGGTGGGGCAAACTATTTTAATGAAGAATGTGGTCCCAGAATTTGAACACTCATTGGAAGATATCAGAATGTAAAAGAAAAAATACAAAGTAAAAAATGGTCAGAAAACAGTCTATATCTGTGCTGATTGACATTTCTTAAATAAAAAAAAACAAAATATGTAAATACAGTGTTCCTTAGGTTATTTTGTTTCACTGCAAAGACTTTATTACAAGAAAAAGTCTGTAGTTTATTAACCTGTGAGAACAGTTGAAGACAAACAATCTTGGCAAGAACAATTATATATAATACCTGAAATTTTAAACAAAGCTGAATTTTGTAAACGTGGCAAACCTTTCTGTAAGTGTTCATAGACAAATCTCAGAACAGTGTTTTGCGGACCCTGATTGTTAAAATAGTATTTGATACTTAAATTTCCTTACAAATCTCACTAGACTTCTCTGTGAAAAGTAGGAACTTCCCTGTTAAAAACATACAATCACAGATTTTTGACCTTCATTTTCCTTTTAAATGAAGCATTACTACTGCATCAAAAGAAATGAAGCAATGTGGTACATGCTAAATCTAAGTAAACATAGCTGTTTTTTTAGTGTAATAAAATTAAAATATACTTTGGATTGGAAAAGGATATTCTGTGGAGTCTTACTATTTCTTTATAAAACAATAAAATAAACTGTTGAATTTGATTTGGATTCCTCCTAGTCAACATGTAGGACTAATTTTACTCTGAAAAGCCTCTATGGTAACAATTCACCGCTGCATATTTGGTTTAAGAGGTTGTTACTAACATTTAAGTCAAACTTCCTACTGAATATATGTACTGTAAAATTATGATTTACCTGACTATCTTCTTAATGTTGCTTTTGTGCATTTATACAGATTGCTGATGCAGTCTCTATATCAGAAACCTTTTATTTCTGGTGCTGTTTATGTAGTTCTCTTAAATACTTTACAGAATCTGTTTGTTGTTTTTTTTTAATCCTCTTTTTTTTCCTTATTGAACCAATTTCTGTATTTTTATTCCTGAGTGGGATACAGTGTTTTATGTGTCATACAGTGGAGGAACACATCTGTCTGACATTTTGCTACTGTTGAAGGAGAACCTCTTTTAATGAGTTACATATTTCTAACAAAACGTACTTGTTCCAAAGAGGTGTTAATATCACTGAAGGCACTGATCCATGATTTTTGCTTCATTATAACTTCAACTTCATGATAAAAAGAGTGTTTTTATTAATAGAACCTCTGTGTCTTTTAGAGCATTTGTATTACTGATGAATTATATAGTTCACTACAGCTTCAGAACTTTGCAATACTGTTACCTCAGCTGTACAGGTTTTTATTTTCACAGATTATTTATCTTCATATGCATCTTTTCTACCTTGACTGTGGTTTTGTTTTCATATTTGTGTTGTAATCCTTTGCCAGTATTTTTTGAGAAATGGCCGTACTTGGTACCTTTCAGGTTTTGTGCTAAGCTGTAGCCTTTGTGCTATTACTGTAACCGGTAAAAGGTACTTTCATAGCTACTGTTTCATTGCTTAGTCTAAGCTTATCTAATCAGCAACATTTAAGTAATACAAACATGTAATATTTCCTTTGTTATATCCCAGGAATATTGCTCTTCAGTGCTGTCTTTAGCAGGTTTTTTGGTGGTTTTTTTTTTTTGTTTTTTTTTTTTTTATTTCAGGAATTCAGATAGTAATTTTCACTTATTTCAATTCCACCTTTTTAGCTTACAGATGGTTCAGCTGTTACCAGTGTTTCACTAACTTAGAGGTACATAGTCTTAGTTCATGACAATTTTAATTTTTTTTTTTTTTTTTTTAACTTTTTAGGGAATAGTTATTCTTTCTTACCCGGTAACAAAACTCAGAGATGGGACAGACTTTTTCAAGGTCGTTCTTCAAGGTACTACATTTACGTATACGTTTTAAATTTGTTTTGTTGAACTTCTTTAGACTTTTGTGACATTATGCTCTTACATCACTAGTACTTGCTTTTTACTATTGAGTAAAATGTTATATTTAAAATACTCTCTGAAAGTGTTTGTTTTCTACAAAAATAGATTATATTAAATTTATGCTGGGTAACTTAATGGAAGCAATACAGTCTTCATATATCAGTAGACTTCTTGTTGCAGAATTTTAATGTACTGTTCTGAATGTGCATTAGCTATATGTACAGATTTAATAGTGTATTTTTAAACTGCTTATCATAAGGAAGGACTGGGAAAAATGCACACTTAATAGTTACCATATGACATCTATACTTATATGTAGTGGATACATAGTATATACTATGTAAGTGCGCATTTAATATAGGTCAGTAAGTTACTTGTATTTCATTCTGTTTTAATCTAAGCAGTAAAAAATGGAATTTCACCTGATCACTCAGGTATTAAATATCAGTAGGCACATTAACACATTAAAAGACTTCAGTTGTTCATCATGTAATCAATGATACAAAAATTAATATATCTCTTAAGTCCGAAGCTCATCGCCACCTCCAGCTAGGAAGGAGGAGGATGTCATTAGTCAGCAGTCTATGTTGGATTCAAGGGACTTTCCATTTCTTTCCATTTCCTTCTCAGCTCCTTCTTTACACTGGTTAGAGAATCATCACTTGCTCCCTCTGAGTCTTTCTGATTCTACACATTCTGTGGCAGTGACTGAACAGCAGCCTGGGGGCACAGATCTGACTTGGTGATACAACTTATGTCTGGTGTTAGTGGAGGTGAATGAGGCTGATGGGACCAGAGTCTGTTTCTGGATGGTTTCAGAATTCCCAGATAGGGACCTAAAACTTCTGTGAGTCTTGCTGTTTCACATGGCTGTTTGGAAGAGCCAAGAGTTTCTGCACATTTTCCACAGCCCAAAAAATTTAAAATCATCTAAATTATTTGTGTTATTTCTGAAACAGTAAAAGGTAGAAAACTCCTTTAACAATATAATTTCTGCATCAGTCTTGCTGGAAGGCTGTTTATTGATATGTTTATATCCTGGAGTATCTCCAGTTTATATAGTTCTACAATATGATCTGTGTCAAAGTGGAAATCTTTGTAATTTCTCTTTAATGTACACTGGTGTAGGATGTTTTCACCTTTTAAATGGTCCTCTTATGAGGAATGTTCTGCTTGATATACCTATAGTTAGCACATAAGAGAAGTTGTATAGCTATTTGAAATGATTTTCTGTTTGGAGATTAATTTAAATGAAAAGTGCTGGACTGTAGGTTTATTTTTTTTCTTTTGTAAATCACTTCCCATTGCTCTTTTGTTTTGTTTTGGAGAAGGTACAGTGATGGGAATCACTTCTGGTTCTTTTTCTTTTCTGTAGATATGGATAACTCATGTTCACGGATCAACAGCATCAATATTTTAATATACGGAAAAATGGCAGAGGATTGTGCACAAGTTGTACTCCATGGGGTAAAATAGATATGTTTGGGGTTTTTTTTTCTTATTTTAGGATTTTTTTTCCACAGATGTATGTTGACTTCTTGTTTTTGTATAGTTTTATATATATATATAGTTATTGTATATAAATATAAACTAGAGGAAAAACTCCAAAGTACTTGCTTATATAAATTACTTCTAACATTAATGTTGAAATAAAGGAATTCTTTTTGTCAGTGCTGTTTACCTAACAAGTAAAGGATCATGAATGTGGATGATAAAGAAGTCATCCCAGAAACATGTATAGCCATGTTGTTCCTTCTCCTGAGAGTCTTCTGGTTCTGTAACAGAATAACTATTGGGGAAAATACTGTCTTTCCTGTATTTCTCACTTCTTTTGAATGAGGAGAGTGGAATTTCTTCTTGCTGTTTAAAAATGTTGGTCAAATCCTAGCATGTATATGTATGCAATATAGTTATCTTCTGTTGATATGAAAATTCACCAATTTATGTAAATAGTTTTGATCCTCAACCGATTATAAGAGAACATGTTAGCTAAAAATGGTGAAAACTAATCTATTTTGAAAATTAATGAACATAAAATCTCAAAGCACTGTGTATCACAGTATCACAGTATGTTAGAGATTGGAAGGGACCTCAAAAGATCATCTAGTCCAATCCCCCTGCCAGAGCAGGAACACCTAGACAAGGTTACACAGGAATGTGTCCAGGCGGGTTTTGAATGTCTCCAGAAAAGGAGACTCCACAACCTCCCTGGGCAGCCTGTTCCAGTGTTCTGTCACCCTCACTGAGGCTCTAGCTGGGCTAGCTCCGATCAGCTGACTGACTCAATTGTGCAAATTATGTAAATTTTTTGCATGTTTAGCAACTGCAAGTTACAGCCTGCCAAAGCTGACTATGAATTTGCAACAAATCTGAGAATATACCTGTTCTTTATATGTGTAAAAGTAGACTTTGAGGTTAGTGGGTTTTTCCCTATTGAAATTGCACAGTCTTTTCACAGGTGTTTTTTGAATGTCATATTAAGCATCACCAGTAATCACCAGTGATCTAATACTATTAAGAAAAAACATTTCCATTAATTATCAACCTGTGTAAAGGCTTGAGTCTGTGTAATTCTAAAGTTCCTCTGACACAGGAGAACAAGACAAGTCAGCTGTACAGAGCTCCAGTCCTGACTCAGCAACCAAGTCCTAGCGTCTTGTACAGCCTGCAATCTAATAAAATGCTGAAATGGGAATAATGTATAGCAGGGCATAGCTTTTTAGCTGAAGGTTGATTCCACTGTTGAAGGAACATGAGTAGCATCAGTACAGTGAAAGGAAAGACACATGCAAACACCTAGTTTCTGCAAAATAGCTGAGTTTCCTGAAGCCTGTGTTTGAGTGTGTTTTTATCTGGAAAGAATGAGATGTATGTTAGTAGGGCAATGTGTTCCCAGTGTAAGGAATATTGAGTTATATAATTGTTTTGTCCTATTTTAACTTATTAGCTCTGAGTATGACTTACACTTAGGTGACTAACATATTATATTTTAATAAAAATTTATATTGTATTCCTATTTATGGCACTACCTGAAAATCACCATGCCCAAAGCAGATTCATTATATATTAAACTGCCTGATTAAATTTATTTCCTGCATTATTTTTTTTCCAAAACCCTTTAATAGCTAAATACATCACTGTCACTTAAGCTAGCAGCCTTTCTTTTTCTTGTACAAAACATTAAGGTTTTGGATTTTGAATCATTTAGAGTAGCATTGTCAGATTGCTGAAGTAGCAGAAAGGAGCCATCGTAGCATAATATTTTGCTAAAGCTGTCAACTTTAATCAGAATACTCTTTGTAATCAAATGAACACATGAACAGAGTCCTTCAGTAAAAGCTTATGGAAGAGCTTTTGGTAGAAGTCATCTAGAAATAGGGTACCGAATCTAATATGCTTATTGGAATGAGTCATACTGGTGCAGCCCTGCTGTACTGTTCCAGTACCAAATGAGCTGACTATAAAGGAGCTTTACATTACATCAGAGTTCCCAGCACTTTGATCACATACCTTTCTTATTATCTCTGTCTTCTAAATGTATTTTCTATCTTCTCTCTCTCCTCCTTTTTTTTTTTTTCCTTTTTTTAAATTGGTTGCTACTAAAAAGTGAGCTGCTGCAGGCATTGAATGATTTACTCCTTAAATCATCGTTTTCTTGTTCACTTTGTAGTATCTGAGGAATTTTATACCAAAGTGAAAGTGCAGTTGTAAATGCAATTGCTTCTTGTGCTGGAATCTTAGGAGTGATGCCAGAAATGTCCTGTTTGCTAGCAGAAACCTACCTATTGATTGACCTGCTTGGCCCTTAGGGAAGAAATTGGAAGATGGTGATCCAACCAAACCGGAAAATAACTACAAGGAGAGTCTCTTCAAAGTGCAGCTATGGCTCAGGAAATAATCTCTGAGAAAAGAATGTTTGTCACTGCTGATCCAATGTGTGATTCCTTCTCAAACTTACCCAGATAGGAGTATGTTTGAAGGGGAGTGATTCTTTTGCTTTATTTGCCATGACTCTTCCCATCAAGCCTTTGTCAAAATTAGCACTCAGTTGTAGTAACATCAAGAGTGTGAAAATTTTAACAGAATTTAAAAAAAAATAAAACAAAAAACTTACTTTCTGGCATTGGCTGGAAAGATTAATTCTGCTGGTAGAAGAACTAAGTAAAGAAACTTCAAGGCAGTATTTAAAATTTGCTCAGCATTTTTGTTTCTTGAATGTCTTGAGACTTTAGGGTGAAATTTCACATCTCATACTCTTAAAATAAGAGTATGTGATACAGCCTGTGTAATCATCTGTTTTATCACTCTGTCCCCATAGGACACCTTTGTAGTTGCAGGATTTAAGTTGGCAAAATCGCCTACAGCACGAGAGGATGGTAGACATGGTTGCCACCTGGAGGTGTCTGAAGAATCTGGATCAGCCATTTATGTACGTGGGTACCCAACTTTTTTTTTTACCTTCTTTTTCGTCCAAATAGCAACATAAACATTTTGCTTTACGGTAGAAAAAATTATCAAATCTATTAGAATCTGAAATGCTACTGATTATTTCAGCATGTTTATCAGGAAACAATTGGGACATATTTGTGTGTGCATTCAATTTTATAATAATCTTAACCATGCAAGAGCTAAATTATCTTAGGCCTCTCAGGTAAGTTTCTACTTGTTGGGTTCAGAAAATTGACCTTAGTTGGCTTATAGATAGATCCCTAGAGCTGTTTAAGCCATTCTCATGCATAATACAGTGTAATAATGCAGGCAAGGTAGAGGGTGCAAGAGTGGTCTTAGGTCTGGCAGGAGTTTGTACTGCTTTAATTCTCATCATTACTCTTTGCCTTTGAAATACAGGGATTCCTAGATTCTTAACTTTTTTTAAAGGAAAATTACACCTCTTTTTTTTTTAGGAAGAAAATAGTTCTTTTGTACTATTCAATACTGTTCATCTTAAATACTTCCATCTGCTGAGATATGGGAGTGGAAATACCGTGTTCTGCTTCTGTGTCTGTTATAATGAATCAACAGTGTATGTTTATTGTGACTACTGTGTCTTTGCTTCAAGAGACATTTGCTACCCTTTTTAAGTCTAAGCATTAGTATTTTAAAAGTTATAGGCCTTAAAAAAATCACAGAAGCTTAAATACCAAAGGATTTAGGATATTATTCTACATTTGGAAACCTGTAGTGGAGGAAAAGAGTTGTGGAATGGTAATAGAGTTGCAACAACTTTGTTGAACACTTAAGCGGGCTTAAACACTTCATATGTCTTATGAAAATTACCCCAACAGTTAAGGACATTTGGTGAGAAAGTGTTGCACAATTTTGATCACTGTAATTGTCTACTGCTGTTAAAAAGAAGAATGATGGTGCTGAACTGAGCTCTCAGTGGCAGTCTTGTGGACTCCATTCTGTAGTCAGTGAGAAAGAAAAGGCACCTTCACTGAAGAACAATACAGCTTCATGGTGATTCCTTTGAGCCTATCTGTCAGATTTTGAAATAAACTTAGAAATAATTATGAAAACTTAAACACAGAAATTGCATATAAAAATTTTTACTAACAAAAATCCTGTGCTCCTATCAAGGTTTGAACTTCTGTTTGTATAATTGTTGTCTGACGGTTTTACACTTAAGAAAATACATTCTTTGGTTCAGAAAGGAATTTTTACCTCTACAGATAATTAAAGCTTGGAATGCAGCTCAATGACAAACAAAATGAATTTAAATTGTAATGCAGACTGTTCCATGGCATTGTCTGTTAATTATGTAAAGGTAGAGAAAGTATATGTCATTGAAGATATCGGATCGTAAAGCTATGCCCTGGGTCTGAGTGAACGTGTCTAAATGTACCTGAATTTTGGCACAACTTGAGTATTGGCAGCACATCTTCACAAACAATCCGAAGGAAGATGTGCAGCTCACTGAATGTCTAGGTTGTGCTGAGGAGGTGTCTGTCTCGTCACTGACCACACAATGGAGCCTGTGGCGCTTAATTTACTGACACACTCATCGAATGCTTAAAAGTAGTGCGAATTATCTGAATTTTTGCATGATTCACTTTCTCAATTATAACTGTTCACTCAACTATTTAAAATAAATAGATGAAAGTAAAACTTGCTTCAGGAATGCAGTTGAGTGTGAAGAGCAAAACCATATCCCTAGCAGGCAACACGCAACTGTGAGTGTGACCCTGCTTCAAGCAGACAGACAACAGTGTCGTGTCAGGGTGTCATCTGAGCCCCATGTTTCTCATAGAGTGTTTGGTGTTAGTATCGTCAAATCATCACAATACGGTCCTTAAAAGACCTTACACTGAAGGTAAGTCTGGCTTACAAGTATGGGTCTAAAAGCTTAGGAACTACCTTTAAATAGAATTTATCCCATTCTGGTGAATTTGCCTTAACCTTCTTCTTTTTTTTTTTTTTTTTTTTTTTTAATATGTATTTTTTCCCACAAAGGAGAGTAATGAGTCACTAAAAGTAGATCTAATGCTCTAAGCATTGTCATATACAGAACCTAAATCCATTTAAGTTCTCTGTTAAGCAAGTACAATTTTAAATTTGTGACCTCTGACTTTCAGATGCTGACTCTATTAATGTGGCCTGACCTATATTCAACTAAGTGCATTTCTGCTTTAGAAAGTGTATGTTGTTTAAAGTAGCTTTGTTTGAGTGTAATTGGAGTAAATGTTTTCTTTTTTTTTTTTAATTATAAAAACATATTACTAGTTTCAGAGGTGATTTACATAGCAAAACTGTCTATAGTGCTGCTTTGTGTTTGCTTTAGCATTATATTTGCTGTAGAGTTATCAAATGTTGTTATGTTTGCAATGCCTTCATTTTTGTAACCAGAGAGTTTGCTATTTTTTTCCTCCTCAGATTTACAGTAGACAAAGAACAACTGCTGCTTCAAAAACTGCACTGGTGGTGAGTTTATATTCGGGATGTTTTTAAACCATGTGAGACTAACTGCATATAAATGAGAATGTGTAAAATTCCTTTTTCCTTCTGTTTATTTTACTCCATACTCTCATCCTAGCAGTCATTTGTTTAGCTTTTAATTTTGCAAATAATGTGCCTGGAAAAAAGAATAAAGTATGAAAAAGTAGTGCTTTTTCTATACTTGCAGTTTCTGTCTCTATCTCAAAATAGTTTGCATGTTCGTTTAGGAATATATAAACTAGAAAGGTAACCATTCTAAAAAAGGTTGTATGATTGTGCTTTAAAAACTGGAAATATGAATCTTCCTTTATTTAAAATCAGAATTCAGGTACTGGTCTTAACAGTACTTTTGATTACAGTTTGGAACAAACCTTTATATGTGTAAATAAAAATTCAACAGGAAATAGTGTATTAAAGGCATGGGAATTAGTGTATGGAATTTTATTGTTCTTTATCATAAAGGTTCGGTATTGACAATGACAGCTTGGATTTGAGTTAATTTTATAAAGAGTTTTCAATGAGTTTGGCGGAACTTGTATTCTTAAAAGAAAAGGTAATCAGCATATAATGTAACCTTAAGATGGCAGGAAAGCAGTCCTTAAACAATAGAGGGTAGTCTTTAATTTCTTTAATCCAACACGTGTGCTATTTTAATAGGAAGACTTACCCAATGACTGAGGTACTGCCCACCACAAGACAGTGATTCTGTGCAGTGACGCTGCCAATAAGGATTACAAAATTATTTATGTGCATCAAAAAGCCCTTTGAATGAACATGTTAAAACCTATCTGTAAAAAATTGCTTTCCATCCTTATTATTCACCTGTTTCATGTACTGAAACTAGTTGACTGGTTAGTTCATTGTAAGGAAGATGCAATCTCAAAAAGAAATGGCAATAAGTCTGGGGTTTTTTTGTGCTTTATTGCTTGTAAATATGTTCAGGGAGTCTAAAGTAAGTAAGATAGAAAGAAATAACTTCTTAATTATGATCAAATCATATCTGAAGGTGGATGATATTAAAAGACAAAATTCTGGGGGAGAAGGTTTGAATAACATTTTCTTATGTTCCCTAATTTTATCACACCTTTCCAGTCTGTTGCACCTAAATATGTGTACACTCCTCTGAATCATCTTAAAGATGGAACCGTAGTGAATTTGTATGGCATTGTGAAATTCTTCAAGCCTCCATATATAACCAAAGGAACTGGTATGTACTATATTCAAAAGATTTAAAATCTCCTCTAAACAGTACTATTCTTACTATGTTTGTTATAAATAAACCAGAACAAATTGAGGTGATCCTTTAGCCATGGCTCTCAGCTAACATCCAGGAAACAGAACAAGAAATAGGTAAGGGGTATCGGAGTTGGTTTAGGCACATGGGTGGAGATAGCAAATGAAGAAAGTATTTATCAAGCTAATGCTATCAGTACAAAGCAGGGAAAAGGATCCTTGCAAAAAAATGTACAGAAGCCCTGTACCTGTCCTGTGGGGAAAGAATTGTTGTGTAACTAAGTGCAATTCTTCCTGGAGATTTTGACAGGATGTGCTATGGTAGCCTATAAATGTGCTGCCAGCATATTTGTTAATGTAGAAGCAGAGCAACAACTGAATCATTTTTTCTGTCTGTGAAGACTTACAGATTGTACTAGTTTTGCTAGAAGACTGTACTGTTTCACTAGGTGCTTAGTAAGTACATAGCTAGTTGATATCCCTGCTGAATTTGATTAAGCAGTAGAATTTCTTACTCAGATTCAGAATTAATCAGAATATTTTCTGTTTATTGTAAAGTTACTGTGCATTTTAATGTACTGGTTTGTTTTTGTTTGGGTTTTTTTATCGTGATGCTGACTGATTTTTATGGTCTAAATTACTTATGCAAGTTTCTTGAATAATGTCAATAGCCATGAATTTGCTTCTAAATGCAGAAATTTAAGAAGTGAGCATGAAAAAAATCAGAAACCTAGAATGAGGTTTGCTTACAGTTAGGTAGCTTGAAATGTAAGTGAAATAGCTGACAGCTGTGCAAACATGGTGGTACACCCAAAAAAATTTCGAAGTCCCACTAAGGTTCAGCTAATGACTTCAACTTTGAAGATGAAGCCATCTTCAGCCTTGGTTTTGGGTCAGTTTACAGTGTATGAGTGGGAGGAACATCTCAGAGGTTAGTGCAAATGTGTGTGTGCTGGTTTCAGAATGTTCAACTGAACTATATTGATACAGTCTGTATTGTGAGCATGCTTAATCACTTCCCTTTGGTGCAGTGGTATTATCCTAGATGAACAGATATACTACTATGAAAGATCCTTTTGACAGGAAATTTGATACTGTCTCCCACTGCATCCTCATAGATAAGCTAAGGAAGTGTGGGCTTGATGATCAGGTAGTGAGGTGGATCAAGAACTGGTTGAAAGGAAGAAGGCAGAGAGTTGTGGTCAGTGGGGCAGAATCTAGCTGGAGGTCTGTGACTAGTGGAGTCCCTCAGGGGCCGGTGCTGGGACGAGTGCTGTTTAATATTTTCATCAACGACCTGGATGAGGGAACTGAATGTACCCTCAGGAAGTTCGCTGATGACACTAAACTGGGAGGAGTGGCTGACACACCAGAAGGCTGTGCTGCCATTCAGCGAGACCTGGACAGGCTGGAGAGTTGGGCGGGGAGAAACTTGATGAAATTCAACAAGGGCAAGTGTAGAGTCTTGCATCTGGGGTGGAACAGCCCCATGTACCAGTACAGGTTGGGGGTTGAGCTGCTGGAAAGTAGTGAAGGGGAAAGGAACCTGGGGGTCCTGGTGGATAGGAGGATGACCATGAACCAGCAATGTGCCCTTATGGCCAAGAAGGCCAATGGCATCCTAGGGTGCATTAGAAAGGGTGTGGTTAGTAGGTCAAGAGAGGTTCTCCTCCCCCTCTACTCTGCCTTGGTGAGGCCGCATCTGGAATATTGTGTCCAGTTCTGGGCCCCTCAGTTCAAGAAGGACAGGGACCTGCTGGAGAGAGTCCAGCGCAGGGCAACTAAGATGATTAAGGGAGTGGAACATCTCCCTTATGAGGAAAGGCTGAGGGAGCTGGGTCTCTTTAGCTTGGAGAAGAGGAGCCTGAGGGGTGACCTCATCAGTGTTTACAAATATGTAAAGGGTGAGTGTCAGGATGATGGAGCTAGGCTTTTCTCAGTGATGTCCAGTGATAGGACAAGGGGTAATGGGTGTAAACTGGAGCATAAGAGGTTCCATGTGAACATCAGGAAGAACTTCTTTACTGTGAGAGTGAGAGGGCACTGGAACAGGTTGCCCAAGGGGGTTGTGGAGTCTCCTGCGTTGGAGACATTCAAGGCCCGTCTGGACAAGTTCCTGTGTGATGTACTTTAGGTTACCCTGCTCTTGCAGGGGGATTGGACTAGATGATCTTTTTGAGGTCCCTTCCAACCCTTGGGATTCTGTGATTCTGTGAAATATTTGTTCTCACTTGTAGCTAAAGTGTGGCCTTGCTGTACCTGTAACTCAGGTGTGGACTAACATCCACAGAAAAGGCAAGACAAGTATGTGCAGCTCTCTGGGCTATGGTATGCCAAGTGTCAGATGTCATAAAGGCAGCATTCAGAGTTGTTATGCAGCGCAACATAGGATTTTTCAATAATGTATTAGATTAACTGGATCCACAGGCTAATGAATAGCTTTGGGAAATTCATCAGCATTTGTACATAGTGTTGACCATGTCACCAGAAGAAACATGTACCCAAACCACTTGAACTCAGTGCTCTGGTGTCTGCAGCAGGGCAGTTCTGTGCTTCCCATGCAGTTTGTTGTTGAAATGTGTCCCCGTTCATGTTTATCATAGATGACAAGGCTTGCTCCTAGAAAACCTTTCTGCTCTACATTCTTACTCAGTGTTGAGAGGGCAGTAGTGTTTCCCAGAATAACTCTGAAACATAAACAATATTCTGAAGAATATGGAATCATCTAATTTAAACATTAACATTTAAAAATAGATGTAGTCATTAAGTTGGGAACTGAGCCAGTAATGATCCATCTGTTTTTATAGCAAATATAGTGCATGTTTGGGGTTATTTTTTCCTCTTGAGACTTAAAGTGAATATTATAATATCCTACATAGTCACTGATACACTAGAGTTTTGTTAAACTATGTATTGCAAATCTTTAAGATGAAATACTGTTTTGATTGGTTTATGTAGGAGAAAAGCATATGGTAATTGTTAGAGAAGGCTGTGGAAAAGTTGAATTTTGCCTTTTTTTTTTTTTTCTTCAGAAAATAGTTGGGTTTTGATAATACTGTAGCTCAGTAAAAATGGGTAAGTACAAATTCCAGGTATCTTACATTATGAATGTTACAATACCACAGATATTCCTAGATGTAGTTGAGGAATAATGGTAAGTGAAAATATGTGCAGGAACTCACATTTAGACTAGAAACAGAAGTGTTTTCTGGCATCTAATTAGAAATGCGAACATTCATAAAATAATAAACGAAGTCTGTGAATGCTTACCATGTGTATAGCAAATCAGGTTATGCTGCCAGCTTAGAAGTAATAGTAATGAAAGTACTTAATATTTGAAAACTATTGATTAAAACAAAGAGGGATCTCTTTGAAGGTCAGAGATAGATACCCAGATAGGCGTGAATGGGTGATGTTAGGTTGCGGGGGACTTGAGGAAAAGGATTCAAGGCAGTGGGGCATGAAGAAGGATCAGAAAGGGGAAAGCAAGCTGTGCTAGGTGTCTGTGCCCAGGCATTGGCAGGCCTCTGTGAGGAGCAGCGAAAGCTGCCTCATGCTGGGCATGGCCAGTTCCAGCTGGCTCCAACTAACAGGGCACAGATGAGACCCTGGGACAAGGTGTTGATGCCTCTGGGAAAGGGTATTTGAGAAAGGGCAAAACACTGCATGACAGTGAGAAGTGAGGGGAAAATGTGAGAGGAACAGCCCAGTGACACCAAAGCTGGGGAAGGAGAAGGGGAGAAGGTGTGGCCGTGCAGGAGCAGAGATTCCCATGCAGCCCACGGAAGAGAACTCAGATGAGCAGATTGATCTACACTTCACCTTTGCAAAAAAGTGTGAGAAGGAAGGTATAGGAGAGAAGAGGAGCTGTTGTGGACTGACCATAACCCCACATTCCCTTTTTCCCCTGTACCACCTGAGGGAAGAAGAGATGTAGGATATGAAGAACTACAGTTGAGCCTGGGAAAAAGGAATGGGGGGAATAAGTGTTTTAATCTTTGTTTCTCACCATCCTACCCTATTTTTGTTGGCAGTTAGTTAAATCAATGTTCCCCAAGTCAAGTCTGTTTTGCCCATGGTGGAAACCTGTTTTTATCTCAACCCATGAGCTTTTTCATCTTGTTTTCTCCCCGTCTTGTTCAGGAGATGAATTGAGAGAGCAGCTGGGTGGCCACCAGGCAGCCAGACAAGGTCAACCCAGCACACATGCTGGAACTCTCCGGATATTTCAGGCTTTCTGTTCTTTGGGTTACAATAAAATAAGGATAAATCTTATGAAGGAATCTTGAGAAACGAGTTCCTTGTGAAGATAAGATTGTTAGTAGAATTAAAAATTTCTTTACCTTAAAAAGAACAATAATAGCAGACAGTCTTTATGTCTTCTCAAATGGAATAACCAAAAACTTTATGAAACTCTTCCTTTGGGTAGGAGATTTCATCACAGATATTCTTTCCTGCCTGATGTGCCACTAAAATTTGTAAAAGACTTCATTGTAAAGGTGCAAGTATAGTCTAGACATCTACACAGTAGAGATCAGTGTTTTGTTTTTAATGTAAAGTATTGGTAAATTATTTCAGTATTAAGTTACTCTATTTGGTCTTTTCTGTGCAGGCTGTCAAGCAACACATCTGTCACTGTAATGAGCTTCTCAAAATTTTCATTTTGTGGTGGTGTCTAGTGATTGCTTGCTTATGCTAGATCTGTTCAAATGCTGTCAATCTTACAGTAGTTCGTATATAAATATATACAATACATTTATTTACTTAAGAATTTGTGCTGTCACTGATATTCTCAGCCGGCAATTGTAAAAGATTTCTTAGCTGTGTTAATAAGCTCTACTGAAAAGATTTGCTTTATCTGTAGTAATTCAGGATGTTGCCAGTGGTGAAGAGAGGTACTTTCCTCTTGAAAAATATTGTAGGTTTAAAACTCAGGCTTAAAAGGAAGGAAGTGAACAAAACCCTACAAACATTTTAAATTTTTTTTTTCCTTTGTTCACATTGCTGACAACAAAAAGGATAAGAAGAAAATAAATCAAATGTAGAAAGTACTAGTTTTACTCTTTGAGTAAATCTTGGAAGGGCAGTTCCTGAAGGATCACAAGGTCTAGATCTGTTGTTTGTCCAGCTGCTTTAACAAGACTCTGGGGACATGAGGACTTTGAACATCTTACTTAGAGAAGCACTTATTGCTGGAAATTATTAAGACAGCCATTCTTTCCAGATGTGTAGAAACAATAAAGTTAAATGCACTGATTTTCAAGGTAATATGTCTCTGAAACAGCTAGGACAAATTTTTGCAACTGAGTTATTTGACAAGTTAATTGCTTCAGTTTCATAAGTAGTAGAAATTCAAAAGGGAAAATTATTTACTTAACAACTAGTCCTTGCCTAGATGTCATTAATAACTATGTATCTTTCTAATATATCTATGTATTTTCAGTTGGTAATAGTAAAAAAAAGCTAACACAACAGAATCAGTGGAGATCAAGGACACAATTTCAAAAGTTTCTTATTTATGAAGGTAGTTGTAATTCTATTTTATCGTGAAAATTTCTAGAACAGTTTTAATTTGGGGTTTTAGAATTATTCACTACTCAGTTAAGTATTTCAGACTTGGATTTGGTTGTTTTTGTGGGTTTTGTGTGTTTGTTTCCCTCCGCCCCCCCCCCCCCCCAATCCAGAATTATGTCTGCTTCAGAGGGTGCAAAATGTTCAGTGATTGGTCTGAATTGTCAGGGCATGAAATGGCTCTTGTCAGAAAATTCTGTAGTCTCCTTACATCTCCACAATCATGTGCTAATACATTCTCTTTCTGACACTGTGTTAATAGAATCATATAGCTTTAAGATGGTACCTGCTGGAAGCATGGGCAATGGAGTCACTGTACTTAATCCATATGGGCCTTTATTCCCTAGATAGATGTGCACCTAGATATAAAATATTGCTCTTTCTTACATATATTAAAGCTTAAGGCTGAAGTTCTGCACTGTGTTCCCCCTGAAGGCAAGTGGTACCTGACTTAGCCTTGTCAGTTTATGTAATCTATAATTAAATATTCATTTTGATTACTATTGCATTAGACAAAAGTTAAGACACCAATGGATGAAATAAATTTTCAGTATGATAATAAATTACTATGTATTCCAGAGAAACGTGTTTTAACTGAGCATGCTTCAGCTGTTCAGTTTAGTTTGGAATGTCTATACTGAAGAATTTTATGTGTTCTAAAAACTGTCCAAGGACATGCTTCATGTTCTGCTTGGTACAACAGACAGATGGGTTTCTGTCTGCTGAAAGGTCTGTTGGAAGTGTTCAAAATTATGTTCTAGCTTTCCTTCCCAAATAGTTTAAGAGTCTTAGATATTTTAAATTTTGAAAGAAAGTTGATTCTGCCCTCTCTCCCCTCTAAAGGATACGTCAAGTATTTAGTCTGAGTAAAACCAGCAAATATAAAAGAAAAAGAGCTTTGGCCTTTTTGTAGCATCCAATTACAAAGATTATGTGCTTGACCATGAAACTTTGGGGACATTGCAATGCTATGCTACTGCTTCTCCAACTTTGTCTCTTTCTCCTGCAGATAACAGACAATGTTTTCTATAATAAAGGGAGGAATTTTGGCAAGAAGACTCCTTACTGCTGGTTAACAATAAGTCATAAGAGTAAAATCCTATTTTCCTGGGGAAACCTCCACCTAGCTTGTTCTCTCAGATATATGCAGTTTATTCATTATTGCTCATATTGAAGTAAAATCTCATTTTAGCCTACCTAGACATGCAGGTGGAGGGTAACTACTTTTACAAAGCATTTCTTAGAATCAAAATTAATAAAGGGTAGCACTTTCAGAAAAGTAACACTTCAGAAAAGTACACTTCTAAAAACCATGAACAGTTCTAGATCATCTTTTTTGCAAGCCAAAATACAGCTTAAGAACCATAAATCAGATTCTTAAGGATATTTTGAAGCCTTAAGGTTTATTTTCAGTTTTCATTTGATCTTGAGTAAAGTTCATCAAAACTCTTAGCCCATAATTTGTTTGAAACTATGTAGCTGAAAAAACATTAAGTTGTAGCATGTGGACAGTCTCAATTAAAATAGTCAGAGTTTCGTGAGCAATAGCAAACCAATCTTACAGTGCAAAACAAACCAATCACAGACTTTTGCATTTGATGGTCTGTTTTGAGAAAGCAGACTCAGTTAAATCTGCGGTAGTTTTGTTCTATGAAGTTGTGTGTTTTTGTTTTGTTTTCGTTTGATTTGTTTTTTTTGTTGGTTTTTTTTTTGTTTGTTTTGTTTTTGTTTTTGCTTTTGTGGTTTTTTTTTGTTGTTGTTGGTTTGTTTTTTTTTTTGTTTTTTTTTTCCAAATCAAAATATTGTGGTGTATTTAAATTTTGCAGAACAAAATAAAAACTGTTACAGAGGTAAAGATAATGATTTTATTTCTGGAGCCTAAAGATAAGAGTAATGTTCTGTTCCCTTCTAATCACAGTGGGTTGTATGTGTATTTCTTTTTTAAATAATTGCCATTTAGTATCAACTAATGTTAAAAATAAAGAAAAGTTAAACATTTTAAAAAGGAAATAAAAATTCAACAGTTGAATAAATAGTGAATAGAAAGAAATCTCAAGACTGTTACTTTGATCTGCAATTTACAAATTATGGCATTAAAGTATCTGTTTAGGCAGATGCTTCTGGTAGTTACTCAGTGTTTGTATCTCTTAAATGTATTCCCATGTTAGAAATACTGTGCTGTAGTAAAACACATTCAGTCTGATTCTTCAGAAGTTTTGTTTTGGGCTTCTGAAATATCTGTATATATGTACATATTTACACACACACACACACATACACACACATAGGAGAGTGTGTACATTTGTAGTATTTTTCTTCCTGTGTTTTGTTGAACATATTTGATAAGTTAGCTGGTTCAGCTGATAATTGGTGTTACTGAATAGCCTCAGTAATTCTTGGAATCAGTATTAATGTTTGGTGGAGTTTAGAAAAGAGAATAATTTGCTACACAAATCTCTCTTGTTTTATGTACATTGAAATAAAAGAAACAGAAGGCAATCTCTAGTAGAGTCCCTCATTGCCAACACATGGCCAGAAATATTTTTATCTATTTGCAGGGGTAAGTTATTGATTCAGACTAGTGGGTTTCCACTTAAAGATTAGTCAGGAATACATATGTGATTGTTGAAAAAGAGAGTCATAATCAGACTGATGCTTTGTACCTTAAAAATTTATATAAGCATCTTCGTTAGGAATTGCTGAATAAAACTAAAATAAATGCTTAATCAGTAAGTATTAAATGCCTTCCTACAAAATCAGTAACTACTAATCTGGAAAGCCTTTGTAGCAATTCTGGTTTTCTTCCAGTGACTGAAAAATAAATTTGTGAGGCCATGTGTTTTGAGGGTTTTGCTGTTTTGTTTTTGTAATATATATATGTGTGTGTGTGTCTTTACAGTGTGAAGAGATGCTGACTTTGTGAGCATGCTAATGACTTACCTAAGAGTCCATAAAAGAGCGGAAATGCGATGATAGTTGTAAAAAGAAAGCTATAACCTGAAGAATGAACCTAAGTCATCATCACAGTGGAGGAAACTTTTGTTTTTCAATTACTGTTATGGGGATACAGAACACTGATATTTCAAACTACAATGAGGAGCTAGAATCTTGGAGATCAGCATTCTCCATGTATTTAATGTAACATTCTTCTGTCTTGATTTGGAATTTTATTGATTTTTTTTTTTTTTTTTTAAAGATAGTCCTTGCAGTAATAATGAATTCCTGTTGTTGCATAAATTTATTTTCTAAAAAAGCTGCTTCTCTGAATAGTTGTGGGGTTTTCTTTTATGAGATATAATGCCAGTTCTGAAGTGTTGCAAGCATCCTTACAGATAGGTGCCCATTGCTAGTAGTCCCTCCTGTGACATTAATCTAAAGCCTGAGTGGGAATACCTCTTTAGAATAATTAAGCATATTTAAAAAACCCCAAACAAACCATAGGTGCAATTTGGCATTCTGTTTATTATCAGCCTAAAAACAGTGCTTTTGCTGAGTCAATCTAGTATGAAAGTAAAAACTTTTATAATATATAAATTTGCTGAACTGTGCATCCATTGTGTCATATTTTTAGCACAGATTATTGGAAGTAAAAATTGCTAGTGGTAACATTTCCCTTCTGTAGGAAATGTCCTGGGTTCAGCTGTAGCAGTCATTTTTCTCCTTTTTAGTAGCTGGTGCAGTGCTGTTTTCAACTTTAGTCTGAGAAGCTGATAACACGATGTTTAGTTGTCGCTCAGTAGCGCTTACCCCAGTCAAGGACTTTTCAGTCTCATGCTCTGCCAGTGAGAAAGGTCACAAGAAGCCGGGAGGAAGCAGAGACAGGACACCTGACCCAAACTAGCCAAAGGAGTATTCTAAACCACAGCACATCATGCCTGGTATATAAACTGGGGGGAGTCGCTTGGAAGGCCCAGATTGTTGTTCAGGTCGAGTTGGGTATTGGTCAGCAGGTGATGAGCAATTGTGTTGTGCATCACTGCTGTTTATTGAGGGTTTTTTTCCCTTCCCTTTTCAGTTTTATATTCTTTTTCCTTGTTATTTTCCTTATTATTATTAGTGGTAGTAGTAGCAGTTTTATATTATACTTTAGTTATTGATTTTTCTTATCTCAGCCCATGGGGTTTATGTTCTTTTGACTCTCCTCCCCATCCTGCCCAGAGGGGGTGAGGGGAAAAGGAGAGGAGTGGGCAAGTGACTGCATGGTTCTGAGTTACCAGCTGGGCTTAAACCACAACAGGAAAAGATAATGAGTGAAATTAACTTACCTACTAAAGGGAAATTGACTCTAGTATGTAAACTTTTATAATTTTTTTTTTTTTTTTTTTTTAGCTGAGTAACTGAGGGGCTTTGCATCACTGGAAAGTATATTGTGAAAAAAATGAAAGTTTGACAAATGACATTTTATTATATTGTTTCCTGTAGCACCGGGATATTATTTAAATTCTGCAATTCTGTTTCGAGTTTGACTCATTATTTGTGCAGAAAAGTGAATTGAGGCACTGAACTGTAACGCTGTATGGAAAGCAAAAACCAATTTTCACCTTCCAGCTAGAGAAGGAAAGACAGGTAGCTTTTTATTTTTTAGCCTTCAAAAAGGACTTGCTGGATGAGGATTTCTTTAGAAGAAAGTACGTCTTTATGCTTTGTTCTTGAAAAACTTTATTTTAATTAGAATTATTGTAGAATGATTTTTTGAGGTGGTAGTTGAGAATGGAAGGCAAAAATCACAGAAACAAAGAACCTATATTATGTAGAAGGTATTCTGTGACTGTATAAAGCAAGTATAACATTTTTATGATACTTTGAGTGGGATGATAATTAGTCTTTTGAGTATGCTAATTGCACAGAAAATAGAGTGTGTTAACTTTTCCCACCTTTAAATAGGCAGCTTCACAGGTAGGAAACTGACTAGAATAGATAATCCCAGTATCAGAAAGTAACCACAATTTAAATGTGTTATGTTTTTATTATTACACTCTTGGTTGCCATGTTGGATTATATCAGGGCACTGTAGCATGTTATCCTGTATCCTCAAAGGATTTTAAATCTATGAACATGTTTTTTTTTTTCTTATTAATTGCTCATTTTGCTCATATTGCTTTGCAGCTGACCTGTGAAATTAACCTTTAGAATTCATACCCAAAGAAATACACCAATCCATCTCTGGATTACAGTAGTAAATACTTGCAGTTTTGTCAGCCACTGGCTAGACTCTATTCATGTCTGCTAATCCTAGCATACAACATCAGAATAGGTGCTGTATGACACTTGACCTTGTGCCTTTAGTGTAAGCATGCCGAAGAGCAACACTTAGTAACTCCTGAGTGCAACAGATGGGAATTTAACATTATTGAGTCTGTGTAAAAATCTTGTGAAGAAGAGTAGTGGTTTTATAGAAATATTAGAGGTTTTTCTATCTGTAGGAATAGTAGTTTTATTTTTCTTGTAAGCCTTCACTTGATTTGTTCTTTCAACACTTCAGTCACTCAAATTGTTGGTGAATTTAAACTTTTAAGTGATAGTAAAACTTAAGAATGTATTTGCTGGAAGTGGCAGAGTATTTCTTTTGAAGGCATAGGCAGTGCACATGCAAGCATGTATTTTCATACAGTCTAATCTATCTGTCTTTGTGGTTGGGAAATCTGTTTGCAAAATTTACATGTAACAATTGTCTTCTTTTGACTGCCTTCCTGTAGTTTTTATTCAAGGCAAATCTGTCAGTTGTAGTAGACTGCTGGTATTCTCTTTCAAAGCTGTCTGGCAACTGTTTATGTGTCTGTATCTTTATAAAATACATGATGGAGATTTTATTGAATTTGTTTTGGCACTGTCATACCTTTGTTCAGTTCCCAGATATGTTAACTCTGGTTTACTGTCATTATCACAAACTGCCTCATGGAATTACAGCTAAGGGAATTGGGGGGGGGAGAGGGGGGCGTTACTTGTTTATGATTTTAATTTTTCAGCGTTGAAAAGGTGCCTGTCACAGCCAAAACAGATTTGATGTGGGTAATTTTATTTATTTACAGTTAAACGTTTCATAACTGGTTCAGGTATTGAGAAACAAAAAAGATAAATAGTTTTACACTTAGGGAAAACAACTTCCCTCCACTTCTCTCAGGCTCAGCTTGATTCTAGGCACCTTTCCTTCCCTCTTCCTCATCTCCACTTCCAGTGTTACTGTTGCAGGTTACACTGTGTCTCTTGGGGTAGCAAACCCTGGTGCAGGAGGTTGAGGTTAGCATGTACTTGCTCCTTATTCTTTCCCTTGCCTGCAACTTTCTTTGTGATGTCCTGTTCTCCAGTATGGGTTCCTCCATTACCTCAGTCCTTTTGTTAAGGGCACATTTCAGATCCTTATGGTAATTTGACTACAGCTGTGGGGCTGTATCCTTGCAGTACATATCTTGCATATTTTGTTAAAGTGAAAGGTAAGTCATTTATGCTTTAATATGCTTTTAGAACTTGCAGAACTCATTACCTCTTTAGGAGACCAGATTGTACAAGATTGTATATATGCTCCCTATTTTATAGAGGAAGAAATTGAAACCTGAAAAAATTGCATGCCTGTTGCAGACAGAAGGAAAAGTTTTGTGTGTTCCTGGCTCACAGACCTGTGCCTAGTCACCTATTTCATTTTCAGTTGTCTGGGCTAATTATTGACAAGATGGACCACGCTTCAGTTGTTATGCTATTGTGACTAAATTGACTTTGGAAGTCATAGCAGAAAAAAATGGCCATATGGTTGCTTATCCCACGTTTAATAGCTGTGTATTAATAACTCCATAATGCTTATAATTTATTCATTTTAATATTTTACAGATTTCTGCTCAGTTGTAACACTCGTGGACCCATCAAATGCGAAGTTAACATGCTCTCTTTTCAGTGGAAATCTGGATTCCCTACCAAAAATTTACAAAGTTGGAGATATTGTCCGGTTTCATAGAATAAAGGTATGTACCAGGATGTGGGGGTGTGTGTGTGTGTGTGTGTGCTTGTTTTCTTGCAATGAGAGGACTGTAAAAATAATTTAATTCTTCATGTACTGAAATTAACACATGCAGACATTAGATGAAGCAGTTGATTGATTAAACAGCTTATCTGGGGTTTTTAGTGTACAATGTCCAGTTACTGCTTTGGTGTTTTCCTGCCTTACCTTATTTACCTGTATCAAAGTCCATGAAGGAAATGGTGTTTATAGCTTTAGTTCTGCTTCTGCTGGATGTTGTTCTTAAGCCTGCTGCAACTGTATAGGGAAGAAGGACCATGCTACACAGACTGAACGGAAGTCTTATAATGCTTGACTGTACTTAAGAGGTGCAGAATAGTACCAAAGACATGATTTTACTTGTTACATATTAATTTGCAAGATAACTGTATACAATTATGTATTTTTTTTTTGCTTAAAATAATTATAGCAAAAATAAGCAAATGTCCTGAAAGAAGCCAGTTGGGAAAAACCAAATTGCATATTTAAGTACTGTTGAGAGATCAAGGAAATTGAGGATTGTACAAAAGAATGATGAAAGCAGTAAAGATCAGCAGTGCTAAGCATGTACACTTTGATATGCCGTAGCAGGAGAACAAAGAAGAAAACCCCATGACAATAAATGTAAGAAGTGCTAAGATTTAGCCTGTTACTGAGATTTGTACCACTGAGATTATTAAAAAAGAACTTGTTAAGATTCAGAAACAGTATTCAGTTATTTGTACATATTATAAATACTTACAATGGAGAAATTAACTAACCTGTTCTGGGTTAGTATAAAGGCTGTTTAAGGTCGTCTTTATGTATAGAGTAGAATTAAACTATATTTAGATTTTGAAGCTTGTGTTGCTAATCAGTACCTGAGATGTGTGGTTAGTCTTGGGAGTTCATTGATTTGACTTCAGATGAGAGAATCTTATGCTAAATTTTAAATTCTCTCTTTATCCAGGAGAGTGTTACACAGATATTGTTTCTGAAATTCAGTAGAGATAGAAACATGTTTATTGCTTCTTAAATAAAAATACAAAGCTTATATGTGTGGAAAAAAAGAGAAAGTAAAAAGGAGCCACATTAAAAGAATTGAGACATTGTATGTCTGTGGTAGGTTAACACTGTTTTGGTTTTGGGTTTGGTTTTTTTTTTTGAGATGGAAAGAACAGGTTAAAAAACCAAAGAAGGTCACTGTCATAGAAATTATGTGTGCACCCTCTTATGCAAACATAGTAGTGTCTCAACTCCTCTCATTATCTTTTAGTATAAACTTATTAAAGAAACTTACGGACATAGCACATGTAAGGAAGTTCACTCTTCTGATTTGGCATCATGTTTTGGAGGACATTATTCTAAAATTCCTGTCAGTTGGTACTTCTTCATTCTTCAAGATGATGTTTCGTTATTTAAAGATGGGTTTGTCAATTCCCTCCCACATACAGTTTTTTTCATCACATCTGAGCTGTTTCAAGTGGTTTCCAGCCCTGACTGACCTCCAGCTGCCCACAATCTGTATCTTCTCAGATGTATAAACTGACAGCTTGTTTAATTATTTTCTAAGTTAGAATGATCTGAAGTCACTAAGTAGTCTTTTTCTGGATGAGAATGTCTTCATTCACTCCAGGCTAAAAAAACAGCTACTTTGGGAGTTTCCATATCTAATCTGAGCAGGTAAAAATCTGATATAGAAGCCTGGTGCCAACTGTTGGGAGTGAACTGGAAGTGGGTGACCTCTTTCTCTCTTGCACCAGCATAGCATTTGTAACTGCTGTGCCACATAGTTTTCATTAAAAAAAAAAAAAAAAAGAAAAAAAGAAAAAGTCTAATTAGAGTTTTAATTACACTGTCTGCAGTTCCTTCTTAACTCTCTTCTTTTGTCTTCTGGCCTTATCACTGTCTCGTAACTTGCTGAATGGGCAGCAATTGAGGGTATTAGAGGCTACAGCCTTCCAGAGCTGTGCTTACCAGTAAGGACAGAAATACATAGTCCTTACAGCATGAATTCACATATCTCTGTCCCAGATATGCTTTTGAGAATCTTCCAAGAAGTTGACATTGATAGCAAACACATTTTAAAAATGACTGCTCTCAGCTACACTCTCAGCTCCTAATGAGTATCTTCTCTTCCTAGTAACGCAGGTGTTGGCAAGGTCCGATGGTTCAGGGCTAATACAAACTTAATGGAGGGGATTCTTTTGGGATCACTCGGGTAGAGAATAATTTTATTTGTTCAGTATTTGTTACAGAGAATTAAAATTTTAAGTGTCTTTGTAACAGAACTGAAAGATTACCCAGTTTTAATTAAATTCCAGTTAATATTCCTTGAAGTGCATTTTTATGACTTCTTATGATGATTTCTTCTGAATTATAGTACTTAGTGATTTGCAATAGTGTATTTGGGCCTTCAGCCTCAGTCTGTCACCTCTGCAGAGATGACTGGGGGGGATCCCCCTAACCAACAGTGTGAAAGCTAAGCCTGTGATCTGATTGTCTGGCCCCCACTGTCATCATGGCAAAGAAGGAGTTGTCTCAAGTAGAGTTTTCTTGGAACATTTTTTCTTCTATAGCTGACTGTGGATGCTCTTAGTATCTTAGACTCAATGCCTAATGTTTAAGCTACTATAGAGAGGAATGAGGCAACCTGCTGGTGCTGACTAAGCCTGCAGTACTTTATCCTCACTTGACTTGGGAGTTTTGGCATATATTCTGCCTTTCTTGTATTGCTCAAATCCTGCCATGATGATAGAATTGTTAATTTCCTCATTGGCTTTTCTCTAATATTCCTTATTACCTCAGAGTGACTCACAAACAAAAATTTATTTCCTCACTCTCAGTGAAGTGAATTGGTATTTAATTTCTATTTTAATGCTTGAGAATCAGAGAAAAGTGAAGCACATTCTTGTCTAGGTGTTCATCTTGTTCAGCATACACTAGTTGTCTGATACAATCACTGCCTAGAATGTGTTTTGGTGGCTCTTCTTCCCAAATACACAGCATTATAGAGATGTGTGACTCATCTGGAACACTTCGAGAATGAAGACTAAAGCAGTGACCTCTTATTATAAACTATTGTAGGACATCCTCAGTATAATACAGTCTCTGCAGCAATTACAAGTCTTAATTCTCTAGGTTTTGTCATGTCTTAAATATGTAGGAAATATTCCAAATCATTCATTTTTTACTTTACTAGAATTTTCTCAGATACACTATTCTGCTTTCTCTGAGGAATGTTTCTAAAGCAGTATCACAATATGTACTGGTTTTTTTAAATGATTATCAGAACAGAAATTGTTTCAGCTGGTTAAGTATATATTTTGACTTCTGCTTAGGTAAAACATACCTTACAATGAGGTCTTCAACTGAATGTATACTCACATTGGAATAGAAGTTTGGACAGTGGATTTCAGATGATAAAATAATTCTAAAAACAGATAAACAAAAAGAAAACCCCAAAGCAAGCCACAACACAACTTGATGTCTTGAAATAATTTTATATGTATAAATAATAATCAAGTTTAAGTGTAATGTACTCATAATTCAAAATATTGTCTTGAATTCCTGATCTGCAAATTGGTAGTAAAATTTATTTTAGGAAATCTTTCTTCTTAGTAAAAGAATGTGTACATTAGCTCAGTATATGTTGTTTTACAAGGCATTTGTTTGATATTCAAAGATGATCAGTGACTGCAGTGGTTTCTTAATAGTCCTTTGCTTCTGTAATTTAACGATCAGTTTTGATAGAAAACTACCTTGGAGATGCTATTATTCCAGCTTTATACATTACTTAGTATTGCACTTTTCTCTTTCATTGAGTGAGGTGAATAACAGCAGCTGCAGTTAAAAAAAATAATTCAAGTGGTTTAGGCTGCTGTAAACCTATTTATAAATGTTTCAAGATTAGCTTTTTTCAATAAGCATATTCAGGATAGAGTTGTACCTCATAGAAATCACTAGAGTTTATTGTCCATACAGTTTGTTGAGGTGACATTTCACCTTTTGTTCTTTAGTTCATAAAAACTATGCCAAACACTCCTGCAATATGTATTTGAATTTACTTGCTTGCTTAGAAAAAACCAAATACATTGTATCTGCTCTGGTTTTGTGCCAGAAGATACTCTTGTCTGGAACTATTATTTATTGAATTTATTTGAAATTCTCAGGGAATTTTTAAAGCATTTCCCAGCTACCCCCCCCTCCCCCCAGCTTTTCCCTCCAGTCCACCTTTTTTGAAAGAATCCCCAAGACCTCTAGAAATGACACAAAATCTACTGACGGGGAGTTGTCATCATATAGGCAAGTCTCAGATTAGCTCTTTTCCCTTAGTTTAATAAAATCTAAAAATCAGTTATGATGATCTTTAAGGCCCGTTCCAACTCAAACTATTCTGTAACTCTATGATTCTGTGAATTAATGTGCTCCATTATTCAGGTCTGGAGAATACTTAAGTAAATGAAAGTTTGTCCTAGAGATGGTCTTTAATGCATTTATGCATTATGTTAAAGTAGCAGGGTTTAAAGGAGTTCCTGTCACCAAGACTGAACTTTGTTTATGATTTTGCAAGGAATACTTGATTTGGGTGCTTTTTAAATTTAAGTGTGCTTATAAAATGTAGGACTAAATAACTGGCAATGTTTTGGTAATAAATATTGCTGTTTAGAACTTCTGTCACATATTTCAGATTCTGCTTTTTTAAATCAGTAGTTTTTCAAGCATTTGAAAATTGAGCACTAGGAATCCTAATCTGTATTGTCTCACAAGTGCTATATGGAGAAGTCTTGTTGCTTTTTTGGTAAATAAATTTTAATTAAAAAGAGATGGATCAAAACAGTCAGTTTGAGATTTCTGATGATTGCTTATATATATATATATCTATCTCCTTGCAGTGCTTTTATATAAGTACAAGGAACAGGAAGATTAAACTAGATCCTTGAAGGAACTCTTCAGACTTCGAACACCATGTTTTATATGGTAGCAGATACAGAACTAAATCAGCAGAATAGAGGGGACCTGCGATGTGCAGGGTAGTAGACGTAAGAGTAATTGTGAGAGCTGTATCCATAATTCAGTGTGTGAAAGCTGGTCACTGCTTACTTTATAGGGGAAAAAAAAAAAGCCTTCCTAGAACTGGTATTTTCTTTTTCAGTACCATAATATCAGGAAATGGGGCTATTGTGAGAGGCAGAAAAGAGGAATCCATAATAACTTCGCTCTACCATCGCTTTGCTGTGTGACCCCTAAAAATTGTTCATCAGTTTTCCCATCTGTAAAAGCAATTGTGATGTGTTCCCCACACAAACATTGTGATATGTGAATGCTCTCTACCGATGCTGTATCTTTACAGGTGGTCTGCCTCCTTAAAAAAAAAATAATCTTTCATCTTAGACTATATTTTCTGCTTATTCACTTTGTTTTCTTGTTACTGTTCATTTCCTTTTTTTATTTCATTTTTATTTTGACTTCATTCTCCTAATAGCACCGGGAACAAAAGTGATCAATGGTCTGTTCTTCATGCACGTGATAAAACAAATGTATGTATATTTCAATGCAATGTAACAATTTACTTTTTTTCTTCATACGTTGTTACAGATCAGGGAATACAATGGACAGATGCAGGGAATTACCAGTGGAGGATTTGCATCCTTGACATTTGATGGAACTGTAGGAGCGCCAGTAGTTCCTCGAACCTCTAGCAAAGGGTACAGTTTCGTGGATGAAGAACACAAAACAGTAGAAGATTTACGTGTTTGGGCAGCCAGTAATCTTTCTATCTCCGAACCAGCAGTAAAATTGTCTGGTGTTCAGCCAATGCTGTTCTTTGATCTCACTTGCCAGCTGGTAGGAAAAGCAAAAGTGGATGGATCTTCTTTTCTTCTAAAGGTAGATTATTTTTTTAATAATAAATTGTTTTATTTATTAAGGCATTGTGATTCAATTTTGGATAAAACAGACATATTCATTGCTTTAATGTTATGTAGATAAGTATTTTGAGGTTAAGTAAACTGATGATCCTTGACCATTTTATTTCCATGTAAACAAAACAGAAATCCCAGTTTGCTTTAAAGTTCTTCATCTGATACATTTCTTTACCGAGGTTTTGTAAGATGGCATTGTTATGGATCAGCATTTCACAAACATTTGTAGATAAATATAACAAGATTTCTTAAAGTTGAAATATATTGTTAGTTTTAAATTTCA
The DNA here is from genome assembly GCF_963264785.1 of Psittacula echo. Lineage (NCBI taxonomy): Eukaryota > Metazoa > Chordata > Aves > Psittaciformes > Psittacidae > Psittacula > Psittacula echo. The sequence goes on from NC_137735.1 coordinate 145,639,394, forward strand.
ACCTTGCTTTTTAGTTAGCAGCAATTGTTGCTTGTTTTTCTAGATCTGCTGATATAATTAATGCAGTAAGTAGCACGATCTAAGGAATGGATTGTATTACTTATTTTGATGGATTGATTTTAGGTAGCTCCTTTTAGTTGTACATAAATGCTTTGGGGATCACCGCTCACTGAAAATATAAAATGCAAAGTGCCACACACCTTTCCCAGGGTGATCCTTAATATCAGTTAACTAAAAAGGAGGTCTGCATAATTTTCCTGGGTTTAGCTCCAGGTATAAGAGTCTGGTGTTATTCTGAAATTCCTTTTTAATTTTTTTCTTTTAAAAGTTGCCTATTAAAATATCAGTGAAGAACAGGCTGTTATTTTTCATTTTATGACTTCATAAAATTATGTATTGGTTCTACTGTATTAAGCTGTACTGCTACAACATTTTTAGAAACAGCACAATTCATTATTCCTTCATTAAAGCAGCAAAGATTTTTCTTGTGCAGAGCAAAATGCTTGCACTACATAGAAACAAGTCTTAAGTGTCATCCTATGATATGCTTTGCTGCTGTTACAAGCATTTCCATTTAGTTATCCCTTATGAACTAGATGTTTAATGAGACCCAGTAAAATTTCAGAACTTTGGACTGTAGTGCAGTTGTTCGTTAATATGTTCAGCATTGAAAGACCCTTTACAAGGACAGAGACAAGTGCTTTTGTAAATTATTAATATTTCTTTACACTCTTATTGTAAGATCTGAAGTCAATTTTGTCAGGTTTGTATAGTAAAGATAATGACTTGGGGACAAAACTTAGGATAGGCTTAGGAAGGTAAAAGCTTGAGATCAGACAACAGTAGATCAATTTCTCTGATACATAATTCCTTTGACAGTAGATTTTTTAGTGGTGTAAGATATTTGTCATGGTTTAAACCCAGCCATGTAGCTCGTTCACTCACTCCCCCCTGCTTCTTCCCTCCCGCCCTGCTCCCAGAGGGATGGGGAGGAGAATCGGAAGAATGTAACTCCCATGGGTTGAGATAAGAGCAGTCCAGTAACTATGGTATAACACAAATCACTACTGCTACCACCAATAATAATAATGATAAGGAAACAACAAGGGAAGAGAATACAATACCACCCGCTGACTGATAATGTTGAGCCCGACCGAGCAGTGAGTCAGCCCTTCCGGGAAACTCCCAGTTACCTCCCCGGGCATGACGTGCTGTGGCATGGAATACCTCTTTGGCTAGTTTGGATCAGGTGTCCTGTCTCTGCTTCCTCCTGTCTTCCCCTCCTCCCTGGCAGAGCATGAGACTCACAAAGTCCTTGGTCAGACTAAACATTTGATCAGTAACTAAAAACATTGGTGTTATCAGCACTGTTCCCAGGCTGAAAGTCAAAAACACAGCGCTGCACCAGCTACTAAGAAGGAGAAAAATACCTGCTACTGCTGAACCAAGGACAATATTTAATACTTAAATCCATATTAAAATACATCAGACAAGCTTAAAAATGGTATATTAACATTGGTAGGCTGTTGGTAATTTCCTCCATTTCTCAAGCATCCCTTTCTCATGTCAAATGCTGGTCAGAATAGAAGCCTTTTTAAAAATTGTAGACAGATCTCTATTTTTTTCATTTGCTAAAGAAAAAGAAAAACCAAAACACAACCCAACAAACAAACAAGCAAAAAACCCACTGAAACAACAAGAAAAACAACAAATATAATGTCAGCTGAACTGGAGTGGTCATTAAATATTGTATTATTTTGGTTATATGTTTTGTAATAATGAATTAAATTTATCATGTCATTCCAAGTATATCAGTTATATTAACAGTTGATTATACTGTAAAACATAATGATTAAAGTGTTGAGCTCATGTAACTAGTGGGGATTACTTCAAAGAACTGAAATGAATTTCAATGATTTTGTGCATCAGTCATAGCATGGTTTTTATTATTGAACTCGATAAGTTAATTGGGATATGCACAGCTTGGGGGTGACATGGCATAAAGAGCATTAGTACTTATCTTTTTCTGAGTATTTTGTTATTGAAACTGATGGACGCTAAAAAATTCACACTAGAACTTCTGTCATTTATGTCTTTCATAAGAGTGTTACTACTAGTCTTTTCTTTCCTTCTGTCAGTTAAATTGCTGACATTAAGCTATGTCACACAGTTAGCATGCTCTGCTGAAGAAAGCAACAAGTTTCATTGTCTCTCCCATTTCAGTGTTTTGCCCACCATGATGGACAAAGGTTGCCACTAACTATTCCTTAGCTCCAGTCTGTTCATGACTAGTAATAGAACCATCTGCTGTTTCCTATCCAGAATTAACTTAAACAGTGTTGGTTTTTAGACCACTTTTGGTTTTTGAAACCAGGGCTCTGTGTTTTCATCCATAATTTGAGTACAGTGAAGCTGGCAAGTTCCTGAGGTAGAGAGCTTGATCTGTTTTCGTATTCATGCAAATAAAAAACAAAACCAACTACTTTCCTAATGATTTTCTTTTTCTGGTTAAAGAAAGCTTTCTGGCTTATAAATTCCTCCGAAAGGTACCCCAACACTAGCCTTGTTAGTTCCTCTGTCAAAGGACATTTTAAAACTAAGTAGTCATCCTTGAATTTGACAGGAAACATTCAGCAATCCATTTGTCAGATTGATCTCCTAAGTGTGAAACTACCGAAGTGTCCCACGTAAACCAGTTGAAAAATAACGGGAAACTTAACAAACTTATGATTCTGTATGTTGTCCAAGTGACTAAATTAATGGTACTTATGCACTAAGTCTGTGTTTCTCAAGCCCAGTTCTGGAGAAGGTTTGATAGTTCAAACAGTGGACAACCTCTCTTTCAAAGGTGGTTTTAAGCATTTCATGGTACAGGATCAGAAGATAATAGAATTTTTATTTTATTTATTTTTTTTTAATCTATGGCAGCACGTACCACCTTGTCCTGACCATCTGAGTACTTCAGAATACAATCTTATTTGGGAACATTAATTTTATGTTGTGGGACATTTTCACTGAACAGTTTCCCCTTTTATCTCTTGATTTGGATGAATATTTCAACCATGAGTTTTTCTCAGTGTATTTGCACATGACTCTGCTGATTCTTAGATCTTCTCCTGTGAGTCTTTGATCCACAGCAGTTAAGCATAAGGGGTAGAAACCCTTTAAAAATTAAGTTTTGTTTTCTCCCCTTCTGCAGCACCTAACTCATGGGACAAAATGCCTTGGTATCATAAACTGTCTGAAAATTAGCTTCTATTGAATTTACATGCAGGAAATCCTATGAAATGCAGCATTGCAGTCTTATAATCCAAATGCCTCTAGATTTTCTTTTTCTATGCCAGTATTTCACCATTATTTATGTTGTCTTTGAGAAGAGACTTTCATCAGGAACTCAGGAAACCACAGTTTACAGAACCATAAGCAGTTACCACTGAAATTTTAATGTTTGGTTTAAGTATTAAGATTTGGGTTCCAGTCTGTTGGTAATCATACTTTTTTCACAATAACTTTGATAGCTAAAAAATAACTCTTACTGATATTTCACTACTTAAGAATATCAAGAACTTGGCTTTAGGCAAACAATTTTTATAATCCTTGTAATTAAGTGTATGTTAAATACTGATATTTTTATTTTTTTTTTTTTTCTAACACGATCTGGATAACTGGCAGTGTATACTGATATAGGAGATTCAGTAATTAAGGGAGTACTCAGTCTTCATGTACTCTAGCTAGAGGGGTTAAAAAACACCCCATATCAGGATTAAAATATTAAATATAGACAGTTCTGCCTACGGAGAATTCTAATAGTCGTAGCTGCTGGATAAACAGTTGAGGTTTTGCTAGCACAGATTTTGTTATTATTACTGTTTATTATTATTAATATTAACAAATCCCAGGTTTTAACACTTGATCAGATTCTTTGTAGAGGATATTTTATACTCTGTAAGGAATGATAATTAAAAATAATAAAATCAAATTTAAGTTATTTAAGGACTTACAAGACTAAGACTCCATTTAAGATTTCTTATTGTTATCAATTACTAATCAAATTGTTTAAAGAAAGTTATTGACAATCTCAATATGCTGTATTCTGAGCATTGCAGGTATGGGATGGCACAAAATGTCCCTACCCAACGTGGAAAGTGCCTGTGGAAGCAAGGGACCTGGAAGGAGAAAAAGTTCTTCTTCGTCAGCTGCAAAATCTAACAGTGGACATTCTAGTTTATGACAACCATGTACATCTGGCAAGATCACTTAAGGTAATGCACTGTTTGATTTTTCTAACTCATTTTGTGTCCTATTTTCTGCTTAGAATGCACTTTAGAGAATGTATCAATTCAGTTACACTGTTAATTCATTTAAGATGTTCATCTTTATATTTCATTGTATTTCCCATACCTTTTTTTTTAATGTAAAATCCCTTCAACATGTGTGAAACAGCATCATTATCCTAAAATTGCCATGAAAAAAAAATCTTCCAATTAAGCAGTTCTTTTCAGACACTGCGATACTATATAGAATTCTGTGAAAATAATGTGGTCAGAAAATGTATTCTATGCTTTAGAATTATTTTTTAAATTATATAAAGTGGGGTTAAACTTGTAGTTACAATCAAGGCCTGTAATTCTAAAGTCAATAAAAGATTTTCTGTTCTATAAACTTCTGCAATTTGCAGTGCAATCTTCATTTAGTGGGTCAGTAATGCTGATTATGCTTAGAGAAAACAACAATATAATTAAACATTTGATCTTCAACAATACTGCCATCTTGCTTCTGAATACAGTAAATTAGCAAAGAATACATCTTTCATTTTATGCTTTCCCCAGTATACCCAAGCATCATTTTTAAGGAGTTTACCAGAAAATAAAGGTAAGTGATAACAATTTGTTAGGCTGGGACTATCAGCAGACATGAAATCAATTTGATATATTAATGCTTGTTCGTAAGTAAATGATAGCAAAATAAGTTGCCCTTGTGTAAGAATTCATAACAAAACTCAGTCACAGAAGTATTTTGTTACTTGCATGTTCTCTTCCGGAATTTTTCTCTTGCTATCTGATGTAACCTATTGATATAAGTATCAGCTGATATTCCAGTGAAGCAGTATCTTTTGAAAACTAAGTGAAAAAAGTAATAAAACATTTTCTTGGGTAGCTGGTGATACTCCCTTTATTGCACTCTCCCATTTATATTCAGGAATTCCTGTTGAATATCTGTCACATAGAATGTCTTCATCAGCTCTCTTTCTTTTCTATGAACCCTTTCTTTCTTACCTCTAAAGCATCTGTGGCTTTGCTGTATACTGCACTGTGTAGCAGAAGCTCTAATGCGAAAGGAAACTAAAGAAACCTGGTTTGACCTACTGAGCAACATGGACTGTTCTCCTAGCTATGTCCAAAGTTGCAGTAGTTTCACTCATGCAAGACGTATAAGTTTTAAGTTAGATCATTTTTGAACACCGCTTTTTAGTGGATTGTCTTAATGAAGTCATTAAAGAAAAAGTACGGATCTTAACAGTTAAACTTCAGGAAGATTTCATAAGTTCAGCTTGCAATATGTGCAGTTAATTTTATTTCACAGAATAATCTAAAGGTAATAGAATTTGGGGTGACCTTTCCTAAAATAGATAATTTAATGAAAGGTTTGGTTTAAAATACTAGTAGAAATAATGTTATGTCATGAGAAAGTATAATTGAAATACTCTATATTAACCTGATTAATATTTATTTGAGGGTCTTGTTATGTAAAAATTTAAGAAATCGTTTATGTAGGTGTGTAAAACTGAAGAGCATTTAGTGTGTGCATGTGCGCCTTCCTGAGCGTGACCACTGTGGACAGAAACTGTAGTAAATGCCTTGCCAACTTATGGTTTCAGAAATAATAAAACTACACTATTTTTCATCTGTTTCTTCTGCATTTAACAGTAGCTTAAAATTGCCTTTTTTAATGTAAATTGTTATCTAATTATTAGGTTGCACTCTACCGTATTGTCATGTACCATTTGCAATGACAGTTGGAGCTCTGAAATGTTTTATGTAAGAACAATCTGTTTTACGAGCCTTGATACTAAGAAGAGTAGATTGGAGAGGAAAAAAAATTTTTCCAACAAGGAAGCTCTGAGTAAGCACTACAAGTCTAGAGAACATAGGTAATATAGTGAATTTTTAGCAAATCCTGGAGCACAGTGTCAGGGATATTCCTGCAAGAGTTTGTTGAAAGCTCTTTCTTTGGATTGTCTATCCAGACAACACTGAAGACAGGAGCATTTCATCCCATTTTCTGAAACAGTCAAATAATATTTACAATTTTCAGTGGAGTGAACTTTAGTAATACAGAAGGAACGCTACAGTTGATACCGTAAGCAGACTTTTTGTCCCCTATATTTATTTGCCTCCCTTTCCTGCTGGGCAAGATTGTGGCTTTCAGTGTTTGATGCCTTAACAGAACGCAAACAGAATTTTCAGAAATCTCATCTCTGAAGGAAATTATTTTCTGATGCATAAAGACAACAGCAAGAGCTACAGCTAAGCAAAGACACTGATGATCACTGCTTTTTCCTGAATTCCCCTCTTCCTCTGGCTACCTGGAGTGCATGGAGCTTTCTCATTACTCTAGGAACCTCAGCCTGCAACTAACTCTCCAGGGTACAGTTGCTCCCCATAGGCTGTAGTTCATTATTTTTCAGCTTTTCTCATCCTGGTGTTTCCAGAGGGTCTCAGGATTCACTGGCATTGCAACAGGACTGTGCCATGGGTTTCTTCATCTGTGGCATTTTTCTAGATGGTAAGCATCAGTCAGCACACTGTAGGGGTCCAGCTATCTACAGTGGCTTAGAGATTTTCTTATGTATTGTCATTCATTGAATATGTGATACTGTCTTCTTGTGGCTTGATATCATCAGTTTTGTGTTGCCTTGCATTTTCTGTACAGTACTATTAAAACAGCTAACCTTGAGTATGCATACAAATCCTAGTTCATAGGTCCACAGTATTTGCTTCATGTTATGTGTCTTCAGATGCAGAATTAGAATATTTTCAGCTGTTCCTCCTTCTGTATACAATGTAATGTCTTTTTTGATAGTACTTTGGACTGAGAAGCCTTGTTTGCTTTTCGAGTGTCTGAGTCACGTTTCCAACATGCAACTTAAATGGGTTACATGACTGCAGTAATTTCTAGCTTCCTACTTTTCAGGCCTGGGTAGCATTCCTTGGACTTGTCAATGGTATTTTCCCCTTTTCTGTCTTTGTACTCATTAAAAGAGTAAAAAAACCAGCAAACCACAACACCGTCCCACCCCCAAGTCCTCTAAACTCTTTAATTGTTTTAAGTTGTTTTTTTTTTATTGCAAAGGACCATACCCATGTACTGTGTATATGCTTCCTGTCTTTTGCAAAAAGTTGTGCACAGTCTATTCAATAAAATTAAACTGTTGATATGATGAAATTATGACAAAGAAATGTCATTGAATATAATAAGCAATAAAATAGACATAAAAATTAGTACAGATTATTTTAAGTGATTCCTGTAAATAAAGACAGACTCTTGTCATGAGTTCTCTTTCTGGCCAGATGTGAACATTTAACTACCATGATAAATGACTGTTCCAAATTCATCAGTGCTTTAAAAATTAATGCAACCCTATATTTTTTGAAATAATTAAGGGAATTTTTGAGATAAATTAGAAAGTTGTTTTGTTTGGCTAACTACAGGGAACTGCATATGCAACTTCTTCATTTTTCTTTTAACCTTAATATTTATTCTTAAAATAGTCATACTTGAATTAGACTGCAAATAGAGTCTTAATCTATTTTATGTTACTGCAAGAAATGTGCCCTTACTGCTTTAATTTCATTTTAAATGAACTTGCTTTAAATGAGGTGGGTAACTCATAAGCAGAACTGCTGTAGTCAAGTAAGGAGTTGGTTTTGTAGTAGATTTTAGATGTGGCTCTGTAAATCATGCTGTTTACTTTAATGAAGGTTATAATTTCTTCTCAGTCAAGTAGATGAAGTGTCCTGGGTCTGCAGGAACAACAGAAATATAGTAACATTTTCAGCAGTAAAATTTGCTCACACTGTTCACAGTAAGCAATGCTGCCTCCCAAAGGAGCTCAAGGAAACTGCACTAGGAAGATATTTTTATAGTCATAAATCTCGGGACAGTGAGACATGCAGTTTGGCTGGCTTCTTGCATGAATTTCAGCGCAAAAGTCTAGAAGGCAAAACCAACACTTTGTATTCTTGCCTTCTGGACTTTCTCCTCCCATGTTTAATGTTTTATGTTTGCACATACAGTAAATAATAAATACTTTTCATACATGGTTTTTGAAAGAAAGTTCTTCACTTACATTCAACTTTTTCCCACTTATATACAAATTACTCTAGGGGGAAAAAATATTTTGACACTATTAAATTGACATAAGGTTGTTTGATAAGTAGAACTTTGCTAAGAACTTAAAAAAAAAAAAAAGCTTTCTCCAAATGCAGTTGTCATAGTCATCAGATTAGTTTTACAATATGAAAGTCCCTTGCATTTTTGAATATTCAACATAATTAAATGAAATTTTGCACCTGGGAAAAATAAGAAAAGGCTTTAGATAAGCCTCTGAACTGCCACCGAAATGCACAAACTGTCATGTTGATACACTCAGAATGAACAAAATGAGCAGCCCCTTAATGATGCAGGTCAACTAAAACTCTTGTAAGAGCTCCGTGCTAGAAGCAAAATAGGTGCAGGTTGAAGTGTGCTTCTTATGTCCCTGGTGCCTCAGTTTGAAAGTATGCTGCCTTTTTCAGTGTGATTATTGTTTAAAAGAGCAATTTGATACCAGCATTATATACTTACAGCCTGTCCCTTGATGCAGAGGAGGATTCTAGAATCAATGTTGCTTAACTGCTTGTGTGTGTGTGTGTGTGTGTGTGTGTGTGTGTGTGTGTATACACATTTGTAAGTGTCATACTAGGACCTGGCCAATCCAGTCTAATAGGGATGCTTTTTAGGTTTCTACTGGTTAAAGCAGGAGCTGAAACAGAAGTAAGATTTAACAGAATTCTGCTGTAATATTAATATTAATTGAAGTAAATTTAAAGTAATTAAATCATTTATATAGGGCAATTTAAAGATACTTAGAGTGAACATAAATTCAGGTTATTGAATGTGTTGCTTGCCAGCTATCAGCTGGATCTTAGGTTATACTTTAGAGAAGGATTTGGTGCTAGTTAATTTGATTCAAAGGCTTTTAAGACACATTGAAGGAAAACTATCTAATTAAGTCTCCAGATTGTCTACCTTTAGAACCTTGGTTTGGGTTTAGGCTTTCAGGGAGGTGAGAGAGAGGCATACTGTGTTTTTTTGAAATAAAAGCAAAGTTAAAGATGTATTTGATGTTCATGCCTCTGTAACTTCTTTCTTAATAGGTACTTGTATAAGTTAGCCTAAGTCCATTTGTATAACTTGACAAAACTGTTTAAGAGAGCACAAAATAACTCTAAGCAAAACAAGAAGTATGTGCTCCATGTACCCAAGGAGAAAATCTAACAGAGTTAAGATCAGTGCCAGAATCTTTGAATTTCTAACATGTGTTGCCTTGTATCCTGGTGTAGAAAATATATTAACTTGTAATGTAAGACAAGATTAAGAAGTCTGGGTAAGCAGATGTGTTTGCATGTAAACATAAACAAATAGTCCATTCATGGTGATGGACATGAGGTCAGTTGCTGAGTGTAATCATACATGGAGAAATCACAGCATGTCAGTCTCCAGAGAGCTGTGTTGTGAATATAGAAGACAAATTGTGCCCTCAGGAAAGGAATATATTGTCTCGTTTGATCTGTCTTCTGAAGTCTACTTGAGAATCAGTAAGAACTCTTGTGCTGGTTCTGAATCAGCCTTTGCTGCCACTAATGCTGTCTGATAAAGCAAAACAAGCAGGTCACCCAGAGAGGTTTTGGGGTCTCTGTCTTTGGAAACACTCAAAGCCCAGCTGGAGACAGCCTGAAGAAGCCTGCTCTAGTTGATTCTGCCTTGGGCATGGGGGTCGGACTAGGCACTTTCCAGAGGTCCCTGAAATTCTCAGCTGTTAGGTGATGCAGTGAATACTGGGGAGAAGCTGTATGAGGCCTAGAATTTTCTGAGTAAGCAACCATTTTTTTTTTTTTTTTTTTTTTTTTCCAGATTGGAAGTTTTCTGAGAATTTACAGTATTCATACAAAACAAGCAAGTGCTGATAATGAAGATGCCTCACATATAGAATTTCATCTTCATGGAGGTACCGGTTATGGTCGAGGAATAGGAGTCTTACCAGAAAGTAACCCGGATGTTAAGGATCTAAAAGTGTAAGTTATATATGTAGGGGTGGGTTTTTTTCTCAAGCTGATTCTGGAAAACTCTAAGCTAATACAACAACTGTAGAAATTAGAACTGTAAATATGTAAGAACAGGAAGCTCTGGAACAGCATACATATTTAGCACCATTAATATGAAGAGTATTTGGGGAGTTATGTAAATAAAGGCTAATTTTTGGAATTTAAAATACAGTAGATATTGAGATTTCTGTTCTATAGTGTTGTAATAATTATCACATGTATTCTCTTCTAAACTGGCATATCTTTTAGGGATAAATCTATGGTTAAGCAGATAAATTGAGCACATTATAAACGTGCATATGCGTTAATTGAAAGTGGTGAGACTTAAAGATACTCAAAATGAGTCGTATAATATGTTTTACTGAACAGTGTTATATACATAAAGAATCATAGAATACTTGAGATTATAAAAGACTTTTAATATCATTGAGTCAAACCATTAGCCTAACGTTGCCAAGTTCACCACTAAACAATGTCCTAAAGCATCACATCCATTTAAATACCTCTAGGGATGGTGACTCAACCCCTTTCTTGGGCAGCCTGTTCCAATGTTTGACATTCCTTTCAGTGAAGAAATTCTTCCTTCCTAATATCCAGTCAAAACCTTCTCTGGTTCAGCTTGAAGCCATTTCCTCATGTCCTATCACTTCTTACTTGGGAAGAGAGACCAGCATCCACTTTGCTATGACCTCCTTTCAACTAGTTGTAGAGAGCAGTAAGGTTTCCCCTGAGCCTTCTTTTCTCCGGGATAAACAACCCCAGTTTCCTCAGCCTCTCCAGTCAAATGGGACCTCCCCAGTTAGCCAGGACAGCTGATAAATGACTGAAAGTGGCTTAGTGAGCACATCCACCAGCTTCCTCTGTCCCCTTTGATGGATCCCATCTGGCCTTATAGACTTGTGTGTATCCAAGTTGTGTAGCAGGTCGCTGACCATTTCCCCTTGGATTATGTGGGCTTCATTCTGAGCATGTCTTCCAACTCGGGGGGCTGCATACCAGAACAACTGGCCTTCCTATAAAGACAGAGGCAAGGAATGCATTAAGAACCTCAGCCTTTTCCTCATCCTTTGTCACTACGTTTGCCCTCCAGCCAGTAAAGTATGGCAGTCCTCCTTAGCCCTGTTTTTGTTGCTAATGTATTTATAGAAACATTTTTTGTTGCCTTTTATGCCAGTATCACAGTATCACAGTATGTTAGAGATTGGAAGGGACCTCAAAAGATCATCTAGTCCAATCCCCCTGCCAGAGCAGGAACACCTAGATAAGGTTACACAGGAATGTGTCCAGGCGGGTTTTGAATGTCTCCAAGGAGACAGTAGCCAGATTAAAGGCTTTGGCCTTTCTAATTTTTTCCCTGCATAACCTCACAGCATCCTGAGATCCTCCTGAGAGGCCTGCCCCTTCTTCTACTGATCATAAATTCTCTCCCCTCCCTTCCTTTCCCCCCCTCAGGAAGGGCTAAGTACCTGAAATCAGAAATCCTGTTTCCAGCTGTACAGATTTATTTTGGTACTATATTGTGTTTAAAGTTCCAGAAGTGATTCGGAAAGGAGTGTCTCACCTTCATCATTAATATACATTCCTGCACCTTCCAGCTCAATTTAATTTATGGCTCAGCTGGAAGATTTATGTCTGGATGTTACACCTGTGTATTGATAAAGACTAGGCTTCATATAAGTATATGTGTGTATGTATATATATAAGAGACTTATGTAGAATATAAAATGTTTATTTATTTATTTATAGATTCTTAGAATCGGTGGATCTGTCCAACAGTCAGGATATGGAAAGCATGTCTTCAGTCCAATTAGATGACACTTTTTACAGTGATGCAGGTAGGAACATTTGAAAGCTGATATGCTGTTTCATCTAACACATACATGGTCAACATAAGGTCACAGTTATTGCTTCTGGTAAGCGTATAATGTTGGTTTCAGACACAAAGCTTTAGAGAATTCTTTTGGATTATTAGACTGGAAATTGACATTACCGTAACCTTCTGTCTTGCAACAGAAGCCTTTCGTATACATGGAAAAATACTTTCATAGCAGGCAATGAATAAATTCTTCAACACAGGTGTTGTCTTATTCATACTATATTAGATTATAAAGCACTGATTAATTCCCTCTAAAGGCGGATTACTCAGAGGCAGACACTGAAAACACTACTAAAGAGCTGCTTCTTTGAGGAGCCCTTGTAAAGCCACTGGATGGAAAGTTGTGTCAGTGACAGAGTTGCAAGGTGCAGTGCCATGGAAAAGTAGTATTTTACAGACAGTTCTACAGTTCCCATATTATTCATCCAGTGGTATTTTTAACCCAGAATAAGAATAACTAAAAATGAATTAAACTCTAAAGCTGTTCGGACATAGTTTGCGTCTTTGCTCCTAGCTTTTAAAATCATATGGTACTTAGCCATTATTAACATACTCTGACACAGATATTTCTAAACGGGTGTAAAAGTCAAGAATAAATCCCTCATGTCTAGACCATAACACTGCAAATTTAGAGATAATTTTGCACATATTTACTGTACTGTGTATGTGTAGTAGAGGTTGTTCAGAGGAGGCCCTAGGCAGTCCACAGTGCTTTTAGAATAATGTGTTTATACTCTTGTCCAGAGGGATTACAGGGGTGTAGACGCGGAGGTCACGAACAGTGCTGAGACAATCAATGTGATCAAGCAATTGCCAAAGTTTATTGCGCAGACACCGGGTTATATACCAATCCTGTTCTTCCAGCTTATGTCACATCCTTGGATACAGCAATTCCATTGGCTAACATACAAACGTTAACAAATGCCAGCTTACTAAACATTACTTCCCGACTGCAACTTTTTAACGTCTTAATTCAACAGTTTCACATCCTACTTCTAACCATAAAACTTTATAACACCAGCAATCTTACTTCCTCTGATGCTCTAATTATATGAAGGCCCAAGTTCTCCTTATTTCAATCACAGGAGTACGAGTTCTGTCCAGGATCCCTTGCCTCTGCTCACAGCTATGACGAACCTGCCCACAAATCCCCCCTTTTGTTTTTGAGCAGAGGCATTTATTTCAGTTCTCATATATGTCCATTCTCCATCATGAACGCGTTGACAATTCCTTCCGGTGGAGCCGTCCGCTGGATAAGCCACACTTTGGATAGTACCTTCGCAATCAACGCCCTTCCACAAGCAAGTATTCCACGTGCTATGCACAAGATCACTATAAGCGTTAATAACAACTGTACCAAACTATATATCAACGGTTTTACCCAACCACTAACTCCCAGGTTCTTCAACCAATCACCTAATCTGGTCTCAACCTGTATCTTATTAACATGCTCTTGCAATTCCCGAATTCTTGCGTGTATGGATTTTGAATGATCAGACAAATTAAAACAACACAATCCATCAAAATCATCACACCCATGTCCATGTGCTAGCAACAAAAAATCTATAGCGGTGCGATTTTGCAAAATAGCTTTGCGATTCAACGTCTTTCATCAGCTCAGTCAAAACATCTGACGTGAGATTAGCTTGTTTTGCGGCCCAACATGCCAGCTTCTGCAAATTGGCATTAGCAATCGCTGCTGCACAGCCAGGACAAAATATGCTAGCTAACAGATTCTCTGCTTTTCCTATTAGAGTTACTGAGTCATTACAGGTTGCTGACAAGGTGTCTAAAGCGCGTTTACTTCGGGTTCTATTCCACGCCCTTAAGTGTTTCACTGATGGTGCCAGAAGGCTGAGCCTTCCCAAATAACACAGCCCTCCAAGTGGGATACCTTGCCAAGCACGATCGCCACAAATCAAAAAGACTCCCTTAGGCAAAGCTAACGACATGTTTGGGAAAAGTTCATGCCGACCAAATTCTTCGAGCCCTACATTGAGCCCTAATATGACCCAACTTTCCGCAATTATAGCATCTCTTATCCTTTCTTTTTCCTCCTTTCCTCTGGACAAGTGGTTGGACAGCAGCACCGAACACCTCAGCCATATATGCCGCCTTCTGTTCATGCCCCATGCGTTCTAGTTCTACTGCCTCAAGCAGCTGAGCAGCAGACGTCCCCCTCGGCAAAGTACTCAAAATCTGTTTCGTCTGATCATTGGCTCCATCAAAGGCCATGATATCTAACAATTTTCCCTTCATATCGTCGCTTAGATCAGGATTTTTTCTCAAGGCAGCAAATAGCCTATCAATAAATTGCTGATACGACTCCATTGTTCCCTTCTTAATAGACAAGAATCCAGGAGCAGTTTTGTCATCAGGCAAGGCATACCAGGCTTTCAATGCCTGCTCCTGGGACAAGGCTAGGACAGCCGTTGGCAGATTAGCTTGTGCCTGCGGATCGTCATATTGACCTTTTCCTAACAAAACATTGGCCGTTACCCCAGACAATGGATCCCCCTGCTGACGAGGCTGACTAGCAACCCTTTGGCAGGCTAGATCCCACTTGTTAAAAAACCAAAGCTGCAAATGTGGAGCAAGCAGCAATTGGGCAAGTAACCGGATATCATATGGCGCTAAGATATAAGCCGAAAATATGTGAGCGATTATGGCCTGAGTATACGACGATTTCAGTCCATAGGTGGTCACTGCCTGCCAAGCCTCCTTAACTCTTTTTAAATCAAGAGCCTCCCACTCCTTTGCCCCTTGCTGGGTGGTGAACACTGGGTAAGCCGAAGGCTCCATGTCGGCAAATTCCTCGTCTACAATTGCATCCCTGATAAACCCGCGCCAACGATGTGCCGGATTTCTCCTGCCTCCCGATCCCTTCCCCGACTCCTCCCCCAGAATCCCTTCCTTCGAAAAAGGATTATATGAGGGTGGAGCAGACAGCCCAGCAGCGCCTCCCCCGGCCTCCAGAGCTTCCAGCTTTTCAGGATCAGTTGAAGTTGTTCATCTGCTGGGTCAGCTGCCTTCTGTCGATGAGCTGAACAGACTGACTGCTCGGAATTGAAGTCGGGAGGATACGAGTCCGGTTCTGACTCCACGGATCCCGGACCTGGATCCAGTGCAGCCTCAGGGTCTTTTCCCTCAGGATCTGGGACGCAAGTCGTCGTTCCTTCTACTCTTACTGCGCTCTGTGATTGCTGCCGAAGCTTTTTCTTCCCGGCCAGTTGTGACGGTTTTTGGGGAACAGTTCCAGGCACAGTAGGAGAAGCAAACGCCATGGATGTCGCGCCCACCCCTGTTCCCTAATGTTCTGAGGAGGGGGCGGTGGCCGTAAGTACAGACACCACTGCCGCCCGTTCAGATTTCATTTATTTTAGAGTCTCTAACATCAATCTCCACATAGTGGAGTGCTTTTGTGTTTCTTTGTCCCCTTACTGATCTCATCCCACAGTGCTTGTCCTATACGCTCCCACTCAGAAGTCTTGAACACAGCTTGCACAGTGGGGATAAAGCCACAATCACAGGACCATTTTAACAGCCTTTGCAGGGCGGCACTATTATATTGCACTCCTCTCTTAGAGAGAATATGTTGGAGGAGCTTCACCACTGCCTGTTCCTCCCTGGACAGCGAGTGCCCCATCTCCTCCCTGGCTGCTCACCTGATCAGGGTGAGATTCCCGAAGTTTTCGCAGACATCTGACTTCCAGCGCTGGGGCAGCGCTGCTTTCGGCCGGCTCTCCGCCCCCTCCTTTCCTGTCGGGCTTTCCAACTCGACTCTGCAAGCTACTGAGGTGAGGATCCCTGTTCGGGCGCCACTTGTAGACGCGGAGGTCACGAACAATGCTGAGACGATCAATGTGATCAAACAATTGCCAAAGTTTATTGCGCAGACACCGGGTTATATACCAATCTTGTTCTTCCAGCTTATGTCACATCCTTGGATACAGCAATTCCATTGGCTAACATACAAACGTTAACAAATGCCAGCTTACTAAACATTACTTCCCGACCGCAACTTTTTAACGTCTTAATTCAACAGTTTCACATCCTACTTCTAACCATAAAACTTTATAACACCAGCAATCTTACTTCCTCTGATGCTCTAATTATATGAAGGCCCAAGTTCTCCTTATTTCAATCACAGGAGTACGAGTTCTGTCCAAGACCCCTTGCCTCTGCTCACAGCTATGACGAACCTGCCCACACAGGGGGATGAATATGGTTTATGCTAGCAGTATCATTCACAGTATGCATTTGAAAAGTGTTCATTTTGGCAGGCATTGCTAGTTAATGTGTACACTAATTTCTCCTCAAATATATTAACCTTTCATAATTAATGTTTGCTGCTTACTTTGCATTTTCCTTTTGCAGTATTGTTTCCATACATTATTGGGATTTTCATTTTCCTTTGTTCAGCTTTTGGTTTTATGTGTGTACCTATCTGCCTGTCTGTCTATCTGGTTTTGTGTGCCCACATGGTAAAAAAGGAATGAAAATAATTAGAAATTCTTTATTTTAGATTTTGAATCTGACTTGAAGAGGTATCAGCAGTTACCTGTTACAGGTAGGAAACATTTTGACCTAAACATAGATTTTATTTTTACTAAAGAACAAAAATATTTTTGAGACATCAGCTGCACAACATTTGTTGTGATTTACCTGAAAGACTGTAGTAACATGCGTCCTGGGTTCAGCAGCAGCAGTCACTTTTTCTCCTTCTTAGTAGCTGGTGCAGCGCTGTGGTTTTGACTTTCGGCCTGGGAATAATACTGATAAAACTGATGGTTTTGGTTGCTGGTCAGAATGTTTACCCTGACCAAGGACTTTGTGAGGCTCATGTTCTGCCAGGGAGGAGGGGAAGCTGGGAGGAAGCAGGGACAGGACACCTGACCCAAACTAGCCAAAGAGGTATTCCATACCACAGCATGTCATGCCCAGGATGTAGAGCTGAGAGTCGCCTGGAAGGGCTGGAACGCTGCGGGGTGGGGGCGAGGTACCAGTTGGTGAGCGGTTGTATTCTCTTCCTTGTTATTTCGTTTATCGTTATTACTATTAGTGGTAGCAGTAGTGATTTGTGTTATATCTTAGTTATTAAACTGTTCTTATCTCAACCCATGGGAGTTGCATTCTTTTGATTCTCCTCCCCATGCCTCCAGAAGTGGAGGGAAGAAAGGTGGGGGGGAAGTGGACTGCGTGGTTCTGGTTTGCAGCCTGGGCTTAAACCACGACAACGTTATATTGATAAATTGAGGCTGTAACTGGGAAGGGAAGGTGGACATTAAAGGAAAATGCATACTTGGAATGGCCATTTCCCATATTCCACATATTATGGTGTTTAATAGATAGGCACAGCTTTTTTTGTTTTGTTTTTGTTATTTTGCAGTATTAACGGATCATCTGGATCTGAATAACACAGAACTGAAAACCATTCTGAGCAGCACGGCTCCTCAGCAGTACCGCATTAGAGCAAAGCTGAGAACTTATAAACCCCAGAAGCTCTATCAGGCTGTTAAACTTCATTGTTCCAAATGCAACTCTTTGTAAGTGTTTCACACAATAAAAGCAATTGGGAATTGTTCTGTAGGTTTTGGGATGCCTAAATTTTCGGTGTATTTTCATCTTTTTTGTGTAACATGAGCTGAATGTAAATGTATTTCATTTTGAGCAAAGATTTGAAACTCACTGGTAATAGGTAGGAAAATTTGAAATCATCAGATGAGTTCCTTTTTTACAGAGTCCTTTGAGTGCTTTTGAAGAAAGAATTTTTCTTTCTTTTCAAATTTAGCAGTGCAGTTTTTCCCATATTGAAGTTATATTGCGGTTTTGAAATAGGATATGCGAAAAGGTATCATAGTCTCCAAGTGAATGAATAAAGTATCTTTGACTGAAGTGTATCTTCCAGAGAGGGCATCTTTTCTAGATCCAAAAATACCAGGGAAACACCATTAACCTTGGTATTTTGTCTTTTTTTTCTGACCTGGGTCAGTTCACTGACCGTTTTATCATTGCTTTTCTAAAAATGAAAGAATGTTTGTTTGAAATGGCCTGGTTTTGATTAAATTACTGTGTGATGTGATATAGTCCTATTCATGATCATCTGAATCCTGTCACTTTTTTTTGCCTGACTTATCCTAGCATCTGTCCCAAGCAAGCAGTTTTATTGTTACTGTTGAAACTAAACAACTACTTTCCTTAAAAGATGGCACGTAGCATTCTCCTAACCTTTTGAAATTTTTTGCACAGTGAAAATATATTAGATACAAATATTACTGAGACATTACTATCGTTCTCTGACAGCTTTTGGATGCTAAGTTGTATGCTTGCCCCTTTAACAATATTGATCCTTATCAGATGTTGTTACAACATTCTCTTGGCTTCTAATGTAAGAGGAAATGCTTCGTCATTTTTATAACATACAAGTACATGGTCTTTATTGCCAAGTATAAAAAGGAGAAAATTACCAGCTATCTCTGCCACTTTTCTTACTTTCTTGATATATTTGCCAACTCTGTAATAAGCAGATACAATTGATAGAATTTTTTTGTTCCATATGAACTCTATCCTTATCCCAAAGTGAAAATTAGTGGATCTGTACTGCAGCCTGGATTTGGGTGAGTTAAGAGGCCCAGGAAGGAAACATTTAGAGACATAGTTCTCTCCTACATGTTCTGCTGTGGCAGAAGTTGTTTCATGTTATAATGTATGCTTTGTTAGTATGAACTAATGACATTCAATGCAAGTTCTATTCTTTGACACTTTGTGCAGTAAGATGCACGTAACACCTGGGGTATAAAATCCTTGGGAGATGTATTTTTGGTTTTTAGACTTTGTCTGGAAGTTTCTCTGTAAATAGCAAATATCAATATATGTGGATAGTTTTATTCATGTGTCCACATTACGGAAGTTTCAGCCCTCATGTGTAGTTTAGTTCAAAAACAATTCATTTCATTCCATTCCTGCCTCTGCAGGAAATCTACAGGCAGGCTGTAGAGGCTGGAAGATTTTAATGGGTATATCTGGAAAGACGACCTGTTACGTTAGGTCCATTGCTGTTGCATTTAAAATAGTAATCCAGGAACACAAGTGGAAAGAGTTCATGTGAACAGCACTGTGTTCATGAAATGAAAGTTCAGGTTCAGGAAGACCTCTTGTGTGCCAGTTCTGTAGTCACAGCAGAAGAATTATCACCATCTGGTTTCAGAGACAGGAATTATCCTTCTCACTGGTGGAAGCAGCTGCTCTTAAGTTTGAAAGTGAAATTGTCAGAATGATCTGCAGAAGTCAACTCTGAAGCTTGGCACCTACTTTCTTTCAGTGTTTCGTGAAATAGCTTTTTCATTGTCCTTTTTATCATGGTTCATATTCCTGAAGCCCTGTCTTGCTTAGGAGAAAATATTTGAAGGCATTTTTATGTGCCAACCACTGGCTTTTTTGCCTCTTGGTGGCAATATTGGTAAAATTTTGCATGACCTGCATTATTTCTCTGGGTGACAACTGGAAACGCACAAGTGGTACATTCTAACAGAATAGGAAGGAAACTGTGGTGGTGCGGAGTTGCAGATTTTCCCTTTGCAGGACATATGTGAAGCTATTGTGTGCCTGTCCTTCTTCCCAGCCCACCAGATATGCAAAATAAAATAGGCTAGAGCATAGAACTAAAAATTATACGAGCATACACAGTCTTTCCACTCTACTGAAATGGTGTGCAGTTGCGTGGCCCTTCTAATGTGGATTCAGACCCAACTCAAATCATGTAAAGCTTATATAATTTATTTTCTTGCATGGATTTACATACATGTGGATGAAGTTGCAAGGCTGCCTCTGTGCCATAATCTAAAAATTGGATTACTTAGAAAATTTATTAACACAGAAATTAATTATCTTGTCATAATTTGCTATACAACCACAAATGTCTAAGCTGATATAAACCAGTTATTTTTCCTGTATGTACTTTAACTCTCATGCCTATATTTTAATATTTATTCAGAGTACTGTTGTCCTTGTTGCTACATTGCCTAAGGAGAAGCTGTTAGAGTTTACTTACTCACTTTGGAAATTGTTTTAGGCAAGAAGTTCCACATGGAGATGAGTTGGCCTTGATTTTACAAGGCTCTGCCATTCCTGCTCCAAACCCAGAATTACACAACACATCCTGGTATGATTCTGCAATGTGGACTACGCAAGACCAGAAACAAAGGAAAATAGCTATCCATTTTGTAAGGCATGATGAAATTCTTCAAGAGCCTGAAAATTCGTTGCTTATGATAGAAGGTAAGACCACTTCATACTGCACGGTGTCCACTCTGAGTATATATAAACTTAAGATCTGCTGAAGTTGTATTCAAGTAAAGATGATCATAAAGGCTTCTTCAAAAAAACAGCAACTCAGCTGTAACTTTAAGTTACTGTTCTGCAAACAGCAAAAAGTCATCTATGAAAATCTTATAAAATCTACTTTATACCAATAGGTTTACTATTGTTTCTACTAAAATTAACATCTCTTTTTTTTTTTTCTAGCTGTGCTTACTGTTTTCTCAGTTTTGATTTGAGAACTGAGAGTCTCTTAAAAAAAAAAAAAAAAAACCACAAACCAACTGTTTTTAGTATTAATGTGAAAAAGTTTTTTGAAAGCTTCTGATAATACAAGCCTAGAACTAACTTTATCAGCCTCTGGATGTCAGTGTTGTTTCAGATTAATAGAGCTTCTTGCAGCAGGAGGTATTTTTAGTGTGGTTTTTATAAAATTTCCTCAGGGGGCAAAAATAGCCACTGACTGTTAAACAAAGCGATTTAGCAGTAATACTAATAAGGAATGTTTTGAATAGAAAACAATTGCATATAACACCATTCTGAGTTTAAAACAGTCTTCAGTTGTGCTGAAGTGGTGGTGTGAATAAGTCAGGTGACCCTTTGTGTAAGGGTCAATGACAAAACCCCTTCTGTTTTATAGTTCTGTTTTATAGTCAACTACTTCTGATAGTTGCTTTGTTTTAGACATGTTATGTTCCAAACTGGATTTTTGGTTTTTTTTGTTGTTTTTTTTTTTTTTTTGTCAATCTAACCTTATCTTTGTGAAAACAAAAGAAAAAATAATCTATTTCTACTGTGTGTTCTTAAAATAACTTAAAAAGACTCTCTCTATATATATATATATATAAAAATCTTGGTAAATCTTTTCTTCAAATATTGAAATGCCAGCAGCTAAGTATTTGTGTATGTGGATACATGTGCTTTATATTGGAGCACAAGGAAAAGGCATAATCAGTGTTTTCACACTTTTTCCAGAACACTGATCATAAAACTTGTCAAAGCTACATGCCATTTTAATATATATCTCTAAAATTTTGGAGGTGGAGACTTTGAAGTCCCCATAGAAATCTTCCCAGCACTTTTCCAGATACAGACAACCCTCAAATGCCAAACATATGACTTTTATTAGATAGACATGGTCTAGATTCTACCTATTTGTTAAACACAAGCAATTTCCTCTTCTACAACACAATATTCTTTCTCATAATCATTATGCTGAAGCAAGGACTTCTTTCTGAGTGTTTGGCATCTTTTCGGCTGGAATTGAGTAAATAGTTGGGTAATGGACAGAATTTTATGTGGCCCTCCACAGGGAGCGAGGGGAATCTATAACCATTGCTACAAATTTGGTGAAGAGTGAAATGTTACAGTTGACAAGAAGATTAACTTTTTTGCATATCTTCATTATTTGTATGTGAGATCGCGGTGATTGATGCCATTGTCAATCCTTGCCAATTTTCTGTGGTTTATGCCAGTCTCTTAGAAGCCAGAATACATTTGCTTGATGTAATTTCTTATTACAGCAAATTTGAAACTCTAGAGACCTTTTAGCAATGTCAGTTAAAACTACCCAGAGTTTTGTATGTTAATCCCTTGAATGAGAGTTCAAGTATACATGAGAGGCTTTATATGTTTCACTGTACTTGGAGGACCTTTATTTTATGATCTTTTGGGAAGCCATTTCAAATATTTGTGCTTCTGTTTTCTTTGATTTTTTTTGTTTATTTTTTGTTTTACTAGAAGCTAAGTTTATTGAAGAGGTTTCATGCTGTGCATTTTTCAATCACCAGTAATAATACAATTTAATTGATTTTATTTTCTTATTACCTCTGCAATACAAGTAACAAGTATATGTGATAAATATTTTACAATCCAGTGTCCTAATTATTTGTTATAAATTCTTTGAAGCATCTCATAGTTAGTGGTAAACAACACAGTTGTAGAATGTATTTATTTTAAAACTGTTTGCTCTCTTTTTTAGTTATTGTTCACAAGCTGATTTAAATCATACATTTTTTTTGAGCTATGTTCATATAACTGCTATGTATTAATAAATTTAACCACATTTGCACTGAATTGCTGAAATGTCAAAAAGATTCTGTAATCAGTTCTTCAGTCCATACTACAGAGACAGAAGGCAGGTTATCCTGTGACTTACAATAAATTTGAATATTTCCTGGAACTGGAAAATCTTAGGATTCCAGCTGTTAATATGTTAAATTTCTTCTGTGTTCATAGCGTGGCTCCAGTTTATTGGCATGAAGTTTGGTGGTTCTGCATTTCCCACCTCATGTCAATTATGATGTGGTTGAATAACTACTTTTTCATAAACTGCTAGTTAAAAATTAATACATTTTAGGAGCAGTTGCAAATAGTTTGGGTTTTTTTCTCTCTAAATTGCTGGTAAAATCATAGTAGAAATTATATGAAGATGATGCTAACTAAATACAACTTCACGGTTGCAGTGATAGCTACGAGGAAGCTATTAAGGCATCTGCTGTCATTAATGTCCGTCTTTGATTCTTTATTGAGTCTGTTGCTCAGTAAGCATGAGAAGGTAATGGATCAATTTCTCAGTTCTCAATAGTGGATCTCAGTTCCTATTGAAGGTCCTGAAATCAATATCTTATCAGCCAAGAACTGCAAGTTGTTTGATTTATTCTTGATTTAATCTTGATTGCAGTTTCAAAAAACCCCGCTGTGTTTTTCTGTTTTTAATAGGTGGAACATTAAAAGAAATCTGGAAGCTTACAAAGAAATTTAAATGTGTTATTCCTGTGAGATCCACAGAACATGATCTTGACGTATTAGATCTTTCAGCTCCATTTCTTTTCCAAGGGAACATAAAATATTATGGGTAGGTTAAAAGTATTTGTTGATATTTCAGTAGTAGCAGTAATAGGTAGATTCAGTTTTTTTCAGTAATTCAAAACATGGTGCTCAAGGCATAACTTACCCAAAGATTCTTCGATGCAGGATACATAATGTGATCAGCAGTACTAAGATCAGGGATGAAGCACCATACTACTACTTCTTTTCAAAGGACTCAACTGCAACTGGGCTTTATTTTGCTCTATAAATTTTATGCCCTTAATAGACACAGTGTTCCAGGTTCAATCTTCCCTGTGGGGTGGGGGTACGGCAGTATGCTACAGAGGCAAAAATGCACACGTGAACCTCTTTAGGCTGCAGAATTCCTGAATCTTCCACTTTTAGTCCAGATCTTCTGTTTTCTGGCCAGAAAAGTGCATTAAATACATTTTCTGGTCTTACACATTAAGCTAAATTCAAAACATTTGTTGCTTTAAAATTGTACGCTGGCAGTTTTTTGTACACACATAATATTTAAATAGAGACCCAGAAAATAGTTTCAGGCTGTCAATCCACATCTCATTTTCTCTTATTCTTAGTGTTGGGAAAGCTTGGGTTTGGGATTTTCTGATAGGACATGGGGTGCTGATTTTAGATTAAAAGAAGGGAGATTGAGGCTGAATATGAGGAAGAAATTCTTTACCATGAGGATGGTAAAATACTGGAACGGGTTGCCCAAATTGGTGCTGGATGCACCATCCCTGGAGACATTCAAGGCCAGGCTGGATGTGGTTCTGGGCAACCTGATCTAGTTGAAGATGTTCCTGCTCATTGCAGGAGGTTGGACCAGATGAGCTTTGAACTCCCTTCTAACCCAAACCATTCTGTGATTCTGTGATTTTGGACAGCCTTTCCTAACCATTTGCCATTTATTGATATCCACAACACTATGAGGTGCCTTATCTATTTGTGGATATCAGTCATTGTAGAGACAACTTCAGCAGGTTTCTGAATTCCACAGTTCCAAGGCTGTGCAATATAGTACATCCATCTAGGTCTGGTATTGGAGCCATGTTATGCGATACGGTGCTCCTGCTCAATGAAAGCTAACAGTAGTATGTTCTCTCATGCACAGTCGTATGCATTTACCAAGCTCAGATATGTGAATCTACTTCATGCAAGCTATTGAGTCCTCCCTCCCAGCAATCCTAGTAAGTTCAAGCAGAGCAGAGTTGCGCTACTTCAGTCCTGTAAGCAGTAAAAAAATTTCTGTGCAGAAATACTGCATGTTTCACATGAACCCTAAATTTTCCTATAAGGCCCTGATAAAATGAATGCAGATAATTATTTCTCTTTGTCATATATTGTTTTGCTTTTTTGGCCATTCACAGTTTTTTTTAAATAAAGACAATATATAGGTATTCCTTCTGAGACTGATTCTTCACCAGTACAAACTATTTTCCCTTGCACTTTCATAATCCATGTATTTTTCCAGCTAAGGGCAATTTGCCTTCAGATGTTCTCTGTTTAAATGGCTGTATTGTAAAAACCAACTCTCTATAACATATTCCATGATTGTTTATAGGATGTTTACGAAAGAGCCTCACAAGAATGGTGACAGATCAGAGCTTTGTTCCGCATGCTTTTTTTATCACTAGCATATATTTAGCAAAGTCTAAAAAAGATTCTGGATAGTGTAATGAAAAGCAAATTTATTTTTGCTATAGCAGTGAGCTTGGATAATTGTATAAATATTTGTGTGTGCATATATGCATGCATATTCATATATAAATATAAAAATCATGAACACACTTGCATAGAAAAAAATCCCCAGCTCAGTTACTTTATTAAGTGGGTGGGTTTTTTAAAGGAAAAAAGTAGCTTCATTAAGCTTGACTTTATATCACTTGAGCAGAACCAGTGCTTTTGATTTTTATGACACATTTTGCATGTAATTCTAAAAGGTAAAAAATGTCTATTTTATAATTTTATTCCATGAGGCAAATGAGAGCAATGTTAAATACAGTTCTCCAACATTTTTATCAACTTACAACATTTGGTATGTCTCATGTAAAATCTATAATTACTGATGTAAATACAAGTAATAAGAGACAGTTTTAATAACTCATAGTTAATATTTTTTTAACATGCGTAAAGCCAAATTTCTCTTCTAAGCTTGTTTTGTTTTTAGTGTGCTACAAGTTCAGATTCGTTCCTGGTTTTACAAAGTTAGGTGTTGTTTGTATTGCTAAACAGCAAAGTAGTGATATATGAATGTATTTGGAATGTAGTGATCTTAAAATCGTAGATTAGTTTGGGCTGGAAGGGACTTAAAGATCATCTAGTTTCAGCCCTCCTGCCATGGGCAGGGGCACTTTCCACTAGACCAGATTGCTCAAAGCCCCATCCAACCTGCCCTTGAACACTGCCAGGGATGGGGCAGCCACAGCTTCTCTAGGCAATCTGTGCTAGTGCCTCACCACCCTCACAGTAAAGAACTTCTTCCTAATGTCTAATCTGAATCTACCCTTTTTCAGTTTAAAGCCATCCTCCTTTGACCTATCACTACACAGCCTTGTAAAAAGCCTCTCCCCACATTTCTTATAGTCCCCCTTTAGGTACTGGAAGGCTGTTCTAAAGTCTCCCCAGAGCCTTCTCTTCTCCAGGCTGAACAGCCCTGACTCTCTCACCTTAGATATACAGTTTTCTCCTTCCTATTCACCGAGGTGGTCTTTTCCAGACCAACATGATTTTATTTCTCTGCAGGGATAATTCAAAAGGAGTATTAAGGGTTTTGGTGTTGTCTAAAGCTTGTTTATCTGGTAAAACAGTTATTTTAAACAGCAATAAAAATACTTTTGCACTCTCACTGAGTGCAAATCAAAAAGAAAATCAGATTTCTGTTTGGTTTTTTTCCCTGTGCAGAAACTTCTAGTATAAATAAATCAGTGTTTGCTTAGTCTCAATATCTTGTTTTAAATGCTAGGTGCAAGCAGTGTTCAACTCCAAAGCCTATCAAGAGTCTAAGTTCCATCGTAGCAGAACAACAACAACCATCATGGGAACCAACTGAAATAGCACAAGGTCAGCTGATGTGTTATTGTCCTGAAATACTGTTGTGCCTTGATTCTGAAGTGTTTATGTGAAGTGTTTTGGTTTCTGGGTTACAGTTTTGTACAGGAAGTATGTCATTTATGGTTATGTTTAAGCATGATGCTGTAAAATTTATTCACCTTTACCAGTTGAAATAATATGTTTCCTTTTGAAACTGTCACGGTATTAATTAAAGGATTTTACATGTTAAATAGTTTCTTTTACCATAGGTGTCCCTAGTAACATGTATTGTGGCACATCACAAATGTGATGAATTTTTGATTGCAGATGTCAGTTTTAAACTGTGTACAGGCTTGCAGTCCTAGAAGTTAGTCTTGCTTTTCCTTTTGAAGATATATTTTTTCTGACCTAAAGATGACTATTACAAGTTAGAGTTCTTTCTTCTGTAAGCATAATTGATCCTAAGCGTATTCCAGAGAGTCTGCAAGAAATAATATTTAAAGGAATTATATTGTAACACTTGTGTTACATGCTTTGTGTTACTTTATGTAGTCAGTACATTCAAATGCTGAAGATAAAACGGAGCTTAAAACTTCACATTAAAGAAAAAGAATATTCTCATGCTTATCCATTCATGTTCTAACATATTAAGTTGCAATATCTAGCAGTATCTAAGCTTAGTAAAAGTTTTATTAAAGAAAAAAACTATTTGAGCCGTACAGTGGTTCTCTTAAATAAACTGTTATAATTATATTCTCTTAAATAAATGTAAAATATGACTGGCAGTGTTACAGCATCTGCAATTGACATTTAATTCTCAAAATGAAAGCAATATTCATTAAATGCTTTCTGCTTTTAAACTATTTTATGTGTAGTACTCTTTTATCATCTCTATTTTCAGACTAAATTGTAACCTGCGAGTATATCAGATCAGTTGAACGTAAAATGACTAGCCAATTTAAATAGATGTACCCAGAAAAGACTGATGAAGAGTTGCAGTAACTTTGTATGTTTAAGATATTTTATGTTTGAAGCATGACAGTTACTGCTTCCAGTGAGAGAATGACTACAGTCATTTACATATGCTGGAATGTTTTCAGAACTGCCAGCAGTTTTTCTGAATAAGGCTTTGCCTGGTAGTTTTTACTACATCGTATGTAAGAATTTTTTTCCTCAGAAGATATGTTTTCAGGTGGAATGGCAGCTTACTATCACTGAGTTAAGAACAAGTCTCCTTTAATCTTCCGTGGATAAAAGGAGGAGGAACTTACCAAGGTAGTATCTAAGATCTAAGCAAATATTAGCATTTCTTTTACTAGGATAAGGGCTTAAAAAAAATTCTGTGTGTTTATAGACTGATCTGTTAAAGTGTTTCTAGGCAGATTGCAATGCATTCTGAAAATATGAACCTCTTTCGCTATTCAGAGCCTTTATTTTTTTGGCTTCTCAATTTATACTTTTAATGGCTGTCTTCAAAATCAGTTTCTGTTAAAGGAAGGATATTGTCAGCTTGAGTTGTTATAGTTTGTCTTGCATACATAAGAAACAAATTGATTTTTTATTTTTAATTCAGTTTTAGGCATTGAGCCACTCCAGTATGTTTTTATTATGAAGTTTACACTGGTTGATGGAACAGGAGCACTAGATGCATACCTTCTTGACTATGTAAGTAAATATAGGTAAAGGTAGACTCTACAGATTATGTGGCTTTGGATTTTATTGGTTTTCAAAATAGCAAATGGATGTACAGAAATACTCATTCTATGTTACCTGCAGTGTTTTGCAAGGACAGGTGCAAGTGCTGTAATATCCATCAATGAAGATACATGGAATGTAATTTTTAGTAACAAGAGCTGGTCGTTGCTTCCTACATCTCTGATTTAGGGTTGAAGATGAATTGTATATGTGTGGGATCCTCCTTAGGGAATTTACTCCTGTAGATGTATTTTTGTGTGAAGTAGAAGTATCTGTTGCTCTGTACTTTGTGGGGTTTTTTTCCTCTTTTTGTTTTACCTTTTGGGTTTTTTTGCTTGGTTGGTTTGTCTTGGTTTTTATACACACATGCATATGCCCATTATAGTTACTACCCTAAATTTTGAGATGGTATGTCAATAATTTTAAAAAGGGAATAATAAAAAAGTGAGAAGAGCTTGACAAAGAATAGAATTATAATATAAAATAGATAAGTATTACATTATTCCTTTTGTCTTTCTATAAGTGCATTTTGATTCCAGCAGTTCATAGTTGGGAATACCAGAATATCACAATACACTTTGGAGCAATCTATCTACCCAAATGGAAAATAGTCAGTGTATTGGTGCTTCAGAATTATAACTTTATCCAAAGTAGGACAGAGAAACAATTTAGTGGGGATATTTTTTTCCCACAACAATGTTAATTAATGTATATATATATCTCCACAATTTTTCCACCATTGTACTAAGTGATTTTGAAAGAGACTTTGAAGGGAATACTCTTCCCTTAATTTTAAGACTGTAAGGAAAAATATCTGGAAAACCTGTGTGTTTTCTTTAAATACAGTGTATTAGCAGCAACTGAGGTCAAAGACTGCAATCCCCATTTCAGCTAGTCGACTTTTCCTCCTACTACTGTCCTTTTCCCTTTTTATATCGAGAAACTAAACTGCAAAAGTGTCATGGTTTATGCCAGTCGGCAAGTCAGCCATGCAGTTTCTACTCTCCTTCCCTGCCCGCCCCCCCCCCCCCCCCCAGCCCCAGAGGGATGGGGAGGAGAATCGAAAGAACGTAACTCCCACGGGCTGAGATAAAAACAGTCCAGTACTAAGGTATAACACAAATCACTACTGCTACCACCAATAATAATAATGATAAGAGAAATAACAAGGGAAGAGAATACGATACCATCCACCGGAAATGAGCCCGACAGAGAAGAGAGATGTGCCCTTCCGGGTAACTCCCAGTTACATCCCCCGGCATGACATGCTGTGGTATGGAATACCTCTTTGGCTAGTTTGGGTCAGGTGTCCTGTCCCTGCTTCCTCCCAGCTTCCCCTCCTCCCTGGCAGAGCATGAGATTCACAAAGTCCTTGGTCAGGGTAAACATTCTGACCAGCAACTGAAAACATCGGCTTTGTCAGTGTTATTCCCAGGCCAAAAGTCAAAACAACAGTGCTGCACTAGCTACTAAGAAGGAGAAAAAGTGACTGCTGCTGCTGAACCTGGGACAAAAAGGAAAGTGGGGGAAAGTTTTTTAAACCGTGTCTTGATGCAGAATTCTGAAAATCTCCATTTCAGGGTAGCTCAGATTCTTAAACAGATACTGCTTAGTACTACAGCTTAGCTGCAGGAAAAATAAAACCAGAGTTTCTTCTGAAGTGCCAGATGCTAGCCTTCCTGGTGCTGGCACTTCAAAGACAAGCCAATACCTTCCAAGCCTAAACTTGGGTCCTCCAGCACCACCTGAGAAGGAACTGGGCTGCTTCGAAATGCAACTTCACTATTTTCCAGTCATGCTTCTGCTGGAATGCTCTCAGTTCTTTTCTTTCCTCTCCTCTTTATAGGAAAAGGCATTGAAGGAAAAGAATTTAAAAGTTTTATAGTCGGAAGAAGAATTGGAAGAGTAAGAGGAAAAAGTAGTTGTCTGTCAATGTTGCTACTGGATTATCTGCTAACTTGTGATCACTTCCAAAAAACATGTCACAGAAAAATTGCATAAAGGCAGATAATTCTGTGTTTTTATCTTTTAACAAAAATAAGTGCCATCAAAAACCTTAGCTCACTTTGAGAAGAAGTTGTTGAGTCTTTAGAGATACAAAATCAGGTAACAAACTTAGAAAAAAATAAAATGGTACTTCTGCAAGTCATGATTACTGTATATGTTTTAAAAATACACAGAAAAGGTTTATGTGGCATGTCAGTGTTCCATTCTTTATCTTACTCCTCCATTCAGGCTTATAATGCAGGATACCTTTCTTTCTCCATAGTTTCCAAAACTATCCAAAAATGAAAGTCACACTAAGGGGGTTCCACTTGTATGAAGCCAGGTTGCAGTGCCCCCTTGTTTTCAAGTCACTTTGTTCTCAAAATGTTCTGCTCACAGCAGTGAAGGACTGTTGAGAGGACTGAACATCCTCTCTGGCTATAACACTGTTTGCTTGTGGAGGTTTAAGAGAAATGTCTGCCAGTTATATGTGTGCTCTCTGGGTGGCTCTAGTCCCCGAATACTCAAGGGTACTGAAATACAGACTTTGATTTTTCTCTGACAGTTTGGGGTTTTTTCTGTATCTGAACAGTTTCAGAAATAATATTGTTCTTCTGTTGTGTTACCTATCTGGATAATTTTAAGTTTCTTAAATTATAGAAAAAAAAAAAACCCATGCAGTGAGAGTTCTGGCTAATGATTTCTTACCCCTCTTCCAACACCTCATACTTTTCTGTTCTCTTCCAGGAAAAGTTCTTCAAAATTCCTGCCTCTGAAATCTTAACTTCTGATTTTCTTCAGCAGAAGATGCAGATGATCATGAATGCGCTTTGTCCTCCAGGAGGAAAATTAGGTCAGCTTGCTGATATTTTACAAGGGGAATGAGAAGGGAAAGGGTCTTTCAGTCTGCTAATGCATATGCAAAGTCTTAGAATTCATATTACATATGGGCAAAATTCAGAACAGAGAAATGCAGGAGTTGGTAAGAAAAGTTCCAGTTATTTGTTCAGTACATTTCTATAATAGTAGGACTTCCTTTTGAGAAACAAAAGCAATGGTTCAGTAAATTCACATGTAGCATGCAGCGATATGTGAATACAGTCATGCCTATGCAGGCACTAACATGTCATTTGTAGTCATATGGAAGTTAACCAGAACACGGTGGTACTGTCACAACACATTAGGGAAAACTGAAAAGGAATATGGCACATGCTTTTGGTGAGGTTCTAGTTCTGAATGCTCATCTGATTTAAAGCATCCCTTACTGCAGGAAACTTCCATGGAAATTGAGCAAAAACTTAATCCAAACCCACGCACAGAGGTTTTTGTGCAGTATTTCACTTGTGGCAGAAAGTAGCTCTGCGTGAAATACACATGCCCAAAGTAGCTCTATGTTCCTGCCACAGCTTCAGCCTTTGGAATGTGTTCCCTCTAAGCACCTGGCTGTCAATGACCACCATAACCCTGCTGGGGCCTTTGCCATACCTATAAAAAGTGGCCCTGTTCTAAAGGGGGTCAAGGATGTTACCTTTGAGACCAATAAAATTGTCTCGTTGAGACACATGGAAATAAGTTTTTATCACTGGAAAGTCTTTATATGTGCTTTGCTGTGGTACAACTACTGGCACCCAAGTGCTTCAGGGAGATGCTGGGGTGGGGAGGGGAAGGCTTGGGAATTTGTCACTGAACACCATTTCAGATGGTGTGAGAAATCTTAAGGTACAAATTGGAATTTCAAAATTAGTAATTCATATATTTTCCTATTAACTGTTGTATACATTTAGATATCCTAGTAACGATCCTGCCCAAATTATACTTCTGTTTTATAAAAAATAGAAATTAGTATTCAACAGTAATTTTGGTTTTGTTTGTAGATGACTTACCATGGCTGGAATGCTTCATCAAGTCCTATAATGTCAGAGATGCAATGAAACATCAAGTTTATTACCAAATTTTTGACACTACAATTGTTGAAGATGTTATATAGTGATATGTTGCTAATTGGATTCTTACTGGATTACTTCCTGGTTTGGGATCAGAGACTGTATGAAAAATCTTTGTTCTTTTCTTGGAATTCAACCTGTATGTATGAAGTTTTAGTTTGTATATTAATGTGAATGGGAATTATGCTTTGATGTATTTACTACTTTCCTGGCATACAGCCTTATGATCTGAGTGCAAGGGCAGGTGCTAAGCTTTTCACTGGAGGCTGCTTGGCTCAGGCTGAGGTAGGCAGTCTAGTATTCACCTGTCCTTCAAGAAGGCAGCGATGATGTTACTCTAAACTGGTGTTTTACTCAGAAAGTACAGTCAGAATGTTGCTGCTTTGTTCATTTCTGTTTTAAAATAAACAAGGTCAGGAGAAATAAGGAAAAGGAGCTCTTCAGTAAACTTCCTCTCAGTCAACTTTGTGCAAGCATGTGTTACTCTTCTCAGCCAGTTTGATGGGAAGGTTTTCCATTTTTAGACTAATTTGATTTTTGCACCGATACGTTTAGACAGAACTCTTCCTGATAATCACTAAGGTAATTGCTGTGTGCACCAGTTACTGTAAATTTTGATGGCAATATGAATGTGACCGTGTAATGATTATCACTAAAATTAAAGTCAAGCTATGAAAGTAAAGTAAAATTGTAAAATGAATATTGACATTCACTAGAACATAATGACTTTTTAAGGTGGCCCTACTGCGTACTGGAGTTGTTAGCATGCTTATTAGCTGTGTCTGTGTTTTCAAAGGCTCTCACATATCTGTCTGAATTTATTGTCAGAATACACTGCACAGATCTGCCTTTTCTGTCTTACATAATCAGATTATATGACTAAATTTAGAGTTACAGAACTGATCTAGTGGGTTAAAAATACTACTGGGCTACAGAAATGACTCAGTGGTTTTACTTTGCATTCAGAAGTCTGTAGAACAAATTTAGGACATGCTTCTCCAAGGATTAATAATGTAGAAATCACTGTCAAATCAAATGCTTTCCATCAGAGTAAAATTGCATAATATTTAAAACAGCTGGTTTTTAAGGCAGTTCAGAAGCAAGATGGAATACTTATAAGTAGATTGTTATTCTGATAGTAGATGACATTTTAATTTTTTATTTTTCAGGGCTGTTTCGATTATGCAATTTGTCATTTCATCTGAATATCTGGTGATAATTTTCTGGTACTCTAAAAAATTATGCTGGGTTTATATGTCATAAACGAGGAGATTGTTCTTTATTGATTGGTGTATGGGGAAAAGCAATATAAAAAGTGGTTAGAGGATATTTCCTTTCAAGAATGTGTAAAAAACAACTTTGGAATTGAACAAGCAGCTTACAGAGGAGCAGCACTGTCTTATGAAAGCTTGCCTGAATCTGTGAATTAATGGATACACAAATGATAGTTAGAACAGGTTATTAAATGGATATTATAAAAATATAGACACTGGCCCTATCCAAATTATTTCAGTAGTTAGGGGTTAAATTAAAGGCAATCATTTTTGCTTTTCTTTCTTTTTTTTTTTTTTTCATTTTTTGCTTTTTTTTTCTTTTGTAGTGTATGAAAACATTGGAATGAAATGTTTTTATTTAAAAATTTTTCGTAACTGAGATATTGATATTGTACATTTTTTCTAAATAAGTCTTTTTAAAATAATAAATAAGAACGTTTTGAACTTCAGTGTAAACTGTATCAATTTCGCTGCATCCCTTGCCCAAAATCCCTGCCAGAAAACCCAGCATATGCATCACTTCACTTTTTACTCTTGACTATTGTATTAAAAAGTTTAATAAAGATTTTACAAATATTGAGATTTTCTTGTACTTGACTTTTAGTTCCTAGGTTTTAAACTTTGTTGTCAGTAGCTTTCATCCAACAAAATGCTCCAAATTAATGTTTTTATAGTTGTTGGATTGAAACATACATGCTTAATTCTCTTTCTAAATATAATTCATAGAAACAATTCTAATTAGTTATTAAAATTATTTATTTGGCAATAGTGAAGATCACTGTATAGAAAGGAATTAGTGCACAGACAGTTGAAATTGTCTGTGTCTTGTTGGTAGCCTATATAGAGAGAGATGGAAGTCACAGAGATGGGACTCGGCCCTTTAAGTATTTACCCTGGCAAACGCTGAGACCTATGAATAGCTGACTGATGGATGGAATATTGGGATCACTGTGTCCTGAACTTACAGCACCATGAGACTCCAGTTTTTGAAAGCTGAGCATCCTGGGCAGCAATGACTTTTAGCCATTACTTGCAATTTCCTCAATACAAACAAGAGTCATATTTCCCTTGCTCAGTTTCTTGACCTTACAGTTCTGAAACATTAATGTCTAATAGTTAAAAATCCGAGTCTGAAATAGATGATAATGTATTTAAAGACACTCAAAAGTTGAACCAAAAGTAAATCAGATTGACATTGGTACACTCAGATCCAGTGAAAAATCCAGGCATGTCTTCCTGGTATCTTGTCTTCCTGCATCCACACATACATCCCAGCATACAGGGTAATTGCATCAAAGCATCAGCTTCTTACTAGAAATGTGGACTAAATGGTAAATCTGTACGGAATGTGAATTACATCGCACAGCAAGCAACATCCCCGTGGGCAAGGGCTCTGTTTTCTTTTATATGACTATAAAAGAAAAGTAAAGCAACATTAACCCACCCGCCATCAATTACGCAGGTTAAGTGCATAAAAGTGCTGAAATTGAAATAAGAAAAAAAAAAAGTTTTCAGAAGAAAAAAGAACATAAATGTGGAGTAATGTTTTTGGGATTGGGCTCCTTGAAGTCCTTGTATTGATGGGGTTAAAAACACGTGATTGGCAGTCTGTCTAAAGTAATTTGAATTTAACATCTTTGATGCTTCACACTCTCTTGGAACTCCAATTGGAAAGACAGAAAGTAAATAAATATGTACTGCAGAAGCAAAGAGTCATTCCTGGTAGGTGACCTGCTGTTCAGTGGTGATTGAACTTTCTCATCAGCTTTTGCTGTTACGGGATCCAGAGATTTACAGACAAGACTTTGAAATGCTCTGCTTAATACTAATCCTTTGGCTACTGAGCAGCAGGAAGTGGGGAAAAACAACAGAGCCCACAGGCTAACAGCTGGGGCTTGCAACAGAAGGAAGAGAGTTTATGGTGTTAGCGGGGATGAAGCTTTAGCTCTTCAATACCACTGGTTTACATCCACAAGAATTTACTGCCATTAGGTTACTTTTTGGATGAAGCCCTTGTGTAAATATGTGTCAGGAGCTGAGGCAATGCAAAAAGGGGTAAGACCAAATATTGAAGTGGAGTTGTGAAAAAGCAAGTATAAAATTTCAAGTTCTTCAGATGGAATGGGAACACTGCAGGAAATTTGCTTCAGTGGAGGAGAGAAAAAATTTCAAATAAGAGTTTCCCACAAAGAAACTTTGTTCTTAGTGAACAGTGAGTATTAAGAATTTGAAAGAAGGAAATTTGGCAGAAGATGGAAGGAAAAGAAAACAGTTTCAGAGGACACTAGCAAAGGCAGAAGTGATACTAGAAAGTCTGCGACGGTTTGCTGTACCTCCTGTTTACAGCATTTCCTATACATGAAATTCCCATAAGAACTATGGTTTGTTGAAACATCCATCTGATGAAGGATTGCCAGGTCCTAAGTGCTTGAAAAATAGAGAGCAGAACTATGCTGTAATTAATGAGCTCATATTTGTGTTAAAGCTACAGGTGAACTTCATTCCAGAACCATGCTATAGTGCATTTTTCCTTCTTTTTGCTACAGCGTCAGTACATGACTGCTGAGGTAATGCTATAAAACTACTGCAGCATTATCAGTCTCCATAAACCGAGCAAATTCAAAGTCTAGGAATAAATCTGTATTTAGTAAGCACTTGTTTTAACTTGAATTTTTGCAAGTAAACGAGAAGAAAATGGGCTTAATGTGGACATACGCACCAAAGAGAAAAACATTACTTTTTTTTTTTTGTCGCATAACTGTTCTATTACAAATGTGAAGCTTTGAGCATAAATTTGTTCTGTACCTTCTCCTGTCTCTGTACAGCCTGTGAACTACCGCTGTTAAAATATACAGTTTTGTGAAGTGCAGGCTACATCTTTAGAACTGAGTCTGAATTTAACTGTAATTTCAAAGACTGGCTATCAGGTAGCTTTGAGTTATGGATATGTTAACTTCCCTGAAGGCAATTCTCTGAATGATGGCAGTTTAGAAATGCTGCTCGAATTTTGTACTAAAAGAGTGGTAAAACTGAACACTAAAATCTGCTGACAGATTTGAGTACAGACTTCGTATCTTTCTTCTCCTGTCTACAAATAACCCTTAAGCAACTCAAAGCCCCTCTGAAGCAACGTTTCAGATGACAAATATGATCAGTCACAAGCAGGATGTGTATTTACCAGAGGGGATTTTTATTGTTTTGAGCAGGGGGTAAGACATTTGCACCAGACAGCAGTGTTCCATGCTGTTATTCTGGCATACAAACATATGGTACCCCACCTTGAAGGATACTCTTTTTCTACCACATTTACTATGCTAAAGGTGCAAAATCTCTCTTAAAGGGAGACATTTACTTTACACTTCCCCTATTTGCCGTGTTTTGTTGAGGGTAAACCAGCTAACGTTAAAAAGAGAAAGGTGAAGAATTGCTTTTCCCCTACAGGTCAGTCTGCATTTGTTAGCAACATGCTGTGGCTTGGGTCCTTCTTGGAGGAAAATGCAGCAGAAAAGGAAGATTGAAAAGCTTAATTTGAAGAGATGAGAAAGGTCAGAATCTACACAGGAAGGGACAGTAAAGAACAAGGAGTTCCCCTTAAAGATCTAACAGAGCCTTTCTGAAAATCAGATATTGTAACTTGAAAATCCTGATGCAAATCTGTTGACTGCCATTATCTGTATGATTTGTTAATGATTAACCTTCTGAATATTATTCCAATCTGTAAATGATTAACTAGACTACTAAGTCACAATTATGTCTCTGAACAAGTTTAATTCCTCTGGGTTCAGCTACTAGAAATTGTTTCTATTTGAAATGAGAGATGTCTGTTTGGTTTCCATTTAAAAACTGTGTGGAAAAATCCATTTGGCAAAACTACAACATTCATCATTAGCTAGGTACGTTCTTGCTCTTCAGCAAGTGCCAGGGCCTGCTCACATCAGATCATTTTATCTGGCAAGGACTATATTCCACAATGGTACCTTGCAAGAGTGCCTATTCACAGCAAGCTTACCAAAGCATTGTAAAAATAGCATGAGTTTTCAAAGCTCATTTAGCTCTTCTGTAAGACCTGGAAAAATGTGAATGTCTCTGGCCTACTTTTCAGTCTGGGTAAAGAGGTGGCTGATCTGATGTGATGGGGAAGGGAATTCTTAACCCATTTCTTAGTGGCGACGGTAAAGGTACTCACGCCTCATTTTAAATATTGAGGTCATCAGCTAATATCTGTCAGGAAAGCACAGGTCTGTACCAAATACTCCTGTCAAGAGCACGTACACCAAAGCAAATCAGAACTGGAAATCAATTCCAGCTGAAACTGACACAAGGGAAAATGTGACAGTGGTATATTCTCTTTTGGTAGTTCATCTTTTCTAAGGAATTCTGGTCTGAAACTTAAACTCAATAGTAAAAAAAAAACTTAATCTAATTAAAAGCATAATGAAAATACTTGCTTAAATAGAGCAGAGACTGCAGAAGAGGCACTGTACTGAGAAGCACTTTTTTTCTTGTGGAATTTCAACTTGTCTTCCTGGAATGTTTCATTCTTTAGGCAATTCTCCTCCCAGTCAGCATACTTAGGTTCCCAATCCCAAAATCTTACTTTACTGGAACTGAAGTCTAACCATCTAAGTCAGCATAGAAGAACACCACTGCTTGGAGACTGTGATTATTTTAGGCTCCAAGAGGCTATCCTGAACATACCACGTGATAAGAAGTGTCACTAATATTCATGAACAAGTTCTCCATGCAGTCTTTCCTATCTGTAGTAAGGTGGCTGGAAGATTTTTGTACAAGGAGTTTTTGATACATGAGCTTGTTGCCTTCTCATGCATACAGGTGTACTCAAAATAGCCTCTGAATGCTCACCAACAGAGTAATCCATGGTTACTTGTGTATGCCTCTGTACCATGGATACTATGCAACTGCTTTATATAACAGCATAACTGATCAAGGTATACATAATAAATGCATGAGTAACCAATTTGCATGTATTAAGTGCGTATTAAATCATAATTGTATGTAGACTGCCTTATCTTGTGCACTTCAAATACATATGCACCTTTTTGGCAACCACAGCTTTATTGAGATAGAGTATTGGAGCACACTATCCAAGGGACTCGTCAAAGCTGAGTCCAGATCCCAAACCTGACAGCTGTCAGTGGCTGATGAAGCTGTACCTGAGAGTGCCAGTGAACACAGAGCTGACGAACCCCACCAGCGACTGGAGCACTGTGCAGCATGCCGCGACCCACAAGGAGGAGTCCTGATTTTAGTTAAAGAGAACGGCATGAGTATTGACAGCATAATAAATAAATCATGTGGAAAGTTGTTAATCCAGAATCCAGAATAATTCTAGCCTGTTCACTGATGGAGCAAAGCCAGGCTCTTGATGAGATGTGAGGGTTCGGTAAACACAAGTAAGTGTGCTTATGATCCATAAATGGCTCGATTTCCCAAATTAAGAGCAGAAATAATGTGGGACAGAAATAAGCTGTCCTCAGCTACCTGAAAAACACATTATTAAATACTTACAGGGTATATCGTTCCTTGTACTAGATGCACACAGCTTAGATGTTAGCTGGCAGTAGAGGACTTGCACATTTTAATCAAGGCAAGAACTTAACACTAAAGGCCTAATTGTACAAATAACCCATCTGTCTTGTAAAGTGCAGAACAGAGTAGTATTTTTAAGGCTAAATCAACCCTTTAGAAATTAGTCAATCTGTTGCCACTTCTAGCCAGCTCTGCTTCAGGCAGTGGCATTATTAGCCATTAACTCATATAGTACTAAGCGACATGCAAGTGGACAGAAAGGGCTTCAAATGAGCAAATTACTATCACATCTCTTCTTTTCATGGTATTAGAACTGTTGCAGCCCCAAAGGTATGTGTACTCACTGAGACAAAATGCTGCTTCATTTATAAATGTGTACAAGAAGGAACTGGGAAATTCTCCACAGATTTCTCCTAATTTTCATTTTATTATTTGAAGATATTGTGGAACAAGGGGTTTTCATGTAAATAAAATTGTCGTCGCGCACGGAGGGAACACATGCACAATCAATATGATTGATAAAAGTGATCCGTTTATTGTGCTCAAATAATGGGTATATATAGTGTCAAACTGCCACGTACACACAGCTTCCCGTAGTGATTGGTTGGCATATACAGCATTGGGTACATTCCAGGTGCATTTCGGTGATTTTCCCCTGCTCATATACACATCCTCCCCTCAAGGTCTCTGCTCCTAGTTCACAGACAATTTTTAGCTACAAGGTAGGCCAGCTGGTCTTCTATCTCTATTGGTTAACTTCCAGGGTTTTTCCACTGCTGGCAACTGTACACAACTGGTGTTTTTTCTCACTTTCACAGAATCTGTGCTTAATTAAGCTCAGACATGGGAACATGACCTTTGCTTGCTAACCATGTCTCCACAATTCCCCTTTTTTCTTTTTGAGCAAGTTAGACGGACGCTACACTTTTCTTAAGCATTGATATCACACATCGCAGCATACAACTTGCTATTAATATGAATAAGACTACCGCACATAATATAGTTGCACCTTGCATAAGCAAATCTTTAAGCCATCCAGAAATTCCCCATCCTTTAAAGAGTTTTGTCAACCAATCCAATCCATCATCCTTCATTAGTCACTTGACCCCTTCTCTTAATTGTTGTATACTTTTATAAATTGACTCCGAATGATCTGACAAATTCATACAGCACATCCCTTCAAACTCTGCGCAACCATGTCTTTGTGCCAACAACAAAAAATCTATTGCTGCTCAATTCTGTAAGGTGGCATGACGAATACTATCGACACCAGTTAAAAGTCCGCTCATAGCAAGTGAAGTAGCATTTGTCTGTCTTGCAAGCCAACAACCTAGTTTATTTAATGTTGCTAAAGCTTGAGCTCTAGCTACTTTGGGAGCTAAAAATGAGGCAGCTATTATTTCACCCAGGTTCCAAAAATTTACTTTGTCATCACAGCTCAAATGAAAAGCATGCTTTGACCTTCAAGAACACAATCCTCTTTTGTATATTATCATAGTGCTATTAGGGATAAACATGCCTAAGATATCCACTGTACATGGGCAATTATATGGGACTTTATATGGGATGGCACCCCCTGCCAGGCCCGATCCTGTGGCAACTAAGGCACAGACTCCGTTTCTGGCTGCAAACAAAATCCCTTATTGAGTGAGCTTACAGGCTTTTATAGTATTCTGCCTAGCGGTTAGTAGGGGGTTAGTTCCTTTGGTCACGAAACAATCTTATTGATCACGTATTTTCTTAGCCAATCACATTACTGTCCACGCACTTTTGCTTGACCAATTATTTCTAAACATAGTTCTTTGCCATCACTACTCATTATATCGAAACTTTCACTTCCCCTTGACTACACATTCTTTATCATGTCTTAAGCATCCTCCTGTTTCCAAATTTACAGTCCTCAGAAATTATCTTGCTGTTCTCTCTTTGGTTCCACCCGATGTTCTTTCTCCAGTTCTTCCCAACTTGTCCCTTTCACTTCTTTCAAGGTTTATGGTTGATAAGAGTCCAAATGTTCAGGCTCTCGTCCAGGTCTACTGGTGCAGCTTCTTGTGCAGCATGTTGAAGACGGCTTTTTTTTTTTTTTTTTTTTTTTTTTTTTCTTTTTTACCCTCTACACTACCATTGTATTAGAATCTTTCTAGTTTTTGTCTTAGCATTTTCTAGTAGCTGCTGCAAATTTGCATGCTCTAACATCGTTTACAAGTAACAAATCCACACAGTACAAGGTATAGTTTCTCGTCAGTAACTGGCTAGTAAATACAGGTGGTTTTATACACAAAATCACAGCCTCTAATAATAGCTACGTTACAAGCACACATATTCAAGTTGTTACTTTTCAGTTACCCCCAAGTGATGTCCTGCAATCATTTATTTTTCTCTTCCTCTATCTCATTCTGCTTGGGGTATTTACTGTCATCTGCTATAGCTGAGGTATCAGATTTCTCCACTTGTCTGTCCAGCTTATGGTAAGGGTTAACAAACTTTGCAGGTAGCCACCATGGATCTGTAGGTAGGAGGATACAAACATACCCCCTATCAGCTCCTCAGAAGGAGCTGGGTTAGAGTGATTCAGAGACATTCTGATGGGAAAGGAATGTGAAGCTACAGCTGCCTGCCTGCTTAGCAGCAGCCATAAATACCTGCTAGCAACCACACTTTTGCATTAACCCTTTCTTGCCCAAAATGTTAATCTGCTACCCATTAAAACTTTTACACAAACCCAACAACAAAAAATACACAGAACACTGTCTGCCCTCAACACACACACACGCATGGGATCCCACAAGCACACTCCATACAACTACAATATTCAAAACACAAAGCCCAGACAATCATTATTCCCACTATACAGTCCCTCATACGGAACATGGCATAAGGACCCTGTGAAGACAA
This sequence comes from Psittacula echo, assembly GCF_963264785.1. Taxonomy (NCBI): domain Eukaryota; kingdom Metazoa; phylum Chordata; class Aves; order Psittaciformes; family Psittacidae; genus Psittacula; species Psittacula echo. The sequence goes on from NC_137735.1 coordinate 145,681,161, forward strand.
TAAAAAACCAGCTCCAAGCAGCATCATCGCAGTGTGAGGTGGCAGGCTCAACTTCAGCGGGCGTCCCCGCAGAGGCTCTGCCTCCCCACATCGCATGAGCCTTGGGCTTTTACACTGACTAAAATGCACACTCATTCCGATGCAGGTGGTCAGCCTACATGGGAAGAAGTGGTCAGCAATATCCATAAAAAGTCTCCAAGGGCTAATAGAAACACAAATATACATGGATATATATTTCCCAACTTCTAGTACATGTGGTTAACAAAGAGACTATCAAATGAGCTGTATACTCATATAACATGTTCAAAAGGCTATAAAGGTACTTTTTTTTTTTTTTTTTTTTTTTTTTTTGGTAGGGGCCAATTTATCGTCAGCAGGGAGGATTCCCCCAGGGTAGGCTTTGAGGGTTGCTGTCACTCGTTGTGGGGAACCCCCCTGTCCCTCACCCTGTCGCACAAAGGGGAGTGTTACCAGGACTCACAATGCTCCACTTCGCGTTTTCCTGCGGCTGCCGTTGTTGCTGTTGCCGTTGCCGCGGTTTCTGGCAGTCGCGCTGCAGCTCCAGCGCAGCCCGAGAGCTCCGGCCGCGCCTCTTGGGGCACCTTCCTCCACAGCTCCCGCGCGAAGGTCTGCACCCGCGGCTCCTCCACTCGCAGCGCCTCGGTGTCCCGCAGCCGCTCCAGCAGCTCCTCTCCTGGAGATAACTTTCTCGATGGCACCCCACGTCTCCTTCCATAATCAAAGAGGGCAGTAAGCCCTTTTCCTAGATCCCGCTTCTCTAAGAAGCACTTAAATAAATCAAAGGCCGCTTGTCTTTCCATTTTTCACTACTCTCTCTTTTTTTAAGTTTTGGTACCAATGCAGCTCACCAGCAAGCAGGCCAACTTCGCAGGCGGCGGAGGCTCCCTCTTCGTCCTCCAGGCTCAGAGGCTCCTATTCTCTTTCAGGATTGACCTCTGTCTCTTCTCCGGGCTTTACCTTAGGACTACTTAGTAGTCCAATTCTTTTTTTTTTTTTTTATCATAGGCTCTTCTCTTTCAGGATTGGCCTCTTTTTTCTTCTTTCACTGCCTGTTCTCTGCCCGGCATCTTCGACCAGCAAAACCGAGCATTTTTTCTTCTTTCAGCCCTCCGGATGCTGCTTCTCCGGTGCTTTCCCGCTCCGTGCGCAATTCTCCCAGCCACTACGGGTACCCGGGTTCGTCTGTTGGTCCCTGTTCGGGTGCCAATATGTCGTCGCGCACGGAGGGAACACATGCACAATCAATATGATTGATAAAAGTGATCCGTTTATTGTGCTCAAATAATGGGTATATATAGTGTCAAACTGCCACGTACACACAGCTTCCCGTAGTGATTGGTTGGCATATACAGCATTGGGTACATTCCAGGTGCATTTCGGTGATTTTCCCCTGCTCATATACACATCCTCCCCTCAAGGTCTCTGCTCCTAGTTCACAGACAATTTTTAGCTACAAGGTAGGCCAGCTGGTCTTCTATCTCTATTGGTTAACTTCCAGGGTTTTTCCACTGCTGGCAACTGTACACAGCTGGTGTTTTTTCTCACTTTCACAGAATCTGTGCTTAATTAAGCTCAGACATGGGAACATGACCTTTGCTTGCTAACCATGTCTCCACATAAAATCTTCATGACAAAAGGCGTGAGCCTTTTGCTCTTCCCTTCATTCTGTAATGAGAATCTCTTTGGCATATATCTGAAAGATGTTTGAGCTTTTCTTGTTTACCTTTATTGTTCTGTTGCATCAAGATGCTTTCAAAGGGAAGCCTACTATAAAGATACACAAATTGAGGATGACGACTGAAAATTGGCTCTGATGAAGAGAAGAAACAAGCATAGAGACAATCACAGTAAGCCTTTTGTGAGTCCTTCTGCAGTGTTGTCCAACAAAACTATGACTTTTTTTATACATTTTGCCATAGGCTCGTGTGTCCACTTAAACAAAAAACCAAAGTCAAAACCTGTGCAGTATTTCTTGAGGCAGTGCCTATCAGCTGGACAGTTCAGTCCAGTTATTCAACTGTAATCTTCTGCAGCCACTTGAGATACAAAAAGCATTGTGAAACTGAAGAAGCTCCAAGGTGTACTAGTAAATTCAGATATTCATTCAGGACAGAGGAGTGAAACAAGTGGTCAGGTGAAACTGCTCCTCAGTATTTGAAGCAATTGCTAATGTCTGACAATGGCTGCTCTGAATGAAAAATGTGTCAGATATAATAATATTTGGGGAGTAAGATTTTACTTGCTTTTTTTTTTTTTTTGTAGTGGAGCATTTTAGTTCACTGTGGTCATACTTCAACCTTAGATGAGACCTTCAAGTGAGATTCGAACACAGAACAGGAATGAAAAAATAAATTCTGACACAACAAGCTGAAAGGGAACAAGGATTAGTCAGAAAAATTGCCTTTAGACAATCACAATAGCAACCATATTTCATTGTAATTTACTTAAAAGAGCAAGACCTCAGCCTAAGCAATCATATTATCTTGTTAGGAGTGCATCTGAAGCATTTGCTAGCTGATCTCCATGGACAGAAAACATCTGACTAATGCACATCATTTTTAAGCCAATCAAACCAGGGACCACAGCCAGAGCTGGGAATCATGTACTATGCCCCTCAAAGACAAACATATGGAGACAGTCCCTGTTGTAGATTGTGTGTATTTATGATCGGATGCAACATATGCAGAGGGGGATGTTACAGAAAGGTTGTCAGGATAACAGTTAATATAGCAAACCTACATAGCAGCTACAGGCCAGCTCATCACACCCATTTTCCCAGAAGAGGTGTCACTGCATTTCAAGTCCACTGAGCAGGAGAAATTTAGTTTCCTTTCTTAGCTTTGCTGCAGGCCAGGGGTTCAAATACTGCTTATCTCCCACTTGAGAAAGTAATGAGGTTGTTAAAAGCACTTTGAGCTGTTCATCTTGTCTTTTGAAAAGGTGGCAAGGGCTTTGCCCAATGACTTTGTTAGAGGCTTTCATTCAAAGCTCTGAAGCACTAGTGAATTATTGCTTTTCCTAAGGAAATAGACTCAAAGCAACAGGACATCATGCACGAGATACGAAATAGATCTTTCCTCTGTGTTAAAACTACAGCAAGACAATTATTGCATATGGAGAAACCAAGTTTGATTGAAGTTCATCACTTAATGCTTCTGCAAGAAATAGAAAAATCTCCTACCTTCTGAGATTATACACCAGAGTCTTGATAACGTGCATACTGCTTTGTGGGTATGAAAAGTAGCTAAGAACTGGATCTTTACAACTTCATGGTCATTCTTTTGGGACATCCAAGTAAGGCAGGAAATAATTTTTGAAAGTCTGCCCAGTGTTGGTTTTCATTTTCAAGCAAATTAAACACCTTTTTATGCCAAACTCTTAGAGTTTGAGTTGAGATTGACATAGCCTTTCTTTGAATGCTGATGAGTGATCATTATAATTTTATCTCTGAAAATACGGAGATAAGCCCTCTTCTTGCTTTCTTACTCAATAAGCCTTAATCATCCCTTGTGTAATTATGGCAATTTCCAAGCAGTTACACTACCAATAGGCGAGACGATGTGAATCATATTTGCCGATGTATGACTTTTTAGAAAATGGAATAAAACCCGAAACATATTTCACTTTATAACAAAGATTTACTGTTGGCTCAGACTGCTCCAGCTGATTGCTAATTAGATATTTGGCCTTAAAAACAAAACTATGTGAACACACCAAATATCTTTCATGATTATGATTGTTAATCTTGTTAGAGTGGCACACTTACCAAAGCCATCATGGGAAAGTAAGTATAATTACTATAGCAGTGCAGGCAAAAGAACTTTGAAACTTATTTCACTGGCAAAAGGCTAGAGCTCAATTCTTTCTAATATAGAAACAAATTTTTATATCTCAAACCCTGTAGTTTGTTATATGTTGGTTTGGTACACAGAAAAGAATTCCTCTAACGATTTATCCCTTTAACATATAAGCTATCCTTCACATTTTAAGTTTTTGAGAAAAAGGAGCTTGTGTGTATATATTTCATAGGTTCAGTGCTCCTGCAGAAATTCATTTAAAATTGCTTCATCTGTAGCAAAGAACACGGATGGAATTTGTGCACCTGAATAGAAAAAGGAGCTGACAGCCTTTTTCTGATATCAAACTCTGTGAAGGTGCCTCTGTGTCTGGTTTACCTGACTGCATTCTGAAATGCTGCCCCACTCTGAAAACTCATGTTGTGGAAATGTAGCAGTCACTTCAGAGCCTGGTAAGGATGGCATGGGTTCAAGGATCCCATAATGACAGGGCTTAGTTGATACTTAATATTAGATAGGAGGTCCTCCTAATTTTGTCTAGGAGCTGTGAATCCAGGTTGCTGCATTGCTTTCATGCACGACCACTGATCTTCTGAAATATCACCACTGGACCCTGGAAACAATTGCTGCCTTCTCTAACACCTCCATGGAAGGCCCTCTGCATCAGCAGGATTTGCACAGGTACAGTTCTTTCTGAAGATGCAACTTCATAAATCACTTAAGTCCCAGCAAGTCCATGATGCCACCAAAAAGACGAGTCCTTCATTTTCCTCTGCTTATAAGTTCCCAAGCCCTCCTTCATGCTGGTAATAGTAGGGTTGTATGATCCCTGATGTAGCTCAAAATTAATTTTTACAGGGAGAGAGAAAAAGAAGAGATTTAGACACTACCTATGTAGATGCAGGGAGCAACCATACACTTTGACAGTGTTACTATCTGTCTCTAGGTTTTGAGCAATTAAAACACCAATGAAATCAGTGTCCAGGTAGGGGCCATTATAAGAAAAATAGTACTAATGTTTGGTTCTCCAGAGCTCCTTGGAAAAACTCAGACTTGCCTGCTCTTACTGCCATAAAGATTTGCCATTCTCAGTGGACTGTGCAAATTTTTGCAACATGATTTCTCCTTCTAGTGTGATTTGATCAACAGTGAAGTCATTAAAAGGATGACCATAAATTGTTTTCATCAGCTTGTCATAGCAAAAATGAGTGCATATCAAATGTCTTGGGACTATTATTTCAGGTTGTCTCCCTGCAGACTGTGGGAGCAACCCCTGTGCTGCTTTGTATTCATCTTGTTTCTGCTTCCCAACTACAGAGTTTAGGTATTTTCTTTATTATCTATCTATCTATCTATCTATCTATCTATCTATCTATCTATCTATCTATCTGTCTATCTATCTATCCATCCATCCATCCATCTATCCATCTGTCTATATCTATCTATCTATCTACTTAATTTTAGGGATAGGAGAAGAATGTTAATTTTGGAGGATAACAGCCAGCAAAACTCCGCATTGTCCTTGCTATTGCACAGCAACTCCATGTCCTACAATGGCTTTAGCGGCTTCCTGAAATGCCATCTATGCTCTTACAGTCCTCCCAGTACACACACAGCTTCAAGATTTCAGTTTTACAGATACTTTTCAAAATCAAAGAATGTTTCAACCTTTAACAGCAAACCTTTTACTACCATTCCAGCTGGTCATTCTGGTATCATAACCTGCTAAGGTGTTTCTTCTGATGATGACAGATGTCCACAAGAGATTCAACACTGAAATTGATGAATTAATTTCTACAACATCTTAAGATATACACAATATACCTTAAAAGCAACCTTCTGAAAATCATCACAAATATAAAGAGTAAGTATGTTCAATACAAAAAAAAAAAAAAGGGTCCTCTTGTAGGCCAAAAGAAAAGCTGTGTTAGAGACTTGCTCAAGATCCTCATACTGAAATTCAGAGAAAACATTTGCATTCAGATATTGACCTGCAGACAGGAACACAAATATTTTACAGCTAAGTTCAATAAAAGTTTAGTTCTATACATGCATCTATGTTGAACAGCTATTTCATAAAACCCAGAAACAGTCCATAGAGCAGAGATTAGGACCCTCTTGGTCCTGCCCTAAGAAAGCAGGAGGTCACATGTAACCTGGTTCTGCTTTCCCCATGAGTCATTCTCAGTTGAGATCATAAGAATGTGTCTATAACAGGGCTAATCTTGAGGGGCTGAAGTTCTTTGTTAAACCTAGACCTTATCATCTGACTTCTAACTTCTTCATATTGAATTCTCTTTCTTTCTGCCTCTTCTTTCCTTCTCTCCAAAGAAGGGCAAAGTAGCACTTTGAAAATCTGTGCATTTTCCTTCATTGTCGAATAGAAAATGTGACTTCTTTTTCATTATCTACTTTTATCTAGGTAGGATTGTCCTGACAATAGGAAGAGGTTTTGTCTTTAATAAGTCTTGGGTTCATTCATCAGTAGAACTTATTTCTTGCTTCCAGGGGCCTGGCAGCTCTTCCTTACTGTCCTGTTCTGCAAGTCCTTTCTGATTTTTGAGAATTTCTCCGTCAAAACATGATAAAAAGAGAGCTTAACTGAGAACTTTCAACTTTTAAATTACACTGAACTACTAGTTAGGGGGAAGCAGCTTTCTCTCCACATAAGCTGCTATTTTATTGGCACTAAATCCACTTCCAGATTTATATTTTTACCCACCTGTGTTCTCATTCATCCCTTCTCCAAAAGTTTATCATCTCCTCCGTATTCGAGCATATCAGCTCTCCAAACAGTCTTTAAATGTCTTGGCCTAAACAAAATTTCCTTAAAAAGAAATGTTAGAAAGTGACCACTTTATTCCAAAAGTGCAGCTGTGGAAACAGTCACACAAAATGTTGGGTTACCAGAACTAAGGAGCAGTAATAATTAACAGAAACGGTGGAGGTAACTTCTTAAACTGGATTTGCTGATGAACTTATAGTGACATGTAACCACAGCTAGAAAGACCAAGTAGACAGGGCAATGCTTGGGTAGTATACCACAAAGTATTTGGATTTATTTTCTGTTTTAACTCATGGTTAGTTCTTAAAATCTGTTGCATTGGATGAAGCTTGGAGATCTGTCCAAGTTTCAAAATTGTCTCATTAATTTCAGAGTGGTTTCGAAAAATAATATTGAATCATAGAATGATTCAAAATAATATTGAATCATAGAATCTTAGGTAATATCAGCCCTTCTCTTCAGACTGAAAAACCATAGTGTTTTACAGTGCTTCATGGGCCATACATCACCCTAACTGAGCTGACCAAAGGCCACAGGAACATATCAGTACACTGAATGATCAGATCAAGCTCAGAACTGTACTAACCATGCCAACATGGATTTCTTTCAGTTCTGACCACCAGAAGGACACATTTACCTTCTCCTATGAAGTATCCCAAGTGAAAGACTGATTCCTCTGTTGAATAATTACAGCACTTAGTGAAGAGAGCATCATCCTTTTTGAGGTGTGGGTAGCCTTGTTCTATGAAAAGACCTTTGTCGTATTGAACTTTGAAGTAGGCAGAGTAAGATTTTACCCAGGTGAGTCCATATAAAGGAGACTTCAGCCAGATGAGCAAGGAGAATGTAACCAAGGAAAGAAAAGCATCTTTTTTAAGGAGCATCTGTGCCCTAGAAAAATCCAGTATGACTGTATTGCCTAAATATCAGAGAAATTCACAGAAGTATAAACAGAGAAAGCAGAGGAGGTGGAGAAAAAGAGGATAACATTACAGAACCATAGAATCATAGGTTTGGGTTGGAAGGGACATTAACCTTTAAACACTACCTAGTCCAACCCCCCTGCAATGAGCAGGGACATCTTCAACTAGTCTTCCACCCAACCCCAGGCAGAACTCGCTATGCCTACATGTTTCCTACCAATGTTTGCTTTGACCAGCTTTAACTGACCTTACTGCCCATGGCAAGGTCAGGAAAAAGACTTGGACAGTGAATACTGTGAGGTTAAGTTATGCAGCACGGCCACAGTTAGTATGTACATGCTGATGTGGGAGGCCACTGTGTAGTCAGGATGACCTACATCTAATCAACACAACTTCATCTTTCTATTGGGAAAGACTGGGTGAGCCACCTCAAAGTGCATTTGTGGCTATGACATCTGCAAGATGGATTTAAGTTTGTCACAGAGATAATCCATTCTGAATTTTGTGTACGTAATAAGTACTAAGCAATAATTACATACCTTAAAAAGTCTGCAGGATGAGAGAAACAAGGAAGGGGAAGCACATTATAAGAACTGAAGTGCTAAATAATGATATTTCAATAATCAGTGAATGTTGCATGTCTTTTTAATAATAATAATGCAGTAGGAACTTATATGTAGTTTTCATTAACATGTTCTAAAACTTGGTATATTATAAGAAATTGTTTACAGAGAAAAAGCAGCCTTAATACCTCTCCCAATCTGTCACTAACAAAAAAAAAGCTAAATCTCTAAACAAAGATCGTGCTTGGGGAGCTTTGCTGTCTATCTAACCAATAACAGTTCATGATTGTCTCACATTTGAATTATTTGACACATTCTTTGTCAGACCAAAATTACACATTTGGAAGTGAAAATAAGAAAAATATGTTTGTTACAAATTTGCATAAACTCTGATTTCAGACCAAACAGTGCAAACTTGTCATGTATCATAAGAAAAAAATGCAGATTGAAGTGGGTATTTTGGGGAAGTAGCAAAAAAGCAGAAACATGAGAAACTAAAATCTTACCAGCCATTTGTATTTACTTTAACTGTGTCAAACCTTCAGTCAAGTTAATAATAAGCACACAGGTCATTAAACAGCTCAATTGAATTTGAGTGGCATCTGCTTTTGAGCACTAAGGAGGCACAGCATATATTCATAATGAAAGAATTGACTTAATTTCTCTCTTTTTTCACTGGAAGTTTATTAAGTACTTCAGCCATTAAAGTGCTTATTTATTACTGAAGCCCAGATGGCCAGCCACTATAAGTGTAAAGAATAGTTGAGCCATGTCAGATCTTAATTAAGTGATTGCAAATTAGATGAACATTACTCAAAGCACAGAGGCTGAAATTACAATTTTCTACCTTATAATTCCATAATGATTTGTGGAAAGTAAAAAAAAAAATCTAAATATGAATTGTTCAGAAAGCAAACGTAACCACAACACAAGGAAAATGTGTGACATCTGTGGTGTTAGCCCTGTACCAAAACTCTGTCGCTGCTTTTGTTGAACTTGCAACTCCTTGTCCTGGTTTCAGCTGGGAGAGAGGTAATTTTCTTCCTAGTGGCTTGTGCAGTGCTGTGTTTTTTACTTTAGTCTGAGATCAATGCTAATAACACACCAGTGGTTTAGTTCTTGCTAAAAAGCATTTATCCTTATCAAGGCCTTTTCAGTCTCTTGTACTCTGCCAGTGAGGAGGGGCAGGGGAAGCTGGGAGGAAGGAGAGACAGGACACCTGATCCAAACTAGCCAAAGGGGTATTCCATACCACAGCACATCATGCCAGTCATTGACAGTGGGATTGAGTGCGCCCTCAGCAAGTTTGCCGATGACACCAAGCTGTGTGGTTCAGTTGATACACCGGAGGGAAGGGATGCCATCCAGAGGGACCTTGACACGCTTGTGAGGTGGGCTGATGCCAACCTTAAGAAGTTTAACCATGCCAAGTGCAAGGTCCTACACCTGGGTCGGAGCAATCCCAGGCACAGCTACAGGTTGGGCAGAGAAGAGATTCAGAGCAGCCCTGCGGAGAAGGACTTGGGGGTGTTAGTTGATATAAAAATGAACATGAGCCGGCTTCAGTGTGCGCTCACAGCCCAGAAAGCCAACCTTATCCTGGGCTGCATCAAAAGGAACGTGACCAGCAGGTCGAAGGAGGTGATCCTGCCCCTCTGCTCTCCTGAGACCTCACTTGGAGGATTGTGTGCAGTTCTGGGGTCCTCAACATAAAAAGGACATGGAACTGTTGAAACAAGTGCAGAGGAGGGCCACGAGGATGATCAGGGGACTGGAGCACCTCCTGTATGAAGACAGGCTGAGAAAGTTGGGGCTGTTCAGCCTGGAGAAGAGAAGGCTGCGTGGAGACCTCATAGCAGCCTTCCAGTATCTGAAGGGGGCCTACAAGGATGCTGGGGATGGACTCTTCATCAGGGACTGTAGTGACAGGACAAGGGGTAATGGGTTCAAACTTAAACAGGGGAAGTTTAGATTGGATCTAAGGAAGAAATTCTTTACTGTGAGGGTAGTGAGGCACTGGAATGGGTTGCCCAGGGAGGTTGTGAATGCTCCATCCTTGGTGGTGTTCAAGGCCAGGTTGGATGAGGCCTTGGGTGACATGGTTTAGTGTGGGGTTTCCCTGCCCATGGGAGGGGGATTGGAACTAAATGATCTTAAGGTCCTTTCCAACCCTGACTATTCTATGATTCTATGATTCTATGCCCAGTACATAAAGTGGAGGAGTTGGCCAGGAGGGGCAGATTGCTGATTGGGTTGGGCTGGGTATCAGTCAGTGGGTGGTGAGAGATTGTATTTTGCATCAGTTGAGTTTTTTTTTCCCTTGGGTTTTATTTCTTTATTATTATTATTATTATTACTTTTAATTTCAATTATTAAACTATTCTTATCCGAATCACAAATTTTACCTTTTTTCCAATTTTTCTCCCCATCCTACTGGGTGACTGGGAAAGGGGACAGGGAGTGAGTGAGTGGTTGGTCACTCCTGTACTTCACATGCCCTCAACGGGAACTGAGGATACTCAGAAGGTGAAAGATTAGGTTAAGAAATCTGACATATGTATTTAGTTATAAATCTGTCTTGTTTCGTCACTCTGAAAGGAAATGTGTGTGCAACATTTGCCAGCTCCTGTGGGACTGTTTTGTTGGGTGAACACAGAGACCAACAGCTCTCCCAGGCCCCTCTTATCAATTTTTATGTCCCAAAATGCCTTCTTCACTGAGGATGGAGAAAAGGGTTGTGATTTAGACTACAGTGGATTTGCATTTCCTGGAGATGCAGAGGCAGCACTTAGGTCAGTTTTCTGCCTACTTTGCACAAAGCTGCTGAAAAAAACACCCAAAGAACATTATTTTTTAACAAAGCATCATGGCAAAATTAAGCCCTTTATATAGACTTATAGTTCCTATGAGATCTGTTATTCAGCAGCCGGGTTTCTTTGTGGCTCAGCTTCTGTTTTCAATGCTTGCTTCTAAGCCGAGTACTCAGACAAAACTATCACAGCTTAAATAACAAAAATAAACTTTGTTCAGTGTTCAAAGTTCTTGTTTCTGGAGCACAAGAAGAGTTTCCATGACAAAGCATAATTCTAAACCAAGTTGGTACTTTTGCAACCCAAGTATTCAATACTGTTATTTAAATAACTGCAGACACTAATTAGATCCACTGTCCAGGCTGGTGTTTAAACACTGGAAATCAATTTAAGCTTAATGATGCACATAACTCTTCTTAGTGTAAAGAACTGTGAAAAATCTATAATACATTTCACTTTTCCTTTGAACATTTAGGAACTTTCTGGATGTTGCTATTAACAAAACAATTAGAAGACAGCTTTGAGCTGAATGTGGTGATGACAGAAGCCCACCATTTCTTTTATTCCCAGCTCAGGGTTCTTTGTCTATGCAGTATCACAGGGAATGGTTTCTCAGGCAATACACTGGAGATGAAATAATTCTTCAGCTCACCCCATTCCTTCTGTGTTTAATGTTCTTCAGTTCCAAAGGCCACAGGCAACAAAGATAGCTTCATAGCCAATGCTGGTGTTACCACACCACCGCACTGCGGGAGACACTACATGAATTTAGCCATGGTTTTAAGCCATTGATTGAAACTCTCAACATTTTGCTCTTGTGAATTGAAAAAGCCACTGGTCACACCACCTTTCTAGCATGAAATGTGAGGTGTATTTCACACTGGATGCATTAAGGATGAGAAAAGCAAACAGATCGAGGACAAAATCGCTGATGAACTGGTAAATGATGCAGTCAATAAATTGCTGGTGCTGCTGAAATCAATAGGTGTGTTTTGCTTTAAATTTCAAGAAGGCCTGGATTTCACCAACAGCTTGCCTGCCTTAATTCCTGATGGGATTTATGTTCACTGTTAATTGCTTAGCAGTTCCTACTTCCAAGCTATTCTTGACTAATCAGAAATATGAACTCTCTGGCACAGCACATCCCTAAACCATTAAGGCACATCAAAGAATATTATTCACCAGTGCTGTTTCTTGTACTCTTTTGTTGGAGAGACAGGGCTATATCTTACCCGAGTTTTACAGTTAATTGGCTTGAAATTGTCTTGCAATTACATCTGGAGGAAAACTGAAAAAGTTTGAGTTTACAATTCCTATTGTAACTTTGCGGTGAGTGTACCAACTCTTCCGTTATGTCACACTGCTTACAGTCATAGAATCATGGAATATCTGGAGTTGGAAGGGACCCATAAGGACCATCGAGTCCAACTCCCTGGTCTTCGCTAAACCATGTGACTAAGAGCGACATGCAGATGCTCATTGAACTCTGACAGGCTTGGTGCTGTGACAGCTTTCCTAGGGAGCCTGTTTCAGCGAAGAATCTTTTTCGAATGTCCAATCTGAAGTTACTCTGATTCAGCTTCATTCCTTGTGCCCCCAGAGAGAAATCAGTGCTGTCCCCCCACCACTGCCCCCCTTGAGGAAGCTGTAGAATACAATGAGGTCCCCCCTCAGCCTTCTCTTGTCCAAGCTGAACAAACCAAGCCTCTCCTCATAAATCTCAGCATATCCCATTATAGTTTACTGTTGGGTCTTATAATGCAAAAGAAGAAAACATTCTTTCTTATATATTACTGTCTTTTCTTTTAACTGAACTACCATGTACTTAGTCAACAGTTAGTAAACTAAATGGCCATCCATCTATTCAATATTCTTAAAAAATCCTTCCTTTGTATTATAAAATGGGTTTGGCTTCTTGTATCAATAACTATTCTCACCGTTTTGTCTTTACTAGAGACATCTTTGAAAGATCAGATATGCTGCACTACAAGCTATCTATATATTTGTGCATCTGCATACACTCCTCAGGTATGGGCCAGCGTGTCATTTGAAAGAAACTGACAGCATAATCAGTCTCAGTAAGGTTATGCCCTTTACTGTGGCCAGCAAATTAGACTCCAGAATTATGATGTGCAACCCATCAAAACTGTACCAAAACCAGCAAAAAGTAATTGTGTGTTTTAAAATATTTTCTGTATGAAAAAGAAAGAAAAGGAAACAAAGAAAAATCCATCAAGAATTCCCTGTTACTAGTTCCGCCAAGTTTCCTTCTGTTATTCCAGTAATAACTTGGTAATAATGACTGTGAACTGATGTTAATTCCTATTGCATCATTGTCATCTGGGAGGATTTGCCAGGAAGCAAAGAAGAACTCCTTGGCAGTGTTCAAGGCCAGGTTGGATGAGGCCTTGGGTGACATGGTTTAGTGTGAGGTGTCCCTGCCCATGGCAGGGGGATTGGAACTAAATGATCTTAAGGTCCTTTCCAACCCTGACTATTCTATGATTCTATGATTCTATGCTACATGTTAGGAGTGACAGGTGGAGACCTAAAGTGCTTTATACCCTGCACCCTGCCTAGTAGCCAGTTCTCATAGAAATGAGAATAGAGATAAATCCTGTTAGCTCATCACAATCTTTTTACTGTTCTTAAAATTGTCAGTTTCCTTCTGCCAACTTCTCCACAAATGTGTATGTTTTCCAATAGCAGGAGTGAGGATTTCACAGACACTTGTGCCACACATCACAGTCAAACCCCAGAAGCTTAGGAGTTTGCTTTTGCTCTAAACATGTCTGGGTATTTTTCAGATCAGATGCTGGAAAATGATTGGCATCTATATTTGACAGACTATTTTAGTGGCTTCTTATTAAAATAGCATATGTCTGGATCTACTCTTTTAGCACTGGTGGGTTGCACATTATTTATTATTAAGCATATGTTGAGAATGATGTGCATAAACACTGTGAAGATTCTCTTCAGAAAATTTAGCCAAAGTGTCTGAAATTGGCATTTAGTAACTGCTTACAGTAAAGCAGACTCAATTCCTGTTTGTGTAAGTCTGAGGAGGATGTTTTGAGAGCCAACATTTAAATTTCTAAAGTTAAAGAAATGCTTCTTTCTAATCAGTGTTTCAGAATCAAAAAAAAACGTGTTAGTGGGAGTAAAAATAATGGACTCTTCAAGTGCTATATAGCAAGGTTAATAGTCTATTCTACAACTGTGGGTCTGCAAAATACAGGGGATCTGGCAAACCCATATTAATTTCTAGGGAAGGTTTACATATAAACTTGTTTGTTCAGTTTTCAAATCCAAGTGTCTCCTTCCTTCCACTCATTCCACACCAGAAGGGACTCATTTTGATTCTGCTGTCAGCAGACTTTCATATCGCACAGCTGGACCTGCCCATTTACACCAGGGCTCTGGCTGTTTAGAATCTTAATCATGGTGTTATTTGAAGCTAATGGCAAAACTTCCCTAGATATAAGTAGAGTACACTCAAGATTATACTCTTCTTAATTTCATAATTCTGGAAAGGTTTCTGATATGAAGGATTAAGCCTGGCTCAAGTATACAACTGAACTAGAATAGTTTTAGGTAAGTGGTTGGTTAATACCTTTCAAACTCTTTTTCTGGCCACTCCAGACCAGGTGCTGGTGACCTGAATTGGAAGTGGGCTACTTACAGTGTAATCAATGCATATGGAAGGAGAAATGGACTCTTAATGCTATGCTTGTTAACATCAGCAGCAGTCCAAATCAGATGTACCTTAAAAAAAACAGATGCAAAATATGTTGTGACCTGATGGACAGATAGAAAACGAATTGCCATATTTTGGCTGGCAAACCTCTGGAAATAGCCTCTCTCACTTGCTGCTCTGAATCTGCCTCAGCACCTTTTTCTGAGCATTAAAATGCCTTTACAGATTTGCTGGATAACAACATAGAAGTTTATTATTGTAGATATATATATATATTTAGTCCATTCTAGTATTTCCTGTAATTTCATACTTCTAATCTTAGCACTAGGAGAAGAGGGGGGCTTTTATCAATGCACATACTATATTTATTATTTGTATTGCTGTTGCATCCAGGGGTCCCAATTTGTATGGATATTTCCAAACACCTGTTAAGCAAATGGAAGAAGAAAATATTATCTAAACCACTTCTCATCTTTGGTAAAACCATTAATTTACTTCTTAGTCCATAGTTCTTATAAAGGATTCATAATCTGTTAAACTATGTCATAAATTTTATTGCAAAGACATGAGGTGCTAGAATTCATAAAAATGAACTCTAAATTCTTTCAGGGAAGTGGGGTTTATTTGGCTTTGGGTTTTCTTTTAGGAAAAGATTGCTGTCTGTATATGCAAGTCTTATGCTCTTCTTGAAGCATGAGATACCAAATACTTTTTGAGACAAGATATGATAGATGGACTGACCTGGCATCTGCAGTTCTTACAGTATTTGTATTCTTACACTATTATGCTGTCTACATACTGAGTCTGAAACAGATGCTTCTTTCATAATTTTTTTACTGGATGAATGTATAAGCCCTCTAATCAGAGAAGCCCAGGAGATGCAAATTTTATTTGTTCTTAGGAAAAATTTTCCTTAATGAGCTGTTTCTATTGTGTTTCTTAAAGATTCTTATTGTATTTGTTAGTGAATTTACAACTAAGTAAGTCTCAAATAACATGCTCTAAATATAGGAAATACTGTATAAATGGATCAGCAAGTGCAATTTACCACTGGAATCCAATTAAACAGGCTGATTTCCCCTTTAACACTTAAGGAATAGGTACAAGATTGGTCTTTTATGGCTTGCAGCAATACCTTCTGTTTTGCAGGGGAGGGAGCTGTTACCTGCAGTTTTTAGGATGGGGATGTGTGAAATCACTTTGTGCTAAAGAGAAATATGCAGCAAGTGCAGCTAGCCTGGATAAGCTAGGGATGCCCATGAACCATATATTGTTTTGTTCTGTCCTGTTTCCAAGATTAAAACAGATAAATAGAGATGATTAGAACAGGGGAAATGCTCTTTACTGCAGACCTTCAGCCTAACAGCATGTTCCAGCTACTTGCTTTACATCCCCACCTCATCTAGGGAGAAAGGACCTGAATCTCTGGTCTCTTTATGGGTAAATGTGTCTGCACAGATTTAGTAGTGTTAATTGCACAATCTTTTTCTGACAATATAAATAAAATGTAATGTTAAAAACCATATAATTCTTCTCCCAAATCCTGACTATTTGTTGACATCTGGCAAAAGGTTTGTGCTCAGTTAGAGGTCTGTTCCCACAGGGAGGCTGCACTAAGGGCCCTTAAACTATGAGTTGGAAAGTCACAATGTGCTGAAGGGGAAGCTGTTTGTATACTGGTAATGTCTTTATCTGTAGTATCAGTAGCACACTACTCTTTGGGCAAATTTCTTGCAGCACAGACAGCAAGTGCCTTCTGTGCAGGAGAGAATATGGGTAGCCTTGGTTGTCCTCTGTCAGAACATCAGTTCATCCACCTGTGGCATCTGGAGGAGCCAAATCTGAGTAAAAAATTATTTCCTGTTTTATCCATATGTTGCCCCAAACTAGATTTCTAGTATCTAAAACGGAAGAAGTATGCATTAGATAGGACAAAAGCCAAACAAACAAAAAAAAGCCCCACCAAACAAGACTTTGAAGTATTGATAGTGACAGCTGGAATTATCTCTGTCTCCTTTCATTTCATTCCCAATTCAAATTTCTGTGCTGGTCCTATTTATGCTGCATAACAGTTAACACTGCAAATTGATGTGATTTCAACACAGCCTAAACCACACAGATGAAACATACACAGAAACATATTCACTACATTAGCTAGCAACATCAGTCAATCACCTGCACTGTAAATTGAAAGTCACAATTGGATAGATTGTACTGGCTAAACACTTCCTGAAAACCACTGAACACCTTCTGTATGGGAGGCAAGGAAATGGAAAACAACTTCTTTAGGTCTCTAGCATCCCCCCACTCTTGCCTTCCCTTCCCAACATTGTGTTCGTTAGTAAAACAAGTTCATAGGGGACTAAATATTCATTCCCCCATACCTGCATCTTCATGCAAAAGGTAAAGCAAAATATTGACCACTCCTCAAGTTCATAGAACCACTGCAACTTCAGACTAGGGAGACACTGTTGAAACTGGTAGGACTCAAATGCAACTTCCTCCATTTTCATTTTTACTCTGTAATCTTAACGTAATGTTATTTTTTAAAATTACTCTTCTTGGGTTTTTTTCTCTTTAGCTTCCGAAGTGGAAATATGGGTGCCAGAAACCCATCAATTTAACTCAACAAGCCAACTTGGACACAAATTGAAGGAAAAGAATTGTAATAAAGAACAGATTCACTTTCATGCTGAACGATAGTTGTTATGGAACATACAGAAAGAACAATTTTTACAGTGATTGTCGTAATTTTGAATGGCACCCTCCTCTTTCAAATCCTTTTTCACTCTTGGGCAATTGTATTTATGGATGTTAACAGACTTTTTATTTCTCTGCAAATTCTCCTCCTGCAAAATCAGCTACAAAGACCAGTATAAATTGCCTGCAAAATCCTCTTTAATGCTCAATTTGTGTCTATATTGAACACATTGATGTTGAAGAAAACCACGAGAATTGTGTTCATTATTACACAGAAAGATTCTTCAGGCAAAAGAAATAGCCATCCCTTGCTTCTGCCTTTGGAACTTAACGTTGTTCAGCACATACTATTTATGACCAATATACAAATAATTTTGATATAAGCCTTACATTTTAAGGTCTTTCCTGAAAAACAAGAAAAAAGAAAAACAGTGTTATATTCTTATAAAACAGATTCATGATCAATATTTGCATTTTAGAATTTATATTTATATGCTATTCTTGGTACAATATTTTTCTGCAAGTATTGCTGTAATTCACTCAGTTTAATGACAAATATATTGTAACAAACTCCTCTGCATTTCACTTCTGTATTGTAGTTTTTATTAGGTCTGAAAAAGGAGCTTCAAAGCTGTCTAATATATACGTCTGGGCCCTTTTTTTTGATCTTGGTGTGAAGTTTTATTTCTCCCCTCCTGTCAGTCAAAGCAATAATAGCAATATGATAAATAATTATATGCATACATCAATTTGGGGATTCCACGCTATGGACAAATAACTAAATATGAAATATGATTGCAAACCCACAGTCTTTTGGCTAAATTTGAACAGCTTGACTCTGATTTCACTCATGGTTATTTGCCTGAGTAAAAACAGCAAAAATAGCCTGGAGGCAACGAAAAATAACATCAACAGCAAACAAGTGTCAGATCAAGTGTCTGATCTGTCAAATCCCTCTCCCATTTTTATGTATTTTTCTAGCTCTGGAAAAAGCCCTTTTAAAGGGAAGAAGTGCTGTCCTGTATTCAAGCCAGAGACGAATACCTGAATCTTTGAACGGGGCCTTCAGGTCCTCAGGAGAACAGCAGGAGCTCAGTAGAACTCTGTCATTCCTAGGGTTTCTGGACTGCCAGGATTGCAGCTCCCCATTTCGGAGTGCAGCTGTCAAAGCATCTCACACACTCCATCCCAAATAATTTTCCTTTTCTATCCACATTCAGATTTCTGTTGCAAATAGTGCTCAAGAAGCACTTCCTCCTGCTAGTAGACGGATAAGCAGCAAGCTGTTCAACTGCTACTCAATCACCTGAAGGCTTTACAGCACAGGTTTTCACCCAGCTGCTCAGGATTACTCCTCAGCAAGAGGGTAATGTATTGTGCAGGAACGCCTTGGGGAGCAGAGGCAGAGGTTATGCTTGCTTGCTTTTCAGGAAATTCCTAGCCCTAGGATGTGAGGTAGTAGAAAATAGGTGTCTGAATCATTCTAAGAAGGGAATTGAACATAGGGCTGTTATTTCTCCACAGAAGGTACTAGTGACTAATCTGTGATGTAAAAGATGAGTGTCTAATCCCTCATTTCTGCAGCCACATTTTCTTCCTTCTTTTTTGTTCCTGTAACTCCTACATTCCTGACGACAACAAAGAAATGAAAAAACTGTACTGGTCTGAAAAAGTCCTCTTCCTGTCCAAGCACTTTAACGATTAGAATATAACAGAAAATTCAGCTGCTACTACTACAACATCATCCACTTCAATCGTTTTGGATCAGACATTTAATGCTTTACTGTCTGTCAACTTTAGAGATCCCAAAATCTCTTGTTCCTTCACTAATTACCTATCTTCGCTGCTTCATTTCTCCTGCCATCCAATATGCCCTCCCCAGTACTCACACTGCATGCTAATCTCTCCAATACTTGTTATATTTGCCATTAGTTACAGCTATGAATTGCTAAGCTGCAGCATATTTGAGCAGTTTGCTTGATATCTTATTGTTAAATATTTCAGTTGCAGCTCATCAGTTTAATTTTTATGCTACTGTAGCAGGATAGCTGAGTTTTCAATGCTAATAAGGGTACCATCCTCAGAGGATATTCAGAGACGGCTACTGCTAACAGTACTCAAACTTCATCAGTCTTGCAAAAAGGTGAGCATATTTTTTTTAGAGCTGCCAAAGTATCCCATGAAACATCATTTCTCTTTTTAAACCACATCTCAACAGAAATGGCTAAAAACTCTCACTCATTCTGACTAAGCTGCTGTGGGATTTAAAAACCCTTGTGAATTTATTGCCGTGACCTCAGGGAAAGAGAAGAATGTGTTGTTTCCTCATTCCCCCTTTCACATTGCAATAGCAATTTTATGTCAAGCTTCTTTTCTTTTCTTATTTTTTCAATCATGCCAAATCATATCGGGTAAAAATTTTAACAGCATGATCAGCAAGAAAGAGCATCTTCCAGGAGCCCTTGAACGTCCCTGATTGCTTGTTAAGAGAGGTCATCTCTTTTCAGCTGATTGTAGCATCAGAGGAAAAAAAAAAAAAAAAAAAAAAAGCATGTAGAATGGAAAGACTTTTCTGCAAGTTTGTTATGTTCCCTCAGGACTGCTCTCCTTACTTGGTCTTTAAATTTACGCAATCCAGAACAGGTTTATTTGACATCTCAGTGTAAAGCAATAATCCTGTGTTTTCTGAGGCTATTCCCCAAAAAAGCTGGGAAATCTTTGCTGGAGAATTTTACAAACGTGCTACACAAGTTGTCTGCTGGAGCCAGTCATTATTTAACTCACCTCATTCCTAGAGAATGATGTTTTTTGCAAGGTCTTTCTGCAGTCCCCAGCTCCAGAGAAGAGGATGCTGTACTGGTATTCCACCATGGCAACTTAGGACAAGACTGCTTTGTCTAGTCTTCCCTTACAACACCTAGATGTTAAGATGCCAGAAATAGCAACATTCTGGTAACAGGAGAGAAAAAAAGCAGCTCCTACCTTCCTGTGATTATATGTGGCAGGGGAAACCAGCAAGAAGAACTAGGAACTTAGCATCTCAGTTATAGAAAGCCATGTACCGGCACCCCCAAGTGACACAAAATGTCACAGCAGAAATATGATAGATGTATTTCTACAGGGCCAATGCAGCATTCATAACTCTGTGTGTGTGTATTGTGTGCGGTCAGCAGTGCCTTCAAAAAATAAAGCACTACGGCACATGTTAATGAAATGATATTACCATTCCTAAAAGTTCTGCCACACTGAGCTGAGGTGTCCAACTTGATGGTGACTCTCTAGGGTAACAAATCAATGCTGACACTACATGGTTGGTACCAGGATACATCATCAAATATATTTTTAGAAATCTGCTGTCAATCACATGGGTAAAAGAGCACAGGTGTTCTGAAAAGTATGAATCCAGATGTCATCAGTAATAACATCAGCTGAAACACTTTGCTATGTGAAGGTACCATATATTTGCCCTCTGGCTCTTTCAGGAATATACAACTGCCATTATGGTTAGCATTCTTGTATTAATAGGCACCAATAATTTTCTAAATTGTTTTCTGCTTGCTCTGATAATCTACCAAGCTATTAGCCCATGTCAGTCTGATATAAAAGGCACTCTAGAACATGCGGATATATCAAAAAGTACTCAGAAACAATAATGTATTACATTGATCAGGTGGCCACTCATTTAACAGGTGGGTCTATAAAATATTAGCAGGGTTCTCATTATTTTCTCCAGCATATTGTTTCAGGGAAGTGTTGTAGGAGATGTGAGCATTCAGATTTTTAAACATCTCTCACTGCAGCCAAGGTCCTGCTGCTTCTCCTTCGTGCTGACAGCCAAGACCACTCCCCTCTCTTTCCCTTTGTGAATACCAACCATAGAGACTCAAGAAAAGGATCTTTAGCAGCACATTTGGCTGAGGAGAGGCAAGATCTTTTATTTCACATGACTCACAAGCCATTTCAGCGTGTATTCATTGTATGCAGCAGGTACGGGGTTAGAGAGCTGCCAGTGCCTTGGGGGATGCTGCAGTTTCAAGCAGGGTACACAGAACAGGCACAGGATACCAGCGCTGCAGTGCTCACTGTCATCACCTCTTCTGATTTCACCTGCAGCCCCTCCTCACCTATCTCTGGTGACTGATACTTTTGCTTTCATTACCAGCTGTCGCATGGAGTTATTTCCTGACAGAGTACATCAGGGGCAGCATACCCAAAGACAGAATGTGTTCCTCTGTGTGTGCACGTGTGTGTGCACATGTGTGTGCATGACAGGTAGACTCCAACTGCAGCCCTGCCATGAGTCTACGGTGCATCAAAGTCCTGCCCTTACACCAGCGAGAGAGAAGGGCATAGGCTGCTTCTGCAGCGCCTGGCTACATCTATTGACGATGGACTCTCAGCACTGCTGAGATCCTAGAGGTATAACTGGTACTCTGCAACAGCTGCCAGTTGCTCCTGGGGTGTCCATCATTGCCTGCCTGCAGCAGGTACACATGGCCTAGAAGCTCCAGGCAAGAACTCTTCTTGTTTCTCTATTCCTGTTGTGCCCAGAACAGGCTCTTGCCACTGACACTGACCGTAAGTAATCCAAAACAAAGGGAGAGTTGCCTCTGGAATACTTCTGCATCTGCGGAGGGCTGCCACCAATATTTTTGGCTGGAATAATTTCCAAGTGTAGCATTTTCTATGTGAATCTTTTTAACATAAATACTTGTGCCCTTCTTGACCAATTCAGAGACCTGAATAGAGTGAAGATGTAGGGTCACAACAAAGGCACAGGATGGGTGAAGATTTAGGAGCTCCTATTTGTCTCCTGTGGCTTTGTGCAATTTTTGCATGAGATTGCAGCAGATTTTCTTTTATTTTCTTAATTCTCTTCTACACCTGGTATCTCAGCTCCCTTTTCCTGTGTTGGTGGCTGAAAGTGATGTCCTGACCCCACTTCTTTGCTATCTTCTAATGATTCACCTTTCTATGAGTGGTAAATGCTGAATTACACCACCCTGTCTTCCTTCTGAGCATATCCCTATTCAGCATAGCGCTACATTTGTGCTACACCATCATAGTGTATGTTATAACAATTCTTGTTAAGTATGACATGGCTTTTGTTCAAGCTTGTCTCCTGGATTGCTCAGAGCTTCATCTCAAGCTCCCTTGGCATTTCAGATCTGCATGGTGTGTCTCCATAAGAAAGTCTGGAAAGCTAAAGCAAAATCAGTTGAACAGGTTTTGATTCAATCAAGCCTGAAAATTTACAGTCTTCTAATCTTCTGATCAGAAGCTGTGCCCTTGGCTGACCTAAATGTGACTGAAGCTAGGTATGCTAAATTTGGCTCCATCTTGCTCATGCTTAAAACAAAATTTCACTTCAAATGTGGTTTCATAGGTCTGAAATATACGAATATGTGCGGCTGCTGCCAGCGAAAGTTTTGTACATTTTAGAAAGACTATGTGAGTGCTATAAAATAGCCTCACATCCAAAGCGGGTGTCTTCTAGAAGTGACCTACCATAAGAAATTGAACATATGGTGAGGTAAGCCCATGGATAAGCAGTCATTATTTAGGTAGTTTGCTCTTCCTGGAAGTGCACATTTAAGCGTGCATTGAATTTGGAACAAGTCTTTTCAAACATCTAGATCAGAGGGGATCTAGAGATGTGGAGGGTCTAGATCATGGAAGGCTGCTGGCAAAATAAGACCAATTAGTTTTAATTAGATACATTAAGCAACTCAATAATGCACAGGCTGTATGCAGTTAACAATGGGGAAGTAGCCTTCAGTGAAATATATTCTGAGCATGCAACTTTTAAATTCTCTGAATGCTGTCCACAGTATTTTTAAGACACTGAAATGTTTGGAGTAGGGAGGGGAGATTCCTGTGACAGACCCTTGATGGGAGATAACTACTCTTCTGGCACAATTCTCTGGCCTTTGATGGGTGGGTGCCATCAGTGGAAGGCCATTATCCCTTTAAAAGGGGGTTTAAGAGCAATGTTTTGCACAGCGAATGGCTGCTGAGATTCAGGAAGGTTGACCACCCCAGGAGAGAAAAAAAGATGTGTAATTGCTAAACTTGGAGTTGGAGTAACTGCACTGTCTGTTGTAGCCAGAGTTTGAGTAGCTGCTGTACTTGTCACTGGGGTTGGTGTAGCTGCTGTATTTGGAGTTAGAGTAACTGCGCTGTCTGTTGCTTTGCCATCAGATCCAGAGACATTTTTTTCCATTTGAAGGTGCTGGATAGTGTTGAACAGGGCTCTGTAAGCATAGGCCAAGCCCCAGCACATTGCCATGATTTGTCCCTCTCTGGTATGACCAGGATGACAACGCATCTCGTTTAAGTGTTTTACTAATTTTTCTGGATTTTGCACTTGTTCAGTGGTGAAGTTCCAAAGCACTGGAGGGGCCACTGGCCTAGATACTCGCCCATACTGTCCCACACACCCTGCTACTTGTGACTGTCCAGCCTCGGGGAAAATCTCTTGGTCCTCCTATATCGTCCTCTAATCCTAGACAAGGCCCAAACCCGACTCTGTGCTTAACTCTTGAGATCAGACAAAATGGTCGTGGGTAAAACACACTCTGTATGTGTGCCAACATGGCCTACAGCACCTGGGATTCCCAGGCAGTCTCTCATCCAAGTCTTAACCGAGCCCAACTCATTTCTCAAGCTCAACTCCGTATTCTAGAAGTTTTTGCCCAGCCTCTTCCCACCCCATCCAGGCCTTCTCCATCCCCTCTTTCTTCTGCCAGCTCCTGGCCTCCTGTCTCATTCCCTCTTCTCCAGACTCATGAGTTGTCATTCCCTCAACCTTATCTTAATTCCTGTCCCTTTCCACTCAATTTTCCACCCTCTAGCTACCTCCCCTGCAAAATTCCTGTCTTCCTTCCTTTCTTTTCTGATGCTGAGATTCTTCTCTGATTCTTTTCTGATCTCTGGTTAGAGTAGGGTGATTAGTAAGAATATGAATGGTAGAAGAAGGAATTTCTTTCCTTTCATTCACTGTCCCTGCAGCCAGATACATCTTCATGGCACCAGCAACTGGGATGAGCAATTTCAGAAAGAGTCCTGATTTGGTGCTGTTTCCTTGGGATAGTGAACTTTCAGTGCACCAACACTGGCGATGGCACACATGTGGCTTGGTCACAGTGCTGAAGCATCTGCAGGAAAAACAGGATATACACCAGGAATCTTGCAAAGAGAAAAAACAGCTCAGGTGGAATAACATTTCAGGGAAACAATAAAAGAGAACCTCCTCTTTCTCAGCTGTTTTGCAATCCATGTCAAGCTTCTCCTTGAAAGCTTCCAAACGAAAGAGGTGTCAGCATTTCACAGTGATCAAAACAATAGATTGTTTACTTAATGCTCTACCTGGGAACTTTCCAAGAAAATCCCAAAAATTTGGCCTGAAGCAAACAAACCTACTTGATTTTGGCCATTTCTAGGAAAATGGAAAAACTCTAGAATTAAATTTAAGGTCATCATTAATTATAGGTGTCATTACCTGTTCTGTCTCTAAAAAAGTTTAGTATTATTTTGATTTTCCTGGAATTTTTAAACAAATTATATTTCTAATCCATAATGTTTCATTTTTAGCAACCTTAGGAAATGGCTGATGTTTCTAAAGCTGTTCATAAGTAGTGTTCATTATTCACTGTTCATTATTCACTGTTCATTATTTGCAGCTTGGTATTGCACACAGGCTCTTTGCAATGTGTATCTGACACTTTATAAGTATTTGCTGCAATGCAGTCACATCTTCAAGGACCTAGAAGTATCAAGACAATTAGAAGACCAGAAATAGTGATC
Organism: Psittacula echo; assembly: GCF_963264785.1. Lineage (NCBI taxonomy): Eukaryota > Metazoa > Chordata > Aves > Psittaciformes > Psittacidae > Psittacula > Psittacula echo. Next base: position 145,706,263 of record NC_137735.1, read on the forward strand.
CTTTTGTAAATTAGGGGTACCAAATAGCAGCCAGCTATTTGCTGGCTATTTGCTGGTACCAAATAGCAGCCAGCACTTACTCAAGAGCACACTAAAAGAGCTCTCTCAAAGCCAGCTACTGAGCTTGTATCTCTCAAGGTCTTACACATAAGAGCATCCTTCCTTCTCCAACTGCCTAAAAAATGGAAGATAACTGGCTCTGCTGGGTAATTATGTGTCAGAGTAAAGGAATGTGAAATGTGGCACCCTTCAAGGCTCTTTTCCTTTCCCATTTCCCATGCTGTAAATACAAAGTCTCTTGGTGAGATCATTACTGAGCACAGGACAGTGCATTATCATTATGCTGGTGATGCAAGACATATTTTTCTGGCCTTGTAGCTGCAGGGCCTGCTCCATGGGAAATTCCAAAAGATGCTGTTAAGTGAACACATCAGGAGTTGTTAAACCCCAGACCTGAGAAGATCTGTGTTCTTGGCAAAGGTCACACACCTGAGGAGGGTACTCAAAGTCCCCAGCGTATGCTAACAGAAACTTGTTTATTATTTTTGTTCAGTTGTACTATTCCAAGACCCCATCACAGGACTCTTGTTGGGGAGGTTAATGTCATTGCAGCTGTACATTATCTCAATGTGATGGACTATTGTGACACATTATGTCCACCCAGCAATTTTATTTTGCATCAGCTGTTCCTTATTATTTCTAAATCTTCCACCAGGCTTTACTTTGGCTATGTTTAAGAAATACTCGCTGAGCTCTAAACTGGTGTGCCCCTGCACTCATACACCACCCACTGCTGAAAGATTCTACCACTGAAAATGAAGTCAGCTGGATAGCTTAATTCTGTTATGACAGCCCTCCAGAATAAAATTCCTTCTACATCACATCTGTTCCCATTTATCTATTCCCAGCCTTATGAATTTAGACTGAAAATATGCCCATATTTTCTTGGTTTTAACATTACCATCCAACACAAAATACAAAACATGACATATACACTTTAGTGTTTGACAGAGCATATATTTTTGTGGAACACTACGTGTACATATGTGCATTTACAACATAGAGCACTATAAATACATAATTAATATTGAATTGGACTATGCAACCTGTACAAAAAAATCTATTACATGTATTTCAAGATATTAGTGTTATGCATTTCTATATTTCCATAATTTATAAGCACTCTATGAAATAATGTGTAACATTTCTATTTGCTCTTCTGTGTGCACAGTTGCATTACAAATGCTATTCAAGATCATACTCTCCTGTACTACACAGATGTCACAGAATATGTAAATATTTTATTGTAATATGCACATACTGTGACCTACAGGGTATCCCATAATTTATAAGTGCTTGATGAAAATATTTAGGTTTTACTTGATATTATTTATTTTCAATAGCACCGCAGGAAAGCTAGTGTGCTTTCCTGGGATAATCTTGATGGATTTGCTATGACAGATCCGGTGATTTATAAAATCTTCCACCCCAAAGAAATCAGTTCTTCTGCAGTAATGACTCATGGGAAACTCACTCAGATCACTTCCATTAGCGACGATGCACTGGTAACATTACTGTATTCAGATGTTAGGGACTCAGGTTAGGATTTATAAAGTGAGCATAAAGAAAGCACAGGGTTTTCTTGGATGGACTCAGAGTAACTGCTGTGCATTACCTCCCAGCACGATGATACCTGCAACATTTGTATTTTTCCTTCTATTTTGCCAGCTTTCCTTCACATTTGCTCTGTTGCCACCCTGTGTATTCAGGGAATAAAGCCAGTCTCTCCACCAAGAACACTGCAGGGTCCTCTGAGAAACCCCTTCCCCCATGCATGGCCTCGGAGTCTCACATCTGTCTGTCTGAAGTCATTAATCCAAAGACTTCAGCAAAGGCAGGATTCTCACGCTAACAAGCTGGCAGCTTCGGTTGTGCTCTGTGTTTCCTGGCTCCAGCTAAAGCCTGACCTGCAAGAGGCTAAAAAGAGCAGCCCCCCATTTTAAGCAGTGCCCAAGTGGGTGACTTGAGCTGAACTGTGAGTGCTTTTCAGAGAGACTCAGTCTCAAAAATATCAACAGCCTTCTCCTATTTAAATATTAATTAAATATATTTTTAAAATTCTTCACATAAATCACTTCTGCTGTTCCTCACCTTTGTAATGCTGGAGGGGATGTGACAGAAGCACTCGCTTACACCAAGGTACACAGTTAAGCCAGGTTTAGGCTATATCATCTATGTGTGTTTCACATGGAATGCACATGTTTCACTCTACAGCAAGCTAACATTTTGCCAGCACCCAAACGAAATACAGTTTGACAGGGGCTGCTAAGAGGAAAACAAAAAACCCTTCAGCTCCAAAAAAACAACACATCAAACCAGATAACATTCATATCATGATTAGAATATAATAATTCTCAATTTACAGCCTGTAAGTAAACCTAGTGTAAAATAAATTCCATTAGCTTTCTTTCAAGCCATAGTTATTTGAAAGGGGATTCTATATTATTTGATGGATTTTGAATTCTTATTTTTAAAAGAATTTTAATCACCTCTTCCAGCCAATAATACATTTTCCTTCTAGAAAACATTTCTCTGTTGTTCAGGCTCCTATGTAATTAAATTCTTTGAGAGATGGATAACACATTTCCTAAAGCTCTTTACAGTGACCAGACTAGATCCTTGACCTTTTTTTGGTGTCCCTTTATGCTAAGAAATACACATACTAGAAAGCAGCTACAGCAAGACAAGTGAGATTTCCCTGATAGGAAAAAATGCTGATTGCCAAGTGCCACCTAGGACGGCTCTGTGACACCCTTGTGAGGAAAGGGGGCTGCAGATAACAGTCCAAAGCACTATTTCTGTAAGTATCCCTGAACCCCAAAGCAGTTTTTAGAAGCTTTAGAATCGAAGTAGCTTAAAGGCAATTAACTTTAACCCTGTCCCTGTGTCTTTGCTGGCTTGATTAGCAAAGAACAGCCACAGTCAAAAATTTCTCCCACTGTACAAGTCATTCACCCACCACTCAAGTGAAGATGTTTCTGGTATGGGAAATGACCACACTCTCACTGTCAAGATACTCTCAATCTTGTAAAAAGCATCCTGGAATTTATTAATGGGCGTGGCTAACAGGGGTTTTCTGATGATATTTCATTTGACAAAGACATTCTGGTAACAATGGTGCTTACTTAAATTAGGGTATTCGCTGATGACTTTAAGGGAAGAATATACTAACTCATGCGGCAAGCTGAGGTTACCACCTAAAGAGACATGAGTGCTGATGCTATTTAGGTAGAAAAAGCACAGCCTAATATCACATGACCACAAGCAGCTTTCACCAACACCCTCAGAAGCTTTGTGTGGTCCAAGACAGCTGTGATCTGTAAGAGCAGTGACAGAAGAGCTGGCAACCCTGACTGCCTCTTCTCAATGATCTGCTGACATTACCAGGGACCTTACGCTGCGTCCTCATAAAGAGATGCTGGCAAATTGGTATATATAGCAATGCTATAGAATGCAAGAATTTCAGTCTTTAAAACAAATATGGAAAATTATGCTAATATGGAAAATCGAGCTACATCTAAAAAAGGTAACAGATATGTCCCTTACAAAGGCATAAAATGAAATGCACAAGAAATAACCCTCCAGCTGCTGAGATGCAGTTAGTAGATCTCCCTATTCACTGTTAACTTTCAGAAGCTATCAATTTATCATGAGATACAGAAGTGGGAGAGAGAAAAAAATAAAAGAGAAGGAAAAAACAAAACAAAACAATAACTAGAAAAGAGGATGCCAACTAAAACAAAATATGAGATCTGACAGCTAAGCGTGTGATACAAATTCACTGCAGTGAACTGGAATATTCTCACCAACTTTAACACAATCTGGATCTGTGCTTAACTGAGAGCAAAGATTACATGAAAGGGATAATGTGAATGAAATACATCATACAGTTTGAAATAACTCTCCCTCCCTGAGCGATATATTTACTTATTAAGAAGAAAGCAAACAAAATATACAAAGTGGGCCAGTATTCAAGGACAAGATGAACCATAGAAGATGACTTGCATGAGCAACAGCAAAGCACAAAATCTTGTACTTCAGCTGAATGTATGAATATTTACCAAAAAAGCTGCATGATGAAAAGCAAATATATTCTCACAATTTCATTAAAGCATGGTCAAAGTGCTCAATGGCTTTCAGGATAAAGCCAAGAACAAGTCACTGATACAAAAAGGGATTGTTGAAAGAAATAAAATAAATGCAAACATAGTAAAAAAGTAGGGCTAATTTGGTACGAGAGAGATGGGCAAAACTCATTATTCCAGATATATGTGTTTATTATATGTTCTCATTGAAAGTAGAAATTTTGACAGAAAACAAGTGTTGAGGTTTAACCCCTGACAGCAACTAAGTACCATGCAGCCATGTGTTCACCCCCCACAGCAGCCCACTGGGATTGGGAACAGCATCACAGAAAGGTAAACCTGTCGGCTGAGATAAGAACAGTTTAACAATTGAAATAAAGTAAAACATAATAACAGCAACAATAATAATAATAGCAATGAAAAGGGAGATAACAAAAACAGAGAGAGAAATAAAACCCAAGAAACACAAGTGATGCACAACACAACTGCTCACCACCCGCTGACCAGTACCCAGCCTGACCCAAGCAGCGATAGGTCCCTCCCGAGGGGCCCAAGTTTAAATACCGAGCATGAGATGCTGTGGTATGGAATACCCTATTGGTTAGCTTGGGCCAGGTGTCCTCTCTCTGCTGCCTCCTGGCTTCTTGTGCCCCTCCTCACTGGCAGAGGATGAGACTGAAATGTCTTTGATTGGGGTAAGCGCTACTGAGCAACAACTAAAACATCGGTGTGTTATCAACATAATTCCCAGACTAAATCCAAAACACAGCACTGTACCAGCTACTAGGAGGAAAATTACCTCTATCCCAGCTGAAACCAGGAGAACAAGAAATAAAGAATTGCTATTTGTAGCACACAAGTAAGAAAAGCAGTTGTATCCAGCCCGTTAGTTAGGTTAAAGGCATTCCTCAGTAAACAGGGAAAATACTAAGCCCTCAAAAATTATTTCTGAAAAGTCATACAGCATAGCAAGTATAGCCTCAAACATCAATAAAGGGAAGAAGAGCGGTTTATTAAACAAGGAGTTTAATTTCAAGCATATTCTGTAATGTGAAAGAACAGAACAATTGCTGAGGAGAAAAAGAAAATAAACAGAAAAAAACTCCAAACAACCCCAAAACACTCCTCTAAACATTCAAAGGATAATGGAACGATAAGCAATAAGCAGCATGGGTTCATAAGGAACATGTTGTGCCAAGGAAACGTGATTGCTTTTTTGATAGAACTGTAGAAATCCTGGATGAAAGATACACAGCATGATTTTAATAAAGGATTTAAAGCAGTGTCTCACTAAATCTCCCAAAATGCATTCAAATTGCTTTGGACATAAACACTGTCATGTAAATTGAAAACAGGTTGAAGGATCACAAGCACTGGCTGATGAGAAATGGCAGTGGATTGCACTAAGTTGTGGTGAAGTATGTGGTGGGTCCACTGAAAGGTATAAAGATGTTCCTTGTTTTAATAACTTCAGTAATAAGCTGGAAGAAAAGGTAAACAGCATGTAAATGAGCTCTGCAAATGAAACTACAGCTGAAGTAACTGTAGGCAGAAAATAACAAACTAAGTCTAACTGTAAAAAATAGAAGTGAAAGGACAGCAGCAAGCTACTGCATTAGGAGAGCCCATGGCAGAAATATCTTGCATAGGCAAAGCAATGGCTTCCACTTGCCCTTGGGAATGAAGGGCAGCATAAATGAGAAGGTTTGGAGTGCTCTTCACTGCACACAAAAGCCAATGCCTGTTTGGACTGCATATTTAGTAGTTTAATGTGGCACAAGAAGGGAGAAAATCCTCCGTACATGCAGTAAATGTAAGATTTAAAGTGTTTACAATTAAATACATTTTAGCTTTCCAAACTGGAGAAAAGTCTTGAGCTGCACATGGGAGGCAGAGATGGAGACCACTACTCTGGGACACAACAATAGGGGTTAGGGACAGATGATCTAAAGCTGCCTGCTGCATGCTCTCAAGGGATGAGGTGACCTCTACACCACAGACTATCACTCTTCATTTTATACGTTACATTGCTCTTCTTTTCTTCATATTCTCTCCAGAGAATCCCTTCTTCCTCACTTATGACTTTTTCTGTCAGCCTTCTCGACTCTTCTTCCTCTTTGTCCTTCACAGTCTTTCTCAGCTCCTTTTGCCCTCATTTAATTTCTCTTTATAGCTGCACTTTCTGCTTAAAACCAACAACTGAGGTGTCACTTGACTACCTCAGCCACTCCAAGATACATATTAATGACACTGCAGGTGGCATCGGAAGAGGTGCTGCTTGCTGGGCAGTCTGGCACAAGCCTGGCAGCAAGGGCAAAAGTGCTTCCAAAACCTTTTGGATCTGTGAACCACCGCCAACTCTTGGGAATTTCTCAGCACAGTTTCAACTGGAAATGGTGGAGCTTTCATTCTTCCATGCGGTTCTTCACTCCAGGTGTGAAACCTCTGCTATGGCCTCATAGATCTTCCTTATTTAATTGTCCACAACTTGGAAGTCACCACAGTTCAGGTCTTAGTTTCCCCTGAACTTCACTTTGCATTAAATAACAAAATAGGGCAAGTAGTGGCTAACTGGAGTAGTGGTTCCTGGTGATTATCAGTATCAAAAGGGCAATCTGACTTGAAGCTCTGAACACTAGTTTGTGCTTTTTAGGGTTTATGGCTCCAATTCAAATGAGCTGAAATAGTCAGACTTGGAGGTCAAGAAAGTGAGAAGGACCACGGGCATTTTTCTGCATGGGGAAACTAAAAGGATTGTGAATATTGTAAATATAGGGAAAATATTTTGCATAATGCAGCTATCAAAAAAAAACAAAACCAAAAAACCCCAAACCAAAACAAACCCCAACCAACCAACCAAAAATCCCCTAACACAAACATAAAAATCAACCAACAAACAAACAGAATAGAAGAGTTCTCTGAAATGCAATGATCAAAGAAATTTCACAGTGGTGGACACTTCAGAAAAATAACTGCTAGGTGGAAAGCTGACACCAGCTATCACTTTAAAAGTCTGTCAACATTTAACCTGTGTCCATAAGACTTGTATTGCCCTTCTACATTTCTTATTGATTATACAGTGAAAATCTAGAATAAACTTTTAAAAAGGAAAGGTTTTATTATTTTCTCCTGATCTGAATTTCACAACCAGGCAAAGGGGAAAAAAAATGTCTTTGCATCTCACCTCTGGTATTGTAGATTTTTGAGAGTTTTTACCTGTTTTAGCATTTTCTGCACAAAAACTAGTGGAGATGATCACAGGTAAAATGGACTATATGAATGTGAGAGATTGAAGTAGAATGATTTGATATCATAGAATCATAGAATAGTTAGGGTTGGAAAGGACCTTAAGATCATCTAGTTCCAACCCCCCTGCCATGGGCAGGGACACCCCACACTAAACCATGCCACCCAAGGCCTCATCCAACCTGGCCTTGAACACCGCCAAGGATGGAGCATTCACAACCTCCCTGGGCAACCCATTCCAGTGCCTCACTACCCTCACAGTAAAGAATTTCTTCCTTAGATCCAATCTAAACTTCCCCTGTTTTAAGTTTTAACCCATTACCTCTTGTCCTGTCACTACAGTCCCTGATGAAGAGTCCATCCCCAGCATCCTTGTAGGCCCCCTTCAGATACTGGAAGGCTGCTATGAGGTCTCCACGCAGCCTTCTCTTCTGCAGGCTGAACAGCCCCAACTTTCTCAGCCTGTCTCCATACGGGAGGTGCTCCAGTCCCCTGATCATCCTCGTGGCCCTCCTCTGCACTTGTTCCAACAGTTCCATGTCCTTTTTATGTTGAGGACCCCAGAACTGCACACAATCCTCCAAGTGAGGTCTCACGAGAGCAGAGTAGAGGGGCAGGATCACCTCCTTTGACCTGCTGGTCACGCTCCTTTTGATGCAGCCCAGGATATGGTTGGCTTTCTGGGCTGCGAGCACACACGGAAGCTGGCTCATGTTCATTTTTATATCGACCAACACGCCCAAGTCCTTCTCTGCAGAGCTGCTCTGAATCTCTTCTCTGCCCAACCTGTAGCCGTGCCTGGGATTGCTCCGACCCAGGTGTAGGACCTTGCACTTGGCATGGTTAAACTTCTTAAGGTTGGCATCAGCCCACCTCACAAGCGTGTCAAGGTCCCTCTGGATGGCATCCCTTCCCTCCGGCGTATCAACCGAACCACACAGCTTGGTGTCATCGGCAAACTTGCTGAGGGCGCACTCAATCCCACTGTCCATGTCACCGACAAAGATGTTGAACAAGACCGGTCCCAACACCCATCCCTGAGGGACACCACTCGCTACCGGTCTCCAGCCAGACATTGAGCCATTGACCACAACTCTTTGCGTGCGGCCATCCAGCCAGTTCTTTATCCATCGAGTGGTCCACCCATCAACTTGATGTCTCTCCAACTTAGAGACAAGGATGTCATGTGGGACAGTGTCGAAGGCTTTGCACAAGTCCAAGTAGATGACGTCAACTGCTCTGCCCCTGTCCATCAGTTTTGTAGCCCCATCACAGAAGGCCACCAACTTGGTCAGGCAGGATTTCCCCTTAGTGAAGCCATGCTGGCTGTCACCAACCACCTCCTTGTTTTTCATGTGCCTTCGCATGCCTTCCAGGAGAATCTGCTCCAAGAGTTTGCGAGGCACAGAGGTGAGACTGACTGGTCTGTAATTCCCTGGGTCATCCATTTTCCCCTTCTTGAAAATGGGGGTTATATTTCCCGTCTTCCAGTCGTCGGGAACTTCACCTGACTGCCATGATTTTTCAAATATGATGGACGGTGGCTTAGCAACATCATTTGCCATCTCTTTCAGGACCCGCGGATGGATTTCGTCAGGTCCCATGGACTTGTGTACGTTTAGGTTTTTAAGATGGTCTCGAACCAGATCCTCTCCTACAGTGGGCCCAAGGTCTTCATTCTCACAGTCCCTGCGTCCGCCTTCCAAGACTTGGGTGGTGCAGTCAGAGCCTTTGCCAGTGAAGACCGAGGCAAAGAAGTCATTAAGAACCTCAGACTTCTCCAAATCCAGGGTAGCCAGTTCTCCCAATGTCTTCCGAAGGGGGCCTACGTTGTCACTAGTCTGTCTTTTATTTGCTACGTACCTATAGAATCCCTTCCTGCTATCCTTAACATCCCTAGCCAAGTTCAATTCTAACTGGGCCTTAGCCTTCCTCACCTGGTCCCTAGCTTCCCGTACAACATCCCTGTATTATTCTGAGGCCACCTGTCCTTGCTTCCACCTTTTATCAGCCTCTTTTTTCCTTTGAATTTTCCTGAGCAGCTCCTTATCCATCCAAGGAGGTCTCCTGGCCCTCCTGCTGCACTTCCTTTTAGTTGGGATGCAACACTCCTGAGCTTGGAGCAGGTGATCCTTGAATAACAACCAAGAGTCTTGGGCCCCCTGCCCTCCAGGGCTGTACCCCATGGAACCTTACTAAGCAGGCTCCTGAAGAGGCCAAAGTCTGCTCTCTTGAAGTCCAGGGCAGTGAGCTTGCTGCACGCTCTTCTCACTGTCCCAAGGATCTCAAATTCGACCATCTCGTGATCACTGCATCCAAGGCTGCCCTGGAGCGTCACATTTCCAACCAGCCCTTCCCTGTTGGTGAGCATGGACATGACTCATGTGGCTTCACCCTCATTGTCTTAACCTATGGTCTGTCAAGGATATTCACTAATGACAGGTACTCTTTCCTACAGCTCCACATTATATAAATATAATTTATTCCCTGGGTAATTCACCTTAAAAAAAGAATTGATGACTTCTCTCTTCAGTGTTGTTAGGTAGTCTATATATCATTCTGCCTTTTGGATAAAATAGTACAGAAAAGCACCAATGCAAGTATTAACCACATTTTAGTTTTGCATGTAATACAGATCACTTGTCTCTTTATTGCTAATAGTAATAGAACGAGGTTATCTTTCAAAACAAGGATAACAATCAAAAAATCTATTTGGACTACGTGATACAAGCACCAATGCTTACCCTCTAAAATAGAACTCAAACTTCATAAAAATAGAAAGGTTAATAGGAAAAGCTTATAATTTTAAATGTGGAACTGGACAGAATAGCAATCTATACTCAGGAGCCATCGTAAGCTTTCCTAATGGAGGTCAATGAATGCAGAATCAGAGTAGCAACTACAAGAAATTCCCGATACTATAATTAAACTTTGTATTCCTTCTTGAATTTCAATTTTAAACTTTTCAACATTTACTTCTTATTACAGAGCCTGACCCAGCCATATAAGCAATTGAATTCAACAACAGAAGTCCTTTCACTGATTAGGGGATTTTGGTCTGTCTGAAATAAAAATCCCAATGATACCACATCACAGAAATTATGTTCTCTCTGAACTCAGATTTTCATGACATGGTTTTGCACATCAAAACCCAGTGAGATGTAAGAATACAGCATAAACAAATCAGTCTTTTTCCTATAGGAAAAAAGCTGTCCTATTACATTTGCCTAACTAGGAAGGAGAGTGGAGTGTAAGGTGGTATCTGAGCACACCGAAGTTTAAAACCAAAACTAATTTGTAGTTTTTTCTTCTTCATTGATGAACTGTTGAATATGAACCCTGAGAAGAGGTAAAATGCACAGCAACAACCCCTTCTTGCTGCAACACAAAAATGTGTTCAGGCTAAGAGTATCACTTATTCACATAATGAATATTGAAGATGTCAAAAAACCAACATTGCAGCCATTAAAAGCCTACTGATTTCTTTATAATAATCAAATGTTGTAGAACACCACCACCACCACCACCACCAAAAAAAAAAAGAATAAATCTATTTAGAAACCTTTCAAATATTTCTTTTTCGTTCATGTAGGAACATGTTTATTGAGTTTCCTTTTTTAGATTTTGGCTGAAAAAATATCTCTGAATTTTAGTTCCCTCATCTAACAGAGAAAAATGCCTTTTTTTTTTTTTTTTTTGTAATGTGTTATAAATATAAATGTCTGCTTCTGGTTTGTAAGACTATTTATAATACAGGAATTGGCAGAAAGACTGTCAAAACATGTACAACTCCTTTAGAAGAAAAGCAGCCTACGAGCTGTGAAAGCCTGAATGAACTGGAGGCTGTATCAGAAAATGGCAGAGTAGGAGCTTTATCCTGAAGGAAGATCTTATCATAAGAAGTACCAAAATTATTTGGAAGACACAGGACATGTGCTGGTCCCCCATAAAAATATTAAAACCAAACTCAAGAACAAAGCCAACAACAGCCCCCCCACCCCCCAAAAAAAAACAAAACAACCTACACAAACAACCAACCCCCCCAAAATCCAACAAACCACCCAAACCCAACAACTCAGAAATTATATGGACTGCAGCAAAATGTCAATTAAATATTTGAGACCAAAGAAACTGGGAAAACACAACCTTCAGACACTAGCTTTCAGCATCTAAGATAGCAGCAGTAGTAAGCAGGGGACTATGATAATGCAAATTAAGTGTTTTTAAAGCCAGCAAAAGTGGACCTTTTTAGACTGGCAGAATTAATTATGGTGAGGTGCAGATACAGCTACCACAAAAGTGCATCTCTCTGAGGTAAGGAACCTTTACAAAACATCATTCCTTTGATTCCTTTTGATGTTAATGTTTCAATCAAAGCCCAGAACCCTTCCTTCATGCCTTGTAACTACAACAAGCTCCTCCATTCCAGGCAGGGTGGTTGTACGGCTACAAGCTACAAAAAAACAATTTTGGGAGGGATGTAGCAAGCCAAATACTTAATGAAGTAAGAGAAATGTGACAAAATGTAAGCAGAGAAGAATAATTTATGAGACTTTTTTGTGTTTAGAAATCAATTTTCTCTATTCTAAAGCAGGTGGAACGCTGACACTGGAAAACCTATGCACCACGGGGTTCCTTATCTCACCATTAAAGGATGAGTGATGTAAACCAAGCACTGCTTAACCTTCTTCTTCGTGATCCATATTTATTGCAGAAGCATGCAGAAGGGCAGCATGTCTGCTAGCTGATGTCTGCTTCTTCCATACAAAACCCAGAAGCAATATTCCTCAGTATCCTTTAAGAACGAGCAGTGAATTTGTCGTATCTGTTTGTAAGGCCCTTTGGGACTCTTCAGGAAGAAAGGCACAGTAAATGTAAGCTCATTATCATCATTAACTCCTTTTATAAACCAGCTGAGCTCAGAAGAAACAAATGGATGAAAAATATGAGGGAAAAAAATGGTTAAATATATTTATCATTATTTTCTGTTCCTGGTAGGGTTTCTCGTAGGGATTTTTTGTGGCTTTTGTGTGTGTGTGTGTTGGTTTGGTTTTTTTTGTTTGCTTGTTTGGGTTTGTTTTTTTTTTTGGGGGGGGGGTGTTGATTCATAGATACCTTTATTACATAAAACTTACTATTTATTGGGAAGTCTTAAAATTAGCTTGATCACTTAACTCCATGAGATGACACTTACATTGCTAAGGAAGAAAAAGAATAAAATGCCTTGACTTACATTAACGGGCATTCAACACAGGTACCCAATTTATTGTATTTGTTCTCATAAGCTTAGAAGTTCCTTAAGGTTCTGACAATCACACCTCACCTATATGTGTAAGGGGAAGGGAAAGGAAAAGCTTTCTATTTGTCCTGTTTGTGTGTTTTCTGGGTAACACCTAGATATGGATGGGACAGGACTCACTGGTTTTAGCCATTGAAAGGTCACATTTTTCAGTCAAAATAATTTTTTAAGCTCCTGCTAGGGTAAGTGTATGTGAGCAGCACCTCCAGGCGGTAATTTCTACCCCACACATTGGACATGAGCATCATACAAATGACCTCATGAAGGAACTTTTCCCTCGCCATTGACATCAAGGCCAACCTAGTGAGTAACTTGAGGCAGACCATTCCCTTCCACCAGGTAGGTGAATCTGTACAACTGCGATTTTACACATAAATAGTATGAAAGGATCCTTTCGACACTACAGATTCGTTCAACCCCATTGAGAAAAAGTGGTACTAATCTCTGTGATTGCAGCCGATAGATTGGTTTTATGTGTGTGATGTGTATTTGTATTTTTTATCACTGTAGATTTACGTGGTTCTCTTTGTTGTCATAAACACACACACAAAAAAAAAAAAGATGGTGACTCAGCTTACAAATACATCCCTCGTACTTGGGATCTTAAGACTTTAAAAACTGGCCTGCAATAAAAGAATTTACATTAGATCAACAGTCCTGACTTCAGTCCCTAAAACAGGGAGCTGTGGCAGCTTTGACTAAATTTCTGATCTCTACATCAAATGGGTTGAGTTTGAAGGGGAGAAAGAATGCTTCTCCAACTACTTTATGGGAAAAGTTTAAAACTTTTAAAACTGTTGGAAATAAGCTATTCTAAAACTCTTAGAAACGGAAACAAGGGTGATAGAGACTCTTTAAGGCTATGTAGAGTGAAATATTTATTGTATCCAAGTTTGGCAAGCTGAGAAGTCACCTGAATTAAATAAAATCAGAGAAACAAGGAGAAAGTTTATCCGACTACAAAGCCACGAAACTATACCATACACAAAAGTTAAAAACAGCAAAGAAACGCAGACCTGTCTCTCCAGGTCTACGAATGTTCTCCACTCGAAAATTCGCGGAGGCGCTTCTCACGCTGTTCAAGTGCAGGGCTGATGTTCTGATCCCCATTTCCTCAAGGGCAACACTCCATTGCGCGCTGCGCTCTCACACAGGAGCTCCCATTTCCCCCGATCACGCTTTCGGTCCCGCAGCGAGGTGCGCTCACGGGCCGCTCTTCCACCCGGATGCCCAGAGCTGCTCTCATTGCGTCCCACCCCCTGCTCCCACCGGCCGCGGTTCCTGCTGGGGTGAGAGGTTCCCCCGCGCAGGGGCCAGACCCCGAGACCGGGGCGCCGGCAGCAGCGTGCGGAGCGCCCGCAGGTGCACAGACGCCCGAGGACGGCGGGCCCCGCTCTGCGAAGGCGCCGGCAGCGGAGCAGCGGGTTCTGCCGGCGCATCCCCGCATGGGCAGGCTGCTGGCGGGTGCCGGGGAGCGCCGCCTGAGCTCATTCCCGCACCGCCGTGCGGGAGGCGCCACAACCCGGCGCTCGATCGGCCCCGCCGCGCCGCCGGGCGGCGCCTGCGCACTACGTGCGGCAGCGCTGCTCGCCCGCCTCCCCGGCGCTCCTCCGGCAGCAGTGGTGGGGCCAGGCTGAGCAGCACCGCACAGGGCTGAGCCGGGCCCGAGCCGCGGGGAGCGGGAGCGGGAGCGGGAGCAGAAGCGGAGTCCGCCCCACACCAGCCCCTGCCGCCCCTCTCCTGCGAGAGCCCGCCCGGCTCGGGAGGCAGGAGCAGCCCCGAGGGGTCTGTCCCGCGGATGCGCCCGCCCAGCGCCCAACTGCAACTTTGCCGGCCCGGTCCGGCCGTTGTCACCGGTCTCCGGTGCGGTGCAGGCGCTCTGGCGGAGCGGTGATGACCCTGGCAAGAGTTTCGCAAAGCTCTTAAACACCTCAAGCTGCGAGCAGCAACCCGTGTTCGCTGAGGTTGCAGGAGAGGAGGAATTAAGTGTTTGTGATCACCCGAGGAGGGGAGGTGTTTTCCACAAGGGACCTTGCCTCACCAATAGAGCCACCAACTGTCCGCAGCGGAGGCAGGATGTAAAGAGGCAGCACGAGGCCGGTGCGGCTGCTGGCGAGGAGGCAGCGGTCCCGAGAAAGGGCGGAGCGCCGGAGGGGGGTCCTCTTGGCGCTGCACTTGCTACATTAACTCGGCGCGTCGGAGACAGCGACACAACTTTCCGGGTCTGCCCCGGGAGACGGCAAGAAGAGGTTCGCGCTGCTCCGATCACAGCAGCCCCAGCGCCTGCCGCTTGCAGCGGCGGACACCGGCAGCAGCGGCGTCGCGGCTGCCCCGGGACCGGGGCGGGCATGCCTCCCGCTCCCAGCCCTGCCGAGCAGGGCACCCGCCGACTCTGAAGGGACGCGTGCGAGCCCCGCGCCTCGCGGCTATGCAGCCCCTCCACGCCCCCCTCGCCCTGCTCTGCCAGGTGCTGGGCGCCTGGGCTGCCTGCGCCCTGGCCCCCGCTGCGGCCGTCGGGCTGCCCGCGTCTCCTCAGAGCGCCCACTCGCCGCTAGCCCCGACGCCCCTCTCTGCGGCCCGGCGGGCGGCTGTCCCCGGCCCGGCTCTTCCCGTGCCCGGCGGAGCAGCGGGGGAGGCCGGCAGCGGCGCGCCCCGCGGGGCGGAGGGAGCCGGGCGGCGGCGAGCGCGGAGCAGCGACCGCGAAGCCGGCGCGGCGGCGGGGAGGGGCGCGGCGGGCGGTCCCCGCTGGCTGCCCCTGAACGCCTCGGCGGGAGGCGAGGGAAGAGCCGGGGGCCGCGGCAATGCCACGGGGCGCCGTGCCCGTCTCCGCAACCCCTTCTACCCGCTAACCGAGGAGTCGTACGGCGCCTATGCCGTCATGTGCCTTTCCGTAGTGATCTTCGGCATCGGCATCATGGGCAACATGGCAGTGATGTGCATCGTCTGCCACAACTACTACATGCGGAGCATCTCCAACTCCCTGCTGGCCAACCTGGCCTTCTGGGACTTCCTCATCGTCTTCTTCTGCCTGCCGCTGGTCATCTTCCAGGAGCTCACCAAGAAGTGGCTCCTCGAAGACTTCTCCTGCAAAATCGTCCCGTACATCGAGGTAATGGTGGTGGGTGGGCATGGCTCTAGGGGACGCGGCTCCGAGCACCTTTCCCTCTACGAGCGCTGCTCCCAGGCGGCCTTCGCTGCCTGTGAGTGCCCGCCCTTATCGCTGCCAGCCCGGGAGCGTCCAAGGCGAGCTTGGTCTGGGCTTCCCGGACACCCCGAGGCCCCGGTTGGACAGGAGGCGGCCGTGGCCGCGACAGGTCCGTAGCATCGGGGGATTTCTATAGCCTCAGGCTGAGCGAGGCTGGCTCTGTCTTCCAGTTGCGCGAGTTCTGCCAAACTTTTTTGCTCCTTGTGATCCTAAAAGGCGAAGATCCTCTCAGAATGAGGTTTCAAGTTTTTTTAGTTTTTTTTTTCTTCTGTTTCCGTAAGGTGAAGTGAGTCGGGAAAGTGGATGGAGGGCGTGACTGGGCACAGCTTGTAAGGTAGTTGTAGACAGGACCAGCAATGGGATGTATATGCTCTTAAATTGTACTTAAGCGTTCAAATCTTATGCTTATTTATTTAGCTTATTTTAAATAATAATAATAAAAAAGATCCCAGCACTATTTAAATGGTAGCTTCTTGGCAGTTGTTCAGAAGCTCTGTCAGAGAAAGCTCTCAGCCAGCTGGCCAGAGTCCTGCAGGCAGCATTCAGATTGTCCACCTTATTTATTTGCAGGGTGGTAGACCATAATTCTGGCTGGCTCTGCTGTATTCTCAAAACCTTATGTTCAACATTATTTAGTAACTGAAAGCTGAGGAAATAACTGTTGATTCTCCTGTTCCAAGAATGAGATATAAGGGGAAAAAACCAAACAAAATCCACTCCCCAAAACAAACCCCAGTTTATTATTAATACAGAATATCAGTTTCAACAGCACATTGGTACGCAGTAATATGTAATTAACTGTCAACCAATATTTTTAAGAGTTTAGAAAGATGTGTGATGTGTGTAGCCACTAAGTTGTCATTACTTCTTTCATATGTGATGCACTTTATTACTGGTGGTATCGGACAAAGGGTGGAGCTGTGCTATGCTTAGATGTATGCAAGACCAGTACTATAACATTACATTTGAAAAACTCAGAGTCCACTTAATCTATTTGCACGTAAGAAGACATGAAGTAGTAAGTATGTATTTGTTGAGAAATAGGTAGTACTAGGAGCTTTTAAAATTTCTGAATTTAGTCCTTGCTACTGTTTTAACCAATAAAATAAGTAGCACTGTTTCAGTTACAGTGTAACCATTTCAGTTAAAGTAGGTAGTGTAGATTAAGCGTTTTCAGGACTTCCCTAGGGTGACACTTCACACTTCCCAACGTGGTTTTGGTGCATTCACATACAAAATAAAAATAATTCTTTGGATGCTGATTCTAATTAAAGATCATTAATTGATATTATGTGCATGGCCATGCTGTTCTTCAGAATTAGTTGCTTATGCTGTGCAGCTTTGGGCACTAAAGACTTTGTCAAACTGAAAGTGGTTTTGGTGAAATGGAGTTTCGAAAGCTGTACTCTGAAAAACATTCAGCTGCTCATACTCCCCCTTTATACTTCAATAGCACCTTATTTTTTCACTTTAAAGTTCTGTAGATGTTTAGAGTTGAAGTCTTATTCAAGAGCTGGCACCAATTCAGTCATGATGGACCAGTTGCATGGTCTTAGGGTTAATTATTACTGGAGTGTAAAAGTGAAAAATTCTCCTTATTAAATTAATTTATATGTAAGGTACAGATACTACAGATATAACTAAAAAGTTGCAGCCTTGGGGGTTCTGTATTGCTCCCAGAGTTGCATATTTTTCATTCAGTAGTCATTAAATGTAATACTCAAGTACATAAAGTATATTCATTACCCTGGGAGCAATAGGTAAAAGGCTAAGTTGTAGCCATGAGTGGCAGATACTGAGCACCACTACTGGTTTACGACCCTCCACAGCTCACCTCAAGCTTGATGAGAAGGGCACGGTCGTGCAACTTAGGATTTGACCCTGCTGGGACGGCGAAGGCTGGTAAAGCAAAGGTTCCTCACTTTCCTAGTGATGTTCTAACCTCACAGGCATTACACAGTGACAGTGACACCACCAGCAGCAATGCAGCTGCAGAGCACATAATGAAATCTGCCCCGCAAGCAGCTACTGCTCTGTGCTCTGTCAGGAATTGTTCACAGCAGCACACTCACCTGGCAGCTGAACAACTCTGTCTTCTCCCTTGTAACTCACCTGGGCAGGATCAGCCCCTTCTCAGACAGTGGGAGGAGGACAAAGTCCTCTTTGTGCCTTGAGAGTTAAGCTGTAGACAGCTTAACCTCTTTAGGAGAGGTTTCTAGACTTTTGTGGAATACAGACAGAATGTGGACAAATTTTAAGCTGTTATCTGTGTTTTCTGTAAGTTAGCCTAGTGTTTTGTTAAGTGTCTCTTTGTTCCATGCTTTGCATCTCTTTTTTTTTGCATGCCACTTCTCCTCTCCTTATGCTGCGTCTAAGGAGCTGTGTCAAACCCAGAGTTGCAGATCCAGAAACCTCTCCCTTTTAAGCATCAGAGACCATTACCGGCCTGAGCACTCTGTCATTACAGTTTGTACTTTCACAACTAGGGAACAGAGGATGTCTGATTATCCAGAGCAACTGATACACTAATCACAGCATTTTAACATTATTCAAGCATGTTTTGTACTGTGTTTAAAGGTTTCAAGTGATCTCAGTGAGAAACCGTGAGTTTTCTTAGTTTAGCCTCATGTGGCCAATTGTTTTTCTATTTGTGCTGTTTGATGCGTATTGTGCAGAATTTCAACAAAGCATCTGTTGCCAGTGATAACACATTGTATATGGTCTGGGAAAAATATATTATGATATCTTCAAGCACATTCCTATAGCTAAATGTTGAGCTTCCAGCAGTGGAAGGTTTCCCCAGTACTTAATTCAAAGGGCAGTCTTCCCATACCTCGTAAAGATCTGGTGTGACCAAGCACATTAAGCAGTCATTTCAGCCATGTATTACACCACAGTTTGGTCACTTCAAACTGCCTTTCAAAACTATGCCATGCCTGTGCTTGCATAAGGAATCCTGTGCACATGACTGAGGAAGAAACTGAGTAAATTAATTTTTCTTTGCTTCTCATGAGGTCTTTAGATGATAAGAATAAAGTGGTAGAGAATGAAGGTAGCAAAACACATGGTTAGTAGAAGTGGATGAAGTTATCTCCACAACGAACTTCACTTGACCCTGATGTTGACACTGTCTTGAAGGGACAGTTTTAAATGCACTGAGAGGGAATGAGAAGGGAATTAAAACAACTGGGACAGCTACTCAGCCCATAAGGACGTGTGGAGATGAGTTTCTCCTTTGCAGTTTCAATTCTCTGCTCAATAGTCCTTAATCTTTTGACACTTTTCTGCAGGTGATTCAGCCACCTAGTTTTAGGCATGTGTAGCCGAAGTGTTTACTTGCACATTGTTTTGATGTCTTCCGTACACTTTGCTCAGTGTTACTCAGACTCAGGAGATACAGGGTAAATGACAATACGAAGATAATGGCTTTGACCAATTCCTGTTCCACAAGCCCTGCCAATGTGGAACCCTTTTGTTTTTGTTCAAGCACATCCACTCTCCAATAAAAGACTGGGGGGTGGATAAAGGGGAATAAAAAACCAAAAAGAGTATAGAACAATATAGTTCCAGTTCCCCTACTTAGAGATTTATGCTACACCTTAATAGAAAGAAGTATGCATGTAGACAAAATCTGTAGTTTTTCACAGTTGTTAAATACAGCAGTCTTGTGAAGCAGCATTTTTATTTTCTATTTCAATGCTGGAAGCCAGTAGTGAAGGGGTTAAGTAGGTTGTTCAAGACCCAGAGCAGTTGCTCAAGATGACAAATGGATTGTCTAGACTAGGACTAGAAACGGTCTTTTGGGCTTTAAAAGGAAGCTTGCTTGAGTTGTGTGCATTCTGCTTTTAGAGGTTACACTAGAAGCTTGATGAGTTTGAGAGGGGTCGGTTAAAGTAGACATCACTTTCTATGTTGGCAGATTGAGACAAGCTACTTGTAGTGGAGTAAGAATTTAGAATTGGGGAATGGTTTAGAATGAGGTTTTGCAGAGGCTGATTTACCATCCTGTCTAGTCCAGCACAGAGCAAGAATTTCTCGAGACCAGTGATGGTACTCAGCCCTGCACTGGTGCTATTAAATATGAGCACATCTACCTTTTTCATACCCCTCACAAGGAAGAGAAAGACAAAGTTTGTGGTGTCCTCGTCTGGACCTTGTCATGCATATGAGACTGGCTTGACTCTGAAGCTGACTCTGAAAGCCTCTGAAATCTGATGCCCAGTCTCTGCATGTGCTTTTGGCTACCAATCTGTGGCATCATTCCTTTTTCTGGTGGGTAACTTCCAGCTCAGGAAAACCATCACAATTAGTATTCTTAGTGGAAAGCATAAGGATTGATTTGGCCTGGAATATAAATTACTCTCTTTCCCTGGAGCTGAACCTCCAGGACAATTTGAGAGGAGGCTTTTTCCTCTTTCTCTCTTTTCCTTGGTCGAGGCAAGTGAGAAGCCATTCTCTGCCTGTTCCAAGGCTGTCAGAGGAGATCCTTATTTTAAGTTTCACTTTAGGGAAGCAAATACATTTTTTTGTGGGAGTTTGTAAAAGCTGCATATTATCTGTCTTTTCTGTCTTTTGTTGTGCAGCATCCTCTTTATGTCTCTTCTTTGACTCTAGTCAGAGCTAGGCTCCTGAACCTCCAGTAAATCCTCTGGATTTACTCTCTGGATGAGATCCTTAGAGAGGTATGCAGTTTCAAAACTTCATACTCGGAGTTTTGTAGAGCAATGCCTGCATGTGTCTGTTACTGTGCAGAATATCTTCAGCACTTATTGGGGAGTAAATAATTATTTAAAACAGGAGTGTTAATATACCTCTGTCCGTTAGGTATTAATGGCATGGTGAGAGTTGCTGCCATGCTGATAGCTCTGTCAGTCTTCTTTTCCTGTGCAAACCCAGTTCTTAGGAACTTATAAGTTGTCCATAAAAATTTGCTTCTGGCTTAAACTTTGCATGTGGCATTTCAGCATGGAACTGAATTTGTGTCAGACTAGGTTTAAAATTGGGTCAGTAAATATTTAAGTTACATATGTGTGGGGAGGAAAAAGCAACATCTGCTATCCCGGCACCATTGACTCTGCTCTGAGCACTGGGATGTCATTTCTCCATATGACAGGATTTTTCTTGCAAAGGAAAAAGAGGCTGATTTTTTGCAGTAGTTCCATGTTGTTAATAATTAGTGCAGGAGTCCCTTGTGTAGCTGGATGAGAATTTGATACTCAGTGGAAAATTGGACTTATTTATTTAAAAAAAAAAAAAAAAAAGTAAATGAAATTTACTTACATGGTAACATGGTAGATTGTAAACAGAAAAATGAGCCAAAATTAAATCCTTTTGTGTTTTGTGAGTTTTCCAAGCCTCTGGATAAGAATATAGTGTAGTAATGAATATTTCCAGTGTCCTGATGATCTGGTTGGCTTTCACTTCCAACAAAATTCAAAAGCAGCTCTTGGAAGTGGATTCTGATTCTGAACACTATCACTCTTGAGATATACGTAAGAGTAAGAAACAATGATTTGAGTGTTGATAGTACTATGGAATGTATGTATGTATGGAAGCAACCATATTGTACCCATTGTTCCAGAGGTGTAGGTAATTTCTGTGATAGTAATTTCAAGAGCTACCATCTTGTCTTCTAGATAATTAAGGTGATGTAGATTTTCATCCAGGATGCTTAAGCTAATTGCTAATGTCAGAGACATACGCTGGCTCCCGTACTCCTTAGCTAGGGAATTACACAGCCACAGCTGTGTTATTTTAAGTAGTGTTATAACTGAGTGAACCTTACCTATTTTGAAGCATAAACCCATTAATGTTTAATAGCACTTTGTGTAAGAAAAGTAGAGATATTTATTTATTTTTGTTATTTTATAGTAATGACCATTTTTCTTGGGTTTGGAGGCTCTTAATTTGAAGAACAGAAAACAGAAATCTAGATAAACAATTGAATATTTTTTTTTTGCAATGGGTTGACCTCATATTTTGTGGTAGTCCAATCTTACTACTGGACGCTGTACTGCAAGTGTAGGGTAGCACAAAAACTGCAGGCTGTACTAACTCTGTCTTAGGCAAAATTGACAAGTCTGCAAGAGCCACCATGGTATGTTGCATTAACAGACTCTAAATCTATGAATGTGGGTATAGACCAACTGTAACAAAATGATAGACTATAATGGCTTGGTGGAAAAAATTAGTCATTTATACAATAGTAATGGATATAAAGAGTCTACAGTATCTGAAGGGGGGCTATAGGGATGCTGGGGATGCACTATTCATTAGGGATTGTAGTAATAGGACAAGGGGTAATGGGTTCAAACTTAAACAGGGGAAGTTTAGATTGGATATAAGGAAGAAGTTCTTTACTGTAAGGGTGGTGAGGCACTGGAATGGTTTGCCCAGGGAGGTTGTGAATGCTCCATCCCTGATGGTGTTCAAGGCCAGGTTGGATGAGGCCTTGGGTGGCATGGTTTAGTGGGGAGTGTCCCTGCCTATGGCAGGGGGATTGGAACTAGATGATCTTAAGGTCATTTCCAACCCTAACTAATCTATGATTCTATAATTCTACAGAGTGTCACTGAGAGCTTAGAGCTAGTAGTCATCAACTTTTTCTGTAGTTCAGCTTTCCTATTACAATGGGAAAATTCTGTGAATACCCATCCTGCTTGTAACAAAGGAAGGCAGAGTGCTGTGTAGTTTGAGAAACTGTGTAACCAACATAAAAAATATTCTGTTTTAGAAAATCCAGCTTCAGCTGGTAGAAGCAGCCATTTCTTACAACTCTTATCTTTTCCCATATAAACGCAGTCTACATTTTTTCCCCTCACTTCTCCGTCAGAAGGTGTGCTCAAGAGCATGATGCCTGAGATGATTAATGGTCCGTCTCATTTCCAGCTTTGAGTTGTTTATGGCTGGTTGATTCCCATTCTGTTATATCCACTGTCCTTTGACTTAAGCAATTTTATATCTCAAGATAGACTTACTTGTAGATAGTAGTAATATCACTTATTGGTCTTCACCTTACTGAATTGAGTGACCCAACCTCTCTTTTTATTCACTCTCAGAATTTGGTCTTCCTCAACCTTTTCACCAAGTCATCTTTTCTGATCTTGTTTGTGTTTTTATTTTCATTGTCTTTGTCTTGTCAAGCAGATATTAGACAAAATTCAGAGTCTCATTTCCACTGGTGTTGCTCACCATACTGCATCTGCACAGCTTCCATCATCAGCCAGAGGCTCTGCTCCTGAAGGCCAGGGCCAAGAGCTGTGGGACCACAGCCAGGAGAAGAAGTAGGACAGGTCAGGGAAGGCCTGGGAACATTTCAGTAATTGTTAGCATTTGTGAAACGGGAATTGGGTATGTTGGATGGACAGAGAGAACTGATGCAATTAAGCTGAGCATTTCATGATTTTACTGTTCTCTCTGGCCTCAGTTCCCCAAATGCGTTTTGACACAGTTGACTAACAGCTGCTAAGCTAATGACCAAAGGTTCATGCAGTGTCTAGAAGGAGCATGACGGTGCTCACTAGCATGCTCGTCAACACTTTTAAAGGAGCAACAGTATCAAGATAGTCTCTCGTAACAATAATGTCATCTTTTGTGTGTGTGTGCTGTAGCTGGTAATCGTTTCAACAGCCCTTCTCTCCCCGGTTAGCGTGGGCATCTCCTCAGAGCAAGGGTTACTCCACCACCTCCTCAAAGCAGGTTGGTGATCATTCAGTTAGAAACTTGGGGACTTTCCTGATATCATCTAGTAAAGGAAAGATGTAAACTGGTGTCATCTTGAATATCTAGAGAGTCTGAAGTAGAATCTTCATAGGGACCATATGGAAATAAATCAGACAATTAAGTGATGATCAAAAACTGCTGAGCCTAACTCGCCATTGCCTTGCCTCGTTTCCTGCCAGGTTGTTGGAATTCAGACTGCAACAGCATATCAGCATATCAGAAACTCAGCTCTTACAACAAGAAGAGCACCATTAAACTCCACTCAGCTTTACACCACTTCAGGATTTGTTAATTTATTCTTTACCTACTCCTCATCAAATGAATTACCTTCATTCTGTGGCTATTTTAGGGCAGTGTAGCAGATTAAAAAGGAAACTTTTCTGGCTTCTTCCACATTTTCAGCTTAAGTCTAATTATTAGTATGACTGTTATGAAGAAACACCCCTAAACTGAAGTTGTGTGAACATGCAGAATGCATATCCCAGTTCTCACCCACATAGGCTGTGAGCAGCCCCATTTGATTTTGCTGACTATTACTCATAGTCTCCAGAGTGGAGTAAGTAATCAGACTTTTAAATATGCTGCCTTTAATGCAGTATATATCCTTAAATATACTGCCTTTAAGCAAGTCAGCTGGAGTGAATCCCTGTTCATCTGCATGGGAGTATTTGTTTGTTTTTTGCAAGCTTTTCCATAGCATCACTAACTCCCTTAATCTACAGAGAACAGGAAATCTTTGCCTGTTCCAGAGAAACACTAGCTTTGTTTAGCTTGTTTCATCAGTAAATCTGCAGGAGAGTTTTCAAAGCCCACTTCCACTGTTCTTAGTTATTTTTTCTTGCTCTATTTCACTGTCTTAAACCTCCTCGTTGTTGGTCAATTAATGTGACAGGAACCCTGTAGGTTATGTTTGTTTATGGTAGGCATGTCTTCTTTCATTAGGCCAGCCTTAACAGCTGCAGAGTTTTAATGTCTTAGCCACCGTGTAGCAGCCTGTTTGCAATGAAATGCTAAAGCAACAAAAGCGTGTGCTTTGGGGGTGGGGGAGAGACAGATAGGAGCTGAGAGAGAAGAACCTCAAATTTTCATCTGTTCTGCTGGCTTTTATTTCAGTCCCTGTTCATTCCTGAATCTCAGTTACTTCCCTGTCTCTCACAGTTGTAGAGAGCTGACCCTTTTGTTATTCATGTTGGATGTTCTGGCTAAAGGTTTTGCTGTCACTCTAAGGAGTCTGGAGACTGCACACACATTTAAATGTTTTGAAGTGAAGTCAATAGTCTTTAATTTAAAAATCTGACTCAGAAGCGATCCATGAAAATTATCTTCATTAGCTAAGTTTATCACTTCATTAAGAGCTCCCTGTAACTGTAATTTTTCTTTAATGGTTTTTAATTTTTTACTGTATTTACCAAGCTTTCTTTGAATCTTGTCAGACAGTGTAAGTTCCTGAATGAATAGGTTTGTCTATTAAAAATGTTTACCGCACTGCTTTGTCATCATTAAATATTCCTGCAAGTTAATTAGTTCGAGATTGCATCTTACTCATTCCATCTTTTAGGAAGTTGCTTCAAAGAATTCTTCAGCTAAGCCAATGTCTGACAGTTCTAATCCCAAGAGCCTAATATTTTTCAGTGGTATTCAATTTTAGCAGTCTAATATGGCCATTAAATATTGAAGGCTGAAATTAATGATGCATTTATATAATTGTGCATAATTGCAGAACTTTTTACATGAGATGTGTGAACAGGAATGTTTCAAATTATGGTGGAAATAGGAAAGTATTTTATTTTATTTTTAAATTCACCTATACAATTTTTTAATGCATCATTGTACATCAAATTTGGGTAAGCCAAATTATAGCGAGTTGCCTAATATTACCCTAGATTTCTCAGTTATTTGCACAGACATGTTTTATTCATGATAAAAGTAAGCATTCTTTACATTTATTAGGAGTATTATTTAAGTTTATTTTCTTTTGCATCAACACATTTCAGCCCAACACAAGCATGCAAACCCAAGAAAATAAATGAATTAGAATGCAACAAGGCACCAAATCTTTCTTGAATTGAAGTTAATGGGAGTTCTGCTTTGAATCTGAACTGAAGCTCAATTTATTGGAAATAAGTGTAGGCCAAAATGCAAATAGTCTTCTTGCAAATTTCTTTTTAGGAAATTCAATTATAAACAGGACAAACGATAGGAAATTATGTTTCATGACAGTACAATATTTCTATTCATGCATAAAATGATTATTATTAAAGCTAGAGAACATATGCCTTGCTGTGTGCTTGCTCCTGAACAGTATGTAATTGAGAGCTCTGTCCAATCCATTTAAGCAACATTATCATTTAAACAACAAAACTTCTGCCTTTTCTCCTGGCTTGCAGTACATTGTCCCACAGGATGTTTTCTATGAAATTAAAACTAGATTTTCCTGTGATTTTTTTCTAAAGGAAATGTTGAAGATAGATTTCAAAGCCTAAGTATTATAGTGAAGGTTGATTTTGCACACCCTCTGGAAGTCTGAAGATTTTGGATCCAGTCTCTCTGAACTCACAGTACAGGATGACTTTATATACCTACATCCTATCAGAATTTCACTTAAAAGCCTAAGTCTACAAAACCAGCTGTTGGGTCCTACTCCATTCAGAAGATGCCTAATCCACAGCGTTCCTAAATTTTGTAGATATGGCAGGTTTTGGTGTTACGATCCCCTGCATGCTTGATGAGCATGTGATGGGAGCCCAAGTCCATACTTCTGCTGAAGGAAGACTCTCCCATTCTCCTCTTTTGACTTAAATTCCAACCCCTGTGGTGGAACTGATCTTTCTGAAAAACACCCCTGAGAAAAATGGGGGGAGGAAGGCGTTTAGTTTTCCATATTGGTCAGTTCCTCAGGGTTTTTTTTTCACTCAGTGTTGCACAGATTCTTGCATGGTCCTCTGGGAGAGGGCGTCACCAAGCTGCAATAAATATGTGCAGGCAGAAAACCAGAAGGGTATATTCTTTTGGGGTGCATGCTGGATAGTTCAGCAAACACTGGAATATAAGTTCCATCCATGATGCTTCTTTTGATGGTGCTTGGTACCAAGGTGCTTAACTGTGTCCTAAACTAATGCCCCTAAACTAGATTTTCTTTTGCCTTTGTCAGTAAAGGGGTTAAACTTGACTAGTGTTTCAGAGTGCAAATTGAGCTCTCTTGAGCTATGAAAGGGTATAGTCAGAGAACAGCTCAATGGTAAAAGCCTTCACCCAGTGTACAATACATTAAATCTCTCTTCAGCCTGAGTGAGTTCAGGCCTTCATCTTCCATCTCTAAGATGAATGCCATCAACAGAGGACCAGGGAGCTTTTGAAGGAGGTGAAGGAACTTTTCCCACTCAACTGAATATTGGACTGTTCCCTTAGAGCTGTCCTTTTTTTTTTTTCCCCTTTTTTCCTTTTTTATTGTTTTGTTTATTTTTCCCAGACAAGAGCAGGCTGGACAGGGCTTTGAGCAATGTGGTCTAGTGGAAGGTGTCCCTGCCCATGGCAGCGGGTTTAAAACTAGATAATCTTTAAGGTTCCTTCCAACCCAAACCATTCTATGACAGCATCTGTATTAACTTGCATCCCCTTTTCTCCTTCCCAGGTAGCCTCTCTGGGAGTCACCACCTTCACGCTGTGTGCCCTCTGCATCGACCGATTCCGTGCCGCCACCAACGTGCAGATGTATTATGAGATGATCGAAAACTGCACGTCCACGACAGCCAAGCTGGCGGTCATCTGGGTGGGTGCGCTGCTGCTGGCGCTGCCGGAGGTGGTGCTGCGCCAGCTGGCCAAGGAGGACCCTGAGTACAGCGGCAGCCCGCCCGGGGAGCGCTGCGTGGTCAAGATATCCACCGCGCTGCCTGACACCATCTATGTGCTTGCTCTCACTTATGATGGGGCAAGACTCTGGTGGTACTTCGGCTGCTATTTTTGTTTGCCTACCCTTTTCACTATTACCTGCTCCCTGGTAACCGCAAGGAAAATCAGGAGGGCGGAAAAGGCTTGCACAAGGGGGAACAAGCGACAAATTCAGCTGGAAAGTCAGATGAACTGCACGGTGGTGGCTTTGACCATTTTATATGGGTTTTGCATCATTCCTGAAAACATTTGCAACATTGTGACTGCCTACATGTCCACAGGGGTCTCTCGGCAAACTATGGACCTCCTCCATCTCATTAGTCAGTTCCTTTTGTTCTTTAAGTCCTGTGTTACCCCAGTTCTCCTTTTCTGCCTCTGTAAACCTTTCAGCAGGGCCTTTATGGAGTGTTGCTGTTGCTGTTGTGATGAATGCATCCAGAAGTCTTCAACAGTGACAAGTGATGACAATGACAATGAGTACACCACAGAACTGGAGCTCTCCCCTTTCAGTACCATCCGTCGTGAAATGTCCACTTTTGCCTCTGTGGGGACTCACTGTTAATTGACCCTAGAACTTTATTTGCTGTATCTTTTTGTGTTTCCTTCTTTTTGTTCTTCTTTTTTACTTCATATTTTTCTTCTTGAAGCAAAATGATTACTGAAAACTACTCTGGAAACCAATCTGCTTATTAACAGTCGTGCTCTGGAAAATAATTTGTTTTATTATTAAAATGAAAGAAAGTGAAAGAAGGGGAGCCAGCTCTCAGTTTTAAATCATGATATTTTGTATGGTGCTAGGATTTTATTGTCTGGGAAGGAGAATCCATATCAATCCACTTTTATTTAATTCCATAGTATTTTTTTGATAATCACTGTAAAATGATTATATAGACATTGTGGGGTTTGCAAGATGTTTTATGTAAAAGATGTGGTGGAAATTATTTGAAGGTAGTTTTAATCCAATTACTGTACACTATTGTGAGAGGGCTTGGACTTCAGAAAATTTATAAAGTAGCATAAAAATAAATGAGGTTTTATTCTTTAACTTCATTGTCAATCTGCATTTAATAAGGACACCTATAGGTAGTATTAAATTCTTTTAAAAAGTAAAAAAACCCTTTGCTTTGCATACAGTAATTTAAATGGCCATATTTAATTTACTATTCATGTACTTACCCTTGGAAGCTATAGCAGTGTTTGAGGAAGATGGTTATAATGGTATTAGATTTACATGAGTGATTTTTTTAATGCTCATTACGAAGGTTCAATGTGCCTCATTGAAAATTTCCTTCTTAACCTGCAGGTATACAAAACCTGAGCTGTTTTGTACTGCCGAAGAAGGATCACTTTCTCACTTCAGTTTTGTCTCTTGTGGTTTCAAAATCAAGTTTCTTTCCAATTTGTTATTGGTTTAACATTGAGATTATGTCCTCAGCCTCTGTATGTATGGCTCCTACTGGCTTCAGTAAGAGTCCCTTTTGCAGAGAAAAGCATTCTTTTGCCAGAGGTTTGCTGACAATAAATGTGAGGGACTGAAACATGTGGAGAGTGAATTCCTTCTTTTTAAAAGGTATAAACAAACTTGGACGCTTGGGGTTTGACCCAGAGCCACTGCAGTCAATGGAAAGGTTTCCATCAATTTCAGAAGGCTTTGGATCAGACTGGCATCTCCTATTTATTCTGGGATGTAGCATGAATATTAATCACAGGGGCTCTGTATACCAATTATAAATCGTGCTGCTCTCACAGAGGCTGCTATTCATGAGCAGCTCACAGCTCTGAAGCTGGTTTTGAGAACTATGGTGTGTTTTGCGAATGGCTTCTTGCTGTCCACAGGGTTATTAAAATGAGGGTATGTCAATGCTGCCAGCAGCAGTGTGATACAGTGAAGTCTAAAGTTGTTATAGGCAAGCTGGGCTGGAGACTGGGAAGTGCCTATCTGTACCAGCAGAGCTTATTTGCTCCACTTCTTGGCTGAAATAGACAGGCTGTTCTTGGCAGGCAAGCTGGCTTATATTTAAACTGTGCACCACGCTGAAGTGTGGACACATGATAAGGAACTGATTTTGTTATAATTAGCTTATATTTTAATATGATTACATAAATAATAAAATTGCAATAGTATGAGCAGAAGTAAAATCACATGCATTTGTTCTTTGGAATTACCAGTGATCATAACTGATGTCGTCTTGCATCCTGATATCTGCCTCTAAATATGTGAAAGAACTTGCTGTAACTTCTGGAAAGGAGTCTTTTTTAATTATTATTTGTAGTTTCTGGACTTAATATGTTTAATCTTTGTATCTACTTGGGCCAGTGGTATTTCTTTTTTTTTTACCATTTTATCATATAGCAATTTCAACTGAAAAGCAGTTGAAATGAACTAATCTGAATATGAATCCAAACATATATACACTTGATTTTTTTTTCTGACTTTTGAATCAGACATTGGGCCGTAGCAAAGCAATCTGCTTTAATTTGCTTAATGTGCTTAATGTGCTTTAAGCACAGGCCTAAATTTAAATATTTGTTTCTGTTTAAGACTCGTTAAATTACCTGAGTTTTTTAAAATCCTTTTGTAATATGGTTAGTCACTTCTGAAGGTAGGGGAACTGTTCCTTCTTTATAAACCCTTCACTGACTTCATACTTGATTACATTTAATAAACTTTGAAAGGGACTAAAGAGCAAAGATAAAATCAAAATCTCCTCACTGTGGTGCCTGTGTCTCCTCAAATATTTATTCCCATCTCTGCATTTTTATTTGTACTTTTGTTTTTTATGTGCCAATATTTATAAAGAATGGGAATAAAACCTCTCCTTTTGTTCCTTGCTGAATTGTTTCTCTCAGGTGCTTTTTCAGTCACAGCATGAGCAGTGGCTCAAGGAGCTGGGAAAAGAACAGCAGAATAGGAGGAAACACTTATCTTAAAACATATATATATGTATAAAAAGAAAAAAAATAGAGAAATTACATGGGAACATTAAATGATCATTGTCTGGAATGTTAGGTGCTTCCAGCTTTCCAGTCTACACTGGGTGTGTGTAAGCTGTGCTAAGGACTGCTGCACTTTCCCAGGTTAAATGCTGTGTGTCCCAGAGCAGTGCAGTTTGCTTCTCCATTGAAATATTTCCACAATATGGGTATGGGGGTAGAAAAAACAAAACAAACCAAAAAACCAAATTGCAAAAAAGCGAATTAAGAAGTCATTGGAGAAGGTAGACTTTGGAGATCAATAATGCTGTTTGGAAATGCATCCTCCTTCTTGTGTGGTGCAGCCTTCTCCAGCTTTGTGTGCAGTGCAGCTTCTTTGTACCCAGTCTAACTTCTTTGTACCCAGTGTAACTTTGCCTTTTCTGCTGCTGAAAGAGCGTTTTTCACAGCTAGCTCTCCCCCCTGCCTTGAACCTCCATAGCAATTGGACATGTGAAACAACCTTTATTCTGATTTGTTCTCTAAATTGATTAAACTAATCCCACATTAGCAGGTTTGCATTGTTGCAGCCATACTGATGCAGGTGTGTCATGATGAATATAGAGTTAAATGTAGAGTACTGCATTGCTTTTCCTACTTTTGGTACTGATCCTCTGAACTCTTGAAATTTTCCTGGTGTTTGCTTTTCTTATTTTCTTTAATATTCTTAAAAGCAATTTCTGTCTGTTTAGAATCTAGTTCTGTAAGACATTTGTCTTTTAACAAGATGGCATTTAATAGACTGGTGAATGAGGATTTGGAAATGTTTATGGCAAAGATTTAATTCCTTAATGTAAAATAGAGAAATATGTAGAACATGGCGATCAACATAAGAGTGGTGGAACTGAAAATTGTGAGGTCGGAAAGACTTATACCTCTCAGGTATGTGAACCTTTAATACATTAACACATCATCCCAGCCCAGGTCTCATTAAGAAATCAAAACACATAAAACTCTAGTATGAGTTCCAGTTTCTCCAATGAGATCAGGCTTCATAGCCACGATCTTTGTGGAGGCCAAAGTCCAGATGGTAAACTACTGAAAAATATTGCTCAGTTAGAAGAAATCTTTTATTTTACCCCTTCCACGATAAAATTCCTGTATTCAACCTTGAATAACTCCTGTCCTTAAATGACCTCAGTGACTTGCTCGGCTCCTGTTCTGTCTTTGGGACCCACATGTGTAGCTTCCACAGCTGCTGCTCCAGCAGCTCTGGAGATGGCTTCTAAAGGCAATGTAGAGTTTTTCAAGCATGTTGTTCTACATCTCCTCATAAGAAATTGTATGATGTTAAGCTACATGGTAAGATTGTCGTGTTGTGCTCATGGCATTTAGAGACCAACTAGATTCCATGAAATGTGAGTTAATATTGAAACTCTGAGTCCTGACTTCATATGTCTTTATTCAGAGAATTATTATTTTTCAGGCAAGTAAGGTCCATTTTCTTCATAGCACTGAGTAATGTGATTAGGACTTGTATCAGGCATTTTCTGTGATAATGGCTCTTTTTCTTTTCTTTTTCTTCTTTCCAACCATTGTTTTCCCCTTAAAAGCTCAGCCAAAGTCAATGTGAGCAGATGATGTGGATCACTAAAGCTAATGGTATCCTACACGCACTGTCTCATGCTTCAGGAACTGTGTTTTTTTCACTACTGTTTTGTATTTGATGGGCTCATTTAACACCTATGCTTAGCATATGTCAAATTTTCAAAAGCTGGGTATGTTTTGTAGTGAATAAGAAACAATGAAAAATGGCCGAGAGGCACCAGGACACTCAAGCATCTCTGCAACACTCTGTTCATCAAACAACTGGGAGGAGAACTGTATTTAACCGTGTACTGCATTTAACCCCTGAAATCCAGGCTACTTGTTTTCCCTGTAATACAATTTGGTAGGTTCAGTTTTTTGTTTTCAGGCACTATAAATTGGGACAAAGATTCCCTGGCATTTTCAATGTGTCCATGACAACACTAAGAGCCAGTGCTGTGTCTCATACTGGTGACACATTCTCTATGTCGTGTTACCTGAAGGGCCAGGATCCATATGCCTGAAGCTTTCAAGGATGACACCAAAGATTTCTGTCCTTGTGCACTGTAGCTTTAGTTTTGCATCACAACTTCTTGTTACTGAAAAGTAGACGATATTACTGAGAAGCAGAAAATATTACTATCCTGACTAAAATGGTTGTGTGATTTTTCTTCTACTAGTAATCTGGCCTGTCAGAGTTACAGAACTGTCAGTTTAGGGCATTTAATAAAAGTACTAGCAGCAGCACTATTAACTTACGGCTACAGGGAAAGCTTTTATTTTGCTTCTTGGCTTTTTTGGGTTTTTTTAGCCTTTATTCTTGCGTGATTACAAAGTTGTGTTTGTTGTTGGTTTGTTGTTGGGTTTTTTTCTGAAACTATATAAAAAAAAAGCCACACAAACTTTTTTGTTTAGTTACAGAAACTACTTTTTTAACTTACGATGTGTCTTCATTTTATATCCACACTGAATATAGTCCACTGTTCTTTGAGAAAAGAAGCCAAAAGCACATTAGAGACATGGTCATGACTAACTTGATCTTGAAGAGATTAGATTTGAATATGATTTGAAGGCTTGGATGGTAAAGTGATAACTATATATATATATTATTTTTAATAATTATAGTCTTGCCAGCTTAATCTTTTTAAAGAGGTGGGAGACGCAGCAGTTCAACAATAGCTTGTTTTTGAATTTCATAACTGTCACAAGGGACTCCAGAATACATACACTCTTGAATACAATGACCTAATGGCAGCTGGATATGCATGTGATAATCCTCTCTGAACACAATACAACTATTTAAGTGTAGAAATATATTTTAGCCTGTTAGCTATTATAACAGAGAACTAAATTCTTCCCTAAGATGTGTTTCCAATTTGATTTAAAATATATGTGTTCTAGAAGAAAAATCTATTTAGCATTTTTAGTGTTGTATAGGGAATACAAAAGCTTAAGAAAATATCCCATCTGTAACTGTAGACACCAGTTATGCTTCACATTTTTTCTTCTAAATTCTTTCCTTCCTCTATTTTGAAACAATTTCTGCTGGTTGTTCTTATCAGCCCTTTCAATGTCTTATTCCATTTACTAACTGTCCTCTGAGAAAAGGAAAATCGTCTTTTGTTTTTCTGATGATCAATTCTTTTAAATTGAGTTTGTAAGTAAGTCTCATTCGTTTTGCACAACCTATCCACTGGAAAACTTGAAGGTGACCAATCCTTCTCTCTGTGGGAAGTATTTACAAGCAAGGAAGCTGCAGTCTTTCTTTCTCTAAGCTGGCAGAACTAAGAAGAAATCTCATCAATCTGTATGAGACCTGTGCCCAGAGTATCAGCACTATAGTGTGAATTTCTGACTTAAAACTGGCTTATACCTACATGCAAACCATGAACTTCTGGCAGCAGACAACAGCACTGACCCCTTGCCAAAATACCGGAGGTTCCTGCATCGGATAATGCTGGCACAGGTATCTGTATTTCATATGGTGATTCTCTACTGGATCTCTATTTTCATCTGTAAAGGATTCTCTTACAGATTGTTAGATGCCTTTGTGTGCTCTGGGTAAACTCGATTCACACTCCATTTAACAGATACCAGTTGTGAGTTTAGATTAAGGCTTGTATGATTAAGATGGAGATTAACATCAGTTGTTGAGCTATCTATGGTATGAGATATGCTGTGCATGGATGCCCCTGTTTGAAGCTGCATTTGCAAGTTGAAAGGTCAGGGATCTCTCATAGGCAATGCAGTACACCTGCATTCAGCCTCCTGGTAACTGATGACAATTTGGTGACAAGTCTGTCAAATGCTGCAGCTAGTTTTGAGAGGTCTGCGCAGCACTGTTTTAAAAAAGCTTTAAGGGGTAGCCAATCTCCTAACCTATTAATTCCTCCTTCAGACATCCTTGTTTCACATGGAGGAAGAATTGCCTTTGGCTTTTGACTGCAGAGGGGGAAAAAAAGGAAGAAAAGTTCAGGTGTGGATTAGCTTTATTTCTATCTTTTGTGATAGAATTCTGTAATTGTAACTGTTTCTTAGCTTCCCAGGGTTAAAGCAGATTAAGCAATACACTGAATCCTTGATTCTTAGTACAGACCTCCACGCTGCTGCTGGGTTTGGAGCTAGTACCCTGGTAATGAAGGCCTGAAACAGCACTGAAAATACTTGACTCATTTTCCCCAAACATGGGACCATTGAGTGGTTAAGTCCATTCTGATAAACAGAGCATGGAAAGCATGCAGGTTAGCCTGCTTTTTCTGATAATGTCTCCACTTGGAGTTGAAATGGTTAACAATGTTAGCATTTACTCTAGCAGAGCCTAATTCGGATGAATAGGAGCAGTTTGTGCCTTCTCAGTGCCAGTTTCAGGCTGTCCTTGTCCTGCACAAGGCAGCACTGTATGTGTTCAGATCCTGAAGGTTCCACCGCCTGCAGGGCTTGACTTTTTTATGTTTTTTTGGTAAATAGAAGGAAAGAAATAAAGTCATTATTAATTCTTTGTGGTTTGAGGGCTTAGCCTTGGATACCTTCTTCCTTTTGGAGTGCCACTGCAGCATAAATCAGAATTTGCAAACAAATCCATGCCTAGCAACTGCACTCAGAAGCAACTATAGAGATTGAACACTGCAAATCATATAAGGGAATGCAAAATTGTGGGTTTACATTAAATCTGCCAGAAGGTAGTCAGCCAAGTGAAAACACACCCAAAAGCTACCTCTTTCTTCTTTCAATGCATTGCTCCCCAATTATAAAGTAATATTTGGTTTACTGTCAATCACAATATTACTGCTTAACAATTATAAAAATTTGTTATTACAATCATAGAATCATAGAATAGTTAGGGTTGGAAAGGACCTTAAGATCATCTAGTTCCAACCCGCCTGCCACGGGAAGGGACACCCCACACTAAACCATGTCACCCAAGGCCTCATCCAACCTGGCCTTGAACACTGCCAAGGATGGAGCATTCACAACCTCCCTGGGCAACCCATTCCAGTGCCTCACCACCCTCACAGTAAAGAGTTTCTTCCTTATATCCAATCTAAACTTCCCCTGTTTAAGTTTGAACCCGTTACCCCTTGTCCTGTCACTACAGTCCCTGATGAAGAGTCCATCCCCAGCATCCTTGTAGGCCCCCTTCAGATACTGGAAGGCTGCTATGAGGTCTCCACGCAGCCTTCTCTTCTCCAGGCTGAACAGCCCCAACTTTCTCAGCCTGTCTCCATACGGGAGGCGCTCCAGTCCCCTGATCATCCTCGTGGCCCTCCTCTGCACTTGTTCCAACAGTTCCATGTCCTTTTTATGTTGAGGACACCAGAACTGCACACAATACTCCAAGTGAGGTCTCAGGAGAGCAGAGTAGAGGGGCAGGATCACCTCCTTTGACCTGCTGGTCACGCTCCTTTTGATGCAGCCCAGGATATAGTTGGCTTTCTGGGCTGCGAGCGCACACTGAAGCCGGCTCATGTTCATTTTCTCATCGACCAACACCCCCAAGCCCTTCTCTGCAGGGCTGCTCTGAATCTCTTCTCTGCCCAACCTGTAGCCGTGCCTGGGATTGCTCCGACCAAGGTGTAGGACCTTGCACTTGGCATGGTTAAACTTCATAAGGTTGGCATCAGCCCACCTCACAAGCGTGTCGAGGTCCCTCTGGATGGCATCCCTTCCCTCCGGCGTATCAACCGAACCACACAGCTTGGTGTCATCGGCAAACTTGCTGAGGGCGCACTCAATCCCACTGTCCATGTCACCGACAAATATGTTGAACAAGACCGGTCCCAACACCCATCCCTGAGGGACACCACTCGCTACCGGTCTCCAGCCGGACATCGAGCCATTGACCACAACTCTTTGCGTGCGGCCATCCAACTAGTTCTTTATCCATCGAGTGGTCCACCCATCAACTTGATGTCTCTCCAATTTAGAGACAAGGATGTCATGTGGGACAGTGTCAAAGGCTTCGCACAAGTCCAAGTAGATGACGTCAACTGCTCTGCCCCTGTCCATCAGTTTCATGTGCCTTCGCATGCCTTCCAGGAGAATCTGCTCCAAGAGTTTGCGAGGCACAGAGGTGAGACTGACTGGTCTGTAATTCCCTGGGTCATCCATTTTCCCCTTCTTGAAAATGGGGGTTATATTTCTCTTTTTCCAGTCGTCGGGAACTTCACCTGACTGCCATGATTTTTCAAATATGATGATCAGTGGCTTAGCAACTTCATTTGCCATCTCCTTCAGGACCCGCGGATGGATTTCGTCAGGTCCCATGGACTTGTGTACGTTTAGGTTTTTAAGATGGTCTCGAACCAGATCCTTTCCTACAGTGGGCCCAAGGTCTTCATTCTCACAGTCCCTGCGTCCGCCTTCCAAGACTTGGGTGGTGCGGTCAGAGACTTTGCCAGTGAAGACCGAGGCAAAGAAGTCATTAAGAACCTCAGACTTCTCCAAATCCAGGGTAGCCAGTTCTCCCAATATCTTCCGGAGGGGGCCTACATTGTCCCTAGTCTGTCTTTTGTTTGCTATGTACCTATAGAATCCCTTCCTGCTATCCTTAACATCCCTAGCCAAGTTCAATTCTAACTGGGCCTTAGCCTTCCTCACCTGGTCCCTAGCTTCCCGTACAACATCCCTGTATTATTCTGAGGCCACCTGTCCTTGCTTCCACCTTTTATCAGCCTCTTTTTTCCTTTGAATTTTCCTGAGCAGCTCCTTATCCATCCAAGGAGGTCTCCTGGCCCTCCTGCTGCACTTCCTTTTAGTTGGGATGCAACACTCCTGAGCTTGGAGCAGGTGATCCTTGAATAACAACCAAGAGTCTTGGGCCCTCCTGCCCTCTAGGGCTGTATCCCATGGAACCTTACTAAGCAGGCTCCTGAAGAGGCCAAAATCTGCTCTCTTGAAGTCCAGGGCAGTGAGCTTGCTGCATGCTCTTCTCACTGTCCCGAGGATCTCAAATTCGATCATCTCATGATCACTGCATTCAAGGCTGCCCTGGAGCGTCACATTTCCAACCAGCCCTTCCCTGTTGGTGAGCACGAGGTCAAGCATGGCACCTCTCCGTGTCGGCTCCTCTATTACTTGCAGAAGGAAGTTGTCTTCCGCACAATCGAGGAACCTCCTGGATTGCTTGTGCCGGGCCGTACCTTCACTCCAACAGATGTCAGGGTGGTTGAAGTCCCCCATGAGAACAAGGGCCTGTGAGCGTGAGGCTGTTTGTATCTGCCTATAGAGCACTTCATCCACAGATTCCTCTTGATCAGGCTGTCTGTAACAGATCCCCACAGTAATGTCCCCCATCGCTGTTCTCCCTTTAACCCCGACCCACAAACTCTCTGTCAACTGCTCACCCGTCCCCAGACAGAGTTCCATACTCTCCACCCTATCCTTAACATAAATAGCAACTCCCCCTCCCCGCCTGCCAGGCCTGTCTTTTCTAAAGAGTCTGTAACCTTCCATTCCAACACTCCAGTCATAGGAGCCATCCGACCATGTTTCTGTGATGCCTACTATATCATACTCCCGTAGTCGTGCATACATCTCTAATTCCTCTTGTTTGTCATTCTTCCTTTCTGATTGTTTTCTTTCCCTTTCTCATCTTCTTTCATTTCATTTTCCATCTCTGTTTTTCTTGTCACTTGGAGAATTTTAACTCTTCGTTCTGTCCTCTATACACCTCACAGTGACCCCTGTTTAATTAGAGCTTCAGTTCGGTGTGTAAAAGGTGAGTTAAAGAAGCCAATAAGCACTTCCAGCTAATTACATTACCATGTGCATATGTGGTTTGGGTCTTAACTGAAAATAACTCTCTATAAAAGCCAAAAAATAAAGCAGCCTGACAGTAAACCATAAGCCGTCAGAACTTGGAGGCTAGTAAAATAAGCTTCTCTGCTCCTGTTCAGCAGCCAGCTGCAAAAGCCTGCCTTGGGATGTAACTGTCAAAAACACAGGTGAGTGTCCCTTGGAACTGATCTCAAACATAATGAAAATTAAAATAGGAGGTATTTTCAATGAAATATGCTGTGCTCAGCAGAGTACAATTTGAAGCACCAAAGTCTGTTTCATCAGAGCATACCTGGCCTGCTCCACCCCCAAGCTAACAGCAGACTGTCAGAATTTTGGCCCTGCCGGAGGAGAAAAACTGTTCTGTTGATTCTGGCATCTAACCCAAATATTAGTGTCAACCTAAAAGTATTAAAAGATGTGATTCTTTATGGGGAAAACTAATTCCATCCTGACACGTTCCTAACAATCACTAGCACAGGAAGGACATTTTTGCGGTAAGATTTATGTTTGCCTCTAGAGAAAGCTTCTTTATTCAAATGAAGAAGAAAGATTAATTTGAGGTAATATTTGAACTTATATACTAACTAATTTAATGTATATTATATAGGAAAAAGGAATGTCTCTTGCTTTACATTAGAGTTAAATATTCAGTGACAAAAATCTAAGGACAGTGAGGCAATAAACTAGGCTAACTCTGGCATAATGAGACCCCACAATTTCACCCAGTTACTGTAGTGCAGAAGTCCTTGTTCATTTTTGAATACCAGAAGCAGATCCAAGTTTTCAGTCAGGATGGAGACTCCTGCACATCCATTTGCTTCCAGTGCTTATTATGGTCATTAAGAAAACAGCAACCCTACAACCTCGACAAACATTCCAGGGTTTTGATAGTACATGTTCAAATAAATCTAGTTATTTAAATGGAGTTGGCTGAGGTTACAGTGGAGTAACTAAACGCAAGATTGGATCCCTCACACTCAGTTTCTGAAGCTGAGCAGTGTTCTAAGCTGAGGATCCATAAGCTCATTACTGAATATTTACTTATAAGTTTTGATGACTGCAAGATAACTACCAGCAGTTCCTTCCGCAGCTGAAACTCTGTTAATGTTTTCTCCTCCTCCCACATAGTCCCACTCCTACAAATGCATTTTAAAAGCCTTGTACATGTTGCTCCATTTAGCACGTGCCTCCTGTGTGATCTCAGGACAACATACCATTGTCATTTAGGCAAACTATTCCTTCTAACTTTAAAGCTATCAGCTAAAGACAGTACATTATTTTTCTTCACTCATTTTCTGCGTACACAGAAGATTTTTTTTCTACTTCCAATGTTTATTTTTCAGATGAAGTTCAACAGTAACTTTTCTTCAGCCTGCTAGGAGATTGCTTGCTGAAAGGCAACACCCATTAAGTAGCAAAAAAGCTCTAGTTGTCAATAAGCAGGTTAGTTAATATAAATTCATCAGGGACATTTATTCTTTTTAGAAAATTATGCAACCCGTAGTCTGCTCTCTTGAAGATAAAACTTAATACATTTCAGCTATCATTTATGCTAATAATAGAGCTTAGAATCAGAGGCTGATCACAGTTGTATGGATGTATGTTGTATTACTCCAAGATTGTCCTGTTGTAATGACCCTTCATGTATCGAAGGGTCAGAACCAAAGCCTTTTGCAAGGTGTCTAGGTGGCTGCAACCACATATCTACATTGAGACCAATTCTCCTTGTGGCATCTGACAGAGGTCCTGCTGCATCCCCTGGCAGTACTGGGTGTTGCACTGTACATACTTTCCAGGCAACACAGGCCTGTGGCTCCTGCTGATGGCAATGCCCAGTGGAGATACAGTAAAACACTCCTGTCAAAACCAGAAATACTGTGTTTCTATGGTGTGAATGTGCTAAACCACAGCAAGGGCGAAAAGCTATTGTGTTGTTCAATCTGTGTCACTGTTTGGGTTCTCTGCTGAGGACCAAGTCCAGCCCTTCAACCTGTGGAGATTTATTTTTGTGAAAGAAAAAGAACACTTGGACTGAACAAGCTGAGTAACTCTGCTGTTGCTATACTTTAGGTATGCTAGGGCCTTGGGGGAAATAGGCACTCAATCCTCTGTCTCTGACTTCTTTAATCTCCTTAGGCTATACTAATTTATACAGGAGACCTCTGCAGAGAAGCAGGTGCCTTGTCATAGTCACCAAGAACAGCCATAGTAAAAAGAGTACATTTTCCATCAAGGAGATCCCAGGTCTCAGAGGAGGAAAAAGTGGTGCAGGTGGTCAGGAGCAAGATTGGTGCAGTGGTTTTCAGTCGACCTTCATTTGCATCATAAAACCATCATCTTCCTGATCACAAAGGAACAGCAGGACTGGCAGCCTGCTCAGCCTCACAGCAGTAGGCATGATGTGGTTTGGGAGTTGGGAATGCTGGCTTAGCTCATGAGGGATGTTTCACACATTGACTCCATCTCTGAAACACTTGGTTCTAGAAAGTGCTGTTCATCTCTCACTTTTAAGAGTGCTAAAAGGTTTTCTCTCCTTTCTGTGGAGGGTGACCAAATGCAATTCAAGTAAGTGTGTTTCTGCTGAAGCACCAATAATTTTTGGTTGCCATTCGTTGTTCCCATTCTTACAAAGAATGATCTTCCTGTTAACCTAATCTAAATGATCATTTGGAAACTGCAAAACTATATGTCATTTTTAAGCTACAGTATCATGATGGCCTTAGGGAAATTCTACAGATGTCTTGCTACAATCCATTTCTTCCCCATGATGAGCTACCAGGCTAGATTGCTTGGATTCATTTGCCACAGCTGTTTACCTCTTTGACCCCAAAACTACAAAGGTATGGTGCCAATGAAATACAAAGGAGACTGCCTTTTAAATTACTGACTACAAACATTAATTGCCAAAGTAAAAAGGAACAGGAGATAGTATTCTTCTAGCTGAATGAAACTACTTGGTTATTTTGTCTTCAAATTTTAATGATTTTTTTCTTTCTTTCCTTTTTCTGTTAACCTGTAGACATAGATAAATGAGCAACACAACATTAATGTGCTTATTAGTCTGGAATAATTTAAGACAGACTAATATATCCCTGACAGAAAATTGTCAGCTCAGGTCTATCATGGTATCAGTCATTGCAAGCTATTAAATTTCTGCAGCAGAGCTACTAGGTAGATACCTTGTTTTATTTATTTCTTTAGTTCAAACATACCCCATTTCCATTTTGGCCACAGTTGTTCCTATCTGGTTGAGCTTATTTATTTGAAGTTATTTATAGCTGATACTGTCCCCAGCTAACAACTCAGCATGCAAGAGCTGATGAATATTAAATTATAATTTCTCTAAAAACCAAAGGTAACAAATCTAGGTCAAAGATACTGCCTTGGGCAAAGTCCACACAGGTTCTTTTGCATCACTGAGCATTACATCTTGTGTCTTTCTGTTTAAAAATGCTTATACCTGATTAATCAGGTGCCTTTTTATGCAAGGGGCATATCATTTAGAAGCATTTCAAGAGGTAAGTGCTCAAATCATGGGCTATGCATTACAGAAAAAAACCAAAATGTTACCCCACAATATCCATTAATCTGATGACTGATCTTTGAGATGTGGGTTTGCTGCTGCTGCATGTCCTGTTTTGAGGAAAACACCCCTAAATATTAGGTCACTGATCTAAACAAAGAACAAGGGGAATTTGAGAGCACTTCACATTCTCACTTGCTGAAATTGTTACTTGGTACAAAAATCTACTAAATGCCTCTGCTCTGTCATTTCACTTTTATATCTGCTTTGCTGCATAACTGCTAGTTTCCTGGTCATCCACGCTGTGCTTATACCACCCTATCCACAGTCTCTCCTCTGGAGGGAATTAGTTCACTCCTAACACAGGCCAGTTTTCTTCTGGATCCACAGAAAGCATGGCTGAAGTCAGCCTTCTGCACGAGGTGCTAGTTTTGAACACTAAGAATGTGAGCATATCCATAGCAGGTGTGGCTTAGGAACTAAGGTTTATTCCTTCACAGTCTACAAAGACTCCGTAGGCACACCCAGTGAACATGAAGTAGATAATTTCAGAGACTGATGGCAAGGATATTAAGC
Organism: Psittacula echo; assembly: GCF_963264785.1. Classification (NCBI taxonomy): domain Eukaryota; kingdom Metazoa; phylum Chordata; class Aves; order Psittaciformes; family Psittacidae; genus Psittacula; species Psittacula echo. Next base: position 145,748,646 of record NC_137735.1, read on the forward strand.
TGGAAAATAAAAAAACCTAGAGTTTTTTCACTCAGCAGATGCGGTTTTAGCATACATTTAACTGGACAAGAAACCTACATTCGTGCCATGGATTCCTCTGTTACCAGAAATTATGTTTGCCACACATAGGTATGCAGAAAAATTAATGCCATAACGAGGAATTTTTTCTGTTCTTGGCATCCTCCAGAGGCCTAGGAATATGTCTGTATCCTTGTATCTTATGGTTTTGAAACTTTTCTTGATTTCATGCCTTCAGTAGTAATTTACAATGCAATTAACTCTTTATTTTGGATTGATAGCATGACTAGAACAGGGAAAAGCAGACAAAAAAGATCGTAAAAGTACAGTATAGACTTTTTTGCCACAGTAGTGATGTTTTTATGGTATGAAGCATTACCACAGTGTTGAATTGTTCCCTCTTTGCTGAAAGGTGAGGAGAGACTATCGTTTTCTTATGCTTGAATTATGTTCTGCTGCCTAGTGAAATATGCAGTAGTAAGGTTCTGGAGGTCACTACTATGACTTAGTCTTGACAATACAAATAAAAGAACTGCAGCTCTTAAAAATATCAATAAACATTTTTAAGCATCAGTTTCAAAAGGAATGTGTGTCATATTATATGTCACAGGATGTCACACATTCCCTTGTTTTTCATATTAATTTCTTGAAAAGTCTTTGATTGACAGTGGCTACAAATGCCTTCGAGGGCTTACAAAACAAACGGTTTTGTATACATTTATAGTAAGTTCATATAATAATAAAAAAATATTTTTGTATGCATCGAGTATTTATTAGCTATATGTACTGCAAAAGTCGTCCAAACAATTTCTATTCTTGCTATTTGCCGTCTTGGTTCAGAAAGGATATGTGAGATGAGCTGTATGACTGAAGCTGCTGGAGTTCTTGAATGATGGGCAAGGAAGGTTGTAGGGCTGTTGGTACCAGGTAGTGGATAAAGCAGATGACCAGGAATGGCCAAGGACCCTGGAGTGCTAGTAGTGGCCACTGGAAGAAGCAACCCAATGCAGAGATAAAAAGAAACCAGAAATGGAATCCACAGCTGTCCCTGTATGATTGCAAACTCCAGCTGGAGTCTTATCCATTGAGCAGAACATTTACTAGGTCACCAGAGCAGTGTATATTCTCTAGTGTCTAATAAGTTGAACTCATACATCAGCTCCTTTATCAGCCACAATCAATGAGATCACTCCTACTTACAACGTATTTTCACAGCTTAGTTGCTCTGTCAATTTTGATTTGACTAGCTGTTGGGAGGCATGAATATGTGGACAAGTACACATACTCAAGTGCAGTCACATAAGTTTTGTTGCTTTCAGAACTTAGATTTAAAAAGCCAAAGTAAAGAAAAGTACACAATTTTGTTTCCTTGAAGTCACAGAATGGTTCTCCCCAGCCAACTTTCAGTGAAAGGCTTCTGTTTATAAGGTCGTAGCTGATGTCTACCATACAAATTGCTGAGGACACCAAAGGTGTCTTCAAGTGGCAGACATTGTGAATGCTTTGGTTCTCTTTAGCAAAATAGACTATTTACTCATTACACTCTTTCTATAATATGGCTCTTGAAAGGTTTTATAGAATTTATTAATTCTGACTAGATTTTAAAAAATACCTGACTCCTTAAATAGCCATTATAAAGAGAAAAAATACACATAAAGATATATTAAGCATTTGAGAAAGCCTCAAATGACACATCTTTTTGACCCGCACAGAAGGGTTTATCTACACACTCACATTTTTTTATATGCATACACATTTGAGCACTGTGGGATGTAAAGTGGAAAACTGGCTGAAAACTCACTTTTTACATAAAAAGTGAATTCCTTTGTCCTTTTTCTTTTGTTGAACATAACAAATGAAGCTATGGAGATCCAATCGATCACATTCCTGTTAATGAGAAAAAGGACTGAAGCAAGCTATTTAACTGCATGTCTACAATTTTTCTGATTGTGCTTCCAATAATTTAATGTATTTACATTCTTTGGTCATGAAGCATCTTCTGCACTCTTTTATCTTGGAAGATCATAGAATCATAGAATGATTAGGGTTGGAAAGGACCTTAAGATCATCTAGTTCCAAACCCCTGCCTTCACATAGGTGTCTTCTGCCATTCCTGTACCACCAAGTGAAAGAGCTGGCATATCACATGCCCTGGCTATGCACTGACACTTTCTTCTAGCGAAGGTATAAACTGGTTGTTTGTTCCACAGGAAAAATCACACGGTATGTGACAGAGAAGGATTGCTTTCACTTTTCAAATTTCAATTTCAATTTTCAAATTTCAAATTTTCAATTTCAATTTTTCAAACTTTTTTCAAACTCTGTGGCAGAGGGTATTTTCCTTTTAAATAGCCTATTAAATAGTTACTAAGAACGCCATAACACCCACCATACAGTATTTTGTAGTGTAGCTATTCTTAATGGTCTCAGACAGATGAAGGACATGTTTTAAGATGTTTGAATATTGCTTATGAATTGTTTGATCTTGACTATGTATTTATTAAAGATATTTTTGTTATTCTAACTCCTGAAAAAAAATTACATCTGTATTTCTATAAACACATTTGTTAATACACCTGTCAGCCTTCTTTATTCTAATGTATTATGTTTTTTTCTCATTAAAACTGAAACGACCAGCAATAATTATGATTAAATACTTATTTTTAATACATGAAAAGCTGGTAGTTTAGATAGTAGGTATGACTGTAGCACATGCACACTTTCAGAACTGTAACCACTCTACTTCCCCCAAAGCATATATTAAACTCAACATCCGAAAGAACTTCCATTTTAATAAATGAAAAGCTTTGTCATGCAACAAAATAACAAGTTGTTTTCTTGTTTTAGAAAATACTATTTTTAGATGCTACTCAGAATCTGAATATATCACTGATCCAGCTGTGCAGGAGGGCTACATCTAATGAAAATTATTCTTTCTTAAATTTCTTGCCTCAGCAAAGTTTTGTTTGCTTTTTAGTGATCTAGGAAACCCCCACACTTTGGTAAGCAATGTGTTGATAGTGCTGGAAGGACATACCAGTAGGTTAGAGAACTGTTTACTTTTAACTCATACAGGCATAGCTATTTATTAGTTTTTACTTGCTCAACTCATTATTGCATTTATGATTCCTACTATAGATCATTCCTAATGATCGAATATCATTCGTATATGATTGAATACCATTAAAAATGGATGGGATCAAATACTATAATGAAATATGTTTAAGTGTCTTTCTTAAGTGAAGCCAGCCAAAAAATAGACCTTTGATAGAAAATCAAAACATTAACATCTTAGTAGTGTGAATGTTTGTTTCTCTCCTGATTGTTGATTGCCCAAATCTGTTTGTAGCATAATCAGCAGGAGAACTGCCACTCACTTTAATGAAGCAAGATCAAGTCTGTAACTGTTATCAGGATGAATACATTCCTTATGGGGATTTCTGCATTGCTGACCATATACAGAAGTGTAGCAGTTTAAATTATTAAACAAATTGGCATTTAGCAGTTGTTATGTCAAGAATGAAGATGTTGATGGAAGAGTTCTTTCATCCCATGAGAGTTGCCAGAATTCCATGTCCACTTCTGGATATCATTTTTAGTGTGAAGCCACAGAGTTCCAGATCAAAGAGTAGCACACCCAGGGTAGTAAGTCACAGACGACAGCAATAAGCTGTGGCACAAAGGGATTGTGTCTGAACATAATTTTGCATATCAGATTTTTTTTTTTGTACCTGGATTATCCTATATTCCCCAAATTCTGAGGACTTTGATAGTTTGATTCACTTAACCAAATTGCACATTGTTTTCAAACAAAAACTACACAAGATGCATGGACATTTGCAACCAAAAAATGTTTCAGTACACAATTTTTTGGATTAACTATTTTTAAAAAATGATTCATGGACTACAAATATATGTAATTTCCCTGAGAAAACCTTTGAACAGGCAAATAATTGAAAATATAAAGTTTCCTTGCACAGTTAATTTCATCATAAACAGAAACAAAATTTTACACTTAAGCTCCAAGAACAATCTTGAAAAACAGATCTTTGTTTAAAAAATTTCTGACTGAAAAGAGATCCAAAGGAAAAACAGTCCCATAATTGAGCACAGACTCATTCTTTTTTAACAGCAATCTGTAGGCTGACATCTGCATGTTATCTGCTACACTTTGCTACGTCAGATTATTTCCGTTTGAGCTTTGTACACTTAAAATTTTATTTTCAAAAGTGGCTTGAAGCTTGTTGCATTAGAAATCATGTGACTCTTATTCACTGCCCTGGCGCATGCAGCATTTCCTTATTGATGATACTAGTGGTTGTTATTTTGCACTTGGAACATATTATTAATGTTTGTTAATGTTAATTTTGTTCCTATTATTACTATTATTATTTTTAATACTTATGCTATAATGATACATTATAACCATAATATCCAATAATGTGTGGTGATAATCAGTAATATGCTAAAACAACAGCAATAGTAATAATGACAACTGATGAATAATTAATAGCATTTTAATAACACTCAAAGCCTCCAATCAAAAATTAAGTCTTATAAGGTTCTAGAGGCACTTAGAAGGCCACAGTCTTTCTCTCACAAAAGATATATGTAAATTTGTTTGAGACAGGGAAAAACAGGCTAATCTGTAGAATTCTTAATGCAAATTGGATTTTTTTTTTTTTTTTTAACTACAGGATTATTAAGGGGAAAATCTCTGTAACGTGATGCATGTTGCTGCTTATTCCCATCCTTACGCAGTTTGGTTTTCCTTAGAAATGGCATTAATCCTGCTCTGAGGATGAGGCAACACACCACAGGGGCTTTCTGGAGCACTTTTTCCTTCTGTTCAGTCATTGCTGATGGTTTCATACAGTTTCTCTCTACCAGGTAGCCTGTTGGACTTACTGAACAATTCTCATTGCTTTCTCACCATTTCTTGTTACCCAAGATAAGTGCAAACAACTATATTACATAGGTGTTGCCTTAGGGGTAAATATAAAAGCCTTTAATCAGAATTATAAGGATTTTTAAACAGTCTTCCAAACCCCTTTCCATGTCTTCAGGCAGCTAAGAAACAAAAAGCTCACAGCTTTCCTAATTGGAATACTAAAATTATTTAAAGTGAATACAGCTCCTGGGTTTCTCCTACCTCAGAGTACATTCCTTTGAAAACCTCAGCCAAGGACTTTAATAATTTAAATGCCTTTTTTTTTTCTTTTTTTTTTTTTTTTTTAAATTCTGTAGAGTGGAAGATCTCAAATATCAAAGTCAGTAATAAAAGGATGATGTTATTGTGGACACATGGGCCTGCTTGACCTTAGACTATATGTGAGGAGATTCCTTTTTCCTGGTATAGCTGATTAAAATGACTGAATGTGGAGAGGCAGGGGAAAGGGATGGTGTACCTGGCTCAGGTCATTAACTGCTCTCTACTTTACCTCTATCAGAGCTCAACTTGAAAAAGAATTGACTTTACAGTCAGTTCCCATGGGAACACTGGGAATAGGCAATATGCACAAGTATCAATAGACACTGGATGTCCAGCTGGAAGAGCATTGCACTTCAGAAAGTGGGGAAAAACTGAGATGTACACTCCATTACTCAGCTGTGTGGTGTTCTGATGACCTGCAGAGGACCCCAACAGAAAAATGTTAAAGCTGAATTGTCTCACTTCCCTAAAAATCAGGCCAATAGAGAATCCCAAACCACAGCTCCAGATTTTAACTGTCCAAAATTCTGAGGTAAAGTTTATCCTTGGACTACAGGGCTTGGAATTGCAGGTTTTCCCAGCCCACAACACTGATGTGTATCAGAAATACTGACTGTCATTTGTATGTCAGCCTGGAGATTCAGCTCTAACTCAAGCAAACCGTGCGAGTTTCTAGATTAGGTTTTAACAAACCTAACAACTCAGTTCCAGTTCTGGAGTAGGGCAGCCATAAGGTACAGCTTAGAAATGTGAGCTCAGATGAATCAAAGTAAACATTTTCATAACTATTGGGAATAAATTATGCCTTCTCCAGGAGTGCTCTAGGCATTTGTACCCATATGCTTGCTGCCACATTTTCAGAACAGCCCTGGTCACAATTATCTTCCAAAGATATCCTTGGGATGACTAGGGAATACTGTTCGCTGATCATTCCCAGATGCCCTGCACACATTTCTACTCTGAAAATTAAGATAGCTAATAGTATGGACACAGGCTGTTCCATGCCAGTTGGTCTTATTGCCAGGGTATGCTCATTTTAGACGTCTTTGTTTTAATCATAGTTTGTTGAAGAAGGCTTGCTAGTTGAGACGGTCATGAGGCAGCCGTGTCAGTAGAGGTTTGGAAGGAACTGAAGCTCTTGGTTGGTGAGACACATGCGGCTTTGTGGTCGCAGCTCATGATGTACTGGACAGTAGCTGAATGAGGAACATCTTTGTGCCAGTTTGCAAAGTTTATACAAAAGTGCAGATGAATATGAATAAATATCTGTTGGATTCTCTGTGGCTTTTACTTTTCTTATGACTCATTCTGTTTTTCAAGTACAAAGCAAGGCCTGGCAGCCTGACATGGGATTAGGGAATGTAATCGTATTTTCTTCCCCCAGCTATTCGTGATGAATCTAAAGGGAAGATCATTACATAGAGGAGGGGAGATGTTATGCTCATTCTGATAGAAACAAGAGAGGCTGTATTTGTAAAAGTGGGGGAGAATGAGAATGCTTTCACTGCTGGGAGCGTGAATGTCTCTCAGTCTTGCACATATGTCATCCAAGAGCAGAGGAGTGAAGGTTCTTTAAGAGCTCTGATTCAGCTGGTTGTTCTTCCGTGTTGAAAGGCTCTGGAGCTTTCAGTCCAGAGCCAGTTCCACAACATCTGGATTAGCTTGAAATTCACTTGGATTCATTCAAGCAACCTTAACAGATAGTCTGGGAAGGTTTAGGAGTCTTTGTCATTGGAGGTCTTTACCACAGCTTATACAAAACACCTGTTCAGGACTGACCTAGGTGTAACAGAGCCTGCCTTGGGCCAGCCAGCTGATCATCTGAGGTCTCTTTCAGCCTTGTTTCTCTAAATTTATGTGAATATAATGTAGCTGGGTATGAACATGAACAGAATGAGTCCCTGACTAAAGTGTGAGGAGAAACTCCTTTCTTGTTCATTCCAGAATCTGACCAGTCTGATGGATTCATATATACATTATACAATATATTAATAGCAGACTATTTTTAGAGCATGTTGAAATTTCATGGTATCAGCAGAGAGATTTGAATTATTGAAAGACAAACACATCATTATTTCTCTCCCTTCCCCAACTCTCCTTGCTCATTCCCTAACAAAGAGCTTGAATGTGGAAAAGATAACCCCATAAATTTTAATGGCACAATAAAAATAACTATTCACAAAGGTTCAAAGGACTAGCAATTAATTTGCACACTCCTTTTACTTGCTTGTTTTATAAATGTACACATCTCGCCTTTATTAGCCCTCTCCTAGCAAGTGACTTTAAACATTAATTACCTGAAAAATTCAGGTCAGGTGCCTAGCTAACTTACTAGACTAACTTACTAAGCTAACTTACAAGACACTTTGAATTGAAAACATCTTCATCCAATATTAGTTAAAGGATGTGGGATAGAGGTTGCACTGAGGTTCACAGAAAGAGACTGTAATATTAAAGAGTTGCAGACAAAGTTTCTGAACACAATTGCAGATTCTTCCTGTTGTGAAAGTTACAATTGCTTTTGGCAAAGCTCTGCACCTTGGAATAGACTTTAAATCTTTAAAAGCCAAGTAAACAGGCAACAAAGTCAACAGTCACATTATGACTAAATCACTTGAAAGAATGCATATGTCTGCGTATTCTTATCTGTCTCTATGTGCAAATATTCTGTATTAAAAATTATCAGCATTATAATTCAAGAGAGAGGCTAAAAATATTTGAGGATAAAGACAGTAAATAAAAAAGTATGTGCCTCTCATTCAATGTGGAACAATAGTGTTAGTAACAAGTTTTGTCCTTGCAGGAAGAAAATTGTACTTTAGAGGAGATTAGGACTTTAAAAATAATGTTCACTCATTGTACTGCAGTAATGAAAAACAAAATAATGGAAACTTTGATTTGGTACAACTAGAAGACAAAGAAATCATACTGAGTTCAGCAATCCCAGTGTCTGTCCATGAAAGTGTCTACAAAGACACCTTGCGACTGCACCCTAGAAAGACACATTAGTGATAGACTTGGGAAAATTAGTTATGGAAAAATTAGAGCTTCTGATGTATTTCTGAACTGTATGCATACAGTCCTTGCTGTCCTTTATATCCACCATAATGACGTATCCATCCTGTTGTGGAATCAAAACCATGTCAGGCATAGGACAAAAGGCACTGATGTGGTATATGCTTACTTTGCGGAGTCAAGTTTATTTTAAGATATTAATAAGCTTCATATTACCAGGCTGTCTGCCAGATCAAGTATTATCTGTCTGTACCTCTCTAAGTTTGTGCCAGATCAGGCTTTTTCTCTTTTTCCCCAATTGGCATAAAACCAGAATAAAAACATATAGCCAGCACAAACTAATAAGAAGAGGACATTTGCCATTGCATGATCCAAACCAAAGCTGTGTTGTGTGGGGTAGATCCAGTTCTAACACACATAACACCATAACCTGGCAAAGCTCTCTGGAAGTCTCTACGAGGTACAACCATTAACAGTGAAGGGTTCCAGCAGAGCCCAGGGAGCCAGGAAAGCCCCAGAGAGCTGGTGGAAAGAGACATTTACCCCCTGGGTCCAACCTTCAAGTAGAATCCTGCTACTTCATGTTTGAGACCCTTTGTGTCATAACAAGCCAGGGACTTCTGCAATTTAAACTGTATATCTCATGAGCACAAACCTGAGTCAGCTTTAAACCAGCCAGCTTGGATAACAATAGCAGATTAACCAGATTGCTGTCCATTCTGGTGTATGTCGCAGGCCCATAATATATCTCTTTGCAGTCTGAAGCTGTATGATTATCTGCAACTGAGTGAGCTGGTGTAGACAACTTGCTGTCCCCGCGTGAGTGGCAAGTTGTCCCCCTTGAGTACAGTGAAGTACTCAATCAAAAATAACAGAGTTGCATGACTCACTGAAATAAGTGTAAGAGGAACAAGGTTAAGGCCCCAGATGACCATTTTTATTATATGATTTGAAGCCTAGTTTGCAGGAAGCTAGAATCTAACTAAAGTAACATGCTTGGGGGGAAAATTGTAAATGGTGACCTCCTACTGTGTGAGAAAAGAAAGTCAGGAACCACAAAATCATCTACCTCATAGAAATAGTGCTTGCTGTTAACAAAATAGATATTATTATATATGAATGTAAATAGAGCTATGTAAAGTTCAAATGGAATTTATTCTTCTAAAGAAGAATAGATATAATACTGGTAAGATTTAATGCCAGAATACTGAGTTGTCCCATGTTTAGATTTGGTTTGAGTTTTATTGATTACCATTCTGATGGTTCAAAAATCTTAAATAATTTCAATATAATAATAATTTTTATAATTGTTCAACACTAATAATAAAAGAAAGTTTGTCTCCAGAAACAACTTAGGCTTCTGGCTTGCTTTTCCTTTCTTTCCTTCATTACAATGAAGTTAGACTCAGTGATAAACATAGCCTCTGTACTACATGCCAGAATAATTTTAAGTTATGAGTACAAAAGCTGTGACTGGTTAATGTACAAGGAGATAGGTAACGTGAATCCTAAGTAGTAAAAAGTCTACAGAAGCTTAGAAATAGTTTTCTTAATTTGTTTCCTTATGAGGTAACAAGAGGTAAATTCCCTGTTACTCGTTAAAAGTGACAGTACCTTTGAAGACAAACATTCAGTTGGAATGGAAAACTCAAATGTTTAGAAGAAAGTTTAGCCAAGGTGCATCTGGACTAACCTAAATATTGCCCTCTGGGGCTATTATAGATACACAGCATTGCTGGAGGGAAAATTATTTAAGTTAAAAAATTCTTCTTTATTCACCAGTCCTGTGAAAGAGAAGTGTGAAAATAAGATCATTTTAAAATGCAAAGTCATGACTAAATATTCAAGTCAATGGAAGGTGACATAGAAATAGACAAGGAAATTCCATTTTAACAAGGCATGACATACCAAATTATAACGCCATAACACTGAGGAATTCAAGTTTCTAATGCTACTAATATTTTAACATATTCAGTGCTGTGTGACTGGCTTCTCTTTGCTCTATGTGTGGCTGAGAATCCATCAGCACTGAGCAAATAATGAGAGTGTTGCTATGGGCTTCCGTGAAATCAGGCCTCAGTTTAATACGTTAAGACATTATCCAAGTAATTTTCTCCTTGCCATCTTCAATTTGGTGTAATACATTATCATAATAAAGGGAGCTAGGAGCAGCAAGACTTGATTAAGTGTCAAAATGCTCTCAGAAACTCAAAAAATTGGGAGTTGTAATGTCAGATCTTTGGTTTTCAAAACAGGCAATACTCTGAAAGGACAAAAGAAAAAGGATCAAGGAACAAGCTGAAGCACTCATATTTAAAAATAAAAATACAAAATAAGGTCCTTGAATTCCTGCTGTAAATGACACATGACAAGGAGTGATTGATACACTCCTTTCTATTATTGAGTCTTTGGTCAAGACCCTCAAAAGTGACCAGCTTGTCTCAGTATGTGTTAGACTCGTAGCTGAATGCAAGAGCTGAATGCACTAAAGGCTGTCAGACTTTTCTTATAAGCTAAAATAAGGAATCTTAGCAACATTTTTCAAATTGCTTAATTATTTTATCTTCATTTTGGTTATGAAAAAACAGAGTTACAGAGCAAGAGTGATTTGGTTGAAGTTACCATTTTTTTTAATTTTTTGTCCACTGCCTCTCCTGAGGAATACTAATATCCCCTATCTGCAAGTAGCACTGGAAGGATAAATTAATTAATATTTGCAAAGAGCTTTGGAATCCTGAGCTGAAAGGTGGCAGATAAGTGTAAAGAATTATACTGTAAATTATGCATAAGTATTGTGAATGCTGCTTTTTCAGATGTGTCTGCTACAAAGATCCCTCAGTAGTTCAGACATCTAAAACATGAATGAAGCAAGACTGTTTAAGAATTGATTAGTGTACCTTTGGGGGTATAAGAATGGCAATCTACTGCAGTGCGGGAGACAACAGCTCCTATAGCATAAGGAAAATGACATTTCAATAGCATAAGAAGTTCCTTGTGCCTTTGAAGTTGCAACTTAATTCAAAATCAGTCAGTATTCTTTATTTTTCTTATAATTATGAAAGTGGTTTCATGTCAATAAGTGTTGGTTGATTTTGTTAGGCTTTTTTTTTTTAACTGAAAACAACTTCAATGGAGCAGTTATAAATCCAGGAAAACTCTCTCTCTTCTCCCTTGCTATCAGCCACAACTCAGGCTGATATTCCCGGCTGTCCTGAAAGCTGCTTTAAGAAGCTTCTTAAGCAGCTATCCATAGCTGTGCTGCTTTAAAACTGAGGCTGAATGTGAACTATATTGTTTTCTTCAAAGACCTAGAGAAACAAGACTGCTAATGAGACAGAAATCATAAAAGAAGGAGCAAAATGTGCATCGGAGCAATTAATAATAAAGATTTGCACTATGGGAGTGATCAAAGAGCCCTGAAAAAACCTGTAAAAAGGACAGGTTTTGTCTGAGTACAGGTCTATGCAATTGTCGTGGTTTAAGCCAGTTGACAAGTCAGCCATGCAGTTTCTACTCCCCCCCCCCCCCGCCCCAAGGGATGGGGAGGAGAATCAAAAGAATGTAACTCCCATGGGCTGAGATAAAAACAGTCCAGTAACTAAGGTATAACACAAATCACTACTGTTACCACCAATAATAATAATGATAAAAGAAATAACAAGGGAAGAGAATACGATACCGCCCGCCGGAAATGAGCCCGACAGAGAAGAGGATGTGCCCTTCCAGGTAACTCCCAGTTACATCCCTGGGCATGACGTGTTGTGGTATGGAATACCTCTTTGGCTAGTTTGGGTCAGGTGTCCTGCCCCTGCTTCCTCCCGGCTTCTCCTCCTCCCTGGCAGAGCATGAGACTCACAAAGTCCTTGGTCAGGGTAAACATTCTGACCAGCAACTGAAAACATCGGCTTTGTCAGTGTTATTCCCAGGCCGAAAGTCAAAACCACAGTGCTGCACTAGCTACTAAGAAGGAGAAAAAGTGACTGCTGCTGCTGAACCCAGGACAGCAATGAGCAAACTTCTTCCAGAGAGCCACTGTCTACATTGACTGCCAAGCAAGGCCAGGGCCCTGACTTCAATGCTGTGTTGGGACTGGTTGGTACTAAAATGAGATTGGCTGGTCCTGGTATGGGATTTTCATGCCACAGCAGGAAGTAAGGAACTGCATGTCTACTGACTAGCATTAGCAAAATGTATTTCAGTAGATGTTCTTCAGAAACTCAAAATATGGTATAATTAAGAGCAAGGAAGATGGAGAGGTTTGCCAGTATTCTTTTTTCCAGGGCAGTGGATGGGTGAAATACCCAGTTCGTCTTTGAAATACATATTTTTCAATGAAATATCTCGATAATATCTGGTTAAAAAAAATGCAAAGCATCTGCCACCAAACCTAGAAAAAAATAATTTCTTAATTTAAAAGAATTCACTATCAAATTTGTCATATTCCCTTGACAATCTCAGTCTCTCCTCTGCTGGCCATGAACTTTCTTCATTTCCCCAATTAACACATTAGCTCCTGTGCCTACAGGGCTGTCATATCCTGCCAGCTGAGTGGCACAAATTCAGAGTCTTTAACACAGCCTTAATGGATGTATTCAAGCTAACAACAAAAGGTGACCTGCTAGGCAAGTAGCAGAATGTATGTAGGCTTGGGGAACTGCAGTGGTCTTAGCTTCAGCTAAAGCCTAGATTTGAGCGGGGAAATAAAATTTGTGAAGCTGAACATTAAATCAGGAAAGAAACACAAAAGACAGAAACCCAAATTAGAAACCAGAACATTACAGCAAAAGTGTCAGGTTAAACCAAGATCTTTGCAGTGGACTAACAGTTAGGTAGGAAAGGAGGAAACAACAGAAAATGATGCTACAGAGAATGTTGAAAAGAAAAAGCCTGAAAAAATAATTGGGTGGAAGCTGGAAGGACTGCAGGGGTAGGAGTCTTCTTATGCTTTCCTTTTTAATGCTGTATTCTTCATGTAATGATGTGCCACTGTACGACTCGGGGAAAAACAAACGAAAAAGAAAGTATGTGTCTTGGCTTTTTTATTTCAAAACCAGAGAAAGAATGTCTGAAAAACACAACCCTGCCTGTGAGGTTGCAGCAGCTCTGTGGCCTGCATGAAAAGATCACCGAGCTGAGAGTGAATTTCTCATTATGCCCTGCTGTGCCCAATAGCTTTCTACCAGCCTTCCATCAATATTGACAGTGTGTAACAACCCTTCAGATTTCTCATCTCCTACCTGTGGCGAGGTAACTTCTTCAGAGGATTTGAAAGCCAGCCCAGAAAATGAGAAGCAGCCTGAGTCCTGGGTCAGCCTTTCATCCAAACCTTGTGTGATCACCCTGGCAGAGGTGAGTACAGGTTATAAAATCCATCTTGAAAGGGGAGTTTGAACACAGCAGCATTTCCAACTCAGGAGATTCAAATTAGTGTCTAAATAAGAAGTTGGGTTCTTTTTTTCAAAGGTGACAAACAAAGACAAGGTGGTGAAGCATCTTATCACTGACAAACAGGCCAGTGGTATTTTAGCTTGTTAAAGGAATGGTGTCTACTTGCCTGCGTCATATTGAAATTGTCCAACTTCAGCAAAGAATTAACGGTGTTTTCAATGTAAGTATTTTAGAAGTAAAAAGAAAACAAAATAGGTAATATCATTTTGCAATGTTATTTTCAAAACACAAAAGAATTTGTCCTGGGATCAAATGTTCATGTTAATGATTTGCATAATAAGGGTGACCTGAAGGAATTTAGAAGGGAAACAACGACTGCCTGAAGTTCTTTCAAATGTCCTAGAAAAGCAGTTGGGACAGAACGAACATATGCCTCTTGTTTTCATTTCCCTTCACTAATAGGAACTTTTGGATTAAATGTGACTGTGTTAGACTAGGTCACGTACTAGCTAGACACTGCTCTTTCACACAACAAATGTATCATGCATCATGTAATAATGAAAACTGGTTAAAAAAATTGATTATCACTAAGAAGTTTTAACATGATGCCAGCTTATTGTTTTGTTGGGATTTTTTTAAATAATTAAATAATGTATAAACATAGAAAAAGTTACCTACATTAGTGAGCTTCTTAAGAAATTATCTGCAGATACAGACAGAGTAATCAAGATGGTTTTCTGCTATGCCAGATACTTCATTGACCTTAAACTTCAGTTTGTTGTTGGAGATGTATATGTGATCTGGAAAATCACATCCCCTTGCCACTAATTTACACAGGAATTAAAAATTAATATTTCATGCAGTGTCAGATTCATTTGTGTGTTCATAAGCTACTAAGCCATATGCCACATGTTATTTTGCCAGGTGTTAACATGGAACAGACTAATTGTATGGCCCCTAAGATATTTAAGAGATTTTGAGAGACAGAAATGAAGGAACAATATAGGATGAAAATAACAAGCTTTGGAAAGAATTAAAGACTTGAAAGGAATTAAGAACAATGTTCTCAGTAAGAGAACTACCATATAAATGTTAATCAACAGACTTTAAAAGATAGAGCAGATATATAGTGTTGATGAAAGATCTAATTTGACTTACTTTGTCCAACAAAGTTCCGACTGATTTACCAGCTTTGTTTTAAAAAGTCCATCTTTAAATGCTTAAAATAGAGAGCGTAGCAGAAAAGATGGTCCAAATAGATTGTATCAGCATAGTAAATTGTTATATCAGGATAGTTGCTTTTCCTATCTTAAGGTTTTACCTGTTAAGTATTCCTGATGATTCATTCAGGAGGTGGGGGGGATGGATTATTTAGGTCTGTTATGTGTTAGAAATGAAATGCAGTTCAGTAGCCTATGTCTAGTCCAAGAGAGGGACTGTCAGATCCCCAGTTCTTATATAATTTCTAAATACCAAAGTAAAAATATATTGTTTTAATGCCTCTCTGCCTGTAGGTCAAATAGAGCTATGTACATAAATCCACAGGCAGTGATATAAAAATGCCATACCTTTATTATTTTCTCATAACAACTTGATAATCTGAAGCTCATGTATATTTGCATGAGGCCATTTAAAGATATTAAGATGAGCACTACAGCATATCCTTAAAATAGGAAAACAGATAAATATATCCTTCAGGCATACAACTGGTAACAGAAAAACAACCCATCAGCAGAGGTGTTAAATGGTTCATTCAGTTGAACAGATTTCCAGCCTGCTTGAATACTTTTTTCTGTCTCTTGCCTAATCTTAGGTTATTGCATTTGTTAACGTATAATCATTTAGTTGTACCATGCTGTGATTGCCTGCTACTGAAAAGCCACAGAGCTAGTCCATGAGCAAATAATTGTTAGGACACTGGTTCGCTGTTCATTTCATAATGTCTGCCATCAGGTTTGAAACACTTTGTCTCCAGGCAAATATTAGTGGTTAAAGGTAAGATTCAGAGCACTGTCTGAGATGCAAGTAATAAATACTTAACAGAGGAACAGTAGGGATTCTCTTCAGCTCAGACCTCTGCTAATTATTCTGTGCATGTCCCTGCCAAATTTCACCTGGTTCTCACTTCTTTCCCACTATTAATATAGTAGGATTACCTTCAGTGCCGTTACAAAGGCTAAAGGACACTAAACATCTCCTTTATGGCATTGGCCATACTAGTGTATTGTCAGCTGCTTCAACATGCTTTAGGCTGTGATGCTGAGCAAATTGTTTCGGCTCAAGCAGAGGTTGTGGGTATGATGCTATTTTTCTGTGTGAAATTCTGTACTCCATGTGTTTGCTTGCTTCTGGGAATGTCAATACAAAAGGAGTTTCACAGTCTGTGAATCTGATTGTTAGTCATCCTTGTGAACATTACTTCGCACAAGCTCCTCTGCTGGGTCCAAATGAATACTCTATAAATGAGTAACAGGTTGCACAGTCAGACCCTGCAAATTAGAGCAGTACCACAGAAAAGTACTTTACAAAAATATTTATTACATGATGATTTCTTTTCTCTCTTACACAGAAATTGAGGTAAGTGTTGGTGCAGCAGATGGTATAAAACAATAGTTACCAGACAATAGAGAAACCAGCAATGGTATTTATTTTCTAGGGGTCACTGAGGAGAGAACACACTAAAATCTGGGGTGGGTTAAAGACATCTTTTATATGGGATTTGTGAGTGTTTTACATGCTGAGAGGCTGCCATTACCAGTGAGGCCAAGAAGCCAGTTACAATCCACACACAGCTTGGGCAGTGTCATGGCTCAGCCCCTTTACCAAGCCTTGCTTCCTGTTCTGCCTTCACACATGGACTGAAAAGACCTGGGAGGATATGGTCTTTCAGGTTTAGGCACCTTCACTGTATCTCCAAGGAGAACAGGCACCAGAGAAACTTGGTGAAATCTGGAAAGGGCATCACAAGGTAGAAAGGAACAGAATGGATACATAGCCTATCAAAGCTTAGATCTATCTGTCAAGTAAGTTGAGTTTTATCAATCAGTGATGATGATCTTGCTGAGAATTCAAGAAATCATGAGGCTACAGCTCACTTCAGAATATCTTTTTTAGCACTGAGAGTAGCAGCAGAAGTGCTATTTTTGTAGTGTGAGGTTCAAATCTTTCTACAGCTGGCAAGAATCTAGAGAAGAAGAAAAATAAGTCAATATTCTCAATCACTTCTTACTCAGACCTGAATAGCTGAGTATCATTCTTTCTACCTTTAATTTCTCAATCCAATTAAAAATTCTATAAAATGATAGAATCTATTAGATGAAGAATATTTTACCAGGAAGGGTCCCATTGATTTCAAAGACATGGTACACTTCTTCACAGTGCAATTTTGATCTGAGATATGCACTCCATGAATCATGAGTATATTATTTATTGGGCAAAAGCCCAACTGATTTTGAATAGGATTTCAAGAGAATCACTGAAAACAGAAAGGATTAGAACATGTCAAAGTTCTCTGCAAAGAATGAAGAGTGCTTTTCCCACATTTCCTGTTCCAAATTATGATAAAAATAGCTGTATGTCCCCTTATACGACATTTTATTCATAACGACAAACTTTGCTGGGAAATCTCTGTACTTTGACTTTGGTAGGGTCACCACAGGTATATGTCAAGGTACAATTTGTGCTATAACATTTACAGCTGAATTTTCCCCTGCATTTAATATAATTAGGTTTAGTATTGCAATGTCTTTATATCAGCAAAATGTCACTGGGAACTAAATTCTCATGCCGTTATATACAGTGAGCAGAATGAACATCTTGCCACTTGTTTAAAAGCAAGGTCCAATTAACTGTGACTTTAAATATAAAAGTTTGAGTTGAGCCTTTGAGCCATGCATCAGTGATTGCTTTTAGACTGAAAGTTGACTTGCAAGTTGTGAATTTCAATACATTTCTTTGTAAAAGACATTTTGGTATGTCATTATTTTTAGGCATTACCGTTGAGAGAAAAAAAAAGTCTATTATTTAATAAATAGTACTATTCTAACACTGGCATCTGGAATTCAACTGCACAAGCAGTGGTAAATTGACAACGTCTGAATTCAATTTAATGTTGTCTTTTTTTACTTTTTAACATCTCCTATCTTGAGAGAACATTCAATAAGTAGATACCCGTTGTTGGCGTCTTCCTGTTCCTATCACTATATAGTAACAATTTTAAGGCACTGTTCAACATAAAAGATAGTTCAAAATTCCATCTTCAGATCTGCATCTGAATAAACATAAACCATAATAATTTTTATCTCACACGTTCTTATAGTCTTATAAAATTATACCTTATTGTCTAAGCAACAGCTGGTTCCACAACTAGGGGAACATATTTCCTGAAGTTCATGGGGAAAAAAATTCTGAAATATAAAATTTTGTGCTTGAAGAAACAAGACAACCATCCACTGTCATATTATTAGGTGATTTTTCTGTGTGTGGTTTCTTCTGTTATTCCATAGTATTGCCTGTTCTGCAGATTGACAATATGGAAAAAAACAGATCATTCTTCTGTTCTGCTTTGGCAACTCCTTTGTTCTTTGAAGAATCTTATCCCTGCCTTGGATGTCCTATATCTGACATTGTACCCATCACTAAACTTCCTCGTTACCTCTGGGAAATGCCTGTGGACTTGACTTGTGACGGTCATGTTCAGAATCTTTCTGAAGGGATAGGTTTCAGAAATACTATTCATTTTGGGTAAAGTGTTACTGGTGGGGCTGATCAACAAACAAATTGTGATTCAGTTTTCTCTTTGCTTTTTGTGAGCAGTAATGCACTTCAGTCCTTCACTGAGCAAATTACTCAGCCTGCTCACTGTCTCTCATTCCTCAGGGAGGAGAGCCTCTGCTTTCACCACTTCCAGATAAGCAGGACAGCTCATGTTGTTTATCTTCCTTTCTTCCTTCTTTCTTTTTTGGGGTCATATTTTTGTTTGTTTTTTTCCTTTTGTTGCTGGTAGCTGGAGAAAATAAGTAAGTGCTTTGCTTCTCTGTGCCTTAATAGATCCAGTAAGACTCTACAAGAATTGGTCAGATGGCCTGCAGATACCATGAGCAAATCAAAATTTATTCTCAATAGAGCCTGCCCCTGCAACCCTTAATGTTTCTGACTTTAGAAATATTTTTAATATTTAAGCAACACTCCCTGAGAAGACTCATACTAAAACTAGAGTTCAAAAGATGATTGAGTAAGACATGATCTTTGGAAGGTTGGTACTGGATCTCAGTATGTATATTAGTATAGATAAGAGGAAAAAATATACTCATGAAACAAACGTGTAGCTAGAAATTCTTTACTGTTTAAATGGGTTTCAGAAGTAATTTTGGTGGAAAGAAAAAGAAGAATCTAGCATAGGGTCCTTTTCTGTATTTGGATTTTTTTACTATTAATAAGGTAGAAGCAATGAGAGGAACATGAACATTTTTCAGGCAGACAAAATTTTCAGAGGCAGAGACAATTTTGTCTTTGACTGGGGGGAAAATAGAGTACTGCAGGGAACAAGAAACTGAATGAGATCCTTAGTGTACTATGAGGAAAGGAGCATTAGTAATGCAGAAGATATTAGTACAGCATGTGCATTTTGACATGTTAATTCAAGATTATGGGAGGGATAAATATCTATCAGTTTTGCACTGACATTTGAAAAAGACTGACAGAGAGTTTGCCTGAATAGGAGAGTGCTACTGGCTGCTCATTATATATTATGCAGTTAGAATGTCTCTTTCTTTCCTACATATTTGAGGGGGAGGAAACATCACCTTTGAACTTCAGCTTAACTGGCTACTTTGATCCTGAAGACACCTCCTAGGGAAAAGTTGAAAATTTCATATGGTTATGGAAGCATACAGGAATTAGATGGAATTCCTGTAATGTAGGCATGGACTTTTCTAAGAAATCAAGTAAAGTAATTCTAACATTTCAATGGCAAATTTTACATAGGGTCCTGCAAAATAGTTCTGACTTCAACATGCAACAAATTTTCATTGAAGACTAGGAGGGTGCTGTAAAGCTTACATAACTTTTATACATGAAACTTAACATTGAAATGGACTTAAATTATTTTTGCGATTAGGATTAAAACATGGAATACTCTTCTTAAACTGGAGCAAGTGTATAAAATCAATGAGGATATTCAGTAAAAACAAATGGAAATTAGTTTATAGTGGGAGAGTAATCAAATTCAAGAACACAGTCAAATTGGGTTCATCAAGGAGTGTGAAAATGTTAAAGCAAAAATTGTTTATAATTCAGCAGTCATAAAAAAGGCAGTTCCTGTATTGGCTTGTATCAATAGGATTATTGCAGTAAATCAAGCTTGATGGGAACACCTGTAGAATAGTGCTGCTGCACTTGGTGACTTTACTTGAAATAGCACCCACGTTCTGGGATGCTGCATTTGAAAGAGAATAGAAATCTGCAAAGTATCAAAAGAAGAGCATCAATCTTCCTAAGATACTTAAAAACTTGATTCATGAGAGTGTGATAAGAGAACAAAGCAATGAAAGAATGTGAATACCTTATAAAATACATCGTAAAAAAACCCCAAAATGCAAATAATACAATTTTAGAAGGAGGAAATCTCATGTCACAAGTCCTTATCATCGGTTAGAAGAGAAGAAAGGGAGTTTTTCCCTGTCATGAGAGAATCTGAATACGTATTAGTTGATGCTTACTAATTATTTCTCATAGAAGTGTCAGTGCAAGGAATCTGACTAGAGTAAACTCATTTGAAATATTCACAGCTAGTCCTGGGACCACGAAGTAATATTTGCATCTGTTCTACTGTGACTTAGGAGAATGAGCTACTATGGATAACTCATTTGAAGTCTCTTCCCACTGTCATAATTTGCAGAAACTCATTGAAGAGTGTTTACTTATTTAAACTAAAATACCAGACTGAAAGTACTAACCTATGCCTCAAGTTGTTAGAGAGTTGGAAGTGTAAACTCTATCAATTTAAAGTATTTCAAAGACAGATATCTTTAAGGGTCAAACCAATATACTTTGTTTTAAAAAGCAGATGGTAATGGTAAAGAATCCTATTTTTTTTCTACTCCACTCCCTACTAGCCAGATTTTCCCTTCTAATGTAATGCAACATCTGTTTCTAATTCCAAAGCAGTCCAGACTATTGTGGAATCATAGCAGATGTACTGTTTTGGTACAGATTACATCTTACACGATTTATTAAATTTGTAGGGTGGCATCTGTGATACTTTATTATCTAGGAAATAGTAGTAATTAGAAACAATTGAGTTGCACCAAAACGAGTTTAATGTTAATGTAAATAGAAAATCCATATATAGGGTGATTGTCCAAAGTCATTCAGGAAGTTATTAACAAATCAAGCAGAAGAACAAATCTCTGAAATATCTGTCCACTATTTTATTTGTACATGGTTTAACATACCAAATTTGTTCAGGTCTTTTCCACCAAGAGAGGAGTCTTGGAGAAGCAACAGGGTCCCATTTATCAGAGACTACTTATAGAAGAACAGTCTTTCTTACTGCTCATTAGGGAGTGATTTTAAATATGTAGTGATTTAACTGTATGAATAGTGTTAGACTCAGAACATATCTTAAACACCCAATGTAGGATTCAGGAATTATTTAGTTGTCTTTACCCAGAATATAGGTATAATATCTCCTTTTTGACTGCCTTGGAGACACCTGAAGTCTCCAGGTGCTATAGCTTCTGAGTTTGAATTTTCAAAGAAATTGTACTTCTGGAATATTTTACAGAGCTGAATAGCTCTGCAACTGCCTAACACCCATTTTGGGCACTAGCTAACACAAGCCTGGACCAAGCTCTTTTCAAAATACACAGTTTGTCTCTATTTTCTTTCAAAGCATTCTTGGAAGAATCATAGAATGGCTAGGGTTGGAAAGGACCAGAGTACGCACATTCTCCATTGCATTATAAAATATAGTATTATTAAACCCTTGGAGAACTGTTCATCTGAGAATTCATTCATATTCCTCCAAGAAGAGCTCTCTAGACATCAGGCTACATTAGAGATCTTTTTTCTATGTATCTTCTTGAGGCTGCAAAAGAAAGCAGAATGAAAAGCAACTGTCTTGAAGCTGGACAGAGAGAAGTAGTGTTAAGGAGCATTATTTAGTATACAAATAGGTAAAGCATTTGGCTAAGAGAAAGGATTTGTGTTTCTGCTGCTCTACAAAGTCTGTTCACATTAGTGGTGTGATACAACTTTCGGAAAAAACATAAATTAGAAGAAAGGTGGGAGCATTTGTCCATCACCTTAGTGCTTCATTTGGCTATAGAGGTTTATCTGCTCATGGGTTCTTTTTCTAGGATAAAATGAATCCTTCACAAGCATTGAACTGCATCTTACAGAATCAGTCATTTGGACAGTCTTATAAAGCTGCAGATACCAGGTTGAATCTTTTCAGGTGTAAGCAATATATTTTTTCTAGCATCTTGGACAGGAAATACATTGATAGCAAAAATACAAACAAACAAAATGAACCCTCTTCAGTGAAGGAAGTTTATACCCACGTGAAGATAGTCAGAGTTATGTGTTCCATACCATACAGAGGTATCTTTCTGCATGTCTTTGGATGCAACTTTAAGTTATCCTTTTCCTCAGCTAAAGGTGACTGTACCCCTACACTGTCAGGTAGGTCTACATAGAGCAGGACCTTGTTTTGAATTCCCTTTGGAGATGCGGCTGGCCAAACCAGCAGGGAGGAGAAGTGTTCAGGAGTGCTTGTCATCTTTCTGGTTGTCAACAAACTCTTGTACATGTTGACACTACCTCAGGAGGAGGCTGGGGTTGTGACTGCACACCTGACTGTCTTCGCTATCCTTACAAAAGGATTGTTGTTGGATACAAAACATCTATGGAAAAGAAAGTTTACCAAATATATCCTGAATCCAGACCATGCTGTGATCTGCCACTATCCTGGACTCTCGACGCGGTGTAGCTCTTTCTTGGCTCCGTGCAGAAAAGCTCTCAGCTGACCAGCCCAGCTCCAACAAAATCTTCAGATTTTTATCTTCTAAGTCACCTTTATTTTTGTATTAAACTGTTGTGGTTTAAGCTTAAACCAGGACATCAACAGAATATGAAGTTAGGAGTTTAAATGTGAGCTGAGGGACTGTGTATTTTCAATTATATGCCTAAATGGCAGTGTTGTAGTCCTTAACTTTGAGGTGCACAGGGCTTTTATTGCACTGATCCATTAGACTTTTTCTTTATAACTATCAGCCATCTGTTCTGAATTAAGTCTGGAATACTCTGGAAAATGACAATATTTCTCCAAAGACTCTGCAAAAAAAAAATTCTTTAATTCTACATATCAATAGACTACAATTAATTTTCTATTTGGATTTTGAAAACTATTTGAATATGACTAAGTAAGGGTCCTGGTAAGTACTGGTCAAAATTAACTGTTTTCACCAAAACTATCAGATTTTTCATTTTTTTATATTTTTAAGCATTCTAGAAAGGATAAATTCATTTTTTTTCCCAAAAAATATTTATGCCACTTGCAATATATGTGAGAAAATTAATAAAATATATGCCTTTTAAAAAGATTGCTTTTTATATTTTTACATTAGTATTTCATCCTAATTTGAAAAATAATAATGAAATATATGAATCCATAAAAACTGGTATTAATATTTTTAAAAACCACTTATAATAAAATGTTTCAATTAGGTATTTAAAAAGAATAACACAGTAAAAAAATAAAAAAGTATTCATTACCTTTAATGTCAGACTGACATATGGGGATGTTGGTGTATATTTGGATGTAAGAGTCAAGACGCAGAAAGAAGGGAATTTGAATATCAAAGCTATTACATAGAAAAACAGTAAATCTATTGTCTCAAAATATTTCATTAAGATAGCAAAAAAGCAGTCTCTTCTTTTTTCTCAGTGAGTGTTTTTATAGTCTTCAAAACAGTTTTTTAGTAGCCAGTCTGGTGAACATCAACTCTGTCACTGAAAACGAGTTGATGATAATGTAATTCTCCAATTTAGGCAGCCACCCAAGTCGTAGGGTTTCATTATTTTTACTAAATTATAGGGTTTGAGATAGAGACAAAACCATCTCCCAAATCTAATTTCCTGCTGAACTAATAGATAACTAAGGACTTAGATATTTGTATGACTACATTTGAATTTTCAAATGCCTAATCATTAGTGGAATTTATCCTCAAAATTGTCCTGTGGATAGGAAAAAGTATGATTAGAAAATAAGGGATCAGGAAAAATAAAAGACTTACACAATGTTACATACAAAACCAAAGATGCCTGGGAATACAAAACCCTTCCATTTAATCCAAACTCCTTCCTACAGGTTGCTTTCTGTTCCTTGGAGAATTTTGTGGTGTTCCTATCAATACACAATACAAAAGGGTATTTAAGTTCTTGACCTGTTAATTGCACACTAGCTATCATAGATGTTTCACCTTTCACCCAACCACATCTTTGGCTATAAATGCTTTTAATTCCTTCCTATAAATTATTTTTATTATTATTAAATTTCAAAGGTTGTCAAGCATTGGAACAGGCTGCCCAAGGTCATGTTTGAGTCACCATCCCTGGAGATGTAGATGTGGCACCTAGGAATAAGGTCTAATGGTGGATTTGGCAGTGTTAGGTTAGTGGTTAGACTTGATCTTAACGGCCTTTTCCAATCTAAATGATTCTGTGATTCTATGACTTTTTTTGTCAATGGATTTTTATAAAGGACGTATCCTACTCATCCAATTGGCATAGTTTTGATGCCAAAAACCACATGGTGTCATTTCCTGTATGGTGTTTTGCAAAAAATGATGGTAGGTGATAGTATCAGGTTGTTTGTTTTTTTTTCTTTTTTTTTTTTTCCCTGCATTTTTATCAGCATGAAATATATATAAGTCACAGGAATAATATGTCAATCAAGGCATTGCTGAGTTCTGAGTGCCTCATGCTGAGAAGTGACCTTTACAAATACTGCCACCTGGAAAATAAGTCAATCTAAACTATCACAGCCGATCTCCCAGTCCACCTAATCTGTCATTGTTTCTGGCCTATTATATTCTTACATCCTCATAAGGTGTCAATTCAACATTGTGCAGATGCAGCTGCTTTGAATGAAGTCTTTTTTGGAGATTAACTGAACCATGTTATTATGGGGTAAGATCTCATCCAAAGGTGACTCTATACCAGCTTTCCAGCCTTTTCTATTTTTTTGGCTCAGACTTCTAGCCATTTAGAATAGTTTTCTTTGGCTAAGGACACCAGAGAGAACTGTCAGACTCCAACACCTTCTCACCATATTTTCATCTATCACCTGGCATAGCTCCTTCCTCCTGCTTTGAAAGAAAAAGATAAACAGAAAACCAGAGCTATCTCTCTGAGTCGTGAAATATTTTACCTGAGAGGTAAAATCTTGTTCTAGACTGAGTTAACAAAGCTGAAGATCTGAAATTCCAAGAGCTATGAGGAAGATAACCTACTGTCTTTGCTATATTACTGTAATTTTCTACATTAATTTCTCCATCCATTAAATGAGACAAAAGAAATAAAAGAACAAGTATGTTTTGTGATAAAACAGGAACATGGTTTTGAAAAGCAGTTTATAAACAGAAGATTACATTATAGTTGCTTTGTAAAATTTCATGAACCCTTTTGTAACAATGGATGATATAATATTTTCAGTTGTTATTTCTATTCCTTATGCTGGCACATTTTTGTTCTAAATAACTGTACTGAAGAAAGGAAACATAATTAGTGAACATAAAACGAAGTGTCCTGCCTTTGAATAATTGTATACCACAAGTAATTATGGATTGCACAAACCTGTATTTTCAGCTTGATAAAAAGATGACCAAGAGAGAAATATTTGATGGGGTAATTTGTTAGAGCAATAAGCATCAGTGCCAGACATGTCCTGGAAATAAATAACTGTCTGGGAGCGGTTTACAGTTCTAGACACCATTTTAGGCCATTATTAATGGCCAGGAAATTCTAAGCTGAGATGTCCTCACTACCATTTAAATATTTTATAATTACTATTGGAGTTTTTGACTTTTTTTAACAGAAGACTAAGTCAGAATTAAGGATAAATGAAGAGAGATGTTCAATATCACAGAGTCAAGAAAAGTGGGTACAATAGACACTTTTTTACTAGGATTTCTGCCTTGTTACTAAACAGTCAGGGCCACTCTCGCTTAGTGGGGAAATCCTGACTTCTCATAGCCATGTAGGCTACTGTAACATTTTAAGCATTGTAAGTAAACCTTTAAAAATCATCTGGTAACTGAAATCAAGTAAAGACATCAATTCTGATATGTTATTATACACCCACTAACCTAAGGAAGTCTTCTTGACATGAGTCTTGAAATTCTGGGATTCACTGATACTTTATCGAATGTGCCTATCCATAAAACTCCATAGGGAGACTGCAGGTTTCTTAGTGTGGAAAGAATCTGAACTGTGATTCACTGGATTTCTTTCACCAAGTTTGTAACTTCTCCATTACTTTATACTGCCAAATAATGTACATTCTGTTTCCATATTACTGTGAAAGTCCAGTCCATGAAAAGGAAAACTGGAGCTATCTTTGTGATGGAAACAAATTGCTTCTTTGGGACATTTTCATAACACCCTTTGGTTAATAGTAAGTTATGCATGGGCCTGTGAATGTTACAGTTTTCCATATATTGACTGGCTATCAGTCTGTCTGTTACACCTTTAACCCACTTTCTAGAATCTGAGCAGAGAAGACCATAAGCAGTATCAGGCTCTGGACTTGCCCTAACAAAGCTGTTAAATTTTTCTCTTATCCTCATAAACTAAAATGATTTAAGTATGGAGAACATGAAAAAGGAGAAGAATGAATGAGTCACTCACTGAAATAACATAGTCAACTGTGGAAAGAATGAGGTCCTCCCTTTTTATTTATGAACCAAGTAATCTGTCTACAACTAATCAAGAGCTGACTGTATTGTCAAGTTATTTTGGGTACATCTACATCAGAGTCAGTTCAGAAGGGATTTTGCATAGCTCAGCACCATGCAGAGCTTGGTGGAGCAGTCATAAGTGAATTTGTTCTCAAACAGCATAAACTGTGTCAGTCTCAGTTCACATTCTATACCTCCAATGACATTTCTGTGGCCATTCTTTCGAGTGACTGCAGAGCCATACAGAAACATCATTTTGTATCAAACCACCAAGAAGTTCCTTCTGCTGCTGTAAAAAGCTTTATTCTGAGTTTTATCGTGCATTACTTCCCTCCATATGCTACACTGGAAGAAAGTGTGGATGAACTTGCTTATAGTAACTTGCATAAAAGAATTTATTATTAAGACCTTCTTTGGTTCTGTTGAAAATATTAGCATTTTCAAACTGTCTCATGAAGTATTAAAGGGAGTCTCACTCAGAAACTTTAAAATGAAAAACAAAGGAATGTCATTACTGTTTCTTATTATGTATAATCTGCAAAGCATGGGGTTGATTCTTAAAACCCCCACAGTTTGCATAATCAATAATTTGCCTCTGAAAACTAAGCATATAAATAAGCTATCAAACCATAATATTCATTATACTGTGCTACCATTATAATCTGCTTTGCAAAGATCATCTGCTTCTGGAAGTTAGTTATTTGTCAAAAGACAAAATCATTCTCTTACAAAAGAAAAACTTAAAATAATATGTTAAAACTTTCTCCAGGTTATAATGAGATGTGCAGCTGCTGAAATCTTACAAACAATATTTTTATAGGATTTCTTGGAACAAATTTTATTTAAATTTGCCAGTATTTCTTTAGAACAATCTGAAATTAAAACGTTAATTTTTCATGAAAAACCCCAACCAACAAACTAACCAAACCCAAGAAACCTACACCCACACTTTTGGTTTCTTGTTTCTTTGAAAAAAATTATGGAGGGAAGGAATGAAATGAAATTAAAAATTCCATAAAAGGTAAAAAAAAAAAAAATTCTGATTAACACAATTTTAACTGAACACTTTCCAATCATCTCTATTTATGTGGAAGATTAGCTCATTTCATTACTATTGTTCTGTGAAATCCTCTGTGGAAATTCAACCAGAGACATGGAGAGGTAATGTTATTGGGATCAGTGATGTAGCTGCCAAAATGATTTTCTCACTTATTAAAGCAAAACGTAGTCCATAATTGGCATTCAGTTTTCTGCTAATGGCTACACAGATGTGTCACAGAATAGCAAAGGCTCTTGTAAATATAGCGTTATTTGAAGCATATCTTAAAAATGAAAGCTTCCCTGTAGTGTAAATGTTCAGCCAAAGCCAACTTTCTTTAGTTCCCATGCTTAAGGTATTTTCATGGGGTTTTTTACCTTTCAAATGTTTTACTCAAAATATTTTAACAGAAAGGTATTTCATAAGAAGGCATGAATGTAATATTTAACCAGCAGTTCCTGGATAGATAATAGAAAGCAGTATAAATATGTCTTGCTCATTCAAATTCATAAACACAGTAAAAGTATTTACCTCTGTGCTCGTCTATATACTACTACACATAATAGGTACTACACATAATAGGTACAAGTCCTCTGTCCCTTCATCCCTGTCAAACTGATTGTGACTATACCAGTCTCTTCTGACATTTCAAAAAAACTTTTCATTTTTCTGAATTATAAAAATAAAGAATTTATGCCATTAAGTGCTCAATAGTATCCTGTGCATTCCATTTTCCTATTCATGTACTGTAACAGAAGAGTGGGAGCTTTTATGATAGGAGAAAACTTAACAGTTTTGCAGTGACAGTCATGCATGCAGGACACTGTTTAATACCAGGACATGAAAAGGCAATTTACTCACTCTTTAGATTGTTCTTGACATTTATAGCACACATATTATCCATAAATAGGGAAATAATTGAATACTCCAGGTAAGTGGGTTAATGCGTTTTCATGAATATGGATGATCTTATTTTGCTTATTCCTTCACAGTCTACATAGCTTTTGTTGAATATCTTTTGATTGCAGGCTATCGAAAAGTCACATTTTCCAACATTAGAAATCTATGAATCATTTGCTGGAAGAGACTTTTTCTGCATCTATATGCCAACATACTGTCAGAGCTGGGACCAGACATTTCAAATGAAGGTACAATAAGCTCTCCATCAGAGAGAAATTATGGAAGAACTACACAAAGGGAATTGTCATCAGCTACAGGTTAGCTTCTGCCTTGAAGCCAGTTGCATTTATACTGCTTTCAAAATACTTTTTGCATTTTGTTTGTTTAACCCTTATTATTACAATACACGGTGTTTATATTATCTAAATAAATGTCTAGCCCTTTAGAGAATATTATCAACCTCATAATACCTTACAGCTGGCTGTGTAATGCATGCCCATTAGTAACAGAATTTAATGGTCTATTTGAATGACAGGGATCACCAGGAACCCATAGCCTTGTGGATACACCCTTGCCTCTGCGCACAAGCCTCCTTGACATCTTATGCAGAAAATAAGTTAGAGAAAGATGATGCCATTTGGCTTGGGCTTTGGTTTATGAATTGATACTAATGATTTTTCAGCTAAAGAGAACAATTTACTATTTTTTTCAACAGCCCTTTTGGGTTGATTTGACAAAGAGTCTCTAAAGTTAAAAATAATAGACTCCTTTAATTTCAAAGTTGCTACCTAATTTGATGTAACTCTGCAGAAGTAAAATGATAAACTTTATGCCCATATTTCCAACTTTCCTCAGTAGTAACTGGAGGAAGAATATGGTGCAACCATGTTCCCTACAGTCAAAATTCCAATACAAAATTCCAGTAATCTCTTCAGAGTCAGAATCCTAAGCAGGAAGCAGAGCCATGTGAGAGATCAGCCTTCATGCAAGTCCAGTGCTATGAAAGCTATGGATTGCTCTTTGTTGTTCCAAATTCCTTCTGCTTCTCTGAAGGCTGCCTGGAAAGATTTTCTGTCTTTGGCTTTCCTGTTTTAAGTTTGTCGTGGTTTAAGCCCAGGCCGTAAATCAGAACCACGCAGTCTACTTCCCCCCCCACCTTTCTTCCCTCCGCTTCTGGAGGGACGGGGAGGAGAATCAAAAGAATGCAACTCCCACGGGTTGAGATAAGAACAGTTTAATAACTAAGGTATAACACAAACCACTACTGCTACCACCATAATAATAATGATAAAGGAAATAACAAGGAAGAGAATACAACCGCTCACCACCCGGTACCTCACCCCCACCCTGCAGTGCTCCAGCCCTTCCGGGAACTCTCAGTTCTACATCCTGGGCATGACGTGCTGTGGTATGGAATACCTCTTTGGTTAGTTTGGGTCAGGTGTCCTGTCCCTGCTTCCTCCCGGCTTCTCCTCCTCCCTGGCAGAGCATGAGACTCACAAAGTCCTTGCTCAAGGTAAACATTCTGACCAGCAACTGAAAACATCAGCTTTATCAGTATTATTCCCAGGCCAAAAGTCAAAACACAGCACTGCACCAGTAGAAAAAATGACTGCTACTGCTAAACCAGGACAAAGTTAAAAGGTGAGAGAAACGGTATGATTGGGAAGAGGAATAATGTCCACAGAGGAAATAAAAGTCCTTGGGTTTGGTGCAAGTGTCCAGATGGAATACTTTGTGTATACACAGAAGTATTCTTCTGGAACTGGAAATGCTCCTCTTTATCCACAGGAGCTGTGCTACAGCAGTCTATACAATATGCTCTAGAAGGCACACAAGGAATGTCATAGGTTATGGCCTAGGCTCCTAGATCATAGCCTGGTAAAAACAACAATAAATATATACAGCTGGTCTACATTTTAGGACAGAAGAGGAATGGGATTTATCTGGAAGGTACTACTCCATCTTGAGTATCTTTATAAATTTCTTCATTTTGCAGCCACTCATTTGTATTGGAGACTGAAGTGAAGACTTTGGTCAGAAAAGGGATATAAGAATTTATACTGGTGGTACATGTTAATTAGATATTTTAAAATACAGATCATATTATTTTTCTTTAAGGAAACAATAATAAATTGTTTTTCTTTCCTCTATTAAATTCAGATTATCTGGGGCTTGGTTCAGTGATTGTGGGAGCTATGGGGATGGGGCTTTGAAATCTTTGTGGCAAGTGTATGCTGTCTGTGTGTGTCTGTGCATTTATGATAGTAAAGGAAAGTCTGTGTGAGGTTTTGTACCAAAAATTTTGCTTCAGAGGCAGCCTTGCAAGTATTAATGGGATTCACAAGGGACATGAATGGGATGTGCGGACAGGAACCATTAAAACATGCATCTGTGCTTTCAGAGAGATTACATCTTTGAACAAGATGATAGACAACAGAGACATCAGAGTATTTTAACCATTGCTAAAAGTTATCCTCCAAAGCACAGATTTATGTAATGGTGATGTGAGTCAGGTTTACAAAACTCCCATGTTTGATCCCTTTCCCCAGAATTTGTGTCCTGTATTCTATGACTGATAAATGATACACTTTTTCTTTCTTTCAAGTAAACTACTCTTTTTTGTTTATTTCTTGCCTTGTACCATGTGCTGTATGTGTATGATGCCTCTCACCATGGAAAAATGAGTTTTCCTGCACTTAAGAGCTTATCAACAAAAAAGGCTTCCACTGAAATTTTTTTTCAATGAGCTTATAATACCTAATTCAGGCACACTAGCAAAGGCACAGTGGGTCTTTCATATGTTGGTGTTGCTTATTAAAACAATAGCAACAAAATAATTACTCCAAGTACGGCGAGTGTCTTCCGTCTCACATCAGCAACTAGAAACCCTAATTAATATCAGAAGTCTACTTGTTAAGAACTCTATGTGCACCTAGTAAGAAACAGTTACAAATTATTTTGTAACCTAAAGGTAAATGACTGTAAAAAGGAAGCCATATGAGGAAACTAAAACACAAAGAGACTGTGGTGCTGAAGTACAGTATTGTCAGTGGCAAAAGTGGCAAATTATAGACCAGATGTATCTACTTGTTAATGACATTTGAGGTGGCTTTTCCACAATTTTAGACCTTGAAAAATTAGGTATCTATATCAAAGCTATGCTTTCTGTGCACATGTTACCGTTAGACATTAAGTTAGACAAGAAAGAAGCAGCTCTAGTCATCTGGCCTATTTTAGACACCTCTCCACTACACACCATTTTCATTAGATGGAGCACAGGATTAAAAGATTAGATTTAAATTTAGCTTATATTTAAGAAAAATGAGTCCGAGTTCTAATTACCACCCATGTTCCTAAAAACGTGACTTTCCCAGGGTTGGTGGAATTGAAGCAGCTCACCATCCAGTGCTGCAAGCATTGCAAACCTTCCTCTAGGCACACCTCGTAGTCTATAGCACAGCAAAGATGATGCCACCTGACTACAAATCAGCTTCATATGACAGATTTTGTAGCCAATACATTGGCTTTTATTCTGCACAGTGCTTTTCAACTATGACAGCTTCCCTTTCACCCATAGTCTGAGGTTAGACTATGGCTGCATCCATACAATGGAGAAGCCATCTTGAGTGTGAATACTCAAAGTTGCATTTTTTTCACGTCTGCATTACCTATCTGCAAAGTAGACTGCAGGGCTGGCTTTAAGCTGACCCAGCTGGGGTGTCCCAGGAAAAAAACTGAAGACAAATCAGGAGCTGTAGAGCACAGAGGAAAGCAATTTTTTTCCCATACTGAGATAGATTCAGAACAGCTGTGGAGGCTGCTGCTGTGGCACTGTGCAGAGAAGACAGCCGTGGAGGGCTGTGCAGAAGCAGGCTCTTGACTTTCCGCCTGCAAATGCACCAATTCTACCTGCCACAAAGGCAGATGGGATTTACAGTTGACAGATTTCAGGCTGATTGCATGCTGCCTGTAAATGCAAGATGTGTGGTCTGGAGAGCTTCCCTGATAGTCCAGCCTCTAGACAGCTCAGATATAGGTAGTCTTTAACCTTTTTCATTCTTCTTTTCTTTATATATCATAAACATATCTGGGAATGAAAACACTTTGCCCTGTTTTTTTTCACTGGAAAAATTTAGAAGGTTATCAAGATTTTTATGTCTGACTTGAGTCATTTTGGGGTATCTATACATGGCTGAAGTCCCTGCAAAAATCCAAATGAATTAGGCTCCTGCTTAGCCTTGACACTTCTCACTTCTAACTCTTAGACTAACTAAAGGTGTGGAAAATATAAAAAATAAGTGACAGGACATGGTTCTGAATCCAGAATTACAAGTCCAGAAATCTCAGGAGTGGCTGCATTTGGGATTGTGATTTGAGCCTCTGTTAACATAGTGCAGCCAAAAAGCACAATGAAGATGAGCTACATTTTGTTTTGCTGTTGGATAAACTTGTCTGCATCAGGCAGAAGAGATTTGACCTTTGTGTGCTTATCTCATAGCATAAGAGTGCCTATTTTCACCTGGCACTGTCATCGTGGGATAGTTAACACTCCTGAGAAGCTCTGAGGCAGGAATTCACAGCTCTTTTAACAACGAAAAAAACCCTGGAAGCTGGTATACAAGTGTGTTCTCCTGTCAGGACTTTAAGAGCACTTCAGAACACACTTTGTGACTAACATGGTAATGGAAGACTCTCCTCACTGTCAGTTTGAATCAAGGAGGGTGGCTACAGACAAGTGACATGCACATTTTGTATACTACATCAGCCTGTTGACCAACAGCTTTCCCAGTAAAACTCTTCAGGGAGAAGCTTTAATTGGTACTGCCACAAAATGTGTCTGGGTTGCCTTTCTCATTAAATAAGGGTGCAAAAAGCACTAAAAGCTTCAGAACAGCAGAAAACCACATCATCAAGAACATGGCATTATAGAAATCTGTAGACGCAAAATAAATAAACCATGTTCAAAACAAAATGGAGTATTCAACGCAGTGTTTTACATCTACTGTTTTGGGGAAAATAAGTAGATCTGTCTGTGTTTGCTATCACTTTCATCACCTTTTATACCCTGTTTTCCTCACCTCACAAAATGCCTCACCTCTGGCATTTTCCTTTAGTTTCAAGTTAAAAGCCAAAGACATTTCAAATAATTTCCTGTTCAAATATTTTTTTAATTTTAAAAAGCTTTGTCCAAATCATCTGATTGCTAATATTTCTTGTTGATGAAAGATCAATGGAACATCCTTGGATTTTATAGATGTGCTTGCATCCAGGTCATCGCTTGAGAGCAAATTCGTGTCTTTGCAAATATTGATTCTTTAGGATTAGGATTTCCAAAGTCACTGAAATCCAAGGTGACCTGGTGCACCAAAGATGCAGGTCAATAAATTTCAGAATGCTTGAGGAAAGCGCCTTGTGTAACTCCCCTGCTTTTAAAATCCCTACCCTCTTTTAACGTATACATAGGCCAGATGGCAATTTCCTTTCTAGAAGTCTATTAAGAAGAATGATAAAATGGCTCATGCTATTTGAAAGGAATGGTGTGTTTTGAAGAGTTAAATACACTTTAAGTTGAATAATGAATATGCTTAGCCACCTATTGGCTGAATTTAGAGTTTGGTACAGAAGATGCTAGAGGAATCTGATATGAATTATTCTACTGTTGTTCTGTGTCGTATTATGTAAATTCTGGCACCTTTATTTCCTTCTTGCTCCCCAAGATTATTTAATACACAGCCACGCTAACGAGTGAGGAAATGGCATCTGTTTGATCACCTTTGCAGCTACTTACATTCACTTACACTGTTTGACCTCCCTGGTAGCTTTAGTTGGAAGCTTTCAGTTAAAATCTTTTTTCATGATATTCCATTGAAAACCACAAAAGAAAGAGAGGAAGCGACTGCTTACTGATAGTTGGGGGTTGTTTTCTTTTCCTGCCATTTTGTCTTTTCCAGCACAAAGCCAGACACTCGTTTCTAATCTCTATTGTAAAAAACCACACACTATACTTTGCCACCCCACACCCTGAACTGTAGAATTATTCTATAGGGAAAAAAAAGTCTGACTGGGAGCCTGTGTGCTTAGGAATCTATCCTGATGTAAACATCCTATCAAGTGACCCAGCAGCAGTGTCTATCAACAGAGGAAAGTTTAACTCAGACAATAGTCTGAGTTAACTCAGACAATAGTCTGTATTTAGGGTTTCATTCACATCTTCTTATACTTGTCAGCACTTCAGATGATATAAATACCTGATGAATTAGGGCTTCAAAAGTGGTCCTGCCTATCTGCCTTTCCATGTTGTCCAGTTAAATGTAGACAAGTACCTCGAACACTCTTGCCTCAATGGTGTTTATAATGGCAGTCCATATGTCAGCTGTATAGTGGTAGCACTCCAGGACTGTAAAGGTGTTTAGGTGTTCTGCTGCTGCTAGTGTACGCAAAAAGAAGAGTCATTCTTAGACAGACTGCTATAGAGGTTAATCACTATGTATTCTGTATTCAGCCAAGCATAGCCAAGACTGAATTTATTTGTGACAAACAGTCTTGAACAAAGAGTTTCTGATAGCTTGTGGTAGTTCCTGGTATATTAGTATATGCATTGAAGAATAAGTCAAAAGTTGGTTATTTTTTGTCTCTAGAAATACACAAGGACTTTTTTTCTGTTTGTTTGACATTACGGTGAGCCACTTATCAACTTACTTTTTCTTAGCCTTGCAGCTAAAAAGCTGGATAAACGGAAGTGACAAAGACTGCCTTTGAAATAACTTATTTTTCCATGGATTATGTAATTAATAAGAAATGAGAAGAATGAATATTTTTTCTTTAGTAACAAAAGGGGAACTGTATTTTTTGTTATATGTATAATGATGAAATCTCCATAGAAAATATGTTTGCTGTTGTATTTTTTTCCAATCATATATACATATATACCTACAATTTTACACCTGCAAGAACAATCTGCTGTAGTTAAATGCCCTAGCTCCTGAGTGAACATCATGGAAATGGACATACACGTGATGCAAACAGGACCTCTTATTATTTTAATCCAGAGTGACAATATTCAAAATTCTATTTCCAGTTCTCATAGAACACAAAATTAGACCTGAATGTTTAGTTTATTCTTGGATTTCCTGATCTAATGCAATGTTTTGAAGTTAAGATTTCCCTAGTGCCAATCAAGGAAATGAGATCCCAGCAATTCATGAAACATCTTTTAACCTGCCCTGATTCCAATGAGCAATCTGCTGAAAATAGTTCGGACACAGCTTTTGTAGAATGATAATTTGGATGCTTTCACTTCTGAATTGGGAATCCAGACTACTGATGCATCCTGAAGGCATACACATCTGTGTCTGAAGCTGTAATGCACTATAGGTTGTCATTCTTACCCAGTTTAAATAAAACTGAATTGTAATGGGTAAAATTTACCCTGGGGTAACGTCTTTGCAGGCAAGGGCAATGAATTTGGCCCTCAGTTCCTGCTGTGGTAAATGTGGCTAGCAATTCAGCATGTTTCATAACACTTGCAGACACATAAAGTAAGCAATTGCTTTGACCTAAACGCCTGACAGAAACAGAATACATTTAAAAGGATGATTTGATCTGTCTCGACTAGGCAGAAAATGAAAAGAATTCTGAACATTCATAATCTTCTTGCTTTGTGATTCCATTAGGGAATTAATCTATTAGCTAAATAATTAAATATATTGTGAGCCAAATGCTGCATAAATTATGACAGCAAATAGGCCAGTAAACCATTTATGCTCTCTTAGTTACACTGGTATAGATGTAGCAATAGATTAGTATCCTGGGTTTGCACACAGTGGCATGTGTGGGATAGTTTGTACTTTCACAGGCTGTACAATGATTGATAGAAACATTCCCTATCGGCAAAGGTTTCCACCACTCTAAAAAGGAGCAGAAATAAATAATTAATTTGGATACTAATGCTTGTACACTGTGCAAGGACAAAATAAATCCAACAAACAAAAAGAAACCCCAACCCAAACAGATAGAGTATCCAATCTAGCCTAGGTATGAGCATAGGAAAACTGCTTGGGTTGCAATGTGTAGAAAAGTGTTTGTGTCCTGGGATGTTTGTGTATGTGCTCTGTTTCTGCTGCTGGTATAGGTAAAAGGAATACAGTTGAAGGGCATTAACCTGTTCCTAACATAGCTGCTCTCTACTTCATGACACTGTATTGCACTGCATTGAGCTGGCAACACCTCTCTCTGATCCCATTCTGCTCCATATCCTTACTGCACCTTTTCCCCTGTCAGGAGTAACTCACTGACCTCACCCCATCACCTAGGGTAGAAAATTCAATTCTGTAACACTTCTGAGAACAACTGAGCTACTCCTGAGGAGTTCCAAAATACAGTCTAGTCACTGAAGTGATGTTTACTAACAGAATGCTGTTGAAACCTCTGAAAGAAGTAGTAAAAGTGAGCTGAAGAGCCATTTTATAAGACAGCAAAAAACTTTCAAACATTTCAGCCAATCCATCTAATTTTAAACTGAAGATTGAATCACTTTTAAGTTTTATTTATAATGCAAAAATTGCCTAGGAATTTTTCATCTAAGAAACTTTACTTGTACTAACGAGTTTGACGCTCATCCCAATAATGATGCAATGAGTAAAACAGTTTAAGAATATTTTACAGTGTCTGTTTAACACTTTGCTGATATAGTAAAAAATTGTAGGGCCTAAAAAGGAGAACTTAATCCAGACTGCTCAACTTTCTCTTTCATCATCTCTTGAAAAGAATGCAACAAAGTACAGTGGACTAATACGAGATGCCAATAAAATAGTGCTTCATTTTTCTTCATGGAAATTAGTGATGCACAATAATGTATGTCATTAATGCTAGTGGAAGCCATAGGAGAAATCATTATTGAATTTTAATGAATGAGTTAACTGCTTAGGATTGTCAGGTGCATAATTATTGGAGAAAAATTAATTCTGACATTCTGTAATTACTACTTCAAATATTGTAGGAATTCACTGAAAGGACAATCTGAAATAATTCCACTTAAAAAATCAAAGGACATACTAGGAAACACTTTATATGTGCAGGATGTTTGATTATAGGAGTATGAATGTGATGGAAACATAGTACACAAACACTGTCTGAGAATAGATATTCACCATCTTAATCTGCAGCTCTTCTAACAAAATATGAGCAAATACAGGTGAATTCTGCAGTGGGATTTCTTAAGTGTTGCTTCTTACTCTGCAAAAATTGCTGTTATCTGTAAGGAACTCTGATTTTATTGTTAATAGAACCATTTGCAGGCTAAATTCCACCCCAGGATTTCCTTATATATGCACTTCTGTTACTTCAAAGACATATTGATAGTTTGCCTTATTCCAAAGCAGAAATAAATGTGTTTAGAGTATGCTCCAACTTGCAGTGAAGTCAGGGGAGAAGAGGAGCAGGCTCAGGGCCAGGCCTGGGAAGAACCAGCAGTAGCATGGGGTGGTAAAATGGCCCACGGCCCAGCTGCTTGCTCTGCCTGTGCCAGGCTCTGTGATGCCATACTCTGACTGAGGAGGAGAGGTTTGCCAAGATGCTCTGCATTGACTCATACTATTACTTTAGAAACACTCAAACATAGTTTCATCTTAGAAGCCTAATACCATAACCTCTGCAAAGGTAACTCCATGTGTGCTGCTCAAACATCAAGGAGAGATCTTGCAAGAAGGCACCAAAAGAGCTATGGAAACTGGTGATAACACAACTTAGAAGGGGCTATTTCTCCAAAAGCATAAGACAGGAGAAAATGGGTGATAGAATGGGGGCCACAGGTACCTACTTGCAATATGCACTTACTCGCTCAGCATGTGTAACTAAAGTAGGGCTACAAGTCATAGAATCATAGAATCATAGAATAGCTAGGGTTGGAAAAGACCTTAAGATCATCTAGTTCCAACCCCCTGCCATGGAGAGGGACAAGTTTTTTTGGAAACACATGGTGCAGTACTGTACAAAACACCTCAACTCAGACAGGTACCCAAGAACACTTGCAATGTCATCACATGGTCATCATCTCATCTTTTGGAAGATGTATAAACTTGCAAAAACATAAACGTCTTTTTCAATAGACCAATCATCTCTTTGTTAAAAAGGAAGACTTTCATTCTGATAGCTGTTTCCTTCTGTCGTGCCATAATACTGCTGTGTTTGTGGTCTTCTTAGTCCACAGATCTTCTATGTGGTGCTGTGACTGTTGCTTTTCAGCGCACTCTCACCTCTTATTGGCTACTTGTCTTGCATTTTTAAATGAACGCCACAATACAGCTGATGGTCTGGGGTTTGATTAAGTAGAAAATGCAAAGCCATAAAGGGAGGCAAACCACTTTAAAATACTTCTGACCTTTCATTATTGTCAGACACCTTAGCTGGTTATGTATCTAAATCTATTTAAGCACTTTTGGTGAATGTGGGAGATCATGGTGTCCTACAAACGAGAAAAAAGGATTTGGCCCATGAAGACATCTTTCTGTGCAGTGGATGGGCCTTCTAATTTGAAATTGTGACCAGAACTGGACAGCTTCAATCTTCATTACATATAAATAAAATGTTTTCTTGTGGAAAAATTCGGTTTGTGTCTGAATTGAATTGTTGTCTCATTGCTTTTAAATGTTTCACATGTCCAATTTTAAATTTGAGAAGAGCAGCTGAAAACTAAGCAAGCTTCTAGGGAAAATCCAACACCAATAGCTGATGTGACTAGAAGAAATGAGGTTTCTAAAGCAGCAAAACCAGAAAAGTGTCTTTCTCTCTCAATGTAATTTTTTGGGTCAGATAATAGTCTTAGTTTCAGATCAGAAATTCTAAAGTAATGTATTTCTCTGAAAGCAATATCACTACTGTAATAAGGTCTTGTATAGCTGTAAGAGTGGTCATTAGTACTTGTTAATTTCATTGTACCTGTATTACTGCAGGGTTTTGATTTGGTGATCTGTGTGAGCGTAAAGAGTTAACAGGAAAAAAATGTAGATTTATACATAGCATGAAACTGGTGATCCAGATATAAGAAGACAATGTTACCCTTTGTTACAGAAACTGCCATCTCATTACTTTATTCCCCGCGTATTTCTGGTGACATATCAGTAATTGGATGCATAAGCTGTCAGACACCAGTGTTCTCAAGCTCCTTTTCAACTTGGTGTTTCATAGAACGTCAAGCTTTTTCCTCTCCATTTTAATAAAATATGGTGTTATATACAAAACTGTTTCATTGCATTCAGTGTCACGCTAATATTACTCACCAAATCTGCATTGAATGTGAGTAAAGCCACCTTCTTATTTTGAAGAAATAATGATCTCAGCTTTTATTCTCCTTAGTGCCAAATAACAATATTCAGATGTTTATAATTTGGAAATATTAGAAAAATAGATTTGGAAATAACAAAATTGCAGACCACCCCTAAAAATACTAGAAGCCGATCATATTTTCCTGTTAAATAAGATATCAAGTAAAGCAAACAAGGTCTAAAAAACCTGTTTGAGTTCTCACTCTGTGCCACTATGTAGGAGAAAAACATTGCTTTCTTTTCAAATTAGATAAGAATTAAGGCCCTTTGAAAGAAAAGCTGACTGTGTTTTCAAACCGTGGAGCTCCTTCACATTGTATTGCTCTCAGGAGACAGGTATTTACAGCTAATGGAAAGTGACCTCAACTTTTTTGCTTATTCATTTCTCCTGAAGCTTGTTTTGCAGCATGACTAATCAAATGTGAAAAGTGATAGTTTCAGGAGGAGAGTCTCATTTCAGTGTAATACACTATCAGAATTTTTCTAGCACCTTAAAAATTGTCAGTTTGTTAAATACTGGAAAACTGGTGAATTTAGACCATTATCTGCAAGCTCTGATTCACCGATGACTCCAAGGATTCCTGGGAGAAGTCTTGTGCTGCACTATTACAGGGTAGGGGATGGAAGCTGTAATTCATCACAGGTCACACAATGTCATTAAATTATTGTGTTTGGACCAATCCTGGTGCTTGTCTAACTTATAACCTCCAAAAAAGTAGCTATATTCTACACCCCCTTGTTTAATTTACTCAGAAATTTATCACAGTTTTCTTTAGCCTGTATAAGTAAGGCACTTTGGTGGAAAAATTGGAGAAACTTGATTTAAACCAAGAAAAAAACCTTTTTTTTCTTGATCTGACTTAATCTACTCAGGACATTTCAACTTTAAAGACAAACAGTGATTCTGGTCATGGAAAACCTATACATTAGATAGAATATTCTTTCTGAAATAAGGCATTAGGGATAGACACTGTCATCCCATATAATTTTTTATATGTTAGAAATAGGCAGGAAAAGGGGGAAGTGAGTGCTAAGGAAGTTTTCAGGCTCCTCAATAGTCCTTAAATCCTCCCCAATGTGTGACTTAGGACTCTATCTTCCTGAAGAACACTTGAAAATATCTTGTTTTCCAGATATTACAGAGTTTTAAATGAGTAGTTTCTTTTACATTTGTTTAAAAAATATGAACAAAATATCTGAGAACTTAAAATTTACTTTATCAGCTTTGAGCTTTGGTGGAGGATATCTCGCAAACGAACTTCATCTGGATAACAGGATGGATAAGAATATCAATTACACAGGTCTTGAAAAAGCTATCTGAATTTTACTTTGAGGAAAAAGGAGGATTAAACTGTTGCTCCAGCTATTGCAGTACTGTCTGAGCTCTCCAAACCAGGGGTGAACTGAGTATGGATATCAATGGTTTGGAGACCATGAGTATGAATTGTTTTTACAATTCATTAACTTATACATTAAGTAATGCAGGAGTAGCAGGTACTTGCAGCTTTCTCAGCCCTCACCAAAAGGGAATGTCTTCAGAGCAAGAATACTGGCATGTCCCTATAGCTATGTATGTGACAGACCTCTTGTTCTGCCAGCAGCCCACTGGGTACCTATCCACATGGCCATTTCACTACAAATACAGTATTATATACCAAGGTAATCACTGCTTTTATTCTTTTTTTTTTCCAGTCAATATCAACTTCAGAAGGACTAAAAATAGGCATAAAGGTGAAATGATCTAGGGGCATATAGATGTCATTTGCCATTATTGTGATGGAATAGTTACTTATTTATTGCTGAGTCTTTGTCTACAGCTAAGCAAATTGTATATAAAACCCCCATACTGTTCCGGCAAATAATTCATTCCAATACACATCTTCAGGTACAGAAAACCACAAAGGTCTCAGCTGTAGCATTATCCTCATCTGTCACAGGTGAAAGTAATGACTATACAAGAGCTTGTAATTGTGGTGAATCTAAACAATTAATTTCACACCATCAATGTTCTTTTACACAACTGCTAATTTTTCTCCTTTTTGTCACAAATAGTCTTCCAGCTCTTCAACAAGCATTTACCTCTTTCTGGTAATGCCCTCCCCCTGCCAACCTCAGCAATCCAGCTTGACAGCTCTATTTTTATATCAGGGTGCAATTTTAAACATAACCCTGGTTCTTCTCTATGTATTATTTACTAACTGCACATCACTGACAGAAAAAAAATGGAAAGGATTCTGTTCTGTGCTAGAAAATGTGTGGCTTTCAGTCCTGATTCAATAAATTGCCTCTCACCAATTTCCATGTGAGCAGATTTCTGAAGAGTTTTTCCTTTATTAAATCTTAAGATTGGAGTGTTCATTAACTCATGCATGAAACTCCCATTCAAAAGCTGAAATACTGATATTGTTGAATGGAGTCTGTAGGTTTGGCCAACACTCTTTTTACGGGTTTGCTTAACCTTAATCATTGAAGTCACATATCAAACCATATAAGTACCTGGGATTGCAAGCTGTCTTAGCTTTCCTGAATGTCATCCTTCCACAACAATATAATAATACACAATAAAAAGTTTTGGCTTCTCTTCTTGTCAAGGCAGAAAGCTAAATGATTTGGAGAGTTTCTCCTACAACCTTTCAGAGGATGTGACAGGAGAGAGGCAGTGGAAAGAAATACTTCTCTCGTACCCTTTCCCTCATTTGACCCTCCATCCCTAGTTTAATTTTTGATACAGGGATATCTTTTAAGGAGAGCTATTAAATCTTCCATGTTTGCTTCCAATAGTGACTAATGCAGAGATGAGTTATAGGATAGGAAGCGTAGCCTGTAGATAATTTTTGCAAGCTGATAAATGCAGGAACACAGGGGAGAGAGATCATTGCCCTCCCTCCTCCTGCCTCAGCCTAGAGGCCTGTCCTATACTCCCTCTTTTGTTCTTCTGTGTCATAAGATATCAAAAAGGAAGATACAGAGGACTATTTGTCTTCTTTCAGGCAACTTTGTTAAGTGAAACTTTGCTTTGTATGACGCAAAGTAGTGGGAGGCAACACTTCACACAAGTGAACTGGAACATTAGTGCAGGAACTATAATACTTTTAGTGTGAGTGCCTGTAGAAAATTGCTCAGTGACCTACAGAAAAGTTTTGTAAAGGGTGCTATCAAAACTGTGCACCTGGGTCACTGTTGATTGACTGAAAGACAGGATGTAGAAGAAAATGAAATGACATACTAGACTACTGAAAACTGTACAGCACTGCAGCTTTCACGAGCCAATTTTCTCCTGATTAACAGTGGTCAGTTACTTGGTGCCTGCCAGCCAACCTTTGCTGCAGCTGTAGGTTAGCATCCCAGCTCCTTCACTGTGCTCTCTCTGTCTTTCCTTCATGACCTAGACTGACCTTGTCGTAGGGCATTGTTGTCACCACTAAAAGAAAGAAAACAGGTAAACCAAGGCATCTCGAATGTCAGTGGTTTGCAGTTGCCTTGAATCCTCAAGTTGTTGCAGGAGACACGGGTCCTGCTCAGTGGGTCCTTGGCATGCAAATATGATATTCTTGACACATAAAATTTTGAGAACTAATGCCTTCAGTTATTTCAGATTCTGGAGAAAGAACATATTTTTAAAAAATTATCTCTTGCTAAAAACATGGACACTGACAAGGAGCCAAATGCAATATTGTAATGTGCATTATATGGCTCTCATCAGCATCACTACAGCATTTGAAAAGGAAGACTCACAGGAAAAGCAGTAAGAAAATATTTATCATTCTGAAGTCTTTTCTTACTATGTAAGCTCTCTCTAAAAGATGTTCAGACATGTACCTGAGAACAGAGTTTGCTCTGCTGAGTTTTAGTGTTTTGGGGCTACCCTAGATTTAGCAAGCTAATGTCTTCCAGAG
Source organism: Psittacula echo (assembly GCF_963264785.1). NCBI lineage: Eukaryota > Metazoa > Chordata > Aves > Psittaciformes > Psittacidae > Psittacula > Psittacula echo. The sequence continues at coordinate 145,792,400 of NC_137735.1, forward strand.
CAAATTAAAATGTGCTTTTGTAAAGACATTTATGACAGCTGAATCATCCAAGTCAAGAAATTTAACAGTCACAGGTTTGTTGGTTAGTTTGTTTCTTAGGTGCAATTTAAATAAAATTTAATTGTTTGCTACAGTGTTTATTATTCTGATTATTCTGGACCATTATGCTCTTCTCTTCACTCCTTTCAAGATCTGCAGTGTTTTTCTCTGTCTTTTGGCATTTTATTCTAACACTGTTATTCTGAAATAAACATCTCCAGTCTTCCACTTCATCAATTTCAATTATGCCGAAGTATTACAGGGCTAGCTTGTTTGCCTAAGGCATTATGAATTATTTGAGAATAAGACCACATTTTATATAAACTGAAAGCAAATAGGGTGCCAGGTAATTATCAATTTAGCATGGATTCTTTTCTTATTCTTTAATACTCTCATGTTCCTGGCCTACTTCCTCCAAGCTGGAAGTTGCTAAAACCAGATGATATGTCTATTACTGTGTTTAAGAGAGAAATAAATATAATACTGTGCTGAAGAATTATGCATCAGGACTTCAACATATGGTCCCTTTTAGTGAGTCAGTTAAGAAACGACTGCAGTGGATTATAGCTAGTGTTGCTTCATCACCATTCAGCATCAAACAAGTAAAAGGAAAAGTATCATGGAAAGAGGAAGTGTATGAGACAGAAAGCTTCACTGAAGGAAACATAGAATGCTCATAAAAGTTCTTTAATACACTAGTGAGGCCAGTGTGGTCATAATTCTAACTTCTGTGAGAGAAACTTCCAAACATTTATCCTGATAGCATCTGAAAACACTTAGGTTAGTCTATATCCTGATTTTATTCCAAATTCCCTAACCCATCTAGATTTTATTCCTACATTTAAGCAGTAGGGAGGGAACCTTGTAAACATATGCTACTGGAATTTTCTACTAGCTTTCATTTTTAACATTCACACCATTTTGTGACAAAGGCTTTGATTGAATAGGTCTCTGGTCCCTACACAGCTTAGTGTTGTGTTTTAGCATAAAGTGAGAAGTCACTCAATACTTTTCAGTCAACAAAAAAAGTGACTAGCATTCCCCTAGTCAAAGTTCATCCACCTAACTATAGCTTTATGACTGAGGCACTTAACATTAGCAGCCATGGCTCTCAGTCTCTGCTACAGCTGGCATGGAGAAGGCAAAGCAGCATAGAAGGCAACACAATTCACCTGAGTGCCCAGTTTTTTCTATTTATTAACAAAGCAGTTGAGGACCACTTGATTCCTAACTTTATTACTTTGCTGAGTTCTAGAGTCAGGTAAGATAAATCCAAGCTTTCTAAATGCACAAGGTATGGTTAAAAATGAGCCTGCATGAGAAGATACAGAGTCAAAACTAACTGTAAGTCACATTCTGACTCCTTCCTGTTATCTCTTAACCACTCTATGGTAGCATCACTCTCTGGCCTGTTCATTATATTCTTTATTCACATTCACAGAATATATCTATTCTGCTCATATCATGCAGGAGAAAAACCCAACTATTTTCCAGTCTTTGTAAGGCGTTCTCAAGAGAACTGAGAGTATTCCAAGAAAGGATGTTGATAGATATATTAATAATATCATCTGGTCCTCATCTTTCTATACATCTTGCCTTTTTCTTTGATGTAAAAGGTTCTCATCTTCTCTCCATCAAGAAACACCCCTCTGCCATGTCCCTTCATATCCTTTGATCTCATTCTCCCACCCATCCAACTACATTCTTTTCTCATCTATAATCTGCCACACATCCTCTGATGTCTTGCCTCTTGCGTATCTTTTGCTGCTACACTTCTCAGGATGAGCAAGTTTTTTTTTCCTCCCCTAACATCCTGATGTCATGTCATGCATCTCCATACACTAGCATTTCCACCAGCTTTCACTCTTTTCCTGTTTCAAATTCAAACTTATGTTCCTCATTCTCAAGACTTCAAAAGGGGCTGTCAAGTTTTCGTACACAATTTTTCTTACAATTCTCTGTTACATCTCATAATCTTGCATAAAAATTAACTTCCCTATCACACATCAATTAGATGTTTCCTGAACACCATGTAATGTGACACTTTTCCTTCAAGACCGTCTTGCTGTGGGGTCTTTCACAGAACATATTCCTCCATGCCTTCTTTCTGTCCCTTAGAAAGAAACTTGCCTCACAAGGCTAAAGTTAGCTTTTGTTAAATCCCTCCTCCCCACAAGTGGCTACACAACTGAAATTATGAAATACTGAAAATACTGATTTTTCAGCTATCAGTACTGTAAATGGGTTGTGCTAAATGAATCAGTTCTTGCTGATAGTAACCTCAGATGTAACATTTGGATGAATTTGACTCTGTTTCAAAGTAGTTTCTAATTGAGGAAGGCAAGATGGTCTTTCTGTAACAGGAATCAATAAGTCCTTCTGCTTTCTAAGTGTCTAGCTGGTTGCTCAAGGCCAGCTTCACTGATGAGGGCTGCTGTGAAGAAAGTAAGAAGCCTCAGTAAGCAGTTCTCCACTTCTCCTGGGATCTGCTTTTAAGCTCTTGACCTGGGCCCCAGCTGAGCTACAGCCCCAGATGGTCTGCAGCCTTGCGGTCCTGGGTGAGCTCTGACGGAAGCCACTTAAAAGTTTTGTGAGTTGATCTAAGCTAATTGCCTCATTCCCGTTAGAATCAGTAGGCACTTGTGAAAGCGGACACCAGGTGTAGGACACTATAAACTGCCCTGAGGAAGGACCATTCTGTCCCTTTTATCTGTGGAGGGATCCTGACTTACACTGGTGACCATTCAAGTATGTGATAGAGAGCAAGTGGGAAGCTTTGCACCACCACAGACAGGTGCTCCAAGTGATTCAGTTGTTGCTTCTCTCTGTTTTATCATTCTGTCATTCACCTTTTTATCACAGTCTTTCTACACAATGCAAAGATCCATAAAAAAGGTTAGTTGTCTTTACACACACAGTGAGAAATGTTTTAAACGTAAACCAGTGTTTTTGCATACTCAATGTGCTCATATTTGCTTTTCAGCAACAAAAGCTATTAATATCTCACTTTAAGCATTTAGTTGTATCATTTTAACTGTCATTTTTTCAGTTTGGTTAAGTATATGAGTGAGCTGTCAGTGAGTCATTGTCTACATCTATGAATTTTGCAATATATGTTTAATGTAACTATACTAGTTCATTTTTACCGATCTTGTTTTCTGATTTAGCTTGAGTTGTAATTTATTTTAAGCAATTTCTCCTTGCACGACATTCTTCATCCATTCATTCCTTCACTACATCCATTATACATAGCAAGCCAACAGTTTAAACCTAAGTGAGCGATTTACAGTTTTTAAGAAGAGATAAGCATTAGTATTGCATTGTGACTCGTGTAATACTGATTTTTTCTTGGAAAGCAAGAGGACAGAAAGACAAACAGTACACCCACGGCTGTGCAGTGCAAATTCTACTCATATTATTGAAAAAGCACATGCTAAAGCTCAGCTAATGGATTTATTTTTTTTTTCTTAAAAATATGCTAAAACCTTTAAGGAACTCAATGTTACAGTGTGTGCATGGCTTAAACGGATTGCTTGAGGTCAATGGTCTTTTTAAAGTTAATTTTTTAAAATACTTAGACCTTTAAAATTTGCAATTCATTGAAAGAATTATGTAGAGCTGTAACTCATGTTTCAGCACTGTAAAGCAGCTGTTGCACAGTACCAAACTTTCTGATGGGACTAACTTCTTAAGATGTCACTAACATACAGTGGTTTTTAACTTTGTACTTTAAAGTTGAAGGTGGGACAATACTGGCGAGCTTTTTATGAGTTGCTGCATTGGCATCACCCTGAACTGCTTCACAAAAGGTTAGGAAGTTCAGCACAGCATCAAAACTCAGACATGTATGGGTTTTCTGCCCAAACTGTGGTAGCGTAGTCATTATTAAAGGTTCTTTTGGAAACTCAGAGCATTCCCCAAGCAGAACAAAAGATAACACAGAAAACAGGGCCCCAAGGGATAATAAAGGCAGATGAGTACTGACAAATGTTGCCAATCTGTTCCTCTTATTGCTCCTCAAAGATATTCTTCAAAGAGGAAGAACTTAGCAGAGAAAAGTATTTGTTCTTTTGTGATGAAGAAAGCAATGAAACAAATTGTGAACCCAGTGTTATGAAAAAAAGGAAAGCTAAAATTATCTAAATGCTTATTTGAATATAAATCTCTTCAAAGAAATACAAGTGAGGCCAATTCTGAGCCTATGTTAACTGATGAAATTCACTTGAGATCAATGATGGTTGTCACAGTTTAACCCCAGCTGGCAAGCCAACCCCACACAGCCACTCACTCACTCCCCCTGTGTTGGGATTGAGAAGAGAATCAGGAGTGAAAGAGAAAACTCATGGGTTGAGATGAAGACAGTTTAACAGATAAAGCAAAAGCTGTGTGAACAGGCAAAGCAAAACAAGGAATTCATTCACCACTTCTTATGGGCAGGCAGGTGTTCAGCCATCTCCACGACAGCAGGGCTTCATCATACATAATGGTTACTTGGGAAGGCAAACGCCATCACTTCCAACACCCCCATCCTTTTTCCCCAGATTTATGCTGAGCATGACACCATATAGTGTGGGATATCCCCTGGGTCTGTTGGAGTCAGCTGTCCTGGCTGTGTCCCCTCCCAGCTCCTTGTGCGCCTCCAGCCTGCTCACTGGTGGGGTGCTGTGAGGAGCAGGAAAGGCCTTGGCTCTGTGTAAGCACTGCTCAGCAGCAATGAAAACATCCCTGTGTTATCAAAACTGTTTTCCAGCACAAATCCAAAACATAGCCCTGTATCAGCTACTATGAAGAAAATTAACTCTATCCTAGTCAAAAACAGCACATGATTTAAATTAGCTAAAACTCTGGCCTTGGAAGTCTTTTTTCTTATTACCAGAGAAGGTGTTCTACCTGATCAATTTTTCCTATTGCTTCCCTTGCTCTATGCCACCTGCTTCTTATTTTCTTACAATTCCAAAAACTGGAAAGAAAATTTATGTCAAGTTTTCTCTCTGAATCCTCCTTATCTTTTCTTCTTTATAGAAGATGGGCTTTTATATCTTTCACCTGCTTCTTCAAAAGCTAACTTGTGTTAGATTTTGAAAACCTGCATGTACTGAGGTGAGATAGTAGTGATTTTGTATGCATAGTGATTGATATTCAAGGGCTAAAGTGCTTGGTTCCTTGCTAGGTGAGGTCTTCTGCTTCTATGTCTTCCGTCCTGTTTTCTATGGTTTCTCTGGAGTTTTTTGTTTTAAACCATATCACAGAATGGTTAATGTAGGAAATGACCTTAAGATCATCTAGTTCCAACACCCCTGCCATAGGTAAGGATGCCTCACACTAGACCATGGTTCCCAAGGCTCTGTCCAGCCTGGCCTTGCAGTTCTCATACCTGATGCAGTTTGGGTAGTCTATAAGATTCTATGATTTAGGTACGGCCCAAAACGTCATGCTACTGGGAGCTTTTTTTAAAGACTTCTCCATCAGCCTTCAGATAGAGAACGTCTTCGTTCCTTCCTTGCAAATTTTTCAGTGGGACTCAGTTTTTGTACAAATGCCCATACTGTCACCCATTTCCCTCCTTTTCCAGAATGGTATCCTAGAACACCAGGCTTTTAAACTAAGTAGAAGCATGGGAGAAAGAAGAGGGAAAGGGAAAGTGAGGAACTGGCTTCCACAGCTCACGTAAAAGCCATGGCACGACACAGCAAAGAATGTAAGAATTTTGGGATCAGAAAAAGAGCTCAAAAGCAAACAAAAGCATAAATCTGTGGCCTAATCATTAACCCCCTCTCAAACCTCGATGATTCCCAGAATACCACTTGTCTCTGATGCCATATACATTTTCTGTTAGACATTCACTGGATGAGATGTAAACCCAGTCAAAGCAGTGGCTGTATAACCAGAGCCAGGGCCTGCCTTGCTTTGCGAGTTTTACTCTTCCTTTTTCACCACTTTCATATTCTTTCATTTTGACCCTCTGACTTTTTTGTGGTTTCTGATGCACAGTTTCAACAGGCATTGATAAGGGCCACAACCTAGCCCTACCTTTATACAGGTGATTGCAGTATTAGCCTGTGAATGTCAGCTGTGAGATACCCTAAGTCAACCATATAAAATGCTAAAGAAGTGACCTGAAATTGTCTGAGTTTTGTACTGAACTGGAGTTATAAGTGCTTATTAGCTCCTGAACTGACACAGGGTGACTCACTAGTATGACAGAACGGAGTTAAATGGGACTTAGGCACTGCGAGGCTCTGCTTTTTCAAACTGGAGACTGTTTTTGGCAATAACCCAGCAGAACCCTGCAATAACAGTAATCTAAACATAACCCAGGCAACCTGAGAATATTAGCAGCCCACTAATTAGTAAATAATAAGCAGTTAAAGCCTTTCAGGAGCCTCAGCGTGGTTAGTCAGAGCTTTCATGAATAAAGTAATTATCTCCGGGGCATCAAGCTTTAGGTGAAAGTGGAACTTGGGGCTTCTCTGCTGGGAGACTCATCCATGGTAAGACAGGGTGGAAATAGATGCTGTTCTGGCTAGCCCACACTAAAGTGCTCTGTAAATGCTTTCATACATCCTAGTCCAGTTCTGCTCAGAGTTTGATGCCTCGTAGAGATGCCCACAGAAGGACCCTGCTCAAGCTTAGCACCTTCAGATTCAGCAAAGAGATAAACACCATCATATGGACCAGGGGGACACTTTTAAATGAAAAACAATGAAGAAATATGTTACAAGTAAACGAAAAATTACTGATGGTAGTTTATAAATGTGCACAATTAATTTAATTACAGTCTAATTAACCTGTATCCATTGCTTTTTCTTGTTTCCGGTATGTGGAGAAAAAGTTATCGCGTGACTCTATAGGATGCTTGGTGAGTAAGGACTAAAAAATTTAGTCTTATGAGCTTCTCTTAATCAATACTTCTTAAATGAATTACAGTGTGATTTATGTAGGATTTGCTTCTCCCCTGCTCTCCAGAATATACCTGAAAGCTTTGACTAGTCAAGTTAAAGTGAATCAAGTTTAGATTGGATATAAGGAAGAAGTTCTTTACTGTTAGGGTGGTCAGGTACTATAAGGGGTTGCCCAGAGAAGATGTGAACGCTCCATCCCTGGCAGTGTTCAAGGCCAAGTTGGACAGAGCCTTGGTGACATGGTTTAGTGGAAGGTGTCCCTGCCCATGGCAGGGGGGTTGGAACTAGATGATTTTAAGGTCCTTTCCAACCCTAACTATTCTGTGATTCTATGAAGTAGGGTTTTTCTCTGATGCTTAAAATGGTTTTGATTTATTATCCAAATAATGTTTACATCATAGAAGTATTCCTGCTGTACGATACTGAGTATGTTTTCCAATATTTCTGCATTTTTAAAGGTACTGGGGAAAAATTTCCCTACAAATCAAGAAAACTCCCATTTTCTGCTTTGTTCTTTGTTGTTGCTTTTTTGTGTTGTTTTGGGGGTTTTGTAGGGTTTGGGGTTTTTTGTTTGTTTATGGGGATTTTTTTGTGGCTATTGTGTTGTAATGCAATTACTTCAGACAAGGGACAACAAGGCTGTTTCTCTGAGATGGTAAAAGGATGATGTCAAGTAAATATTAATTAGTCACTGAAGCATAACTCTTTAATTGCCTTGTTGAGACTATGGAAATCCTGTAATTGGTCATAAACTGCAAAGGAGGGTGTGGCATCTGCTTCCTCTCTCCTTATATTGTTGTTATTGTTATTTTCAACCATGAACTTCCAACGTATCTCCTTGGAGCTGAGCAGAAAATATAGAATTAGTAAGCAGCAATCAACATTTGGGCTTTCCTCACTGCAATTATAATGTGTGTATGTGGATTGGGTTGGTTGGTTTGTTTCCAACTGCCTTGCTAATGAGGTGGTGACCAAGCTGTGCCACTCACAAATGAGGGTTTGCCCCAGGCAGCTGTTTTGCGAAATCCTGTGCTTCTTCTAGTCACTATTGCATTTGTTGTCTGCCTTTTAAAGCTCCTTTTTCCAGAGATCCCAGACTGACCATAAACTGCTTGCACTTTGGATAATTTTTTGTGCCTATGAATACAGAACTCACAAACCAAATTCACTCTAAAATGCCACCTGCACCAGTAGCAGCGTTTCCTTGCCTTCCTTCACTTCTACTCAGTTTCCTAAAATGAAATAACTATTGTATGAACCTGAAGGGTATAGAACCAGCCCTAACTTCTTTCTTTCTTCATGGTAATATTGGTTATTAATGCATTTGGGGTAGGGACAACACAGGATTTATACATCTGTGAGTTAAACCTCAGTTGTGGAGCAGGATTCGGAAGCCAGCTTGAGGAGGAGTGGACAAAACCCTTAGTAATTCTGTAACTGAACTCAAACTTCTTTCCACGACTTCTATACACAAATCAAAGTTATAACCAGTCATATTTCCATTTTGAAATTTTATCAGTAATTTCTGCCTTCTGGTGCATTGATTTTTATGAAAAAGCAAAAGAGGACTTATCATTTTGGAGGTGGTGGGGTCAGCTTTTCATGCCTGACTGGAGGGAACACTTCACTGAAAACAGAAAACTGTGCTTCAGACATTTCTTCATAGTGAAGGCTAATGACCTGCAACCACTAAATTATGGGGCATGAAGAGGCAGCTCACAGATTCTGTTGAAAATGCAAGACTTGAGGAGCCAGGCAGTTAGCAGAAACCCTCAGCAGGATCTGTATTCTGCTTCCAGGACTGCTTTTGTGCTTGGTCAGCTATTGAATATAACTTACCTGAATATTTGTGAGAGCAGGGTCTAGAAATCTCTTCTATAAAGGCACTACAGATATCATGAAGCTACTGTGTGCTGCTGCTGCTCACTGTTTCTCTACGAGCACATAACTTCTGTGCTCTTATTCAGCTCCAACAGAAAAGTAGAGCGATGCCTTAACATACTGCAGATTACAGCAGATGGCTAGAGCACTCTCCTCAGAAGAATTTAGTTCAAATCTCTTTGGCTGACATGGATATAAATTCCCAGCCTTTCACACTCTGCATATTTGGCTGTATTGCCAATGTATCTTGAAAGTTGCAGGATGGTGCATCACCTTTTCATGATCTACTTTCATTTCTACTATATTTTTCACACTATGACTTTTTAAAAAGACAAATGTGAGTATGTATAATACATAAAAAGTCTGCAACTGACAGTATGCTTGACCACAGTCCAGTTATTACACGAAAAATATTTCTATTGATTTTCAATATTAAAATGTGATGGATTCTGTTTGGAAATTTTATCATGACATTCCTGATATGGAATAAATATTTCTACTATAAGTTCATTTAACTTGCATCATGTAAAAGTTCTGTTATAAAGAGCTATGGGCCAGATACTGGAGCAGGTTGCCCAAAGATGTAGTAGATGTGCCATCCCTGGAGAAATGAGGAAGTAACTAGGTGGATGGATGATGGTAGAGCAGTAGATGTGGTTTTTCTTGATTTCAGTAAGGCATTTGATACTGTCTCCCACAGCATCCTCATAGATAAGCTAAGGAAGTGTGGGCTTGATGATCAGGTAGTGAGGTGGATCAAGAACTGGTTGAAAGGAAGAAGGCAGAGAGTTGTGGTCAATGGGGCAGAATCTAGCTGGAGGTCTGTGACTAGTGGAGTCCCTCAGGGGTCGGTGCTGGGACCAGTGCTGTTTAATATTTTCATCAACGACCTGGATGAGGAAACTGAATGTACCCTCAGCAAGTTTGCTGATGACACTAAACTGGGAGGAGTGGCTGACACACCAGAAGGCTGTGTTGCCATTCAGCGAGACCTGGACAGGCTGGAGAGTTGGGCGGGGAGAAACTTGATGAAATTCAACAAGGGCAAGTGTAGAGTCCTGCATCTGGGCAGGAACAACCCCATGTACCAATACAGGTTGGGGGTTGACCTGCTGGAAAGTAGTGAAGGGGAAAGGAACCTGGGGGTCCTGGTGGATAGGAGGATGACCATGAGCCAGCAATGTGCCCTTATGGCCAAGAAGGCCAATGGCATCCTAGGGTGCGTTAGAAAGGGTGTGGTTAGTACGTCAAGAGAGGTTCTCCTCCCCCTGTACTCTGCCTTGGTGAGGCCGCATCTGGAATATTGTGTCCAGTTCTGGGCCCCTCAGTTCAAGAAGGACAGGGACCTGCTGGAGAGAGTCCAGCGCAGGGCAACTAAGATGATTAAGGGAGTGGAACATCTCCCTTATGAGGAAAGGCTGAGGGAGCTGGGTCTCTTTGGCTTGGAGAAGAGGAGACTGAAGGGTGACCTCATCAGTGTTTACAAATATGTAAAGGGTGAGTGTCAGGATGATGGAGCTAGGCTTTTCTCAGTGATGTCCAGTGATAGGACAAGGGGTAAGGGGTGTAAACTGGAGCATAAAAGGTTCCATGTGAACATCAGGAAGAACTTCTTTACTGTGAGAGTGAGAGGGCACTGGAACAGGTTGCCCAAGGGGGTTGTGGAATCTCCTGCGTTGGAGATATTCAAGGCCCGGCTGGACAAGTTCCTGTGTGATGTACTCTAGGTTACCCTGCTCTTGCAGGGGGGTTGGACTATAGATGATCTTTTGAGGTCCCTTCCAACCCTCGAGATTCTGTGATTCTGTGATTCAAGGCCAAGCTGGATGTGGTTCTGAGCAACCTGGTTTACTTGAAGATGCCCCTGCTCATTGCAGGAGGGTTGGACTAGATGAGCTTTTGAGGTTCCTTCCAACCCAAACTATTTAATGATTCTATAAAACGAAATAACTAAGAAGTTGTGTGTAATATGGGGTTCTGGAGAAACATTTTTAAAAACTTGGGTGTTTGGTTTTTGGGTTTGGTTTTTTTTTTTTTTTTTCATCTTGGAAAAGGAAGAACTGAAAAGTTGTGGAAAAAATAGAGAAGATTCGAGGTCATGTGCTGACTGGTTTACCTACGTGTTTCATGCTCTTGTCTAGCTGCGTGACAGAGCATTACTTTTCAACCAGACTCCTCCTATACCCATGTAACTCACAGGCTTTCTATTAGGTATTCTAGCCAGCACAGCAAATAAACAAAGCACTGGGACTTAAGTTTTTTGGTTTAGAAGCACTTTCACAAAGCTCCAGCGAGAGCTTGAAGTCTGAGTGTGGTCTGGACTGTTTCAGTAACACCAGAGGCTGAGCTTCATATTTCCTATTTCCAAGTGCTCTGTTTTTGTGTCATGGCCACATCAATGATGCAAAGTAACCCTCAGATCTGAGTCTTCATAGCTCAGGTGTCAAGACATCTGCCAGAGCACAAGATAACAGAAAGCCTAACTGAGCATGTGCTGAAGCAGTCGTTTACATTTGACTGTCTTTTCCAGTGGAATTCTATAATCTACTGATCTATAACAACATGAGTGCTCCTGAGCATGAGAAGAAACAAAAGAGACCAACTATAAAAAATCCTTCCTTCAGGAGATGACAGTGTAGGTAGTTGTTAAGATATCTGCAAAATTTCAGCAGTCAGCTGCAACTTATACTACACAGCAAAAAAAAATTTGATTATTCAAAAAACTTTGAATGGCTCCCTTTTAACTTCTGACAGTTTGTTACAAGCAATGAGAAAGCAGTAACAATCCATTCACAAGGTCGTTTTTATGGAAAAAAATATTTTCAGTGTTGAACTGCACAGAGAATCAGATGTCTGTGGGAACACGTGACTTGTGTGCTAAACGGTTTGTGAGATACTTGTAAAGCAAGTAAATTGTACGTTTTGATTTCTTGCTGTTATTGTTATAAAAGCTAGATCATGATCCATTCTTTGTAGCACTGCTCTAGCAGAAAGCCAGTGACCTACCTAATCCACCCACAAAATCTGTGTCACCCCAAGTTTCAGAATGGTGTGGTTTGCAAATACTATTGCATTTTGTCATTTTATTATCATAACTTTTTAAAGAGAGAATTATATCAGACATGCTTTACGAAGTCTGTTCTTGTGAATTAGCAATTGGTGTTCCTCATGAGCATTAAAGTAGCAAAATGTTCTTAACTGTCTTGGCAAACAAGTGTGGCATTTTGTAGAATGGGGCCTTCAAAATCCATGCCTTCTCACTGCAGTTTTTTTATTATTTAATTTATGTATTTTATATTGGTTTTGCATATGTTGTTCCAAAGAAGAAACATGGCATCATATATCATCGGATGTAAGTTTTTTAAACAGTGGTGTAATAAATCAATGGAAGAAGCTAAAAAGGGATATTGTAACTTCTCCATCACTTTCACAACTTAAATTTAAATTGTGTCATTCTGTACTGTAATCCACAGTTTTCAACAATTTTATATGTAAAAAAAAATATGCACAAACAGTTGTAGATTTGTAAAATATATGTAGTCTCAATTACTTTTTCTTAAAAGTAATATTTTTAAATTATATATTATTTCACAAGTTTCCCTACTTGACTTTCTGAGATTCCTGCCTTTTGAGGTGGAAGAAAGGAATCAAACCTGTAAGTTAAAAGAAATTTCTTCAGCAAAATGTTCAAGCTCAGCTTGCTCAAATCAATGGTTCAAACTCCCTGGACTTTTTATGCAGGATGTAAGAGATAACAGCAGTGTCCTTTTGCTCTTTTAATGTGCGAATCTTCTGTGAAAGATCTGGACAGTGCAGGAAACTCAGGTTTACTGCTTACCATGCTAGCTATCAAGTTCCTTTGTAGAAAGAGAGTAACAAAAACTTCGTGATCAAGTACAGTAATCAAGTACAATTATAGACACAATTGACAGGATTGGTTAGCTGGTTTAAGAAAGGGTCAGTTAGATTCAGCATCATATCATGTAATTGTAATTAAGCCCTGCAGGAATAAGTATTTATGTTTATCAGACTGACATGATGATGAACTCAATTTGCTTTTTTGTTTTACAAACCCACTCTAGACTGTGTCCAGGTCTGGATGTAGTAATATTGTTGACAAATCTGAAGATTAAAAATCACATACCCATAAATGGAATTACCTTCTGTTTAGAAATGCAACAGTAAAGATTGGGAACATATTTGGTTTTGTCTCAGTCTTTTTAATTGGGAGTGATACTGGCCAAAACATTCTGTATCTTTAGAAATCTATGAAAACCTTCTTTTCCTGACAAGAACATGTCCTGCTCTCCACCTCTACTGTGTATTTTAAAAAAAAATCCATTCATCCTTTCTTCATCTGAGGCTTACAGTCTCACTACTTACTTTGCTTGCTGGCTCCATAGATGTGACAGGTGTCAAGCAATACTCACCAAAATCAGTACAGTGCCTGTCACGGGGGATGCAGTTGCCCCAGCAGAGTCCCCTTGTGCCACATGGTGTAGGGTGCCCTGCAAGCTTCCAGCTTCTGCCCCACGAGGGTAGGAGTCTCCAGCGGATTCATTGTCCTGTTGCAACCCCCACGAACCTCAGACACTGAGGTTGGTGCTAGCTGCCTGTCTTTACTTGCTTACTTTGCTTATTTACTCCACTCCTTGAGGGACAGAATTTAAATATTATTTACTCTACGTGTATGTCTTCTGGACACCTATGTTGGAACACTGCTGAACTGAGTGCAGTTTACATATCTATGCAACACAAAGAATTTGTTTCACTGCATTAAAATTGGTGTACACTGTAAATCTGCAGAATTTCTTTAGCACAGCTCATGAAACTGTACATGTCAGAGAATTGCTTCAGATCTGTGTCAAGGCTTTTGGCTCAGAAACCCTCATATAATCACAAAACTCTATAAACTTCAGATAAAATAATGTGTTCTGTTTCTGGAGAGATTTTTTATGTAAATCACATGTTTGTGAATATAACTTTACAAGCCAGTAACCTTGATATGACTTCGAAAGTTTTCTGAAACTTACAATCCAAATCTTGGCCAGTGGGAACTTCATCATTCACTTATTTTTACTTTCATATTTTTTCTTAATGTCTTCCTTATTCCAGCTGCTCTCTGGTGTCCAGTTTTGTGTTTCAAAAGAGGACCAGAGAGACTGATGATGCAACCAGCTCTGTAGCTGTCAATGTTCTTGGCAGACTCCAGTTGAACTAGATAGGAGTAGGTGGGACAATTCTCAAAATGGCCCCAAAAGCAGACATGTGGGAGATGGAGATATCTTCCAAGGTGAAAAGAAGAGGTGATGCAGTTGCATTCACAGTTCTAAACATCAGCAGTAAAGGCAGATAATGTTCCCTCAGAGACTGTCTATGCAGACTTTCAGGAAAGTTCAGAAAGATTAACTAGAGCTATAAAGTTAAATCTCCTAAGTAGAATGCAGAAATTAAGGGCAGGTTTGTTGAGCTGAAAGAGCACATGGGAAGGCAGGAGACTTGGCTTCTGTTTTCGTCTCTGGCACTGACCTTCTGCATGACCATCATGGTTGGATGTTATCACACTTCTCTAAGCAAAAATATTTGCCTACTCTGAAAACAATTATAGATCCATCTAATATTATTATTGAGTTCTTATTTTATGGATGCTGTTATTCAGAAATAGTTGTGCTTTAGAACCTTATATTGAGGTGTTCTTATCCCATATAAGACAGGAAGGACAGGAAAGTAAAAACCATTCTGTTTCTGAAAGCGATGTTTATTTCTGGGTTTGTTGTCTGGCTTCCTTCTATAAGTAATGGAGTCTTCTATGGCTCAGTTCATCTTCTCTGAAAGCAGATGCCTTAAAAACTGCATCAGTCATGTCCATGCTTTTTCTTTTCCATTGACTATAAAAAGCACTTAGAATGACGAGGTTATAGCTGTCCTTGGACATTAAGTGAAATGAATCATATCTTCTGAATTAACTTCACCAAGCATGCCAAGACATAGACAGTTTACATAGCACAAAAATTGACCTATTTTCCAGGAAAATTATGCTACTCTTTCCACTAACTCTCTCATTTTGTCCAAAAAATCCTGCGAGAAGATAAGTAGTTGTTCCCCTTAACCATTTTAAAGTTGAACAGTGTTTGCTTTTTGAGCAGTGTTTGCCTTCTGAAATATGTTTAATTATATGATGAACCTATTTTTCCTTCTGACCCCATGAAGATACATTGCATTATTGTCCTGGGCTCAGCAGTAGCAGTCATTTTTCTCATTCTTACTAGCTGGTGTAGTGCTGTGTTTTTGACTTTTCAGCCTGGGAACAGCGCTGATAACACCAATGTTTTTAGTTACTGATCAAATGTTTAGTCTGACCAAGGACTTTGTGAGTCTCATGCTCTGCCAGGGAGGAGGGGAAGCCGGGATGAAGCAGAGACAGGACACCTGACCCAAACTAACCAAAGAGGTATTCCATACTACAGCATGTCGTGCCTACTATATAAACTGGGGGCAGTTACCTGGAAGGACTAAATCACTGCTCGGTCGGGCTGCGTATCAGTTGGCGGGTGGCGAGCGGTTGTATGCTCTTCCCTTGTTATTCCCCTTATCATTATTATTATTGGTGGCAGCAGTAGTGGTTTGTGTTACACCTTAGTTACTGAACTGCTCTTATCTCAACCCATGGGAGTTACCTTCTTTTGATTCTCCTCCCCGCCTCTCTGGGAGTGGGGGGAGGAAGGGGCAGGGAGTAAGCGAACGGCTGTGTGGTTTCTGAGTGACAGGCTGGGCTTAAACCATGGCACTGTGATTTGTACATGTTTTGCTTCTCCCTAGACCAAGGTAATGGTGGATTATTTGGACATCAAAGGCAACATGGAAAGACTTTCAGAAAAAAAGTCAAAAAGATATTTTTAATTTCTTCTTTAGCTTAATTTAAAATGCATCAATAAAAATTGCTGCATTATTGTGTCCAAACCATATCAAGAGAGAGGCCTTTACAGTGTTTAAAATGATAGAGCATATCACTATGATATTGACAATGCTGGTTGTGAAGACATACTTTCAAAACTATCAAATCTCTTAGTGCTGGAGGCAAAATGCATCTTCTCACAGTAGATCATGGACAGATAAGTCATCTCATTCTCCATAGTCTTTTTTCCTCCTGCTGTCATAACATTAGCCTGGGGGTTGTTAACAATGTTTTTGGCTGCAGTGCAGGACTCATGGTCACATAACTGCAAACATGTTTTCTCCTAATGACTGTGTGCCTTTATTCTCTTCTGCTGACATGTCAAACCTCAACTTTCAATGATAAGTGGAGGCTTATCCTGTCTATTTTACCTGCCACTTCTGTTGTGTTGTCTCCTCACTGAGAAGGATTAGAGATGTTGCCGGAGGGAGATGTCAGTTTCTACCCAGAGAAATATGGCAAACTGCAACAGCAGAGGAACCTCCTCAGAACCACTAAAAGTTTTTTTGTGTTCTGTGCTTCACCAGATTCTGACACATATGCTAGTGTAAATCCAGTGCAGTTTTTTACACTGTTTGAAATGAGGTCATAAAGCTGAATTCTTTTGTTGGTTGTGGTCTTATTATCTTAAATATCTATTTATAGATATTGAGATATCACAGTTTTTTAAGAGCCCTAATAATGCATTTGCACAATATGCTATTGGAAATGTTGCACTGCAGAGGTTCAGAAGCATGGAAAGAGCAAAAACAGCAGCCAAGCACTCCAAAGAGAAAAGGTTAGCTAAAACTGTGAGTTCCATTCATTGCAATATTTTGCCAACAAGTCACAGATGTACAACACATGAGCAAGTGAAAAAGTGATTATGAGGGTTATAATGGCAGGCCTGAATCCATAATGCATAATGCATTCATCCCAAGGTGCATTTGTGCATCTGTTAAGGTATTTTTACTACTTGTGCAAGGGCTTTTAAAACCATTTTCTGACCTGTTTAGCTCATTTGCAGTGTTTAATTGATATTTTATATTTTTGTCTTTATTACTTTCTGACATTAAGCCATGACACAATGCATTGATATATTATAGTGACAGTTCTTCCAGCTTCTGTTTGTGATTCATGCCTTTGAGCCCTGTCATCATTTTTGCGTATTTCTTTGTGCCCTCCTCTGCTTTTGCAGAGTCCTTGTGACGCTAAGTTGGCCTTAGCTGGGCACGGTAGTGTGTCTCAGTCTGGGCTTGTTTCCCTAGTGGCTCATGTAAGTCAGAACGTGCCCTAATGTCCTTTGCTGAGAAATAAAGTAATTTTTGTTCATTTCTGTTCTTCCTCTTGATATACAAGCAGCATTCTGTTCAAATTTGTCTTTGATCTCTCTGACACTCAAGAAAGACCCAGACAGTTCCTCACTGAGATTACTTCTTCCCTTACTAATTTTGCACAAAATAAAAAAAGTGACTATTCTTGATCTACAGTAGTGGGATTGAGAAATCCAGTGGGATTCTGGCCCAGTGATCCATTTCTACCCTTACATCTCTAGGTGTTGCTCATGTTGATTTAAATGATGGCTGAAGCTGGTCTTTTGCCATCTGCTGTACTTACACATATATTTATCTCCCTGCTGTATTTACAGAGAATACCATGCCCTACCTGCTGCCTTGACCTGGGAGTGAAAAACTTACCTCATTTTCAAAAGTAGTCTTTCACTTTGTGTTTCTTTTATTTTAAATACAATAATCCCAAATTGCCAGACATCCCATACACCCATCTTTACCAATGACACACAAGAATAAAGTGGATGGGAAAAGCTGAATTTAATTAGTGACACTTGCTTGGCTCCAGTATAAAGTATTCTATATACAGTGGAAGTTAGTGGAGATGCTGTCAGCATGATTAAGTCATCTGTAAGTGTGGAGAAAAATAAAGCTGTATAATTTTCCATTTATCATCTCCCTGAGCTGCTCCTTCCCACAGCAGTGATATCACCAGCACAAAGCCCTTCAGATAGATCTTTATCTTGACCATTACGATGCTCTCTGAGCTTGTTGTGAACCCCTTATTTCAGTCTCCTCTGGGGTAGAGCTATTTTCTTCCCAGTCAATGTAGATTATGTTCACAGTTTCACACCTCTCAGCTTTATGAATTATTTCCTTTAAAAATAACTTGAGCAGATATGTCAGCCATGATTTATTCTGTATGATTTTGTAACAAATTGCTTTAATGAGCTGATACTTTGCCAGACATTTTGTGGCCTTCCAGCCTGAATCTCTATGTTTACCCCAGTGTAAAGCAAGTGCCACAGAATTCACTACTGATAAGAACCTTTGAAAACAGATCGAGATCCTAAATTAACTTTTTGAAAGGTAACTGATTTGGTGAATACTTTTTGAGGGTGTATGAAATGCAGCTTAAAGGAGTCATGGCATGACGAAGGACAAAAAGCCAAATGTAGATTATTTTGGTGGGCTAAAGAAATATTAGCCTACCATATTTAAGGTATCCAGTGAAAGGTATGGTCCTGCATCAGGTACTGGAGAACATGACTACGAAATCCCACTGCTGTTCATAGATATTAACATTATATAGTCTCCAACTCTGCTGCTTTTCCAACAGTGAATCTCCTCCTGACCTTAACAAGAACAGGTTTGTACTTTGGCAAGACTTTGAATTGTCTAATTTACCTTTTTTATTCCATTGTATTGGAGGGCAAAAAAGTACTTAGAGATCTAGACAAAGCACTGAACTTAAAAGCATAATAAAAATTGATTGATTGATTGATAAATTAATTTATGCCTAATGGCTGGAAGAGTTGTGGAGAGTTGTGCAGGCTGGAAGAAACCAGTTTAACTGCTAAACACACAAGAGAGAAGAATGAGGTATAGTAGCAGTTTATAGGAACAAACATACTGTGGTAAACACAGAGAGTAGAAAGAAATGTGGGTGAATATCTTGAGACAAGCCAGGTGCACAAACAAAATTTAAAAATATGAGTTAAATAGAATGTTTACCTGAAGCACCAAAATATGTGATCTACAAAGAAGGCACAGGCTAGGACAGAACTTGCAGTTCCTTTCAGTGTCTGGAGGTTTTGCATCTCAAAGCAAAGAACACCTACACAGCTGGTCGCACAGCTTGATGCAGCTCTGACAGCCCTTACAGAGAGTGCCCTCAAGTTTCCTGTGTGATGAGGTAAGGCCTTTGTCCTGGCTTGCATGTGGGCCATGACTGCATCATGATGCTGTAATGCACCTTCCAGGTAACTTGAGCAACCTGTCCAGTCGTCTTTGCTACTGAGGGAACACAAGAGGAGGTGGTGAAGGGAAGAGTGTGAGAATTAATAGGCTGATGCAGGACTCCCTTGGCTTTCTTTATAAGTTTGTTGTTCACTGGAAGCTCTTAGCTGCCAGAATGAATATCAAGATTACCCATCTGAGACAGCCTGAGATCTACCTGAGGCAGTAATGTGTTATTTCTGCTGTACAGAGGTGGAGGGATGCAGAAGGACCAGGGGTATGATTCAGTAATCTCTACCTTTAGAAACAAGTTACTTAGAAAAACACAGAAATAAGGATCAAGATAGTTCCTTAAACATTTTTAAATATGTAGTCATTAGTAACTGTCTTCCTTTTACTCTTTATCATTGTTTAAATGATGCACTCAGGTCCCAGGGTATAGAATATATTTTTAAAGAAACTTCACATTTGCTCCTCATTATATTTTTACACAATACACAGCAACCTTATTTGCTCAAAAATTGTCCTATTAAAATGCAGTGAATAACCTCAATAACCTCTGAGTGAACCCTGATCCTTATTACCTTGCAATTTCAGTTGCTCCAGTGTACTCCTCCTATCATCTCTATGACTAACAGCAGCTTCCTTTGAAACCTGCTTAGATGCTTTTTTCTGTGTAGTCTTTTCTTCCAGCAGAAAATGCATCTGTCTCCTACCATTTGCACAAACAGTGTGGAGCTGCCACTGCATGCTGCCTGCACCATGACTGAGGGGTGTGTGGTCCTCCTGGCTCCAGCCACAGTATCAGGAATGCTCTCCCAAGCCCCATGGCCTTTCTCAGCTCCACGGCTGGGAAGTGGAGAATGTGGCAGAGTATTCTCTGAGGTGCTGCCAAAGCACCTAGCTGACTTAATATTACTCCCATCTCCCCCTTAACACTAGGAAAAAACATTACCAGAAGAACTTTTACAGTAAAAGACAAGCAGAGTCTTATCCATCACTTTGGTTTTGAGGGGTTATTTCTCAATAAGCCAACACTCACTCTGCATGGATGTATCTGTGCTTGAATAATTTAACCCATATATTCTGGTATCCTTATGGCCCTTTTCTCTCCAAATCTTTGTTCTGGGACATCTCTTCAGAACTTTTTCCGTCTTTTCTTTTTAGAATATTCAAGCTGATATCCACTAGCCTTCTATATGCCACCATTTATCATAAGGAGTGTACTTATAGAAAGAACAAAAAAGAGATAGAATAAAAAGTGTACAGGCCCAGAGCAACAGGGCAAGTCAAGTTAGTTCCATTTTTTCAAAACACAGGAAAGGAGATGTGCAAAGTCCAAGTAGGATTGTTATTTTAGTGGGTGCTTCAGCGTACTGATGTTAATAGATGGATACAAATCCTATCTCACAAAGCTCATTTTGCTTTAATTTGGAGCTGAGAAATTGACCCTCTTCTCTCCATTCAGCTTTCGTGAGTCTGGAATTGGCAGAGCCTCAAGCTCCGCTTCTAGCCCCAGAACAAGATTTTGAAAGCAACATAGCCTTTTGGTTTTCCATTGTCAAGGAGACTGGGCCGCTTCAAGACCCATTCCATAATAAATTACTACTAACTGCCAGCTGTTAACAAACTCAACATTGTGTCTCTTCTGTATAAACAGCTGTGTGACAAGAACGAAAGAAAAAGAGAGAGAGGAAAGGGCTTGTTACAGCTCTGTGGTGCCAGTGAACTTTGTGTGCTCTGATTTGTAAAGAATTCAGAGATTGTATTTTAACAGAATACAAAAGTATTGGAATAGGAAGGTGAGCAAGCATAAGGTGACTGTCAACATGATGATATGATTTTGTGCTGTATGGCAGAGCTTGGACACTGAGCTATCCAGAAAAAACTTCTTGCATCCCTGAAGTGCCTATAGGCTGTAGCAGAGCGTACTGCTCATTGGAATAACACTTTTGCCCTTTTAGTACTCAGAGTTTACAAGTTTAATAATGAAGCTTCTGGGAACAGTATCAATACAATCAATATACACAGTATTTCTACTCAAACTTCACAGCAACAATCCATCAACATGCTAGAGGAAAAAAGATTCACTAAGTTGCCTGTATACTTCAGTAACTCAAAATTGCTCAGCTCTAATGCAACATTTGGTTGCCAGGTCAATCTGGTAAGAGTCATTGTGACAAAATATGTTTACATATGTGCATCAGTGAACAAATTTAATGATGTTGGATAGCACAGTAATAGGATGTTTTGCAAAATGTTTTGCTAAACACTACAATGAGGCCAGCTGGGGATAAAGTATGAAAAAAACCCCAAGTATTGAAATTAGGCTTGAAAAAAGGGTTTGAAAATACAGACCTTTTTTGTGCTAGTAGAAATGTACTCTGCTGGCAAATCCAGACACAAAGCAAAACATTTTGTGGCACTGTCAAGGGCTTGTTAAAATATGGCTGGACACTGAAGCAAAGCCAATTTACACAGTACCAGTTGGCAAGCACAGGGGTGTTTATTCTGCTTGATAAGCATCTCCTTAGTAACTCTATGAGTCAATACATTGGGTTGATGAGCAGCATGGGGGGGGGGGGGGGCGGAAACTTGGGTGCAATAATAGTGCAACATGGAGAATGTTAACCAAAGGTTAGGGATAGTAAATTAAAATCAAGGCTGCAGAGGCTGCTTTCTGCAAGGGGATTCAGGGTAAATACATGAAAGGTGAATAACAAGAAGTATGCAAAGGAAGATAATGGGCCAAATTACCCTGCAGCTCACATCCATGCTTGTGTCTCTCTGCTTGCTTATGTTAGATTCTGAAATGATTTTCCCTGTTTGACAGTGCTTTATTTGAATTGCCAATGACTGAGTGCCAATAACTGTGAGCAGTACCTAGGTGAAAATGAGGTCTTTGTTCAGGTGGGGTAATTCTGACCCATAGGCAAGCTAACATCTATAATTGACGCTTAAAGAACTTCTTTACATCCTAAGGCTAGTTCGGTTCCTCTCTCATAGTAACTACTGTATTTGATGCCATTTATCAAAGACAGACAAGGGACAGGTAAGAGAAAGTTTAATCAGTGTAAATACGCATTCCTGAGATTAAGTTGCTTAGGAATCACAGTATCACAGTATCACAGTATGTTAGAGATTGGAAGGGACCTCAAAAGATCATCTAGTCCAATCCCCCTGCCAGAGCAGGAACACCTAGATAAGGTTACACAGGAATGTGTCCAGGCGGGTTTTGAATGTCTCCAGAGAAGGAGACTCCACAACCTCCCTGGGCAGCCTGTTCCAGTGTTCCGTCACCCTCACTGAGAAGAAGTTTCTTCTCAAGTTTAAGTGGAACCTCTTGTGTTCCAGTTTATACCCATTACCCCTTGTCTTATCATTGTTAGCCATTGAGAAGAGCCTGGCTCCATCCTCATGACACTCCCCCTTTATATATTTATATACACTAATAAGGTCCCCTCGCAGTCTCCTCTTCTCCAAACTATAGAGACCCAGCTCCCTCAGCCTTTCCTCATAAGGGAGATGCTCCACTCCCTTAATCATCTTAGTTGCCCTGCGCTGGACTCTCTCCAGCAGGTCCCTGTCCTTCTTGAACTGAGGGGCCCAGAACTGGACACAATATTCCAGATGCGGTCTCACCAGGGCAGAGTAGAGGGGAAGGAGGACCTCTCTCGACCTACTGACCACCCCCCTTCTAATACACCCCAGGATGCCATTGGCCTTCTTGGCCACAAGGGCACAGTGTTGGCTCATGGTCATCCTGCCATCCACTAGGACCCCCAGGTCCCTCTCCCCTACACTGCTCTCTAACAGGTCGTTCCCCAACCTATACTGGAACCTGGGGTTGTTCCTGCCCAGATGCAGGACTCTGCACTTTCCCTTGTTATATTTCATCAAGTTACTCCCTGCCCAACTCTCCAGCCTGTCCAGGTCCCGCTGGATGGCAGCACAGCCTTCTGGCGTGTCAGCCACTCCTCCCAGTTTAGTGTCATCAGCAAACTTGCTGACAGTACACTCAATTCCCTCATCTAAATCATTGATGAATATATTAAATAATACTGGTCCCAATACTGACCCTTGAGGCACTCCACTAGATACAGGCCTCCAACTGGACTCCGCCCCATAGACTACAACTCTCTGGCTTCTGTCCTTCAGCCAGTTCGCAGTCCATCTCACTACCTGATCATCCAGACCACACTTCCTCAATTTAGCTATGAGGATGCTGTGGGAGACTGTGTCAAATGCTTTGCTGAAGTCAAGGTAGACCACATCCACCGCTCTGCCATCATCCATCCATCGTGTTATTTCCTCATAAAAGGCTAGGAGGTTGGTCAAGCATGACTTCCCCTTGGTAAAGCCATGTTGACTGCCTCTCATAACCCTCTTATCCTTGACATGCCTTAAGATGGCATCAAGGATAAGGTGTTCCATCACTTTTCCAGGGATGGAGGTGAGGCTGACCAGTCTATAGTTACCCGGGTCCTCCTTCTTGCCCTTTTTGGAGACTGGAATGACATTTGCTTTCCTCCAGTCCTCAGGCACCTCTCCTGTTTCCCAAGACTTGGTAAAGATGATGGAGAGTGGTCTAGCAATGACTTCCGCCAGTTCCCTCAGCACCCGCGGGTGCATCCCATCTGGACCCATGGATTTATGGATGTCCAGATTGCTCAACTGGTCCCTAACCCATTCCTCATGGACTAAGGCAAACTGCTCCAGTGACCTGACTTCATCTGAGGTCTCAGGAGTACAGGGCTCTTCAGGACTGCCTCCAGCAGAGTAGACTGAGACAAAGAAGGCATTCAATAACTCTGCCATCTCAGTATCTTCTGTCACCAGGGCACCCATCCCATTCACCAGTGGGACAACCTTGCCTCTGGTGTTAGTTTTATCAGCTATGTATTTGAAAAAGCTCTTTCTGTTGTCCTTGACCCCTCTGGCCAGATTTAATTCTAAGGAGGCCTTAGCCATCCTAGCTGCCTTCCTACATCCTCTAGCAGCAGCCTTATATTCCTCCCGAGTGGCCAGCCCCTCCTTCCATGACCTATAAACTCTGCTCTTCCACTTGAGCATACCCAGCAGTTCCTTATTCAGCCACGCAGGTCTCCTGGCCCTCTTCCTTGACTTCCTACGTGTCGGGATGCTCTGCTCTTGAGCTTGGAATAAGCAATCCTTGAATGCCAACCAACTATCTTGGGCCCCTTTACCTTCAAGCAGCCTTGCCCATGGGACTTCCCCTAGCAATTGCTTGAAAAGGCCAAAGTTTGCCCTGCTAAAGTCCAGGGTTGCAATTCTACTTGCTATTGTACTGGTCCTACCACACAAGATCCTGAATTCCACCATCTCGTGGTCGCGGCAACCAAGGCAGCCCTCAACCTTTACTGCTTCGACCAGACCCTCCTTGTTAGTGAGGATGAGATCCAGCAGTGCTCCTCTCCTGGTTGGCTGATCCACCATTTGGATGAGGAAGTTATCATCCATACACTGGAGGAACCTCCTGGACTGTGGCTGGGTTGCTGAGTAGTCCTTCCAGCAAACATCAGGGAAGTTAAAATCCCCCACGACGACCATGTCCTGTGACTGTGAGGCCGCTCTCAGCTGCCTGTAGAAGGCCTCGTCAACTTCCTCACCCTGATCTGGTGGCCTGTAACAGACACCCACAACAGTATCGCCCCTGCCAGCCTGCCCCTTAATTCTCACCCACAGACTCTCAACTCGCTTGTCCCCTGTCCCTGGACAGAACTCAGTACATTGCAGCTGCTCTCGCACATAAAGAGCAACCCCACCACCCCGCCTCACATTACCAGACAGACCTTCATTGTTGGTCACAGATCTATAAAAACCTTTATTCTTGGTATGTATCTCCCCTTTCCCAACCCTTTACTTCTAAGCTAGCCTTTCTGGGGAAATTTCAGATGAGGTAACACTGCCTGAAATGATCAGTAATAGTAGCAGCATAGAGAATGGAATTTTAAATTCCAGCCATATATTTAATAAATTCCATTGCTGTCTAAGGGAGCCAAGCATATTTAAAATCAAATGTAAAAGGCCTAATGTGTAAGACGAATAGCCTATGAGGTCACAGAGAACAGTTATGATTATCTAGTGTGACCTTTTGAATAACTCAGATCCTGCAGTTTCACCTAATCATCCTTATACCAAACCCATAACTTCTGATTACACTATGACAGATATTTCAGAAACACATCCAGAACAGATTTAAAGAATTAAAGTGACAAAGAATCAATTTTATCATTAATAAGCTGTACCTGTGGTCAATTATTAGATCTGATTCATAAAAAATCTTGACAAAATCATTCCCCTAAAAAAAGTGCTCTCTGATGATATCAAAGAGCTTCACATAACATTTTAGAGGGGGGTGTGTAGTTTTGCTTCAGGTAAGAGAAGAGCTTCAGGTAGACATATTTAAAGTCTTCATGTTTTAAATGTCTTCACTAGAAATTCTGATTTTATATTCTACTATAAAAAAGAGAAATAAAAGCATTCCAATATCCTGATTTATTTTTTTCTTACTAGAAATTTGAACATTTGGGCTTTATTCAGGCAAAATACAGGTATATATTAAAAAGACATATTGTTCCAGCCATTTTATTAATTACCTTCAAAATTAAACTATTTTAAAATCCATGCTGAACTTGGTCTGAATTGACTTCAGCTCTAGGCAAAGAATCTATTTTCTCATATAATAACATGCCCGATGACTAATTGCAATTGTCTTTATTTCTGTTTTATGAACAAGTAAATATTTTAGCTTTGTTCTAGAAAACAGGATAGAGGTTCTCTAGTCTCTCACCATAAACTGGTTTTGCCACACTTTTAACCCTTATGGTAGCTATTTAAATTCTCTTTCCAATTTTCAGCATCTCTTCTAAACGTGTGACTACATTACTATACAACAACCACTGAACTATTGGCACTTTTTACTTTCAGTGTATAGTCACTGTGATTAAGTTCTAATGAGCCTCTTAGTCCCCTTCAGTAATGTGATCAAACTTAAGGAGTATTGAATCTCATCCTAAAGATGCTTAAAGTACAGTGGATGAATCATGCCCTGAAAGTGCTGACTTCTTTTCATTGACTACCAGTGGAGCCTTGATGACAGCTCAAAAGTAGACATCAGCACTGTAGATATTGAAAGGTAGGCGGGATTAATACCTCTGCAAGAAATCATCAGTCTGAATCAGTTATTGACTCAGAGACATACAGTTTCTAAGTATTTTTTGTATTATACTCATGAGAGGTTTTTTGCCTTCATGTAAATGGAAAACATTCCAAGGTGAAAATAGTGACTCATCCACCCTTGAGTTTCTATCATAGATTTAAGATATTTGTTTTCTACATCCAGCAGTGACTGTTGATAGAGCCATTTGGACTAAGCAGAGGTTAAATGGTAAAATTAGTGTGAAATGATATTTTAAATTCAAGTCTCACCAAAGAAAAAAAAAACAATGGTAAGAGGATAAGTTTATGTATCATTGAAAATTGTAAAGACACCTCTCAGCTGCACCAACAGTGAGAGGGCACAGTACTTTCATTGTCTTATTGTTGTTGCAGACTCCGTTCCTGCTAACTCTCATTATCACAGTATTTAATGTCCTACATGTAAACACATCATTTCTGCTTCACTGAAAAGACAGACTCATTTCTCTGACTCATAGGATCTCATAACGGATTTTGTACACTCTATTTCTGGTTTCTTTAACAAGGCCATCAGTAAACATCCAGGCTGGATGGTGATTGAAGAAATCACAGAACGGTTTGAGTTGTAATCCACCCTGTCTCATATTAAAACCATTGCCCGTTGTGCTGTCACTACAAACCTTAGTAAAAAGCCTTTCTCCCTAAGTCTCCTTTACTCTAGGATGAACAACCCCAACTTTCTCAGCCTCCATAGGCTCCATAAGAGAGGTGCTACAGCCCTCTGACCATTGTTAGGGCACTCCTCTGGACCCACAAGTCTTTTCTGTGCTGGGGACTTCACAAGACTCCAGGTGGGGGTCTCATTAGGGTGGAGTAGAGGGACAGGATCAGCTCCCTTGGCCTGCTGGTCACTCTCCTTTGAATGCGGCCCAGCACATGGTTGGCTTTCTTGGCTGCATCTTCATCTGTCAGCTCATGTTCAACTTTTCATTCACCAATATCCCCAAGTCCTTCTCCACATGTCTGCTCTCAACCACTTCATCCCCCAGCCTGTATTGATATTGAGGATTGCCCTGACCCAGGTGCAGAACCTTGCACTTGGCCTTGTTGAATTTCATGAGGTTCACATGGGCTCATTCCTCAAGCCTGTAGAGGTCTCTCTGAACAGTATCCCTTCCCTCCAGCAAATCAACTGCACCACTCGGTGTAATCTGTAAACTTGCTGAGGGTGCACTTGATCCCACTGATCGTGTTGTTGATGAAGATATTAAGTAGTATTGGTCCCAGTACAGACCCTGGGGGACACCACTTGTTACTGATTTCCATTCAGACATCAAGTCACTGACTGTAACTCTTGGGACATAGCCATCCAGCCAACAAACTATTAAACTTCTCAATTACATCATTGTCCTTTGGAAGTCTGACTAAAGCACTTCATCACGTATTTATGTTCTCACCTTTCATCTCTCACTGTAAAGTCCAAAAACTGGGTATGTTTTTTAAGTGTCTAAAGCAATGGAAATTCCCCTGGGGCCTCTAAATTTATTGGGATGAATAAATAGGAAAATAGTGTCAACCGTTGACTGAGAACTCACTTTATAGTCATAATGCTCTTGATTGTCAATAAAGGAAGAGTTGAGATCCCAGACTGAGTAACTTCTCTGAAGAGAATTCCTCTTGGCTTTAGCAGGATTTCTCCATACACAGAGAAATTAGAAGACCAAATGTTTGGGCAGGATCTGGAGGTAAAACATTGTACAACTTACACCCATTTGTGCTATATAGTCAGTCTGTTTGTCTTTCATATAACAAAAAAATATTACTTTGTTCCATGCAAAGAGGTCTATATTTAGTAATGATAATAACTTAAAATATTTAAAATTTTTCATAATTTTAAGTATGGAACATAATTTATACTCTTCTATTTAATTTATTTTAAAATAACTTATTTTCAGAGATTTATTGTATTAAGCATGTAACAAATATGGAACAAAACCCATCAGATTATTTGCTTTTTTCTCTTATGCTCTTCAAGATCTATTTCACCCTAAGGCATGGATTAAATAGTTTCCATGATAATATTTCTTCCTTTTTTATATCATTTTTTATAGTATTTTCTAAGTCTACCATTATTGTTAGACAGTACATTATTCTATTTTAGACAGAGAAGTTAATATTTTCCAATTTATTGTAACAATATATCTAGATAAAGGAAATTAAAAATGCATTTTTTTCCCTCTTTAATGAAAGAATGACTGTTATCCAAACTGTATTAATTTAAAATAAATTTATAGTTAAAAGTCCAGAATTTGCTACACTTTAGTAGATATTTCATAGAAGGCACTGTAAAAAATGGGCATGAAGAGCAGGATTTCAAGTTACTGTTTGAAGTACCCTTTAGTATTAAAGATGATAAGATACCCAAATCTGATAGGTATAACTCAGGACTTCTAGAAAAGCCAGACATTATAGGAGGTGGATGTGGATGTGGGTGTGATGTCTTAGGGCATCTCAGATGGCACTAATATGTGAGTAAGTGCTGAGCCTCTGTTTCAGGATGAGCTGAATTGCTGTCTACGGTCCATTGACTGTGTTAACTGAAACTTCATTAATTTTGACAAGAGACTAGACACCTAATGGACAAGGAGATATCTACATTTAAATGGCTTAATCCGCAAACTGAATTCTATCCTCAGCCAAAAAAGGTTGCCTAGGCTTCCACTGTTGTCACTAAAGTATCTCCTTAGGTAATTTAGCCAGTCTTAGACCCCATGACTCACCTCCTACAGATACCTTGTTTATACACCTACTTTAGTTTATGTGCCATAGAAGCAGTAGGTAGTCATGTCAGCAGAAAAACAACCTTTGACAAGAAATACTGTGTTAGAGAATTTTCATTACAATTGTGCCCAGGAGATGATCAGCGATATAGTCATGCACTAAGGTTTCCTCTATAGCTGTAATTCCACCCTTCTGTGACTTTGAATTATTATGCTGCCTTTTAATTAAGTAATCACATTTTAAAGGAGGCCAGTATCTTTCAGTGTGTTGTGTGGGACAGGCATAAACAGGGCCTAGTTCTTCAGGGCAGTGTTTGGATGTCTTAACTAGAAGACCATAGTTTCTCTTTAGACAATTCCCTCCTGTTTTCTGCATTGCCTCTACATTTCCTCATAAATGAAACAAAAGATTTGTGAACAAATACTTTTGACTGTGCCAACTTATTGCTCTTGAAAAGATTTTTTTTCAATTTTAAATTAAGCCCTTTAAAAAGTAATAAAACACAAATGTTTCAAACATTTTATTGACAATTACGAAGACTGATTTTTTTTCAGCTCTATAGCACAGAGCTTTACTCCTTGAATTAGCAGTGATTAGAAGCCATAGAATTTTAACTTTCCCTTTGTGAGTCACCCCCTAGCTAGAAGGAATATCTGGTGCAGACATCACAGTAGCAAACAACTGAAAGTGGGAGAAATCAACAGAAAATAGCTCAGTCCTTGCTTTTGTGAAATGGAGTAAGCTTGTTTTAATGAATACATAAGCACTATGAGAGGAGAGAGCATGTGCATTATTGTTCAGTGTGTGGTCAGGCACAAAACCCCCACTTCTTAGCATGAGTAAATTATGCTTCCCAGATGTTTACAGTTAGATTAAATTTTATTTTATTTTGATTTGGGCTTTTTTAATAGCAGGGATAGCAAAAGGCTAGTATTCTTCTGTCAGTTTCCAGCCAAAGTTTTGGATCTTTGTCGTTATAATTTGTGAACAGGAGAAAAGCATGCTAATATCTTGTAACTTATTATTGGAGACGACTATGTAAAAGTTATTTAAATGTTTCAGGTAAAAGGCTCATCTGTGGATTATACCGATTTGGGAGAATGCCTAATTTCATTTTAAATTATAAAAAAAAAAAGAAAAGAAAAAAAAGTATTAATAATTTATGTTAATAAGTTGTAGGTGCTGATATCTGTGCTGTTTACTGCAGTTTCAGTCCTGGTGTATTCATATGAGATGCTTGTCATTCCCGTGTAATTATTCTGAAGACGACAGGGTAGGTGGATTATTCAGGTCTTGAAAATTATATGTGATTTGTCATCCTTGAATCTAAGAAGCCTGAAGTTGGAATTCAATCACACTAAAATGTACCTAACATATATTTCCATTTATACATTTCCAAGGTATAAATGTAACCATAGCCTTTTAGCATGTGCTGGGTATGAGTAACAGAATTTTTAAGATTTGGTACTAAGAGGTAGCAGAGCAGTCTGAATGAATATTATAGAGTCTTATTGCACAACAAAATCTGGAGTAGTAACTTCTTTCCAATTGCTTCATCCTTATTTAAATCCACTGCTGCATACTGGGACTTTACACTCTCTAAGTGTTACTGATTTTTTATAGAAACCATCACATTGTTGTTGGATGCTCAGGATTGGTCCTGCAGGGCAACAAGTGAGTCGTGCAAATTCTTAAAGTTAATAAATGCTACAATACAGTTTTCTGGAAAAGGGGGTTTCATTTCCCCATATTGCTTTTTGAGGGGTTTGCTGAGCCACTTCGCTAATGTCACATTGCTGTCTGAATCACCCAGAAACTTACATGTGATGTCACCATTTGATCTTGGCAAGAGGCATCCACTTGCTGTGAGAATGGAGAGTTAAGGAATGGCATGGGGAAAGGGCAGAAAAGTAGCACAACAGCAGTCTGGAATTTTGTACTAGCCAATCATTCTAACATGTACAATAAATGCTTTAAAACAATCATGCTTCAAGATTGATTTTTTAAAATACCAGCTTAATCCTCAATCCTCTGAAACCATCTCCTCCTCCCAGTTGCCTGCTTACGCCATCTATTATCTGTCTGTCATAAAAGGTCTTTTTAAGACCTTTTTCTAAGTGGGGAGATACACAACAATCTTGATTTAATATTCTTAACGAGCTAAATGTTATTTGGCTATTAACATGAGTCTGCTGACTCCTGGGAAAGGTCATCCTGGGGTTGGACAATCTACTTTGTAGAAAGGATTGACAAAATAAGAATATCACCAAGGAATTATGTATTCCACTTTTTTACAGACACAAATGATTGTATATGCAAAAAAGCAAATCTACAATTAAAAGTAACCTTAAGACATCTGTAAACCTTGCCCTTGTGTTAGCCATAAAAATAATAAATAAAGAGCTCTAAAATTCATTTTACAATTAAAAAACTGTCTTGTAATAATGTTTTATTGCTCAAGGGTTATAATAACATTCCATCAAACTATACCCTAACTGGCTTCCAATGGACTTCTGAACCACAGCTTGCTATAAGTGAACACTACTATTTCTTAGAAATAATTGTGTTTAATAAGAATTGATTTTCCTAACTCCTCCTTGTGCCTTTCATCAGCTCTGGAAAGCTCTTTCTATCTACAATTAATTTCTTTCTAAAAGAGCTTTCTAAAGCTTATTTTTTTTTAGCCTGATGTAAGAGTATTTTAGAACCTAAAAAATGTTAATAGTGAAGACTTCCACCTCCCTTTTTAAAATATATATCGCATCACTGCTGTTGCACACCTTTGATCTGTTGTTGGCTTGTTGACATGTGAAGTCTTTTTGTTGTTGAATAAGTATCTTACTGATAAGTATTTTCAATAGTGCTTTGACACGGTTGACTAGATGGCCTGAGACCAGACCACATTTTAAGAAGCTTCCTCTATCCATTTCTTTCTGAATGATTGCCTTGGGGAAACATTGCATTTGTAGCCATGTTGAGTTATTCTGGGGGGCTAAGATGTCTGTAAAGATAACATATTTGTGAAATTAAGTCTGGCAAGGAGTGAAAAACTGACTGCAACAGGGTCAACACCCCCTTCCCCCTTAAAACTTTACTTATCAGATTACAACTTCTCTGTTATTTTAAATGTGGGCGTTTAGATCTTTGCTTTGTAAATGTTTAATATTCGCTTTATGCTGTCTCAGTAGCAGCCTTCCCGAGTTACTGGCAAAATGAATTTACTTTCCTTGGCAAAAAAAGTTCCAGTCCATGCAAAGAAATAAATCCTAGGGAAGCCAGTGACATTTATTTTGAGTTGCTAAATAAAATTTTTTGAAGCATAAAGATACATTTTCTTGGAAAATGACAAATCTAAATTTCTGTTACTTAAGTAAAAGAATCTGAAAAGATAAAAGCTAAAAGAGCTTTGAAGAAAAATAATAAACACCTACAAAGGAGTATTTCATCACCAAGGAAGCTCTATATCTGCATTGTTCAGCTCACCTTTATCCAGTGCTCAGTCATATCATATTGCACACATCACACAAGACATCAACTAGCATGATACAGCAGGGGCTCTGCCTGCATTCCTCTGCTTTCCTGCATGTGAGTAGTTGTAATTTAATAGTCTAGCATGTATGCAGAAGGATAACCTTCCTTTTCATACCCTGCCAAAGTTAGTGTCTGCTCCCTGCGCTGTCCTGTCCCACATGGCCATGTATTACAATGCAACAGCCCCCACCTTATCTTGCTCATGCTTTAGCTGCATCTGCCCCTGCTGCTGCCCTTGTGCCCATGGGAAGGGAGAGCTGTCTCCTGCCCTTGCTGAATCCTCTCCTTGTCCTGAACATGAAGTGACAGCGAAACCATCTCTTGTTCTTTTCTGAGCACTGCCTAGTTTTGCAGAAAAAGGGAAAAAGAAGCTTCCTGAGAAGCTGTGGAAGGGGCAAGCAGGATCTGGCCCTCAGACTGTGAATCTGACTTATGCTTTACTAAACCATTTTAATTACTTGGCTTGAAAATGCATGCTGGAAAGGAAGTATAGACTGCGCCTGTGTACAAAATAAGATTCAAGTGAGGAAAAAACCTCAACAAACAGTTGATGTTTCTGTTACTACTCAGGCTCAGTGAATACTGCTTTTCTAGAAGTCTATTTGTCATTTTTGGAAACAAGTAATTTTTCAGAGAACCTGAGAAATGAATATGGATGTATGGCTATATGTATATACAATGTGGGTATATATCTATTTTTATGTGTTATATATACACATATCTTTATACATATATGCATTGTGTATGTATGTGTCTATGTATATACACACTTTGTCATATCGCCCTCATCCTTGTAAGCTGAAATACTTTGTAAGTTCTGGTATTTTCTGTGAAAAATGTCAAGAGAAGTCTTGGCTTGACTACCCTGCAGTAAGAGGCTTTTATAAATCACGAAAACTGTCACAGTATTAGCCACAGCACCTATGCATGTATATACTTTCAACATTCAATTCCAAGACTGCACTATGACATAGCTTCTAAAATAATGCTATTGAAAAATCCAGACAGGATTTTTCAATAACTGCTTTATATGAGCTATCGATGGGAACATTATAATATCATCTTCAGAAATGGTTTTCATTTAAAGTATATTGCACAGGGGAAAAGCTAATACAATAAAAATGTGTAGGTGTCCAAATGACTTCCCACCTGTTTCGACCTATGGAATGAAAAATAACCTTAATTATGTTTAATTTCCCACCCCTCTACCAATCTAGACATTTATGTCAGGTGCAATACATGTTTCTTCCTTGCTCAGCAGCATTGCCACCAGGAAACTCAACGACCAGAGAATAAGAAGGGAACAGAAAGGCATAACATCACAAACGCTGAGCTCAAGATTGCTTGTTTCAGTATTTGCTTAGTGTCTGGCAAGCAAAGAAAACACTCAAAAAACAGAATAGGTCAGCTATGGCTGAGAGACAAAACGTTTAATTGGCATCTTGTTTAAGTGGATGCTCATAAATGACATCTTTGCATTTACAATTCATTGATATATCTGGCAGCCTGAGTCACCAAACATACAGGGACACATTTTGCTCTTCTTTTTTCCACTGAAAATCTCTAGTGAATTCAACTAATTTACATGAAGTTACTCTAAATTTTGGACCTGAAGTTACATGAGCTCTTAACACACAGTGGATTAGACTCCTTCAGTAATGAAACAGAGAAAAATTGAAGATTACTGTGCCCTTTGGATTGTGCATCTTTCTGAAGTTCTTCAGCTATTACAGTAAATATTGCAAGGTCATTTCCCATACAGTCAGTCAGTCATTTTAGCTTACCCTATGAGAAGTGTGAAAAATTATTCACATACCTTTAAAGGCTTTCTGAACACTCAGGGGAAAATCAAATCATTCAGAATTACTCTTATTGCATAGATTTCTTCAGCTAGTGGGGAAAAAAACTACTTCAGCACAGCAAAGCGGTGAGATGAGTATGAATGCCAAGTAGTAAGCAAATCTATGACTGCAGCTAAAAGGAAACAACTGTTGCTAGCCACAGCTGCTTTCTTATTTTTAATTCTTAAAATCTCCTTTAAGATTCATAGTTGATTCTTGTCAGGGAAATGTTCTTCCTTAATTTTAAAACTCAGCTACTGACATGCTAGTTTGGAAATAAGAGCTTTCCTATACAATTTTTTTCCCTCTCTTAAGCTAATGGAGCTAAAAGCTTAAAGTCATGTTTGTTTGGGCTGCATCTTCTTTCCTATTTATGCTGCCTACCCCCTTTCTGGATGTATTTGCTCATCATCATCAAATCTATTTTTTGGTACTCGCTTTGAGAAAAGGGAGTGAGAAGAAAAAAAAAAATCATGCAGATGATCTTACTAGGAAATTCAGGGCTTCATGAAACTGTAGAATGAGGTGAAATAAGAGGGGAAAGGGTAGAGTTATCCTGCTGTTAGTGGTGCTAAGAAGGGTATGAACTTCACCTGCTTTGTCTTACTGGTAAATCTGTTTGAAAAACATTTGTAAACCTCTAATGTTCAGGATTGCAAAAGTTTCCTATTAACTTTTACTATTTATCTCTTTACAACATGAAGACTCAGAACAATAGAACTGCAATCAGTGCCGCAGACATTAATACTTCCTAGCAGAGGGAAGCAGGAACATTTTTCTTCTTTCTCCTGATATAAAGTTTCAGATAGAAGTATGGTAGAACTCCAAAACCAGGACAGACAACCTGGGAAGAATACAGGGATATTGTCCAGGAAGCTAGGGACCAGGTGAGGAAAGCTAAGGACCAGTTAGAATTAAACTTGGCTAGGGAGGTGAAAGATAACAGGAAGGGATTCTATAGGTATGTAGTGAATAAAAGACAGACTAGGGACAACGTAGGCCCCCTCAGGAAGCTATCAGGAGAACTGGCTACCCTGGATTTGGAGAGGGCTGAGGTTCTTAATGACTTCTTTGCCTCAGTCTTCACTGGCAAATGCACTGACCACACCACCCGAGTCTTGGAAGGCAGATGCAGTGACTGTGAGAATGAAGACCTTGGGCCCACTGTAGGAGAGGATCTGTTTTGAGACCATCTTAAGAACCTGAACTTGCACAAGTCCATGGGACCTGATGGAATCCATCCACGGATCCTGACGGAGCTGGCAAATGAAGTTGCTAAGCCACTATCCATCATATTTAAAAAATCATGGCAGTCAGGTGAAGTTCCCGACGACTGGAAAAAGGGAAATATAGCCCCCATTTTCAAGAAGGGGAAAATGGATGACCCAGGGAATTACAGACCAGTCAGTCTCACCTCTGTGCCTGGCAAAATCTGGGAGCAGATTCTCCTGGAAGGCATGCTAAGGCACATGAAAGACAAGGAGGTGGTTGGTGACAGCCAGCA
The DNA here is from genome assembly GCF_963264785.1 of Psittacula echo. Taxonomy (NCBI): domain Eukaryota; kingdom Metazoa; phylum Chordata; class Aves; order Psittaciformes; family Psittacidae; genus Psittacula; species Psittacula echo. The sequence continues at coordinate 145,828,222 of NC_137735.1, forward strand.
TGGCTTCACTAAGGGAAAATCCTGCCTGACCAATTTGGTGGCCTTCTATGATGAGGCTACGGAACTGATGGACAGGGGCAGAGCAGCTGACATCATCTACCTGGACTTGTGCAAAGTGTTTGACACTGTCCCACACAACATTCTTGTCTCTAAATTGGAGAGACATCAATTTGATGGGTGGACCACTCGGTGGATAAAGAACTGGCTGGATGGCCGCACACAAAGATTTGTGGTCAATGGCTCAATGTTAGTGTGAGGTGTCCCTGCCCATGGCAGGGGGCTGGAGCTAGATGATCTTAAGGTCCTTTCCAACCCTAACTATTCTATGATTCTATAATTGCTTCCATCAAAACTGGCAAAGAACTGAGCTAGTCTCATGACAATAGATGCATTAAACATGACAGAGAAGCACAGTGCAAACCATTCAAATGTTAATTTAATATCTTTTTAAGGATGCTGGTCCTTGTGGACTTGAACAAGCACCATTCATTGATCAAGAGCAGACCTAATCCCATATAAGATTCATGCAGTATTCTGCATAGCCTTGAACTGTCATTTTGAACAGCATATGCACCCACAGCTCCCGGCCTCTTGGATATGCCTGACCAGTAAGTGCCTTAGTTATGCTAAGCAAATAGGCACACAGGGATAGGCTAATGAGCTAGAGCCTAAACACCAGTTCCTGGACCTCTCATGGGTAATGCTGGAAGCCAGTAGCCGGTGAATCCCTGGGGAGGGCAGAGATGAGACCATCAACTTCCACATAATCAGCTACAGGACAGGCCTGGGGATCTGGAGAGATCTGGTGCTTCTCAACGAGCAGGGCATTCTGAAATGCAAACATGCAGTGCAAAATCACCTGAAAAGGTTCAGAGGGTTAGGTTATGGAAAGATGTCTTACAACACCTTTTTTCATTGGCAGTGCCAGCTAGAGGTAAATAAGGTTGAATCTCTTTAACCTCTTAACGCTAAAAAATACTTTGCTGCTCTCTGAAAAAATATTTTCTGGTTGCCTGGTGGAACGTATTATTAGACAAAAGGTATTTTTAATTATTGCATTATTAAATTCCAATAATTTCATCATTAAACTGTAGACAGTTAAAACACTCCCTAACATACAGTGCTACCCCTCTGTCTCTCATTCCTTGTCTTGCCTGTCCCTTCTGAGGAGCTTATAGCCACCCGTTGCAGCACTCCAGCTGTGTGAGACTTCTCATTATGTTTCCGTGCTGCAACAATGCCATAGTTTTCCTGCTGTGCAATGGCTTTCAGATCCTCCTGTTGCCCATGTTGTGTGCGTTGCTGCAGATGCATTTTAGCTGGGCTATTGATCCCACTACCTTTTTGGGGGTAGAAGCCCTAATTCCTACATGACCATTCCCAGGTGCTTCTGTGGTTTCTAACACATTAATAACCCTTGTGCCTTCACTGTCACATGGATCTCCATCCCCTGCCTCCACTGAGACTAACTAAAGAACCTCACTAGCACATCATCCCTCAAACATTGGCCCCCAGGCTTATCTCTAGCAAGCTTCTCTCCTCATTGCAGGATTGCATCAACCACCACTCTCCAGAGCACTTCCTAAAGTAATTTCCTACCTGCCTTCAAGTAACTTTTTGGCCACTCCAAATTTACTTATCCCTAACTCAGGCACAGTACTCCAGATGGCTCTGCTCTGTGATTGTCATCTCTCTGTGACAGCCTAGAGCCCAGATTTCCTCTGGATTTTTGATACTGTGTGTTACAGTAGTCCTGCTAAATCAAGATCTCATTACCTAGAGATTGAAAGAACTTGTAACAGTCAGAACATAACAATCTTACTGTTCAGAAAGCTTTTTTCAGCATTTTAATACATTGTCCATGGTTTATAAGTGCCTTCTTGATCAAGCTTTCCTGGCGTAATGGTAAATGTCAGATTTTGTAGGAAATGAAAAAATTCTTAATTTGCAAGGAGAAAGCCTTTACAGATAAATCTAACTGCAGCAATCTATACTCCCTGGGGTAATGTTTTCCACGAGAAAATTATTTCCATTATTGAAAGTATCATGCAACTTATAACATTGCCAGAAATATGATCCAATATGAACAAGGAAGCCTTTATTATGCGTTGAACCTTAAGCAAGCTCCAGTGATATGGAAATTTACCATCAGGAAAACTGTTGTAGGAAAAGTTGGCTAAAGTCTGAGGTCAATGAGAAATTTCTCAGCCTGATGTAAATTTAACTGTGTACATACCCACAGAGTTCATCAAGATAGTTTCACATTATCACAAAATATTTTTTTTTCAACCCAGATTTATTCAGAATTTTTGTTGCTCTTCGTCTTTCATGACTTTATTTCAAGTGTCATGAGAAACTGTTCTTAGTCATGTTTGAGGAGATAAATTCTGCGTATTTTGTCTTTATCGCATATCCTTCCCATGACATTTTACCAGCTGCTCAAGTTGATACTGGTCTTCTGGTGGCAGAAGTCCACTGAACTTTTCTTCACCTAATAGTTCTTGCAGAGGAAGCTATGTTAAAAATGGACTAAGCTGTAATCCATGTAGCATTACAAGATTTATTCAGGTTTAGAATCTTTTCCTGTCTTTTAAAGCTGCAGAACCAGGCTGAATCTTGTCTCTTAAAAGATTTTCCATGCAACTTTACACCTTACAGCAAATTCAGTTTATCAGAGTGAGCTCACAAATTTTCTGTAAGACAGTTCTGGCTTTTTTTCAGATTTACTTTCTAATAAGTCCAATGGCAAAAATACCTATTGTACTCCAGTAGCTCTGCAGAAGAAGCTATGTTGGTCTTCATCTCAAGGCCAAACATGACAACTGTCCAACAATGATTTTTGTTGACTGCTATTGCACAAGACACCAAAAAGCACAGAGTACGCCAATCTTTTTCTAATTCTACAGAAGAAACCAGGAGAAGCTCTTCACTTTCCATCTCAGTGTTGTAGGGTCTCTTGATCCCTATTGTCTCATTCACTTGCCAAGAGCTTACGAATATGTAAGAATTTTTTCCCTGTGATTTGTGTGTATCTTTAAGATGTTAGCTGCTGGAGGTATTAATAATCCCTGCTAAAGACACAATTTACTCATTCCTCGGTGGATGGTCTTTTGACTTGATGTTAGTCCACAGCTTAGACTGAGTTCCACCTTATGTCCCAGGCACAGTCTGGGAACACATCCACTCTGATGTCCTGAAGAGATATTAATATATTTTACCAACAAAGGTACCACACACACTAAATTCCACTTTTCAGAATCCTATCTTCACTTAATATAACATACATTTTATTTAAGGTTGGTTAGGATGTTAATAACTCCCAAAACATTCAGTGAATTTAAAATCATGGCTCCATCAGAAACTTTGTGGTTTTAATGCATCAAGATGATACCTGTGATTGTTTCATTTCCACTATAGTAGAGTATTTCTTTTTTATTTTCTGAGTTTTGCTATAGGTAGTGACGAAAATGTTTACCACAGCCCAGTTTCTGACAACCATTTGTTTTTCATTTGTGTTGTAATTGAAAGCAGAAACTTCTGTTACTCAGAATAAGAAAATAAAAAGTATTGAAGATGACTATCACAATCCAAGACTCTAAAGTCATTTTGTTAAAAAAATACCATAAATTTAAGACTGAATGTTCTAGCCGTGTAATTCAGAATTATTGGTGATATTTTGCTTATTTTACATATGTATATACACATGAAGTGAAATGACAATGTATGCTCTTAGCTGTAGCCCACAGCTCATTGAAAATAAAAATCATCTAAGAGTATAAAAGCAACACTCCCAGATGAAAAGTAAATAACTCCATCAACAGTAAAGTCTATGATGACATAATGATTTATGCCAACCAAAAATATGTGCCTAAAAATGGATGAAATTTACAAACACTTTTTAATGTAACGCCACTTGCATGCATGCCTTATATAGATGTAGAAATAAGAGAAATCTTTTTCTTATGTGTTGAGATTAAAAGCAAGAGCAATCTGTAAAAACATAAACGTTGTGAAGATCGTAAAAAAAGAAGTGTATTTCCATTGAAAATGCAAACAGGCAAATAAATACATTAAACATGAAAGTTATTTTTAATATATGGCATTTAGTCTTCTCATTGAGCACATGGAAAGAACTAGATATATCCTGTAATCACCTAACCTCATAAGGTCTAGGTCACTCTCTGCAAATAACACTCTAGCTAATGTTAGATGTTCTGGAGTCTATGTCTGTTGTTTCAGTGTATAAAGCTAGGTGGAATGAACTTTGACTCATTCATTTTATCTAAATTTCCTATATTTCAGTTCTACATCTAAAAATATATTGACAGTCCTTCAGCATGAGAACATTCATTCGTTCTTTATGATAATTCTTTAAAAAAACATGCTATATTTGTAGAGGAAGGGAGAAGGGAAGGAAGGCAAAGAACACATGAACTCAATAAACCTTTATTCTGGGTTATGCACTGCTACTGGATTTTATAAACTCCGTTCCATTTATTAATAGATTTGCCTCTATCTTTTCTCTGAGCTACTGTACTTATTGTCTGCACAATTTTCTCACCTTTTGACTGGCAGAGTTCCAGGGGTGAAATATGAATTTCCATTAGGTTCAATTACATTTATTTGCTGCTTATCAAACTAAGAACCTATTACATACACAAGAGAATTTGTCATTCACTCACAGAGATTTTTATTGTTATTATTTTCATAAAGAATGGCTTAGACAATACTTTTTAACTGTAAGTCTTTTGCTTTATGCTATTTAACTAAAGGTCTTTATATCTCCTAAACTAAGTAGATTAAAAGAGGGATATCATAAATATTCTGCTGTCAAAAATGCAATTAATAACTGTGAAAACCTCATGCATAGCTAATGTTTATGATTTATTTGCCTTATGAATGTGTTACATCCCAAAAAGAAGAACAACTTTCGGCTTCAGGAAGATGAAGGGAACCATATCCAGGATATAAGCGAACTATACCCAGGATAACTGGCACAAGGACACCAATAGCTCAGTTTGGTATGACTGGTGGTGAGTAATAAATGTGGCTTTCTCCTAGTGTTTCAACTGAGAAGCAGCCACAGAAGTTTGGCCTGAGACAGTCTCAGAGGCAGCAGCGCGCACTGTCTTACCAGAAAACCATTATATTAGTGGGGTCCATCAGAGCATACCAACTCCAAACCACACTCCTTCTCAGTCCACAGGCCCAGTGCATAAACAGAGGAGATACGTTGGAGCAGCCAGGATTTCCTACACAACAGCAGCAACCTCAAAGTGTATCTTTTCCTGTACATGGTGTCCCCTCACAGCCCATGGCCCCCCATGGGGACAGGAGCAGTGGCCATACCCAGTGCCACAGTGGAGACCCCAAACCCTGAAGTCTTACAAGGTTCACTGCTAGTGATCTGAGTTTTCTGAAAAGTCAGTATTATTGGCAAAGACTCTTGCATTAAAAGCTTAATTTGAATCAAGGACCTGGCGTAACCTCTAGCACAATTCAAGGCATATTATGGATCTAATACTGTCTTCCTCTCAGTCAAGTGAAGTGCTGACACAAATATAGCAAGGGGCAGAACATGACCCTATAATACTATGTGTTTTCTCATTCAGAAAATGTGGCAAATTCCCCACAGTAGCAAATCACAATGAATTAAGGGGTTACGAACCTGATGGTGCATATGTGCCACCCCATATAAGTACCACATTCAGCACCCTGACAGCCACACAGCAGATTTTTTCACTTTTGCGAAAGTGCATTCTTTGATAAAGAGGCAGAGCTGATTATTTGAACTGACAATTCCTAAAACACATTTACCAAAATTTTTTTTCCAATGGAGCAATAAATATTTAAAATAAATGTTTCGCACTTCACAGCACAGAATTTCAGTGTTCAGTTAAAAGCATTCTGCTAAAATACTGCCATCTTACAATAAAATCTGAAGGCAAATGGACTGTTATGGACTAATCTAGAGCATTAAATTCTGGTCTACAGCTTTGTGCTACCTTTATTAGCTCTTTGCCTATTGAGGGAAAGATGTGTTATAGTGAGTACTAAGACTATATGTGATGTAACGTGAGTTTGATATATCCACTTTCTTTTTATAGCACCCCTTCTTCCCTAGAAACAGTGACTTCAACTTCTGTCAGCCTTCAGGACTCACTATCACTAGTTTAAGCTAGTAGTAGCTTAATTGCCAAAGGTTTGAAAGTTCAGGCAGGGGAGAAGGGAACGGCTGCCTGAACTGGTATTCATGTTTCTATTGTCTACAAATTGACCATGAATAATTTTGAAAATCCCCATGTTCCATGATTCTAGGATAACAAGTGGCATTGAATGCTCTGCATTCCTGCTTCAGATTCCATCCAAAAGCAGACATGCCAACTTTATGAACTAAGGTTAAAATGAGGTATTTTTGTAAAACGCCAGATCTCAGTTTGAATTTGTGAGATCTAGTTCAGCTCAGCTGCTGTGTAAAATATTCACAAAATGCTGTACATGTATATTTTAGATGAGCTTTCATTATTAGCTTTTGTAAATGTCAGTGAAATCCCCAAGTGCAAGAGGCATTCAAGAACCCAGCCTAACAAGCAGTTAGTTTGCAAACAAAGACAGGACAGTAGAGAGCTGCTTGCTGAAGCAATCTTCCCTTTCCAGAAAGTCTGAAGGAGTGTCTTAGATACTGCTGCACTGGACAGATGGGAAGAAGATACAATGTTCCTGTAACCACTTTTTGTCCACTGGGCACAAGAAGCAAGGGTTTGGAGATCTTCAGTAAAAATTGTCTTCCAAATTGACACCTTATTTTTATATGTGATATTATATGTGTGAGACCTACAGCTGTACCCTTAGAAAAAGGGTATATATTTCTATGTGGCAAGAAGAGGGAGTTAACCGAGTGAAGATCTTGAAATCTACTATCACAGACAATCTAAAAGTCCTAGCCTGTAAGATTGTTGTTTGGAGGTATTTTCAATCTTTAGCAGCCACAGAGAATGAATGCAGGCAAAACTGTGACTAAAATAATTTAGCAAGCCTGTATAAATCAATACTTTAAAATGTGGAGCAGATAAAAAACAACATAAAAGCTGTTCTCTGGGACATGAGACTTTCAAATGTTTACCTGGTTTGATACCGGTGTATTTTGTAACTTAAGCATATTTTGTAAAAGTCAACCTTTTGAGTGTAAGAACTCTAATTTCACAACAAACAGCAAAAGAAACAAATCAGAACTAAACAGAGTAAAAGGAACTGTCAAGCAATTCCCATCATAAAAATAAAATAAATACCAGCAGGACGGTAAGCAATTTTTTTCTGTTTTCCAAGAGATTCCCACAAAAAGGAGTGAAATACATTCAAAACACACAAAGCAGAACCAGTGAAAAGCAAAACAATAACATGTCAATACTCAGGTAACTCACTCCTTATACAAACATGGCAATGAAGAAAACACACCAATATCTCTTCAGAGTTAGTCTGTGGTTTTGCTTTTCTTGTTATTTCTAGTTATAATTTTTAATCCCCTCTGTTAGTCTAGGTAGGCTCGTAAGGAGGCCACAAACAAGCAGCTACTGGCAATTCTGTTCTAATTCCTTCTTTGGGGTCAAATTCAGTGCTATTTGCTTGTTTCCAAGTAAACTTCAGCTGAGAAAGTCTGCATACAAGCTCACAGTATGCCTACCAGAAGTTCAGAAGTTAGTGTTGCATAAATAGGTAAGGTTACTAAAATGAAATGCAAAAATCAGGCTTAATAGATAGCTTACAGCTTATACAAGTAAAGGTACTTCCACTGGAAAATGCTCTGCTAGTGTAGGCTACAACTTTGGAGATATTTGTTTTTATTTTTTTTTCTCTCCTGTCAGCAAAAGCAAAATTAAACTTAGCTTGTGCAGTTGGGAATTCCCCACTTCATACATAATAATACAGATGGAAGAGAAAGATACTGTCTTGCAGTTCTCATACAAACACACATGGTCATCAGAATTTATTCAAAGAAGCACCAAATGGCAAAAAATAGAAATATCGGCACTAGATAATAATGATAAATCAATGATTATTTCAGCACATAAATTATGTTGGGATGGCTGGAGTAAATCTTTGTGATCACCTAGAGGAAACTTCATCACCTGTATTACAGAACTTTATTTAGTCAAATCCTGCACTGAGATAATTTCAGCAGGTTTCTACCTGGAGATCCTATGCATGGCCAGAACAAATGACATCTGCAAGAGTGCCTAAGTGAGCTTAGGCATGGACCAAAAAAATTGCTATATCATTTCAGGCAAATTTGAAAGTAAAGTGTTTAAAACCTCATTGGGTGGCATTGAATTGATGGGTACAGCTCTAGCAATCACCATGCCCTCCGACTTCACACTACATCTATCTTCAGCCTGCCTCAATCAACACTGGATATTGAAACCATCCCAGTATACCTATCTTTAATTTGCCACAGACACCTTTAGTCCAGATTAATTATTTTCAGTCTTTGAGCCAGCTGCCTTATACATGAATATTAAAACTTTGAAGTATGCCCTCCAGTAAGAAACTTGCATGACTTTCCAGAATAAGCAAGATTAATCAGACATGATAATTATGATAATAAATGTAATACTAACTTATCACATCATATAAATTCAGCTAAATGAGCTCTGTGACAATAGTGGTTAAGAATTAAGAGGAAAGGCAATGACAATCTACATTACTGAAAATAAACCCTTCAGAGGCTGAATCGAAACCATTTTTTGCAGTCCATATACAGTTCATCTTTTCTTTATGCTCCTCATGTCTGGAGGCAGCAGAAATACATGAACCTAACGCCCTGGCAAGTTAACATTAACAAGTTAAACTTTGACACAGCATAGAAAAATGTAAGGTAAGATATTATTCTTTTTCTGACTTTTTAGATTTGGGTACAGGCTTTTCCTAACAAAACGGCATTAAATGCTCCGTTAGAGCTATGAATTCTGGTTTAGCCAATAGGCTTCTCTTAATTTGCAATTTCACCATTTTGAATTGCTTAAAATCATGCCATTTCTAATTTTAGCTTCCTATATGAATTTTAATGTTTAATTTGTCTACTGGAGTCTGAAAGAGGCACACTGTACAAATACCATGTCTGTGTTTTCTAACTGATGACACTAGAGCTATGAGAGGCAATGTATGGCATACATTAAACAAGCTGAAAGATATCCCTTTTCTGGCCCTCATAATCCTCTCAGAAAAGATTAGCTCAGCTCCTCCAGCCCTCACACCTAATATTTCTTACTCTAACTTTATTTTCCAGGTGATCAATTCAATTTCACAGCATTCTACAGTATTCTACAGTCTTCTGATATTCTTGATTGGAATAGACTCTGTCCGTCAATTGTTATCTCCATGTCTTCAATTTTATCTCCACTTCATTCAATTTTACAGTGAAGCTTTCAAAATTTTTACCATTTATAGCTTGTCCAGCATTTTATTAATCTCTGTCATGTCCGTAGTAAATGAAGTCTGACAATGCACAACAACTGAAATTCATAGACTGTGAAAACTATGAAAACTGTGAGAAAAACTAGATAAAATTTCAAACCCCAGCTATCGGAACACTGAAAATAATTCCTTTGAGAGGCCACTTTTATTCACATCAGTGTCCAATAAAAACGAATTTAAAAATATCAAAGGTAAACATCAGATCTTTTCAGATTTGGAGAACTAATAGCTCATCTTTGGATATATATAACCTTATTTGAGTAACTTTATGATGTACATTTAGTTAACAGAAAAGTTACAGTACAACAGGCCACAGTTTTAGTTTGCCTAACTGAGTCCCCAAGATAGAAAACAAAAAGTGTAGATTCAAAACATGTCCTCAAAGTGGAATATTTGAAATAATTTAAATTGGTATTAATTGTCCCAAATTTCCTGTGAGAAAACTAGGTTAAAATGTTTTGAATAGACTTTGGAATTTTAGTGCAATGCCATTTTATTTGAGAAATAAATATTTAAATCTTCATGAAAGTTTCATGCAAGATAAAAATGACATTTCATCACTCATTTTTTTACAGTGTCAAAAGCTTTGGAGAGTGGGTTTTATTTTGTTTTTTGTTTGTCTGTTTGTTTTGTTTTGTTTGTTTGTTTTTAATTTCCAATTACATCAAAATTAAACCACAAATCCAGAGCAAGATGTCAGTTAACTCAGTTTGCTCAATTTCACCCTCAGAACAGATCTGCTGTAGTTACAATGCCCCCAAAACTGAAGATCATTTTTCTGTTCACCTCTACCTCCAAACAAAAATGAGGTTTGTGGGTTCCTTAGGCTCAGCTCTCTTGCCATACCCCCTTGCCCTCCACTCCAGTAACAGGGAAGTGATGAAACAAGTGTGGCTAGGCTGCACACCCCCCTCAGTCTTCACAGGTCATGCCTTCAAACACCCTCTGCCTCTTCATAGCAGAGAGGCAATACTATACAGCAGGCAAACACACATTTCTCTTTGTTGAAGGGGATCGTAAGCAAGTTCATAATGTGTCAAATTTACAACATCGTCAAAAACTATTATTTTCAGGCTAAGTGCAGCTATTCTATATAAGAACTGTGCTTGTTAGCATACTTGATTGATCCATCTATAGATTGCATGTTGGCACTGCAAACAATTCCATGGCCAGAGGCAATATATCAGCCGCTTGAGAAAGCTGTAGAAAGGTCTTTGCCTTCATTGACACAATAATGCAATATCTACATGCAATTATATATACACTAGTGAACCCATAAATGTTGATAGCAATGTTTTCACAATTCAATATGTCAAAAGGATGTCACATTATCAACATGTTTTGTAAAAGGAATATTATGTATTGAACAAAATTAAGATCATGCTGCAAAGCAACAACACAAAAACAAACCCGAGAGCAGAGGTGTTCTTTAGTATTTCAGATTGCATTTCTCAGGAGGAACTCATCATTCTGCTCTAATCAAGGATGATGCTTTTCAGGGTGGTCAAGATGATGTAGCCCTCCTTCACCCTGAAACTAGCCAATAAAGAAAGCATCCAAAAGTACTATTCTGGAACAATCACGTGATAGATTTACCTGTGTTCTTGTTGTTTCTGCTATGCTATATATGTATATGTTCTTGCATTAAAATTTTGGGGATGAAAGATATTTTTTTCTATGCTAGCTTTTAAATAGTCTGTGGCTTTAAATCGCAAATAATCTAGTGATATAAAAAATACTAGCCAACATCCAACACAGGAAGTATTTTTATGAAAATATCTCCAAAAATTATTGTGTTAATTAATTTCTAATGGCATTATTACCACCTGTGTGGGACAAAAGAGCCTAATCAGTTTTTCTTGTCCAAAAATGTAATTTCAAAACTTTGGCAAAGTAGGAAACATCAGATTTTTCTGGCCAGTTAGTTCTGTTCTGCTCTAAGAGAGTGAAAGTGCTATGTAATTGTATAAATTATTTTATTTTGATATTTTGCACTTAAAAAATGTTCAGTATTTCAAAATAAAATAGCTTCTCACTTATTGTCTTTATATTCACTAGTGCATTTTTTTTAAAAGGTTCAGGATTTAATTAGTAATTATAAACACACAAAGACCATCCCTGCTCAGCAGAGCTTATGGAGCAAGCATGGGCGGCTGCAAATCAATAGAGGCATGCAAGGGAATAAGGAGACAGCAATGGTCAGTCAAACAATTCATATGGTCCCTCACTTCTAGTAGATAAGGAAATCCCTTCCCATCCCTACTCTCACATGAAGGAAGCACCTGTATGAGGTGTGCTACCTCCAAGTTCCTCCAGCCTCAGGTATCTCCCACTGCCATGGCAGACAAGAAGGAAAAAAGCAGAAAGCAGGCTTCATCAGACAGGCAATGTCAAAACAAGTATGAAGGCTTCACAGCCAAGGGAATTGCTCCAGCTTCAGTGATGTCATGTTCACTTTTGAAAAGCAAAAAGGATACAGATCTTGGGGACAAGAAAGGTGCCTGAAGCTAGAAATTCAGTCAAAGAGGAATTGCAGCTAACTACTGGGAGCCAGAGAAGAGACTAAGCCAAAACAGAACAGTGACAGCTTTTATACAATTAATACAGGCTCTTTTCCAACAAAATAACCTTTTCGGCTTTATTTAATCATCCAAACAAAATGAATAATAAATGAGTGAGGGATGGGAATTGCCTGGTTCAAGAACATCCTGAACAATGGAAACTCATTGGACTTGGTTGCTGCTTTTTTCATTGTTATTTTTTTCCTCTAAGGCAAGGATGGAAGAAGAAAAGGAAAAGAATCAAAATCAAGTGAGCTTAGGAATGGACAGTTACTTGCTGTTGGGACATTTTTGTGTCTGCATGGTCAAGAGAATAAAAGAGTTACATTGAATGTCAAGGGGGAAGCAGGGAAGGGACTTAATAGCCATTAGGGCAATTATTTCCACCTTCATGATGAATAGTCAGGGTCAGGAAAAAAAAATAGTATGAAAGCCCCACTGTTGTGCAAGAGCAAGGCAGCAAGATAGATGAGCTAGCAACAGCTAACACTGATCCTGCTATAAGGCAGAGAAAATGGTATGCAAATGTCCACAGCTGCTCAAAAACATTATGGCAGCAGCAAGAAAAGCAGTACTTAGCTATTCCATCCCTTCTGCCTCAACTACCAAGCGTGAGGACTGAAATAGCATTAAAAATATGTGTAAAGGTAAAAATAAAGATTGAACTCCTGCAAGGCAAATGCTGAAGAGTTAGTGCATTCCAAAATGTATGCTATATTCATGTAAACATTTTTAGTGGCAAGTTTTGATGCTGTTGCTCTTACTTTCCCTTGCAGATCATTGTATGATCTAAGTAACTCCTAAAAGGAGAGCATAAATACATTGGACTGTCATGACTATGCATGTAAAAAAACCATGTTATCATGAATCCATGGTTTCTTGCACTTGACATGATTATACGTGGAAAATCTGAGGCATGAAATGGGAATATGTGTAGAAAAAGAAAATAAAAAGACATATTAGGCCCTAAGGAAGGATTCACTTCACCTAAATTTAGACGGCTGAAACTCTGAAATATTGAGTGCCTCTGTTCTCAGAGGTACTGCTGAAGACAATAATTCCATCAGAGAGTAAATGTCTAAAATGGATTAGATTAATTTAGATTAGTTATCTCCCAGAACTGCCTGTATTTATCCAATGAGTCCAGAGGGAGAATACACAACTGAGCAACTAACTTTTAAAGGGATGAAGTTATATGAGATTATTCTATCGTGAGGGTCAGCCAAGTATTACATGCAATGGCACATCTCAGAGAATCTTTTTATTAAGTCATATATATCATCTACTTCCCATAGAAATGGTAATACACTTGTTCTGTATATAGGTATTGTAAAAGGGGAAGACAGGAAACAATCATTGCCTTTTCAAGAACATAAATGCAAAAATAAGAAAATAATGTTTTCTGTACTGAGTAAAATATTAAAATGAAATATTTTCATAAGTGTTACCTAATATTTACTAGACAACTTTTAGGGGTAAAAATTGCCTTGATTATAAAATTATTGAGTACTGACTGAGCCTTAAATTATCCAAATGTATAAGCCAATATTACTGTAGGATCTTCTGGCTATAAGAGCATACAATACTATAGCAAAAGAGGAATATAAAACTTGTTTTCTATCAGTTTTGAAAAAATATTATTGCTTCAGCTTAGTAAAATTATTGCAGAAGACTTTTGATTGCATTCTTCCTTATTAAGATCCCTTCTGTTCCTCTTACAGCTGAAGTAACATGATTCATCTGTACCACTGAATTGTTTCTATCTCACTAAACAAAGTCACTACCCTTTTTTCATGCTTATCCAGTCTTCCAAAGCCCCTGCAGACCATTAAGAACCTTCTTCTTGAGTCCCACAGTAGCCAATATGTCCTTTGTTTGAACAAAAACACACAGTCCTGATTGTCAGTTTGGGAACAGGCATCTCTTTCTTTATCATCATGCCCAGATATTACTGCTCATCTTTTCCGAAGCATTTTGGTCCGAAGTACCATGTGGGAGGAAATAAAAAGGCTCAGTAGGAGATGGATGTTCAGGATGGAGTTTCAGATTTTGATTTTGTTTCCTTTTATAAATTCAAATAGGATTGTTTATACAGATTGATCAAATGATGGTCAAACATGGAAACACTCAGAAGTTCAGTTAGGGTCGGTTCCCAGGATTTGCTTAACCAAATAGCTTATAAGTTTTCCTTCCGATGTGCACTCCTCCATGCTTCTTTTCTGAAATACCAGACCAGCTTTTTCACTCTCAGCTTCAATACCATATTTTTTCTTGAAGGGGACCCTTTAAAGTTTTCTCTTAAACTTGTAACTCCTCTGATTCCAGTGATGATATCCTTCATGGTCATAGTTCCCAGCTCCATACCTGAACAGGCAGGCTTTCTGGGGGATTACGTCCCTCCTTCACCTGAAGTCACAACACCTCTTCCCCCTCCAAGAGTCCCAGCACTGGGAGCTGATCTCTGTACTGGCAGATCTCAACTCTTTCTCTGTTTAAATCACAGCATATAGATGCTTTTTAATTTCTTCTTCAGTAGAGATCCAAATGCGCCTACAAAAATCAGTAGCTCCCAGAGTCACTATGCTGTGTAAACTCACTCGAAAAGAGAGAATAGGAAAGAAGCTGGGGGCAGGAACTGAGGTGAGAGGTGTTCTGTGCTCTTGACCGTAGTGATTTTTTTATATTGCTTAAACATGTCAAAACAAACCAAAACAAACAAACAAAAAACCCCAACCAAACAAAACCAAACAAAACAAAAAAACTCAAACAAAAAGTACCAACAACAGCAAAAGGAAACAGAAACCAAACCAGACCAGAAAAAACCAAACCCACAAAGATTTGTCTTGGTTTTCCAGAAAACTGTATTTTGAAACATGTATCAGCAGTCTGCCCACTTAAAAAAAATCCAGTGGTTCAGCGGCAGTGCAAGTTTACTCCTCATTCTTCTGTTCCCTCGTAGTTTCCTCACTTGTTCCTCCAGCCCCTGCCCCCATCTGTATCTCCTTCCTCAGGACCTCTTTACTCTCTTCTACCCCTGATCTCCCCAGATTTTTCCTCTGATTTTGTGTTGATTAACAAACATGAGTTACCTGAGGACTTATCTCCAAGGAGCAGTTTTTTTAAAGGAATTGCAGGTTACCTGAGATGTACATGATATAAGAAAAAATCTGATCATTCCATCAATATGGAATGTCCATCTGCAGTTTTTCAAACTTATTATGGCTCTGAGCAACCTCACCTAAATTCAAGGTAAGATTGGCCTGCACAGTAGTTTCAAAAAGGAAAAATAACATAAAATTGTCATTGTAGAATAAAGCAGTGATACACCTACTTCACCGTCCCAGTTATGGCAGTGGCTACTAAGTATACAGTAGTGTGACTGCATGAAAAAGTGACTTCTTAGCAATATTTAAAGATTATGCTTTTCAGGTTTGAATTTATATTCCTAAAGAATTGACAGTTATCCATGTAAAAACATGTAAGTTTCAGTGGAAACCTCATGCTTACCTACATTAAAATAACCTATTTCTGGCAAAAGCCAAAATAAGATCCAATAAGCTCCTAATATTTCAACAGGATATCCCACAAATCCACCCTGCAGATATGGAAATCTCAAATTCAGCACAAAATTACCCCCAAAGCCGAGGATAATTGCATCAACATGATTCCTCTGCTTCACGCAACAAACAGATTTGCTCTGAAAGCACTTGTGTGTGCTTCTGTGTGGAAGTGTGAAGAGAGGCAACCATACTGATACTTATTCAAAAGCTGCCACCTTACAAACGTCGATGTCAGATTCATGCACTTGAATAAAGGTAACTAATGAAAAGTAACCTTCAGGAGATTTTACAATGAAGGTCTCATTACATTTGCTCAGCAAATCTCATCAAATGAGCTCAGCTTGTGTTAAGATGATGGTGCTTCATTTATCATGTAGTCAGGTAGCAGGTGCTCTGCCATCTAAAAAGATCTGAACATGAGCTCAAACTTAAAAATGTAATAGACTGAGAGCAGAGGAGGTGATACTGCCATGGCTCCACCATGGGCAAATGATTTAGGGCAGTCATTTTTAATCTGTATAACACCCTGAATTAATTCCTCTTTGTCTGTGTGTAGTAGGTAATACTTACTGCCTTTTATTTTGATTTACCCAGTCCTTAGACTCTGATAGTGGTTCCTTTGGCGCGCTATTCAAACAGTCTGCTAGCTTCCTCTAGTGAGGGAAGGCTCCCTTTTTAACAGAGACAAATCTCTCCTCTGAGCAGCTGTAAAAGAGAATTCTTTCTCAGGAGAAAAGTTGATTACCTTGCCCCAAAAGACTTATCCCTTGGAAATGAACTTAGTGTGAAAGCTCAGAATTTACTGGGGGGATGTTTACAGTCCTTATGGCACTAAAGACATGTTGCTGAAATGACTATTAAGACATAGTATTGGCTCTGATTCTTCCTGCAGGCTCCTCTTCCATCATCACATCAGAAGGCATCTTCATAGCTCTGACACTTCCAAACTGCCAGCTTTGGCCACTTTTGTGGAATTATCTTAAAACTTGTCATGCCATCAAGTCTCTATTTCACCCTGTGACAGCAATTCCCAGAATTTTTCTCCCCCAAATCCTTCTTGACAGTGCTCCCATGCATAGCAATTTCTGTTCAGACAACTCCAAAGTTCCTTATTCCACTTTTCCTTTTCATAACATCCACTTTCGCCATAACCTCCAGAAACACCCAGCACTGAGTGAGCCTAAGGAACACAATACAAAAGTTTAAGATTTTGGAGAAATGGAAAGCATAACATATGAACACAAAAGTCTGTAAGCTTCATTAGTCTCCAGACAATATGAAATAATTTGGCTGATTGAGGGTGACATCAGACTTTGCTCTCCTTGCCATCTGCAGCAGCCACTGGTAACTTTTCTGTATCCTGTGTTCTTCAGCATCATTGCAAATCCCTCAAAAGTGGAGATTTCTGCTACTTTTATGTGAAGTTTAATAGACTTTTTTTTTTTTTCACGGATCTTTACTAAATGATGGTATCTCTTTTTACATTTTTTTCCTTCTTACTGCATGATTTGCTGGACAACTCTAAACAACTAGCAGGCACTAACTTTGACACCAATGAAGCAGCAACAGTCAGCACCTGTAGACCACAGACTTGTATAGTCACAGTACCTAATGCAGCATGAATGACAGTTGTACAAATATTCAAGCCTCATTTACCATCATTAATGCTACATTGTTCTTAAGGAGTTTTATTCTCCCGACTTTCAGTGACTATCAAGTACTATACTGGTGAAGAAAAGTATCATGCAAATTAAATTTTTTAACAAGCAAACTATTGTGGCAAACTTCCTCTGAAACTTTCAACAAACTGTTTACATTCCTTGTAACACTGTTCCCACTTCTTTTGTCTTTTAATTCTTTTTTTAGGGTACAATCAAATTCTCAATGAATTTTTACAGGACCTAGAACAAGAAAACCAATCTTGATTGCAGTCACTAGGCACAATCTGTAGAATAAAAATATGAATATTTTTAATGCCTAAATCTCTATTTTCACTCTTTCACGTTTTCCTTCCTTTGTATCTCTGTTGACATCTTTGCCTCCACTAATTTTTCCATAATGTTAGATACAAGGCTGTGGGCAACTACCCTGACCTCCAGCTGGGCAGCTGTTGCTAAGCTTCACCAAGTTCTGCTTTGTCTTTGAAAGAGTCTGGGTATGCACATGGCATGCCCTGATGTGACTTTCTGCACTCTGTTTCCTCCCCAGTGTCTTCTATTATGTTTTGGAGTTTGTTCCACCTCTTCTATGCTTCTCCTCTGCTTTTCTGATCCACAGCTCATCTGGCTCATCAAGTGTCTCATGCTGTTATTCACACTGAATTGGGCAGTAGCTGTAAACTATCTCTGGGGCAACACACAAGCAACAACTGGCTACCAACATCCTCCATGTCCTTTGTGGAAATGGAGAAGGGAATGAAGAAGCTCAGACAGTTTGTTGGGGGGGGAACCACTTCTCCCTGGCACTGGCAGCTGCTCTTTATTTCCTATGGGTGATTTCAAATCCTTAGAGTTTACAACCAAACACGAACTGGAGAAGTGTCTGTGTTAAAGAGTCTTGCTCTTATTTTCCTTATCAACAGTAACGATGCATTTTGTCACTCATGGGCTTTCAGCTGATGGAAGTCAAGCCTGCTGCTGAGGCTGGTCACATCTTACAAGTAAGTCCTCCATATAAGATGACTTAAGAGTTTCAGAATATCTGGGGATATGACAAAATCACAGTTGGGTTTTTTAAGGGAACAGACTTAGAGAAAAATATGGATAGCTTTAATAAACATCTTAAAATGTTTCCCACCTTTGTGAAATTTGATTATGAATGTAGATATCAACACAAGCCTTGTCATCATAGCATTTGAACAGGTTCCAACCTGAAGCTGTATTTCTAAAGTCAATGGTCAAACTTGATAGAAGCAATAGGAAACAAGAAAAGAAAAGCTTTCTTAACTGCAAGCCAACCCATTTTTATGATTACTAGGAATACCACTTACTTGTCCTTTCATATGTTAGAGCCTTAGAGAGTCATAATATTGCCACAGTAGAAGCAAAATATAAATGGTTAAGCTGGTCTTCTTTCCTATTCTGTTTTGTTTTGTGACGTGTGAATGAATCACACAGTTATTCTCCCTTTTTCATGTCACATGAATGGGTTTTTAGAACCTCACACAGCCTGTGAAGGACAGCAGTGTGTTGACTGTTCTGACCTTTTACTTATTCTAGACTTTGATTGACTGGTCTCCTCTGTTCTTGCAGCGTTGGCAGCTGCCAGAAAGAACCACAGCCTTAGACAGGCAAATTACTGAATTTTGAAAAGGTGAAAGCAGCACAGCTTAGTTATGCTGTGATATCTCATAAACCCATGTTGGGCATTGAAATTCAGATGTCTTGTTCATGTGACAAAGATAAGTGCAAGAACAGGAAGATGAACAAAAATACCAGAAAAATTAATATCTTTCAATAAAGACTTTAACAAAACACTGTGATGGTACAAATTTAATCTGTCTTGTTACAGTATTGTACTAGCTGATCTCTCTTAGATGCAAAGCCAAATTCTCACTTTTTGTCAGTATAGAACAATGGCATTTTGTGCAATTCGTATGTGAATACACATATTGATTGATTCAATGTTTACACATTTCTAGGAAGAATTCTTTAAAAAATGTAGAGCCTCTTTAACTAATAGCAGACTAATAGGCCTAATAGTGTACTATTAGAGAGTGAGGCCTATCCCTTCTGCTAAACACTCAATTTGGTTATACTCCAAGGTAATAAAATAGTGTGAAATATCTGGATATTTTTCTTTTATTTGAATTTTATAGAGTTCAAGTGTGTTGTTGTCTTCTGCAGCAATTGCATTGTTGTGGTTCTTGATATCACTGCACTGACCATAACTTGGAATTCACTAATAGAAAAATATCCTCATGTGTAGACAGTATAAATAGGTCTATAAAATAATCCCATTGCTAATTCTCAGAAGGTAATTTGCAGTTTATTCCAGTATAACATAGAAGGCCATAGGAATATTTGCATGTCCGAAGATGATATGTAGTCTGAAACATGTGAAAAGCTTGTAGAAAACTGAACAGAAGACAGAGGTCCCAGAAGAGACAAATTTTGTAGTATTCCAATAATGAATCCCAAAAGAAGTTTTTAGTAACACTGGCAGGCAAGTCTGACCTGTACCAACACTGTGAGTAATATATTAATAAGAAACCACAGGTAAACATCATAGACTGACAAAATTGTGCCAAATTGTACTTTATTCTTCAAACTGATTGAAAGATATCTCTTTAAATTATATCATCCTACTGAAGTAAACTAAGCATGTTAAAAATGAACAATAATCTCCAGTCCAAGAACAGCTAAAAGTACTTGGACTGACACTGGGGTGTAGGAATCAAGGCTAGATATAATTATGGCACTTCTGTCACCTCCTAAGAGGGACTTCTTCAGATTGAATTAACTTGTGAGTGGACTGAACTTAATGTTGATCTCTAGTGAACACTATTACAATAGAATACCAATTAGCAGGTAGCAAGGAAAACTTGAGAATATTTTTAGTTCACATAGGTAAACTAAATTTTATTTTGCCACCAATTACTGATTGCTCTTTGGCATCTCAGAGACAATTACCTGCCCTCCGCTCCTCTATTCTCTAATCCTTTTCTACTAACAGAAAGCTGCTTATTAAACACTTTTGCTGGCCTTTGAGTCTTTGCATGGTCTTCCTGCTCAAGTCCAGTAAGTAAAAAACTTGGTCCAGAGCTATTATTAAAAGACAAAACGCCCCCTGACAACTTCCAAGAGCCATTTTTCATACAACGCATTATGAATGAAAAATTCAGGAGGTACAACTACTGCCACAAGTTTTCTGCATGTTCATAAAGCCAGTGGTTTAATCTCTGAGGATCAAGATGATGGAGCAAGACCTTCAAGATAATAGGCATAGTCTTCCTGGACACACAGGCTTAATAATTGAAGCCACCATAATCAACAAAAACAAACTTGTGTGTGAATGTTTGAGTGTGAAGATGATAACAAATAACTTAGAAGCTACATGATTTTGCAGACTTCTTTACTGATAAACCAAATAAAAAGAGGAAAAAATAATTAAATAAATATTTTTCATACTCATTCCATAGTAAAAGTTTAGCTACCTTCTCATTGTACTTTGTAATGTGTGAATAAAAATATTTTGCATAAAGCTATTAACAGTAGTAAAAGCAATCATTCACTGAGCTGTTAGGCTGAAGAAGAGATATTTCCATGACAATGTCTCTAGGAGTAGATTAAATACTCTTTCTAATTGACTTTCAATGACTCTTAAGAAAAAGCTGGATAAGAAGCCATGGATACTGTTTGGATCAGGCTTCAGCTGGGTTGGAGCCAAATATAACAGCACTAAGATCAATGTCATCCTTTATTTCCCTGAAAAACTGAGAATGGATGTATATATATATGCATAGTGTCAAGGAAATTAATGCTTACTTTATTTTTTCTGTTTGACTGCTGGAGCTTGTTGTGCTACAAGTAAAAACAGTTGGAATGCAGCTAAGAAAAGGAAAGAACCTATGTGGATGCTCATTAATGTGTTTTTCTGAACTTCTTATCTGACAGCTTCACTTTGGAGATTTTTTGCAAAGGCATTGGAGGTGGTTTTCAGCTCTTGGAGGAAGAAATGTATTTTTCCTTAACTGCAGGTGTGTGAGGATGCTTAAGTTACCATTACAGTCACCGAAGATCTGGTCAATATAGCCATGGTATGTAGAAAAATGATTGCTCACTCAGAGAAGTTAGGCACCATCTTTGATCAGCTAAATCCTTCCACAGATTAAATTGACTTTACTGCAGTTAAACTTAGTTCAGTTGCCTGCAGGTAAGCATATGAGATAGGGCATCCTGCCTGTACTCCATCTGATGATGTCTCAAATGGTTCTAGAGACCTGAGTGTGGACACCTTCTTAGAGCCGAAGTTTTCCACTGAGTATAGACATCTATGCTTGGATGTGTGACACTGTGAAATGAATCTCACTCCAGATGTAATGTTCTTGAATCCCTGCATGTCAGGACAAAGACACAAACTAGCAAGATAGTCTGATGTTCTGTTAAGAGATGAACTAGCTTTCTTACTATAAGGTTAAGACCAAGAAACTGTGCCAAGAAGGCTGGAAAACTGCAAAGATTTCTGAGGAAAGGAAAAAGTTCTTCATCCAGGTACTC
Source organism: Psittacula echo (assembly GCF_963264785.1). Lineage (NCBI taxonomy): Eukaryota > Metazoa > Chordata > Aves > Psittaciformes > Psittacidae > Psittacula > Psittacula echo. Next base: position 145,850,032 of record NC_137735.1, read on the forward strand.
AAGAAAAAAAAAAAGAAGAATAACTTGTTGCAACCAAGGCTGGATTATATTGTCATTTATGTTTAATGTCTTCCATTATAAAAGGCTCCTATATCAAAAGGAAAACATGCCTTACAATTGTAACACAATTATCCCTCTACAGGAACAATCTCAATCAACTAACATATAAGGTATTGCAAAAGAATCTTGGAAGAAAGTAAAGTTTGACAGAGGACAAGAGGATATAATCTTATTTTTACCAAGAAAGTGCCTTAAGGCTGAATTTTCAAATAGAAGCAATTGAACAACTCTCATAACTGCACGAGACACAGTGATTTGAAATGCCAATCAGGTAATTTCACATACAAATGCATAGTTCAGTGCTATCTGCATATGTATAAGCTGCTTTCTCTGCATAACTGTGGAGAGTGCACGGCATCCATGAATAAACATTTGTAGGCATTTTCAGAAAACACTTCAGCCTTGTTGTCTATCACTTGAAAATTGTCTTTAAATGTGCATGCAGTGAAAAGAAGAACTCGGTTTTTAATATTTGGTGATCTTTTTCCTTTTGGTGACAAATCTTTTCAAGATTTGGTGACTGTGGAATTTATTACATGATTGGTCCATAGCTCTTGGACTTCAGAAAAGCCATATATTCCTATAAGTATTCCAGTAAATATAGCTTCTTTTCTTTTATTGCACATAGGAAGATCACACATTCCTGAAGCAGTCATAGGTGCAAATGTGGTCAAGAAACTGCTTAAGCCTAACACTCAAGGTCTGATTATCCTCCTTTCAGTTTTCCCATCCTTTGTCCTCATAAGCCATTTATTCTGTGTAAAGGAAAAAAAAATTGGTAACCCCATAAAAAGGAAGGATTTTTTGAGACCTCTTGCTTAAGTGTCGGAAGTTGTCATCTCTGAAATAGTCCTAAGAGACTAACATTAGAACTAGCAACTTTTGATTCTTTTGTATGCTTAATAAATGAAAACAGGTGAATATCCACTGAGCTAAAAGGTAGGTTGTGTGAGTTAATAAAGAGATTAATGGAAGGACTAATTTATGGTTTCAAAATCAGCCTTTCAAGGCTGCTTAAATAAGATGTAAACATTTACCAGTTGGCATATATCACAATCCTTAAATCTAGGAGCCAATTTACATGGATCTTCAAAATCTCCATGAAGAATCTAGTTAGAATAGTGAGAATGAAGTAGAGTGGTCAATTAAGAACATAGACAATCTCTCATATCTTTTTATCTTTGCATTTGTCAAACTTCACCACACTGTTGAGTTTTTGTTAATATTTGAAGAGTGTATGAAAAATGGAATAGCTTTTGTCACTGGATTTCTCAAAACCTCACTACTAAAAGGCATTTTTATTATTTATTTTCCCCTGAGAGTTTTAGAACTGTACTGCATTGAATAGCTGTTTCTGGGTTTATAATCTGTTAATTTATCATTCCCACAAAGAATCTAAAAAATATAGGATCAAGTATCTATAGTAACAGCTAAAAAATTAAACAAAAATATAATAGGAGAAAATTTCCTGCACACATCAATATATCACGAGAGGGTGAATTAGAAGATTCACCATACTTAGGTGTATCTTTCAACAGCCATGGTTTGTCTTTTTTTTCCCCCCAGAGAATATCGTAATTTTCCAGCAAGACTTTTTAAGTGCATGATTACTTATTTAAGGAAGAAATTTAAATGTCTCTTCAGTGACCTTCATCCTCCTTTTGAGTTCTCTGTCTTAAATTATATTCATTCTATTTGCAATATAATACATCTTTCCTTGGCTAGGTGTGAATTATGGCATTAAGAGAGTGAGGACAGTGCAGTAGCTCCTGCTATTAGCCAAAGTTCCATTCAGGCTCTCTGCAGAAAGCTTCATCAAATTCTGTGCCAAAACCCTAGCTTATATTATATTCTTTTGTAATAGTCCACAAATTCAGGTGTGGCTTAGATCAACTAAAAGCTAAAGTGTTGTGTACATGAGTAAACAATCAGAAAACAGTTGAGCAAAATAATCACATGGAAATCTTTTGAGCCAAAAAAAAAAAAGCACTTTTTTAAGGAACAACTTTTTGGTTGGGCGAATCCATCTGCTTTTTTTTTTTTTTTTTTTTTTTAATGCTAAGTGAAATGTTGAAGATAAAGATAGTTCTCCCTTGCTGGAAGACCTTCCCTGCAACCTATGGCCAAAGAAAAAGGGAGAAAATGCCATTGGTAAGTTTTGTGCCTTTCTTAAAACGCCATGGAGCTAGAGGCCAGCTTGCTTTCAGAAAAGGGGGCGAGGAAATATTGGTGAAGATATACTTTTCTTTCAACCAGCCTAAGCTGCACGCAGTGACATGACACAAATGTGATAATTTCCCATTGTGATGCTTCCAAAGTAAAACCAACATAGTTATATTTTGAATATTTCTGTTTCTTCTCCCAGGCAAGTTGCCTGTCAAGCTTATCAGAACTGGCTTATACCAGAAGTTTGTCCTAAGTATGATTGGTCAAGAGTACCAGACATTATATCTACTACTTGGAAGAGGCATTGCAGCCCTGAAGCCACTGTAAGGAGAATTAAAAACCCAGTACTTTCTCCTGCACACACATTGACTATGTCTCTGCCAGTAAATGGATGTGACTGAGGCACATCTCCAGCAACAAAATGAGGCCATGGCCCTCATGAGGGAATGGCCCAGTTTCATACTATTGAACTCACTCTTCAAATCTAGATGGCTTCATCTGATCTGGCTATGGGGAATGGTTCCCAGCCTGTTCCAGCTCCCTGAGACATATCTGAGAAAGGATGAGCTGATAAGCCAAAACCGTATCAGGGGCCAAGCCAACCACTTAGAGACAGTGGCACGTTAATGTGCAGGGATGTTACTTGGCTATGGTTAATTTACTAGCAAGGATGTAGCCTTCAAGTGCACTATTCCTAGCAATTTCATGGTAATTTTTTCTTCTTTGATATATTTGCAATTATTCTTTTTTAATCCCAAGTATGTTACATCAAGATACTTCTATCAAGTAAAAGTAGCTTTTTAGCTGATCTGTTCCTGTGGCTACTCTGTAGTAGAATGAAAAGTAGCATAATGTGCATTATATTTGCTTTGAGATAACTCCTATATGCTCTGAGATCAGGACACGATACAAATGCAGAACAAAACAGAGGGCTCAGTCCCTTGTGTATCTTCAATAAGAAATCTTATATCCATTTTTTAAAGCATCATAAGGAATAACATATCAATAAATTATCTTTGTAATGCTTTAAGCCAATGAATCTCAAGAATGGCTTAAGGGCTTTGGAGGGTACCAGGAAATGGGACATGGAAACAAAAATATGGCAACACAAGCAAGAAAAAAAGGGTGTGAAATACAAAAAATAAATAAGCATTCATATTTGGATAGTAAATGAAAACCATGAGGACAACAACTGTGACATCAGCAGATGTCATTTAATGAAGATGAGGTGACCATTGGTCAGGAAGTACTGCTGTAGGACAAGCAACAGCTGCTACCTGCGAAAAGCTTACACTTTGGTGCCTGAGCAGCCATTTCCTACTCAAAGTCTTTAGATTCAAGGTATGTGACATTCTGCTAAACTGCGTTGGGCACATGTGATCTTACTCCAAAGAATTCTTATGCACATACATACTACAGAGCTGTACAGCTCTGTTCAGGGGCTGGGCTTTCAGAATACCCCAGCTGCACTAGCTGCACCATCTCTGGAAGTTATCTCACACTTTATCATGCAGGGAAGACATGTATCAACCCCCTTTGAAAATCTGCCAGTCTATGACCTGTTTGACCTTCAATGTAGTATGGACATGATCTCTTCTGCTTTTTTTTCCCAGCTATGCGCCTCTAACAGAGATCTCTGGGGAGCCTAAGATGCAGGAAGTTTTGCATGCCTCTGTATTTTGTGCAGTGCTATCTCTCAGTCACTTACCCAGCTTCAAATATTCCCAAGTTCAAAATGAAAAATAAAGATAAAATAAAGCCACTGAATCTGCTGCCAGTAAATACACGTACAATAGAAAAGGAACTTCATAGAAATTCTTTTCCTGCAGGCATGGAGTGAATATATTGTTCATCAGATTTCCTGAGAGCATCCTTTTCTCTCCATTCTCTTCTGTTCATCTATCATGGTAACTGCTGCTTGGAGAAAAATAAAGAAAAATATTATACTAGGAAGCTCAGTTAGTACTGAAAAGAAAAGTTCTTTTGTGAACCCTTAGAAATAAAAGATTTCAGTGTCATTCTTGGATTTCATTAATTTAAGTAAGAAATCAGATATTGCTGACTTTTTTTCTATCGGTTAAGCAGACATCTGTAGGGAGCAAATGGCACCTTTTCCTTTGGTTACACAGTATTTGCATCTGTTCCAGAAAGAGGTGAAAAAAAAATCTGTATTTTCAGGTTAAGATAACACAGAGAGGAAGGAGGCCCAAGATTTCTAATGAAGGAAAGATATATCAAGGAAATGCAAAGTTGTCAACCCACCATAACCTTGTCCACTCTGAGTCCTGAAAAAAACCCAACTAATTTGAACTTTTGCCTGGGACAAAAATTTATGTTTAGAACAGAAATCTTATATTTTTCTGTAAGCTAAAGAAATAGATAGAATGTCACAGACAGGCAGATGGCAAACTACCTTGTCAATTAGATTTTACTCATCTTTTAAAGTTTCAGTGTAGGATTCATTTCACCAAGGTTTAGATATCTGTTCTGTAGGCTTGCAAGCTAGTCATTGGTGTCCCCTTAAAGCCAGTGGAGAGAATTGGATTCACTGGTCTAATTGATTTGTAGAGGTAGGTAACTGATGATTCAGCAGCTTGATTTGGTTGGAGATTTTATTAATTGCTAGTAGGTAACAATTTCTTTGCCACTTTATTCTGAATTTCTGAAGCCTGTTCCAGGGAGTTATTGACTTGAAAGAATTAAGTTGTTGTTCCCTAACTATTGTGTGATGCAGTGGCAATGATGGATACAGAAACAGTCTTCTCTTTATGAAGGCTTATTATCTTTCTGACTGCCTGTCTAGAGTACATCTCTATATTAACCTTGCGATGCAGCCAAGGAACAGCAAATGCAATTATGGTTTACAAAATGAGAAAGGCATTTTAATACTTCTCAAGAAAACCAAAAAAACAGCCAAACAAAAAACCTCAAAAAAAAAAAAAAAAAGAAAAAGATGTTAAGAAAGAGAAGACTGCAATGCTGACTTCTCGAGTTATTGGTTCCTCAACTTTATGCTTGTGGTTTAGCATTTTGTTGTTGTTGTTTTAGAGAATGATTTCTCTAGCTGATATAGTTTCATTCAAGTATCCAATAGCTGTGATCTCACTTACAGGGATGGCTTTTTGGTGTCTTTCCAATCTGCAGATTACAGTAAGGTGTAAACTACGACACCGCTCTCTTTTCTGCATGCCTGTCAAAGGCTTGCCTTTTATTCTATTGCAGCTTAAGGCAGCATGTTAGGCAATGAGCTTGACAGAAATTATGCTGGGCAGCATGGCTCCTGCACTTTTTGTTTTCTGTTCTTTTGACAGGTTGTGGTAACCCTGGCAACCACCTTGCTGCGTTGTTAGTGCCTATGTACAGCTTGCTGGTGCACGTGCCTGAAGGCTGCTAAGTGGTGTGAAAGAGTCCATGAAATGCTGCCTTGGATTCTGTTTTCTGCCTTGTATTGTCCATGTTTGGCAGAAAAACATTTATTATTTCACAGTGGGAGTCTTTTTACCTCCCAATGAATGAAGCACAAGGATTTTGCAGCTTCAGTTGAGACACTTTGCCTTATGGGAGTGAATTTTAACCCCCTGCAAAAGGCTACAAGACAGAAGTGCCTATCCTTAATCTCTGCAGTTATCCTCCCCAGAAAGCTGTACCATTGACAATGCTACCAAGCATAGCTATCACTGTGCTACTTCGGGATGCTGTGAGACAAGTTACCCCCGTTCTGCCCAGAAAGGCAATATTAGGAAAGAGGCCATCACTGAAACTACAGACCTATGGGTCCCTCCAATAGCCTGAGGACTTTAAAGAGCTGCAGGGGTGAAGGGAGAGGGCAAAACAATTAACAGTCAGAACAAGTTTAGGCTTACTATTGTGAGCTTTATTATTGCTATTACGTATTTGAAGAATAATGGCTTAATTGTGCATAGTTTCTTATCTGCTGTTCTGTTTGGAAAGGGATTCCATGAGCCAAAAGTATGTCTTCTCTCATAATAATGAATGCAATATGGAACAAAATGGGGTAGCTTTTGGAGGACTGTGTGGGAGGCTAAAGACAGAAACAAATTTTTTTTTCACTTACAGCTTGAATGGGTAAGACTGCTCGTGTTCAGAGAACTTCATTAATTCTGATGGGTAGCTATAGCAACATATCCACAAAACCCAAAACTGTGGCTTCCCAAGAGAAAACAATACACCATTGTATTCTTATGAGAGTATGGATGCAGGTCATCACTGTAACATGTACCTGGGGAGCAATTAAGATGTTTATGGTCATGGTCTTGTTGTTTTTCTTAGCAGGACAGTGGGACATTGAACAAGAGATATAACTTTTTTCCCCTTCTCCTCTAGTTGACTTTCCCAAACTGCATGTTTTCTGTGTTTTGAATGCTAAGCTGTTTTGATTGCTTAACTGTTTCACTATGTTTGACTTTTATAGAAATGAAAATGAATGTGTAACTACCATGGTGTTTTTGAGTTCCCACTATTCCCTAGCCAGACAATGTTATTTAATCTGATTTAGGATTGACAATTCTACAGCACATTATGCTAACGGAGAAATCTTAGAACAGATGTGTCATTAAAGCCAGCACAAGAGTCACTAAAACATGTAATGACAACTGTACCAGATAACTAATTTTTTAATACAGAAATTCAGTCCTACTGACACACAGAGCCAAATGCGTATCAGAGAGAGAAAAGGTTTTGACATGTGCTCAATCCAAGTTTGCTATGATTAGTAACAATCAGCTTTTTTCTATAACTATATTACTTGATTAGAACATGGCCACTTTCTGAAAATTCAGATAAATGAAAGTTTTCTCTTCCTAATAATATTACTTTGTTGCCACAAAAAATCCCAGTACAGAATAGAACTCTGAAAAGGTGCCTTGCCCAACAGAGATTGCAGGTAACAGAGGCAGAAATGAATGCTGAACAGGATGCCTGAATATTCAGAAAGATGGTGCTCTTTCTACCTTAGCCCACTGAGTGTATGCATCTTGTCAGATTAGACCAAATCTATTGGTGTACACAAGAAAAGCAGGGCTGTGATCCTCCCTCCTTCAGGGTCATGGCAGTAAGGAAGAAGACAGTAAAAAAGCATCATTCTGCTTTGACTTTGTGGACTGCCTGAGGGACTGGAGGAGCAAACATATAATAAATCCTACAATTCTGTATTCACATTATGGCCATGCTGAAAGTGAGGTTTTAATATATATCTACAGCTATAAATAAATAAACAAAGCAAACAAACAACAAAAAATGGAAAAAGAAAAAACTAACAAATGCATAAAAATCTTGTTCAACTAAAAATAAGATTTGTGTTTGAATTTATGTTTGTTTTTCTATATGTTTTCTCCTCTGTCATACTTTCTACCCCTGAAGAGTGTGAAGTATGGGAATTTCAGAAACACTGTCTGTGGTTTGCTTTTTAATTCTACTGTGTCTTGCTACAGAAATAGCTGCTTAGAGTGCTGATCATTTAATCCAAATTACATGGGATTCCTATTAAAGTCAATGCCAGTTCTCTGGACAGAGAAATACTTTATAAGACTTTTCAAGAATACTTTTCAGCATTCTTCACTGCTTTTCCAGCATTCCCATTTTGGTGGGTCAACCTGTTACAGGATTTTGATTCCAATGTAATAGAAGAATTCAGTGCCAAAACTTTATTAAAAGTCATTTTAAAATTTCTCCTTAGCACCCTGCTGTCAGTCAAATGTGCACATGAGAATTTCTGTTTTGATTAAAAGAAGAGACAAAAAACCCAGCAAGACACTCATATTTGATTTGACAAAGAGTTGTTGGCTATGTGTACACACAAAAAAAACTCAGAAGAGAGTCTAGATATGAGAGAAATCTGTAAAAGTGTATGCCTTAAATTTAATATTTTTAAAATACTTCTCGTGTAAGAGAGAGGGTAATGAGGTAAGCTTTTTAAACAGAGTGGTGTCATTACCCTGTTGATACACGGGTGAAATTGGTAAAGTCAAAGCTTGGCTGGACCTGAAACTGGCAAAGGTTGTGAAAGGGCAACAAGATGAGTTTCTGTGGGTACACCAGCAGCAAAAGGAAAACCAAGGAAAGCATGAGCCTGTGGACTGGCTGGACAGGAAACCTAGTGATAAGGAACACAGGAACAGATAAGGTACCTGATGCAGTTCTTGTCTCATTATTTACTGGAATAAATGTCTCCATGCCTAAGGAAGATCTGGAGGAGAAAGGTACACACAACTGAGGAGGTTGAAACTAGGAACTACTTAAGTAAAGTAAGTGGAAGACAAATACATCATATGAATAGATCATGATGTGGTGGACAGCTGATTGGACAGATGAGTTTAGAAGGTGAATATCAGTGGTTCAAAATCCAACCTGCAGCATGTTATGCATTATCCTCAGGAATGATACTAGCAACAGTATTGCAAACACCACGATGATGGAGAAGAATGCTCCTTCAGAAGAGGCCCTCTGCACAGTGACTTCAAATCAGCTCTGAGGACTCTTCTAGAGTAGATAAATACCAGCATTCATAATCCACTGCACAAAGTTCACAGTATAAAACTCTAGGTCTCTCCTTGTCCCTCTCCAGGCTTCCCTGACTATCATTGGTTTGGGTACAGTACAAAGAGCTCCCACCATTCTTTCAACATGATCTTGAAGCATTCTGTAAATAGTCCATAAACATATAGTAAAAGAAAAAGACAGGGACATACACTCAAAAATTCCTAACCCAATGATTCTGGAAGCTGCGAAGGTACAAGTAATACATACCACAGACTATGGCCAGTCATTCATGCTCTCTCTAAGTAGCATCTTGTATTAAAACTGATATAAAGAGGCTACAGGGCTAGGTGAACCACTGGCTTTACTCTTTTGGTTTTTCTAATGAAAGTTAAACTAGCAAGGGTTCATAAGAAGTCCCACCTATCAAGTAAATCTAGAATTTACAGCTAAGAACTTTTGTGTCTTGTCATGCCCTGAATTTTTCTCTGAAAAAGTGGTGTGGCCAGGTTCTGAACCAAGTCTTTGCAAGAATTGTGAGTCACACACAGAAAGGGTAGAAACCAAAGCAATAAGTCTTTGTAGAACCTTCTAAATGGATTAATGGAGTACTGTTATACTTTTTTGTCATGAAATTTCATGACAAATCCAATGATGACTATATCTTAGCAGACGTTGATTATCACTCATGGATTATCCCAATCCTAAAGCCTACAAAATACTAATGAACTTATAATTGAAGAAAAAAAGATTATTTGCTGTCTGATTTATCAGCCTAATGTTCACATTTCTTCACCTATAGGTCTAGTTACTGCACCACAAATGTCTTAGAAATATGTAGTCAATCCTTGTTCATCTTCCAATGACTGTGGCACATGGCTAGAGAAATGCAAGAAAACAAGGACCTGCTGATAAGCATGGACAGTATTTGGAAATGACAGGTTGAAGGCAGTCTTGAATGCCTCAGATCCTTCATCCTTAGAGATCCAATGCACAAGGCTTGACCAGACATGCTTGATCCAGAAAACAATGCAAGAAGTAAGGTCAAAGTGTACTATTCTCAAAACCGCAAGAGCTCTGTTACATTATAGGCTGAAGGAAAAGACTGATTAACTCTCTGTTTCAAAGTTTTCATAGTTGGTTCTTTACTACATAGACTCCAGCTCAGAAAATATCAAGAACAAAATGTTCTGTTGTCACCAGCTGAAATGAATAGGATGTTTTTGAGAAGATTTGGTCTCCCTTATTCTGACTTAGCTCACATTCCAGCTATCAATTACTTGCCCAGAACAAGCTTACAAGCGCTGTAAACATGCAGCAATAGTTCCAAAAAGCTTTGACCTCTAGGACAAAGACTCTTTGACCTCAAGAATTATTCACCTGCAGAAATGAGTTCTCTTTTGCAAAAAGGTTATTGTATCAGAGTGGAGGTCAAGACACTGCCATTTTTTATAACCTTCCACATTAAGAGGCTGCCGTCTTCCATAGAATGAAAATAATTTCAGGTATTTCATTGAGAAACAAAATGTAAGTGTAAGAGGGTTAGATGATCAATTGAATTTAATACATGCTTACAACAAATCTTTTCTGAACACAGCTTTTTCAAAAATCACTCTTGCTGGAATTTATATATATAGTTTACTTTTATGTTTGGGGGTTTTTTTCTTCCAAATAAATGCTTCACATTTTGTACAACAAAAACAAAATGTGAATGGAATTATCATTTGAGCTTTGGAAACTTGCCCAAAAGCATTCACAGCACATCAGTGACACTATAATCACAGCAGACAAAAGTTTCAACCTTTTTATCCCATTTCAATAATAATGTGCCTGAAATATAAGAGTGTAACAGGTATTTTGTTCTACACTAAACTGTTACCAAAAACATATTATAAGGTACATTTGTCTTAGAATTCTGTGTCAACCTTTTAGGAGAGTTCAGAGTAAAATCTTACTAGCAATACATTACTTTTTTTTTTTAGGTGACAGTGAATGAAAACATAGAACCATAGATTACGAGGTTGGAAGGGACCTCAAGGATCATCTGGTCCAACCTTTCAACTATGATCATGCCCAATAAGTATCGGGATAATTTTGTTTTATTGACACAAAAGTTCATTCAAAAGACAAACGTATTGTTTTTTTCCAGTGACTGTGGAAAGTGGAAATCCCCAGTGACAAGTCTCCCTTCTGAGAACTGTCATCTTGCCTTCCAAGGAAAATTGCATAGGTTTTTTCCTTTGCACACTGTAGGCATTTTTTGTACCTTTACAAAGAAATATGCAGGTAAGTATACTCCAAATGCACATCCTTGTTACGGTATTAAAGCTGGTTCAAGATTCACTTTCATGCTAAGTCCTTATTTTTACCTCCTTCAGCATTATAGCCATGGAGCATTTGTGTCAGACCTCAAAGCCTCCTAAGACTCCAGTTTTCTATACTCCAGCTCCAATACTGCCATCAGAGAGAGTTCACAGCAATAGGCATAATTTTTTGCAGTATTGACATAATGATGAATACCGTAGGTGTCAAGACTTTGAAGGTTTCATGTGACATTCCTACATATAGTAAAATCTGTTGCTTTCTTGCCCTCTTTCATCTTTAACATTCAGGACCCTGAATTTCCCAAGTCTGTTAACAATATTTGGAGTTCATTAAAGCTTCACTGCACTGGAGAATAGTGTTTAAATACTTCAGTACACTGACCTTTATTTCCCCCAGATGGTTCCAGCTACACGCCATGGTTCTTCATAGGGGTAAATATCCTGTTTGTTTATTTATATCTGGTACAAACTGAAACAAGAGAGGAATAGAAGTATTAAGGGAAGGGGGGAGAAAGCATGTGGGGCAGTGAGGTTAGGTTTGGGATAGAGTAAACCTCCCAGTATTGAATACAGATTCAAAATTTAGATTGCAGTGGATTTTAGAAATACAACCTGAGTTTAAAATACAAATGCACACAGAGTTACAGAAAACTGCTTTAACTATCTGTCTAGGGAATATTCAAGAGTCCATTCTAGTCACTTGTTCAAGTGAGAGCGAGCTTCTGAGTGCCTGAGAGGTGGTCACTGTCATATCTTCCAGTACCTCTGCCTTTAAAGGTCTTCCTCTTCCCAAAGTCAAAGAAATTACCCCCTGGTCCATTAGATGCAACATAGCTGACTCTTAAGTCTGGTCTTGATAGCTAGTTGAATTGTAACACCTGACTAACAGTGAAAATATGGGCAATCAATCTTCAAATATTGTCAGAAAGGACAGACATGAAAACTGGTAAAGAAATAATTTTTGTTCCAATTTCCCTCTGTATAGGAATAAAGTGATATTTTCAGGTATACAAATAGGCATCAGATATTCAAAGTATCAGATTTTGATAGGAGGCAAATGCATTACTATTTCATTTTTGTTTTACACCCACACACTCTTAAAAAAGTCACTCCTAAATTAATAATCTTTTCAATCTACATTTGGCTACATGGCACAATGTCTGAGTGCATCCAACCATTTCTCCACTGCCTTCCATGCAAAAAAGAAAAAAGAAAAAAAAAAGAAGAGAAAAAAATAGGAGAGATTGGCTAAAGGCATTAAATTTTACTACCACTCTTCCATTAACAAAACTGGAACCCTGACTCTCAGTTGTCTAACTTTACAACTGTACAGCTTTCATCACTGTACTGCCTGAGTGGGTCACTGTCATTAAAAGGTTTTTAATCTAAAAATTACTTTGTAGCTGAGGGATGTAAGGCCATTACACAGAGAGGAAATTGTTAAACGTCACACAGTTATCTGAGTTGGGAACTGAATCAAACTTTCCGGTCACACAGCTTGATGGTCTGCACACTATATATATTCTTCTAGCCCTACCAAAAAAGCTTTCCAGGTACCAGTACTTCCATTCCTCTGCTCTTTGCAGGGATCTGTATCACTTATCAAATTAGGCTTTTAATTATGTTTGACATAAGATGTTCAGCAGCCGCAGCCTGTCCCTTCTTGGCCTTTGTCAGAGCTTCAGCATCATGCCAGGCTCCCCGAGAGCCCTGCTGTGCAGCCTCCCCTTGCACCAGATGCAGGATCCCTCACAACACACATCAACTCTTCACTGCCACCCCACACATTGCTCCCACAGGGACCAAAGTACCCGGTCACAGCCCCTACATGCCACAGCACTCCCTATATCACTCCCCCAACCTCTTCTTATACCCCTAACCTAATCAGCCCCAGCAGACTGGCACATAGCCAGTTCCCACACCCCAGCAAGCTCCTCATGGCCTCTTTGGTTAACTTCTTCCTCTGGCTGCATGGCTTCTGACAGGCAGTGCCATCACCATGGCATCTGCCACCACCATCTTCCTCCCATGAGAGGATGGAGCCAGCAGGAACAGGGCAGCATGAAATTGTATGGAACAAAGCAGCTCACTCTGAAACACCATGGAGAGGTACATGGAGACATGGGCCCTGAGAGCATGGGGGGCTCTGAAGCAGGGAAGAGGCAGAAGAGAGGGCTAGAAAAGAACACAGGAATACTGGAGTGAAGAGAAAGAAGGGTTGGGTTAGCATGGTGGGTTTATGTGGCCAAAAGCTGGAACCTGGCTCACTAAGGCTGATTCTCCTATTTTCTAATTCTTCCATTTTCTTTTTCTTAATAAATTCTGTCTTTACTTGTCATATTTTTCTATGCAATTTTTTCTTGCTTTTCTGTAATTTCTTAAATCATCAGCTCTCCTTTACCTAGTCCTGGACTCCCTCTACTACCCCCTCCCTCTCTTACTTTCCATTATAAACTTCTTCTTTCTCCCTGTTAGGGATTTCTGTCCTTATCCGTGTGCCGCTCCTTCCTATCCCTATTTTCTTCAGCCTGCTAAACTTCCAGTTGCTACAAATACCTCTCCTGATCCTTCAGGAGTTACATGTGATGATTAATTTCCATCCCTGCTGTTGAAGCAAACATGCCTCTCAGAAACCGTTCTTTCTATAACAACCTGATTTAGGAAGCAATAGAGACACACACAGCTGCTGCGGTGCCTGGATGGGGGTGATGGGTAACCCCGAGCAAGTGGTGATGAAGTGGTATTTGTGCTTCTGATTGAAGGAGTTGGAGGGTGGCATTAGCATCATCTGAGCTGGCAGACAACTACGTGCTGTGGAAGATATGTGCTCCACCAAAACGGTTTGCCTAGGGCCAGTTGAGTAGAAGTTTCCTTGAGACATGCTGGAAAGGGAACTGTGGACTAACATTCTGAAATCAATGATAAACAGATTAAAGGCTGTATTTCAGTCTTCTCCTGACACAGAAGGGAGATGATGCCTGACATTTTAAAAGGCTCGCCAGCTGATGCCTTAATATTTCTTGGTCATGTTGTTGAGCCAATTATTTTCCTCAATCCTTTAATAGAGGTTTGGGGCAAGAGGGGGTCTTGGCACAGACCCCTCTTCAGTTGGGGAGTTCAGGGAAAATAAAAGAAGTCACAAGTTGGGCTAATATAGCAGGTAGGAAATCTAGGGCAGGCTTACTGGAGAGAGAATACCTGTCTCTGCCTTTAAGGAAAGTCACCCCTGAAGTTTTTATTTATTCAAATGTATTTAAAATTTTAACTAAGAGTTGTTTGCTGAACATGAGCCACCACATTTTCAAATTTCAAACAGAAAAGGTGGTATAAGCTGTGCCATGTTTTCACATTGCAAGAAAAGACTCAACCAGCAGCTGACTGAAGCAACAAACAATTGTGCAGCTCTCTAGAGCCAGAACCCAAACACAAACAAGCTCTGGGGCGGTCTAATTTCTGAAAACGACAAAAATTCCTTTTTTGCTTCCCTGCAAAGTATAATATAGTAGATATAGATCAGAGCGTGTGAGTCTTTTTATCTAATCAAAAAGCCCCTTAGTTGCTCAGTACCAGTCACAGATCACAAGTGTCAAACAGGAAGACATTCGAGTAGGGGCTGAGTCTGGTAACCCATCATACTTTTTATGACCAAGCTTCTTTCAATGCAACATTAAGCTTACAACGAAATCTTTCACCACTGTTATTTCTGTATAGCCTTTTGTTTTCTAAAATTTACTTTCTGGAGTTCACATTTCCTTTCTCTGATTCGAAAGACAAAGAGTTTTGTTAGATTTCTTTGATTAATGAGCATTTAGCTCTCTTGCTTAACATACAAATACCAGTCATTTATTTCTGTACTATGAACACTGCTAGAAAAATCTAGGATGTGTATAAATAGTACAGATAGAATACTATTTCAAAGGAATATCCCCAAACTGTTTTGAACTTCATAGTCAGGATAAATCTGAAAGAAATAATGCATTTTGTAAGATAGACTGGGCATGAGCAGTAAAAAATTGCATTATGAGTTTGCTACTGACTGCACATTTAATTCAAAATTCTTTCCTTCTCTTGTACAAAAAAGCTGAAAGCATTCAAGATTTAATAATACTTCTATTGATAGTGTAGGATTGACACCTGACTAGCTTGTTCAATCATCATTGTAAAAAAAATATATATAAAACTGCTGATTAATTTGATGAAGCTAAATCCTGAAATCCACATATTTCAATAGGCAGACTAGAACAAATACTCTGTAAAAACAAAAAAACAACCACCTTTGGAGTAATTCGCTTAGATTTCATGGGATAAAGTGTTTTGCACTTGTGATTCTACTAGAAAAAAAGGTCCTTAAATGTAAATACTTACACATGCAGACATGCTATTGTGTAGTATTATTACTTCTGACCCTCATATGCTATTAATATAGCCAATTCTCTTTCCATCCTGATGTCAGTTTTTCTATGTTATTTTCCATTTCCATTGCAAGGTATAAAATGTTCCAGGTGTGCAGCACAATTGTTGATAAGCAAGGAGAAAAAAAATCTAGTTTATGAATATTTAAACATTAATTTTTAAAAATAATGATTTTTTAGTTATTAAAATTTAATATTTAAATGAATTGAGAACAGCCATAAGTATTTGGTACACGGCATGATTTTTGAAAAACAATATAGAAGACTCCTCACCTTCAAAAACTAGCCACTTCTTTGAACACAGTTTTACTATCTTTGTTTTTTATGAAAATCCTGTTTGAAACAATGCATTACAGGTTTTTTTTCCACTTTCTCATGTATATCACTATAGATAGGCCTTCAAGATTATTTTCTAACTGTCTTTGATCCATAGTAAAGAGATTAATAAACTGACCTGAACTTCATCAACAAACAATGTTGTCTTGATCTACTACATTACACTGAAAAATGTTCTTTGCATTAGGACTTCAGCAAGGACCAAGAGAGCTTGCCTGCCAGTGCCCATAATGTTGTTGTGCCTCTGGTGTGACTTATTTCTGACTGATTCTGCCCTGAATGGGAAGCTTGCTCATTAACTTCTATGGCATCCCTGTGCCAGAACTCATCACTCCTGGGGCAGGTGAGAATGTATATTTGTGTTTCAGTTACTCACGTTCACAGCCTGGTGAGCTGCTTTGAGGTAAATGTATACAAAAAATAGAAGAGGGATGGAGACCCCACAGAAGGGACAGTAGCAAAAATGGGAAAATGTTAACAACATGAGAGTGGCTTAGCCATGTGAGTCAGGTCTGTAATAACAAGCGGTCCCGAGCATCAAGAACTGACAAAAGCACACCAAGGGCTGTACAGGAGAAGGCTGTAGAAATCTCTTGTTGGCATGTACAAGTTTTATTTCAGAAAAGGCTGATAAATTATGGAACATTTTCATATCCTCCATGGTGAGATGGTTTTTGCTGTCTCTGTAAGAAAGCCTGGGCCATGATGACTGTGTTCTTAGCCTGCTTACATGAGGCAGCAACCTCAGCATTAACTCCGTAACAACACATGGGTAAGATATGCTTCAAGCAATCATAGAATCATAGAATCATAGAATAGTTAGGGTTGGAAAGGACCTTGAGATCATCTAGTTCCAACCCCCCTGCCATGGGCAGGGACACCTCACACTAAACCATGTCACCCAAGGCCTCATCCAACCTGGCCTTGAACACCACCAAGGATGGAGCATTCACAACCTCCCTGGGCAACCCATTCCAGTGCCTCACCACCCTCTCAGTAAAGAATTTCTTCCTTATATCCAATCCAAACTTCCTCTATTTAAGTTTGAACCCATTACCCCTTGTCCTGTCACTACAATCCCTGATGAATAGCCCCTCCCCAGCATCCTTGTAGGCCCCCTTCAGATACTGGAATGCTGCTATGAGGTCTCCACGCAAACAATACATGTTTGTCATGTTTGTTAGCTCATATCTGTCAGTAATTCTTACCAATCTTTCTAAATTCTTTCCTGCCTAACTTTTGGGGCATATGTAACACAGCTGCAATCCTGGAGACAGCTATTTCTCATTCTGGCCTAACTCATAATTTTTCATTATAAGCATCTATGTAAAAATGTTGCCATGGGCTACTGAGTCTGCTCACGAGATAGGCTGGGATACTTATGGGTAAGGTCTCTTAAGAGTTGGTTGACCAAATAGAAGAATAAAACATTTACATAACCCTTTCCTCCGTTTTTTAACAATTGGCTTAAAAAATCCATGCAGGTGATTGTTTACCTATCCCCTCTAATGGTAACTGGGCTGACCAGTTACCCCTATTTTTCTTGGGGGTTCTTAGAGGAACTAAATCATATCATTTCTAAGTGTCACAGACAAAATCATAAAGAATTCAAAATTATTTAATTAACCCAGTCCTTACTCTATTCCAGAACTCTTATTCCTTTTTGTATAGGCAAAGCAGTAATTCATAATTGAAAGAAAATCCTTTTTCAAGAAAGATGGTCATCACCAGAATATATCCTCAGATTGTGTGATGCAAGGCTGTGGTAGTGTCCTTTCTGATAACTTATTTAAACACTGCAAACAAGTCACAACTGACTATTGAGAAGAAATATTAATTTAATGTATATGTATGCCCGAAGTGTACCAGCTTATTTAGGAATATTAGTTTACTGATCAAATTTCCTCTATAATGACCTTTTTCATAGGATTACATGATCTCTTGTGATCTGAATTAGTAGGAAAAGTTTTAATAGAATTAAATATATTTTAACTTGCTTCCTAAGAGACCCATGTATGATTCAAATGTCAAACTTTTTCAAAGTGCATAATGTGCTTCAGGAAATTGGCTTAATGCTGAAATCTACTAAAGCTTATGTCCAAGAGAATTCTGTGATTCCTACTGATCTGTGTAGCTAGAAAATGCCAGTTTGTAGTAGTTATTTTTATCTCTCCACCAGTTGAACCCTCCCTTCACAAGGGCAATGTCTTTTTAATGCATATGAAGTTATTATGTAAATTGGTTTAGCTGTGTAATCTACTAAAGGTGATTTCTCTGTCCCATGTGAACAACAAAGCCAATGATCGCATAATATTCATTAAAGATAAAATTGTCTTACTTTCCATAACCAATTCTCAAGTGCATTGTTCTAACAACTCCAGTTTCTGGTCAATAGTGAACCCGGTGCTCGTTTGCAAACACAAATGAATGTACCAAATAAGAGGCAATGCATTTTTCCAGCTTGCAGTCCCAAGCAGACTACAAATTATTTTCCAAAGGGCAAGAGACACAGTAATTAAAGAACAAGTAAGGTCCCATAAAAAGTTCCATCTATTTTTTGTCTGCATCAACCTACAAAACTATGCCCATACTGTAGCAAAAAATCCTGCTTCAAGATATTTCTGAGATTAGGTAGATGTCAACCTTATTTCCATCTATAAATGGAAGTACAAGTCATGTCGATGCAAGTAAACCTACAATAGTGACCCCCTTGTACAATTGTACAGCTGGGCTCTCAAATGAACTATGATCTGCATATATGGATGTACATGGAGTCCTGCAATTAATTCATTTAAGAGGACACTAGACATATTTATATGCAAAAATAAATTATGAGAGTTTTTTTGCTTGAAAAAAATCTGATAACACCAGTGGTTACTGCAGTTCTGTATCTGACTGCTGCTGTCTGCACACAGAAATGAGCAGGTGCTAAATAACCACTTGGATAAACCCTCTTTAAAATATAAACTTGGATTAAACTGTAATTGCGTCTCAAACTCCAGAGGAGCAAAGGAGTTCCTAAAAATGATTAAATATATTTACAGAGGGTTTTTTTATCTGGGAATTTATACACTTTTAAGAAATATGAATAAATCCTTCACAAAACCACTGAGGATTACGTAATAATAAAATAAGTACTACCTAAAATAATATTAAACAGTAATGAAATATTTTCAGTGAAGACTGAACAGCTCAGAAATTCATTCCAATAAATATTTAAAGGAAAGACAATTTCTTTGAACAGTAAAAACATATTTTCCACATCAGTTGTCCAAGAGTAGCTTCCCTCCTTAGATGACATGCATTTTAAAAAGGAAGAGATAACTTTTTTTCTGAACAGGATGTGAGTTTAAATTTTGAAATTCAAAACAGTTCTTGGCACTTTTTCTGTTGTGAAAACTGCAGTTTTGCGGTGACAGAATATGAGCATAAACATTTTTATGGAAAGTTATTTATATAATTTCTTTAACCACTACCATAAAACTGCAATAAAATCATTCTCAGAAGTACAGAATTTCATTCAGCTGGTTCCACTGGTTGATTCTGGACCAGTTTTTAATTCAAAAGATGAGAATTAATGCTTTTCTTTGATTTCAAGAATCTCTGGGGTTTTTTTGCCTCGATGAAAGTATTTGTGCAGATATGCTCCACGTGAGATGCATGGGTGGACTAGATTAACTAATACTTAGTTCTTACATTTCTGAATTTTTTGTCCTATTTTTGCTAAGTGTTGGTACAATATTCAGTATTGTAGAAAATGATAGAATACAGATACCAGATATACAGAAAAAGATAGAAAAAGAGAATACAATCCCATATATTGTTAGAATATAATCACATATATCACATTGTATTGTGTCTGCTGAGGTGAAGTTAATTTTCCG
Source organism: Psittacula echo (assembly GCF_963264785.1). Classification (NCBI taxonomy): domain Eukaryota; kingdom Metazoa; phylum Chordata; class Aves; order Psittaciformes; family Psittacidae; genus Psittacula; species Psittacula echo. Next base: position 145,869,709 of record NC_137735.1, read on the forward strand.
CATAGCAGCCCTCATAGTGCTGTGCTTTGTATTGGTAGCTAGAAAGGTGTTGATAACACACCAATGTTTTGGCTACAGCTGAGCAGTGCTCCACAGCATCCAGGTTGCCTCTCCAGCATTCCCCCTCACCAGCAGGCTGGAGGTGGGCAAGATCTTAGGAGCGGACACAGCCAGGACAGCTGTCCAAACTGATCAGTGGGGTATTCCATACCATATGATGTCTGCTCAGATATAAAAGCCAAGAGAAATGAGGAGGAAGGAGAAGCATTCTCTTATTTCATCTTCCAGAGCAACTGCTGCGTGTACTGAAGCCCTCCGTCCAAGAAAATGGCTGGACATCAACTGTTGATGGGAAGTAGAAAAAGAAATCTTTTGTTTTCTTTTGCTTCCATGTGGAACCTTTGCTTTTGCTTTATTAAGCTGTCTTCATCTTGACTCATAAGGATTTTTCCATCTTATTTTCTCCCCACTGTCCTGCTAAGGAAGGGAGTGGTAGAGTGGCTTGCTGGTGGGTACCTGGTATCCAGTCAAGGTCAACCCACCACACATATATATATTATATAGCATAAAAAGCAGATGAAAAACAGTCTCCTGGCTCTCTATCATGGCTAATGTGGAAGATGCAAATCTTTGGAAGGATTTAAATACTTAGAGGACTATGGTTATATGGTAAGGAATGGAGCAATCATTGGGAAAAAGGGACAAATTTTGCCTTTTTTTTTTTTTCTTTTTTTCTTTTTTTTTTTTTTTTTTTGAGATTTGGATATTCTGTCCTACCAAAGGAAAACATTGCAATACAGAATTGGTTAATAGGAACTGCAGAAATGATACTGGAGTCAAAGAGCAAGGAAAAATCATCCTTCCATACCCTATGAACATAGCATGGGTGAAGGCTGTTTCTTCATCTGTCTTTTCTTATACGTGCTGGATCTGATAGCTGCTGAAAACAATATTTCTCTTGCAACAGATTAGCTAACCCTGCATTACCTGATGACCTGACACAACATGGGCACTCAGTAGAAATCTTCTTCCTCTTCTCCTCACTTTGGTTGGTTCCATGCTTCCTCTTCTTGAAAGTGGGGACTGTAATGTTTATTTCCTTCATAAAACTTTGAGATCTGAGCACTGGATTTGGTGTCATTATTTATGAGGTGTTTATTTCTAATTGACCTGATAAAAGGAGCTTGATGGAGTTTCCTGTTGCTCAGTACTGAGCTCTGATGTTTATATTCCTTATGAAGGCTGTTACATCCTCTTGTTGAGCCTGCTGTAAGCAAAACCATCGCTTTCTTTTTCCAGAATGGAGTAATATCACTTTCTCATGTCTTCTCGGAAGAAGTAAATTCTTGATTCAATTAATATTAAGTTATAGGCTCTATCCACAAATCACATCTTCTTCAGCAGTTTAATGGAATAGTGTAGTCTAAGTATACAGGATCTGCATTTTCATTTCCATCTGCATTCCTTCTATTTATTTCCCATAATTATTTGGTTAACACTCCAATGCTGAACTGTAAATATTACAGACAATTGATATAAATTGTAAAAGAAGTTAGATGTAACTAAAAAGGAGAGGGGGGGAAAACCAACTAAACCTAATAAAATTAAACTCTGAGGCTTCATACTTCTTAGTTCAATTTTAATATCTTAAGAAAGAGAAGACAAAACCTGAAAAGAATATTTAAACAAATCACATAACCATGAAAGTATTTTACTTTGTCGAATTGAAAAAGACTTTTTCACTTTCTAGCTAAACATAACCCAATAGGTATAATGTAATTAAAAATATATGGGATTATCCTTTTCTCTCTAGATCTACAGATTGTTACTGTGCGGTGTTATAAGAAAAGAAAAATCCATTTTAAAAGACCTCCAAGAGATGGATCATTACTAAAAAAAAAAAAAAAATCTACATATACCTAAAAGCCATGTAGGGAAACTGTTGCTGGTATTTAGTTTCCCAAACATAGGCATTAAAGATCGTCACTTAGCCCTCCTTACCTCCAGCTGCCTCTTCTGAAGGACACAGTTTCCCTTTATGTCTTGTGCACTATCCACAAGTATCTTGAATATCTAAATTCTCATTATCTGACTACCTAAAAACTTCACCAAATATATATTTATTTAGACAGCTAAGTTCTTCTGTCCTGTACTTGTCACTTTGAAAGACTTTTTTTTTTTTTTTCCAGTATCCTAGGTTATACTGAATTTTTTGACAACAGTCTGTGAATATTTTGGGATCAGTCGCAAACAACTGTGAGTAACTTGTGTCTGATATTCATGAACATAACATAAGCCATTCATGACCCCAAATCATCTAGTACACTTAATATATTGAGATATTACTGGGAAAAATCAAGGCTACTTAGAGTTAGTCTGGGATTGGTGTGCATCATGTTCGATGTAATATCCAAGAAATGTTAGAAAAAATCCTCTTGAAAATCAAACTTTGTTCCAAATTGTCTGTTTTAATTTTATTCTTCTATTTTAGTTTAACCATTTTTCTTGCTTTACATATGTATAATTTATTTTTAACTCTCCTGTAAGTGAATTTCCAAATTAATTTTCAATTCTTGGCTTTTTTACTTACTTAAAGGAAGGATCTTGAAAGATGTTGTATTTGGGTTCTGTGAAAATTAATGTAATGTAGCAAAGGCAGCTTCAGTTTAGGTACAGTAAGATAGGGTTTGAGCTGCTTACTTATGGTGACCCTGCTATCGTTCGCCATATGCTCCCTGTATAATCATATATAAAACCAAGTCTTTTAGCTGTTTTTGCACAGAAGACAAAACTTTGCTTTTAAGCATCCAGATTGTTGAATCTTCAGTTCCATGCTAAAAACCCTCAGTCTGGTTTCTGAATGCATTGGGAAACTGGCAGTAAGAGCTGGCTAGTGCTGGCTGATCAAGTTCCACATGATGGTGGAACCTGCAGGCTGCATTTAATGTGAGGTTGAAGCCTACAACAGAATTGAGGCAATCTGAAGCTTTTTTCTCTCAAAAATAGAACAAGAGTCTTGAATGTTTTATGAAAATGCTGACAGAGAACCATAGAATCACATGCAGACAACTTATCTCCAACTTCTAGATATCAAGTATCAGCAGAACATTAGCTTGAAAAGCAGATTGGTTGTCCTTAAGTTGCAGTTCTATTTCTTATGTAAGGAAAACACACAGGAAAGTACAGGCACTGGGTTCCTGGTCTGGGCTTTTGTTTGGTTTTCCGGGGGGGGGGGTTGTTTGGGGTTCTTTTTTGTCTTTTTGGTAATGTAACTGGAATACAGAACCTGCATGACTAGTTTTTCTCTATTGAATTACAATGCTTCCGGCATGATGTGAGGTATTTTTGTACTCAGTATTTTTGTGTTTCAGCATGGTGACAGTGACTAGGCAGCTGGATCAGCTGAAGCCAGGAATCAGCCACCACGGGTAGCACGTTTCCTGGGAAACATATGGAGCATTTGTCCTGCAACCTCCATAAAGCAAATAATTCTTGGATCATCATTAATTTTCAGTCTATGATTTCTGCTTCCCAAAGGATTCAGTTCAACAACTCTCTTTCTGAGTAGCACTTATTTGTATGAGTAGGTCGATTTACCTTCTAGCCTTCCATTAAACACTTCTCAAGCAGACAGCACAGCTGAGCATACAGGTACTTATGACACATTTTCATACATACCAGGTATCAGTGGTGTATAAATCATAAAAACTTTCAGGTCCTCAAACTTAAAACAAATCTATTCCCCAGTTGCATGACTAAGAATCCTTCTTTCCCATAAGCAGGGGCACCAGAACTTTGAGGCAGCCACTTATCAGAGTTTAGTGGTTTCAATATATGGAATTATTTTTAAGCTGAGTTTTAACCTTTTTTCAAAATTTCTGCAGCAGATAAACAGTATTCCTGCACTATTCCATGTACATCTAGTATTGCATAGAAGAAGAAATAACCTGACACCCTACACAAAACAATCCTATTCATAAAGGCAGTCTACAAGGATGCTGGGAAGGGACTCTTCATTAAGGATAGTAGTGATAGGACAGGGGGTAACAGGTTCAAACTTAAACAGGGGAAGTTTAGGTTAGATATAAGGAAGAACTTCTTTACTACAAGGGTAGTAAGGCACTGGAATGGGTTGCCCAAGGAAGTTGTGAATGCTCCATCCCTGGCAGAGCTGAAGGCCAGGTTGGACAGAGCCTTGAGTGAAATGGTTTAGTGCAAGGTGTCCCCGCCCATGGCAGGGAGCTGGAAACAGATGCTCTTAAGGTCCTTTCCAACCCTAACTATTCTATGAATCTATGGTTCTAACCTATTCTATTGTGAATTATTATTATTTTTTTAAAAAATAATTAGAGTGCTGTCCTACAATTTCTCTTGTAACATGAAGATAGCATTGTGGCCAATGGCTAGATTTTCCTTCAGGTAGTTTGCCTTGGGTTTTTTTCCTGCCTATCCTTTTCATTTTAAGTCATACAGCATTTGAAAATGCTTCTTTTATTACTGCAAGAAGTGGGCTATTAGCTGGAATCTCAAGCTCAATTAAAAATAAAGAGGAATTTTTAATATACAGTCTCAAGGGGAAAAAGAGTTTGAATATATTGCAAGAATTAATTTTGAATACTCAAAACCATAAAATAATAAAAAAGAACCCTACCCTATGTTATTATTAAAACCTAATTTTATTATTTCTTAGGGAATAACTTATGATTTTAAATGATTCTGATTTGTCTACCTTATAATCACCTTCAAAATTGTTGCAGGGTATAGCTGCAACTATGAAATACAAGTATTTAAGGCTTTTCTCCTCAAACCACACAGCTGCTCAGACTAAACCAGGATTCAAGTTGTGTTACATTCCCTAAGCCTCTGGCAAGAACATCTGAAACAGCCTCTGGGTTGGAGTTCATACATCCACACCCTGACAGTTCAAATTTTGTATAACCCTCAGCTTGAGTGGTGTCAGGGGGATATCGGGGTATCAGGAGGTGTCAGTATTCACCACCCCAAAAAGCAGGTTGAAATCATGATGATGATAGGGAAGACGAGGTCACCAAACACTTCAAGAGCAGCTTCTCTCTTCTCAACAGACAGAACATGCTCCACATCAGGCTGTTTAAATGGGGAGGAAATTCAGTTCCCTTAGGCTGTGTCCCTCCTTTTTCAGTTCATCCCTGCTCTTAACAATTCATTTCTTATTTGAAAGAGAACTGCTCCATTGAGACAATTCCTTAGCAAACAACATTTAAAGTAACTCTAATTAATTAAAATAAAGATCCAGCTCAGAAAAGCAACTACTGGCATGAGTAGTGGTGGAAGTATAAATGATACTTTTAGAAGTATTCTTTTCCTTTTTTTTTTGCCTTTCTTGAACATTAAAATCATAAGGATTTTCAGAGGCTTAAGCAAATGTCACTCTAAATTAAGCTCGATTAATTCACCTTTTCTATTGGAAGGTGAGACTCCCACTGGACTAAAGTCTTTACTTGCAGTGGAATATTTAAAAACCAAGCACATGATTACCTTCCAGAGCTGTACCTCAAACACTTCAGTACTGCGTAGGAGTCTGAGAAACAGACTGACATGAACGTGTTGATAATTAAATAATGAAGAGGAGAAAGACAAATCTTATCATCTTCAGACTTCGAGAAATGCCAAACACATTCCCAATTAAAAAAAAAAATGAAAAAAAGAAAAAAAGCCCATTGGTAATTTACTGAAATTTTAATTTATGCCTGAGGCACTGATGGCAGCAAACACAGTCTTGCCTGTTTATCTTGTGCTGCTTCTCAAGACATGTCTGGTAACCAGGGGGATGTTTTCAGATTCCTTTTCAGAAGAGGGAATCATTGGCACTGAATTCTGTGAGCTTACCACCATGGGGGTCAAAGTTTCTGCATTCATGAAGACACACTTTTTGGAAAGGGATGACTCCAAAAGATTTGATGTAGTCAATCAATGCAATGAACTTTCCTTTACAGATTCTCCCTGTGCTCTTTGCTTGTGTAGTGCAAAATCATCTCTCTCCTGGTTGCTACAATTATTTTCAGTTAGTAAGTAGCCTTGCTTAACATCAGGCACAAAGAATTCAATGTCATCTGTCATGGCACTAAGCCACTTGCCTGCTTAGCCGCCTGAGCTTCTCTTTATCCCAGATCAACACAATCACTTTTCCCAACATAAATTGTACCTTTACATTTTACAACAGCTCCTAAGCAACTGTGTTAGGCCTTCCCTAATTTGAAGAGACAGGCTTTTAGGAGGTGTAACACTACTTATATAGAGAGGAACCTTACTTTTAAAAGTTGTTTTACATGCCCTTAATCTATTTCTGAAGAGCTCAGCAGTGATTTCTTCATTTATCATTTATCCCCAAAAATCAAAGTTTGGAACAGGAAAAACATTTCAAGGGGGGGGGGGGGAGGAAAGAGAAGGAAAAATAATATTTTCCCTTCTGTTTCAGACAGCAATAAAAAAGAAAGTGTAACAGGCTTTCAGGTGGAAAAGAGAAAAATAATCCTCTGTTCTTTAACCTTCTGTAGACTAAAAGATTATAGAAGAAAAAGACCTGGGTAATCAGAATGTCGCAGGTATAGAGAGATGATTTGTAGCATGTAAAACTTCTGCTGCTCGCCATTGCATCAAAACTTTGGGGTGTGGGGTTCAAAATATTACATACCCTGCATTATAGATAAAAATGGGCATAGGTATAAGCTTGCTTGAAGGTGCCATTTTCAGCAGGCACACTGCAGACGTACAAGCAAATTGAAAACAAGAAGCAAGTTAAAACTTCATTAATCCTTATATAATCCTGCTAAACTTGATCTGCACTGTCCCAGTACCTGCCTGTTTCTTATAGCCCAAAAGAAAGTATGGGGGAAATACCTCAACAAACAATAATAAATGCCTTCTTCACTATAAGGATTTGGCTCTTAAAAAGAAAAATCAGGCCAACCAAACAAAACAAAACAAAGCAGCTTTTTTTTAGGTCAACATAAACAGGAAAATGAAAGAGACATTTATGAAAAAGTTGTCAGGAGGCACTGCATTAATTTATATTCATATCATCACCAGAAGAGAAAGAAAGGAGGAATACAGCTTTGTGGTGAATAAATATTGCCTGAGCATGCAAACACTTAATTTCAATGGGAAAGCTTTTATATGTGTTGATGACTTAAAAACAAAAGCAAGCATAGCTAGTCTGAATTTGAATGCTAATGTTCCCTGGAATAAATCTAAGACTTAAATCCATTTCATGTTGCATTCTTGTGTGGTAGCAAAAGCCACCAGTGAATCGCATGAAGAGCTCAGGTATGTGAAAAACGCATATTGTGTGGCGCTTGTCAAATACTCTTGTCGAATGGAAAATGCCAGTGTAATAATACCTAAATTCTCTATGGTAACATATGTTCTCTCATCAACAACACAGAAATAAAGGTCAAAGTAGAGAGAAGGGAGACACAATCCTTCCCTTGGTTTGAAGCAGCCAAGAGCTCCAGAGATAGGACTACTCAGATGTCATGAAGAGAATTTCAAATCTGTGTCTCAACCAAATACATCATGAAAATATATTTCAAGAAACAGATCCAAACATTTATGAGGCAGACACTTGTATGAAAAGGAATCATTTAGGATTAATATGACAAATGATCACATTTCAACCAACCCTGCATGCTGATTAAGTTTCCCATGGTAACTAGAGGTTATTAATAAAAATAGTAAAATGTAAGGGTTTTATTTTAGAGAAATAAAATTTCAGCTAATCTATACCTGCCTGGAGATCTTTCAGCTTGCACATGTGTAAACTATAGTTGCAGCATTTTAAGTAAATTATGGGGAAAAGAGCGAACAAGAAAAGCAAGAATATCAGAATTCAATACACACTTAAAAATCTCCCTTGCATACTTATAACACTAATCCTGCTTATTCTTCTATATAAGTTTACTTCTACATCTCTGGGTACTCAAGTTTCATTAAAGTTTCCTATCCACTCCATGGTGCATGCAAGATCAGGTTTTAACTGTGTCTCAAATAACATGAACAGTCAGTAAAGGTATTAAGCTGCCTGCGATGTTGGACTTAGTCTTAAATGACAGCTTGTGCTCTCAGCTTATGTTGGAGTAAACATAGGCTGAGATGCCAGTGCCCTCAAAGGTGAGCCCACAGCAGTCCATGTTAAGATAATTAAGTTTGCCTTCCCCTATACATGTAATGATATTAAAGAGTCCAGAGTTCTAGAAATGGACTCTAGTTAAGGAAGCAAAAAAAGACAAAGAATAAACAAAGACATAATTTTGGATTAATGTAGCTGTTCTCAAAGGTAACTTGTTAGAGGACATCATATTCACAATCACTTAAGAAATCACCATTAGTGCACAAAAAATTATCACATTGATCAGAATTTGGAAGAGCAGGCAGATAGTCAGCAATATGCTATACTGATTCCCAAGATACCTATGACAGAGAAGAAACAGAAATTTAACAGCTGCAAAAACTGTATGAAATCAAAGGGAGAAAAAGATGACATAGAAGGTCACAAACATTCACCTTGTAGCCATCAAGTCCACAAAAAACAGAGTCTTGAAAGAAAGCTGGGAGGGGAAGGTGTCTGCATACATTTCTCATGTCTTTACCATTAAGATCATTTTAAGCTACTGTATATAGTGTATTCTTATTTGAATTTATATAAACAAGTAAATAAATTGGTTGAAGTTTTGATACTTTTGCTAGAACCTTCTGTAAAGTTCTCTTCATGTCAAAGGAATAGGGGGAAAAAAGAAGAAACGTAAGAAAGAACAAATTTAATGATCTCCACATAGGCTGACTTTCCATTAGAACTGAAAAAGCAGACAGTTAAAAAGAAGCTGATTGGCAAAGCAGAGAGCACTTGTCAGAAGAACATGTAAACAAGATTATAACAGGGCATACATGCCATCGGAGTGGGAAAAGATGGGAAAATCAGTAGCTTTCATTAAAATAAAATTTAAAGATTTCTTCTTTCCCCATTGGTTTCTTTTTAATACTTTATACAAGTAACAAAATATAAAGGTAGAAATGCCTAATGTATTCCTCACCAGGATGGCATGACTGATGAGCGCAAGACAGAAGAGAGGTCTCAAGTTTAAAGAGAAATTCCCATTCTTGCAAGACTTCTGCTGAAAGAGCACACCTAAAACCAGCAGGAAGCAAGATGCTAGGTGTTCACTCTGTCCCTTCAGAAGCATGAAGCACCAGGTCTGGGCCTGGTTATTGAATGCAGAATGGAGCCTTTGAGATCTATGATTAACTAGGTTACATACAAACTAGCTTTCAGGGGATCACTTCATTTCCTTTTT